>NC_051330.1:16717288-17319890 GCF_015220235.1 Choloepus didactylus | reverse complement strand
TCTGCATCTGAGTCATGATTATGCCCTTTTCTAAATACTGTCCTTTAGTAGGACTTCTCATCGCATCACTTTAGGAAGCACAAAATATCAGTTTTTGCAAATACTGATGATACTACCTTTTAATCACTTGATTAAGGTGACTCTACTTCATCTTTACATTGTATAGAAATATTTTCCCTTTTTTAGGGTGATATTTTGAGACCAAGTGAATATCCTAGTCCCAACAATCTTTCACTTGATGGTTTTCGTATCCAATGATGACCTTTGCCTGTACCAATTGTAACAGTAGAGTGATAAACCATGAACCCTTTCTTGATGCCCACAGTTGGTTATCTGAGCTGTCCCTCTGAATCACTACACTTTCCTCTGTGGACTTACAGCATAGTTGCACAGCTACAGGCTCTCAAGTGTCCTGCTTGGGTTAAACCCTGGCCTTGTCATTTGCGAGCTGCATGGCTGGGAATTATTTCACAGCTCTGTTCCTCAGTTCTCTTTTCAGTAAAACAGGGGCAGAACAGATACCTATTTGTAGCAGTGTGTTAGAGGTAACTGTGTAATACAGTCAAAGCACCAGAACACTACTTGGCACATAATTACCTGCTCCATAAATGTTAACTATTATGGAGTCATGATGATTTGTACGTATTTGAATCCCAGCTCTGCCATGTGTCAGTGTCTTCCGGCAAGTCACTAAACATCTTTGTGCCTCAGCTCCTCGTCTATAAAAAGGTTCCCACTTCAAAGATTTGTGAAGATTCATGCTTGTTAAATGTCTAGTATGGTGTAAGTATTTAAGAAATGATTAGTTCTTACCATCATGATTATATTGTACGTTCCTTATTTATTCTATTCTTTTTCTTTTTTCTTTTTATTGCTCTTTTTTCTTATTTACTCTAATAGGAGGTAACTTTGGGGGGGGGTAGGGTTCAAGTATTTTCAGATTTCCTTTTACTTTCACTATGCCTAGCTCAGAGCCCTTCACATAGCGTAGACGCAACACAAATTTTTATAAAAGAATTAATAAATCTTTGTTTAGCGGCAGTGTTTGACAGCACTTTTGCTCCTTATGTATTTCATGTTCCTCTATTTGGGCCGCTTTCCTTTCTGTTGGGCCCCCATGCTTGGTAAATAAAACTCCCACAGAAGGTTGTGGGTCGCTCCGATTGCCAAAGTGGGTACCCCCCACGCAGGACTCCATGGTGTAATTCCAAAAGGCAGGAAAAGTGGGTTCCAAACCAACAGAGCTGCGTTATAGCTTTTTCGGCCCGGTCACTCTAAGCTCATTTATTTGCCTTCCCTGCTAGAAGTGAGGAAACGGTTATTCTAGGTGGGAAGCGCCCACGCGACGCACCCAGGAGGGTTCCCAGAAAGGGAAAACTGAGACACCGACGCGGCAGCGGGACCCCCTTCCCCCAGTTTGTCAGCGCGGCTCCCCGGGTGCCCCGAGGGGCGCGCCCCACCCGGGCACCGCTTCCCCGCCCGCGCGTCCCCGGCTCACGTGACCGGCGCGGCGGGGCAGGAGCTGTCCCGGATCACCTGAACAAGGGAGTCACGTGAGCGGGGCGGGTCGGGGGCGGTGCCGGCGCGGTCACGTGACGCACGGTTCCTGGGCCGCCGCCGCCGCCGCGGAGCCCAGCCGAGCTCAGTCGAGCCGCGCTGCGCTCCGCCGCCGCCGCTCCTGTTCCGGCTCCTGCTCCTCAGCCCTGGCGGCGCGGGCATGTCCCGGGAGCGGCCCCGAGCAGCCGCCCGCCGCTAGCCCCGAGCCCGCCGCACCGCCCGAGCCCCGCGCCATGAGAGCCGCCGCCGCCGGCCTGAGCGCCCACCTGGGGCCCTGGCTCGTGCCCGCCGCCGCCCGGGTGCCGCGCGCCCTGTTCCTCCTGCAGCTGCTGCTGCTCGTCTCCGGCCCGGGGGGTCAGCAGGCCCCTGGCGCCGCGGCCCAGGGCGTCGAGTTCCCGGAGCTGTGCAGGTGGGTGGCCGCGAAGGCTGCGGGCTCCGCTAGCGGTTCCCTCCCCACCCCAGCCCCTCCGCCCTTCCCCGGACGCCCTGCCCGCTCGCCCTCCTCCCCTTGCCGCACCCCAGCTGCGCTCGCAGGCCCGGGATGGGGGTGGGGGGGTGGAGGGCGCTCGGGGTCGGCGGTGGGTCTCAGGTGCCCGGAGTTGCTTCTCGTCCAGGTTTGGGTCCACTTTTTCCCACCCCCACCCCGGGAGGGAAAGTTGCCCGCGCGCTGGCCAGGGGAGGAGAACTGAAGGTTCCTTTAGGTCCGTGTGGGGGGCGGGCAGGAGGACGCGCGTTCTTGGCGCTGGCTCCAGAGTCCCTCCGGCCCCGTCCACTTGTGGCTGTCACCAAGCCAGGGGCGGCTTTGTGTGCGCGCGGCCGGCTGCCCTGACCCGTCTGGGTGACAGACTGGCTGGGTCACCTCACGCCCAGTTCCTGCTTCCCCCCCCATATCCCCCCCCCCCCGATGTGCATCTGGGAAAGTTGGAGGAGGCAGGAACTACAGCTTTGCTTCCACATTTTGATTCGAGTTCCACCAGCGGGGGCTTTGCGGAGGTCTCTAAGTTTGGAAAGACTTACTAATGAATGGCCTTTGAGTGGGGCGTTTGGGGTTTCATTTGTTGATTGAGCTCCTCTCGTGGGTTTTCCATTTTCTTTTTAAAGTCGCTGGTGGCTTTTCTGCAGGAGGTGTGACTTTTGTTTTTCTTTCTTTTTCTTGGACGGGGGGAGGGCGGTGGGCCTCATTCTGTATTCTGCTTTCAAGATTTTATTCTTTCCCTCTCCGATCCCAACTTCCTGCCTAGTTGATCACATGATGTCATTGTCTCCGGGGTGGATTATTCTAGTGGTGGAGCCTTTTGCTTTGGGAACCATGATTGTATAACTGTGAGTCCCGTGGAGTGCTGTTAATTTCCTGCAGATTGCTAGGAACCTGAGGTGGAGGAACTTCCAGTTCTGGGGATTTTCTGACCAATCTTGCCTGGACTATTTGGGATGATCTAAAATTCAGACTTTCGTATGTTTTTTTGTTTTTTTTTCTAGAACTTTAAGGTAGTAGAAAGAGGGCAGGGTGATGAATTTTGAAGCACTAGTGAACAGTCAACCCCATGTGATTTCCCCTGGCACTGGCACATTAGAATGAAATGAAGTTGATCCTTGCTTGAGCTGAACTTTGAGTGTCTGGTAAGGTTTATGGGGTTCCTAGTCTTTCCTTGTTTCCTTGAGGTTAGAACTTGCAGGAATCACCATCCAAAGGAGAGTAAGACTGAGAGCAACAGTGGAAACCCCTTGAAAAGGCCCATGATCTTTATTTCTTTCCCTTTTTGGGGGGAGGGGGAGTACAAGAGGAAGAATTACTGCAGTTATCTCATAGACCAGTTTGCTGCCCCAAGATACATAGTTACTCCAGGAAGTTGTGCTTGATAGAGAGAAAAGGGAGGTATCTCAGGAACAAGGTCACTATGAGACAGATTCAAAGGTGGGGTTTTGGCATACTGGCTGCTGCTACCAAAATCCACCAGGAATTAACTCAGCTGGACTAGTGGTGTTGAACTCTTCTTAGTCTTGTAGAGTAAATTGTATTTCTTTCTTAATATTTACAGTCAGAGGCTGCGGCAAAGGCAGACTGAAACTCCGAGGCTGCTACAGGGGCCCTTGCTTTCTCTTAGCTTGGTTACCTTGGTGCCCTGAACCTACGTACATTTCCCTCATCTTTAGGTGGAATACAGCCTTTTGGTCGGTAGGAGATGGCTTTATATCTTTAAAGACTTACAGCCACTATCACATGTGGGGTGATCTTAGCAAATGCTAGCGAGTGTTCTGAGTCTGATAAGATGGGTCCTGTGTAGCCTTAGAATATCTTTAAAATTGGTATATTCAGGTTTTTTTTTGCTAGGTTTTGTAAGGAGGACAAACCTGCTGGTTCGTTCCCAGCTGGGTTTTGCACACGTGTTTCTCTTACTACCGCTGTTTGGTTGTGCCTTGAGCTGTCTCCAAAGCCCCCGCGGCAATCACTGTCTCTACCTTAAACTCTGCTTTGGGAACCATGATTGTATAACTTCCCACAAAGTGAAGTTATTCCTTTCTGTTCCTTTTTAAAATTGATACCTCCACTTAAATACCTTTAAAGACTTATTTTTTGGGGGGTTAAAAATATGCACACTTTTATGAGCTGAAACTGGCAAAGTTTCCTGACTCTAGCACACATTTGAGGAATGTGAATTATAAGCTGAACACTTTATTACCCAATTCTTACCAAGTACCCACAAAGCAGGATGTACTAAGCTACCTTTTTATTTCCATGCATTTGGCTGAAGTGTAAATAACTTGCCAGTATCCATCCACAGGCTTGTAAGCCTGAAAGGTACAGTAGAAGTCTCCAAATCTCACTATTTGTGCGGCTTTATCACATGGAGACGGTCCCGAGACACGCAAGGGTCACATTCCCAATGCTTGTGAATTGGTTGTTTGAAACTTGGAACACATTTGCCATTGAAAACAGTCTTGTTCGTTGTGGTTTGGGGCTTAGGGCAGTCCCAGGAAACCCCTCCATGCAGCAGTTTCGAGGCCCAGGCACTGTCTAGCTTTAACTGGAGCTCTAGTAGTAAATTCTCTTTCTCTCTTTAGAAGATGAAGTTAACCTTCCAGGAAAACAGCCTCTCCTCCCAAGCTCATCTCTAGAACCCAAGAGGGTATGTTTCATCTGCTGATCCTTAGGACCTCCGAGAGAGGAGTCTGGCATGCTGCTTTGGAGGGGCAGGGAGAGGCTCCAGGGTGAGCTTTGGCTCTGACTGCCTCTGGGGTGGTTGGTTGGGCACAGATGGGCGAGGGTGCAGTTCCTGGTGTGGTTAGTTCTTGAGAGGGATGAAGGAAAGGGTGGAGGAGCTATTTCAGCAGCAGCTTGAACTGCATTCCTGTATGGAGAGGCCAGCTCTCTGTGGGTTGTGTGCTGAAAGTCAAGGCCGTCATCTGTGAGTTTCCCAAGGTTTACCTGGCCCTAAGTAGCTCTCTGAATAAGTGCTCATTCTTTAGAGAGATTTGGTAATGTGGTTTTTCTTTTTTAAGAGTCAAGAGGATTGCTGGACCAGGTGGATGCTCTGCTATGGAAGAAGTTATGATTCTTCATAACTCAGATATTTCTTGAGGTGGCATAGAAAGAGCCTGTTCCTGAAGCCAGCATTACAGGTGGAGGGAGTGGGGCGCTGGTGAGGGCTGGCCCAAGGTCAGTGGGGCAAGGAGGCTAGAGAGAGAGGTGGGCAGAGGCCATACCTTGCAAAATCCCTGAAAGCGATTACAAGGTCTGTTAGTCAGTAGCTTTATTTATTACTGTATACTTTAAACTTTCTAAAATACTATATTACATGTATAATAGGCAGGCATCCACCCTTTATTTAGGTGTTAACAACATCCTTAATAAGCGAGGTCCCAAATGTACTAATTATAAAATAATGCACTGGGCTGGTTTGATGTACATAGTTAAATAGCTTAAAATTTTTTTTTAGTATGTTAAAATTTATACAGACCCCCCCCCATTGTTTGACTATAAATGCTGTAAATGCTGGAAAGTTTTTATTATATTGAGGACAAGAGAATAATGAAGCCAGCTGGGATTTGAGGTTGGTTTAGTTGCTGTCCCTTAGGAGATTTCTTTTTCCCTGCAATTTTCCAAAGGAACAATGCTTACATGCCTAATTTGGGCCACATGTTAAACTTGGACAACATCCAGTTGTATGTATGCATCTCTTTCAACAACAGATGTGTGTAGAAGCCTGAGAGTGTTAATTATGTGTATGTTAGGTCTCATTTCTTAATTCCCAACACATTCCCAAGCCTGACTGGGCTTCACATTTTCTATCAGTGTTTCATAGAGAGAGGGATCTGTTTTAAAAAGATGGGGCTGAGAAAAATAATTTTGGTGTCTTATTTCTTTTGATCTTGGCAAATGAAGCTGTGTTGTCCTGGGCAGCGAGAATTGCCTCAGGGACCCAGAGGTGGGGCTAACGGCTGTTCTTATTTCTTTTTTTTTCCTTTTGATTGTCCAGGTGATAGAGATCTCTTGCGAATAGCCTTGCTGGTCACGAATAGTGTATGAGGAGGGTGAAATAGCTGGGGTGTGGCCTACCTGTGGGTTTTCCACATAGCTTACTCACTCCCAGCAGGGACAGGGGCCTGAGTTGGTGCTAAAACCACTGACAGTGTCTCTTCACCTTCAGTCTGGGGAGTGACACAGAATTCATTTATTCTCCAAGTAAGCCTTAACTCAAGTCTGGCCCTCCACTGGGGGGAAACCGGGAGGGGCAGAGCTGGAATGGAGACATGGCAAGCTCAACTCTCCCCTCCTCCACTGGGATCCCAGAAGACATACTGGCCATGGGTGCTCTCCCCAGGGAGGAGGAGAGTCCTTTCTCTGTCCTGTTCTGGGCTCAGCACTCAGGTCACCTTCTGGTCCATGACCTGGAGAAGGGGACTCAAGGTGAGGACTCTGGGGCAGTGTCAGACCAGATGCTGAAAGTTCTTTAAGCCTACTAATAATTATGCCTGAGAGTCACCCCCAGAGAACCTCATTTTGCTCAGATGTGGCCTCTTTCTCAAGCAGAGGACTCACATTGGAGATGTGGATGGTGAGTTCTTGGAAAACAGGCCACCTCTGCTGTTCCAAACCAAGGAACACTCTCCTCCTCTTATTTTTGTTAATTTAAAATATTGTGTAATAATAGTTTTGATTTTCCCTGATCCAAAAGTAAGTTAGATATCACTAATTTTTAGGCTGTTAAGAATAAAGCTGTTGTGCTATGTGATGATACTATGAGCCAGTGATTGTATACTTTGGATGGTTTGTATGATATGTGAATATATCTGAATAAAATTGCATTAAAAAAAGAGAATAAAGCTGTTGTGAATATCTGTGTATAAGATTTTGTGTTCACATGTGCATCCTTTTTCCTTGGGTAAATACCTCGGATTGGAATTGCTTGGAGAATGGTGAGTCTTTGTTTAATCCTCTGGGAACTGCCAAACTGATTCCAAAGTGGGTGTACCATTTTGCATTCCCACCAGCATTGTAGGAGACTTCTGGTTGTTCCACATCCTTGTCAAGGCTTGGTCTTCTCAATCTTATAAATTTTAGTCATTCTAGTGGGTTCATAGCAGCTATCTCAGTGTGGTTTTAATTTGTATAGCCCTGTCATGGACTAATGATGTGCACCATCTTTTCATGAACTTATTTGGATGAGTAATGACATTGAATATCTTTTCATGTGCTTATTGACCATTTGGATATCTTCTCTTGAAAGTGTCTTAAAATCTTTTGCTTCTTTTCCCCTGCCTTGTATTTTTTTTGGGGGGGGGGAGTCGGGCTTTGAGTTTTAAGAGCTCTTTATGTATTCTGAAAACAGGTCCTTTGTCAGAGATGTGTAATGAGTATTATGAATATTTCTTGCAGTCTATTTTTTAGAGAAGTGGTAGGTTTACAGAAAAATATGGAACACTTCTTGAATTTGCGTGTCATCCTTGCATAGGGGCTATGCTTTCTTCCAGTCTTCCATTGGCCTTTTCACGTTCTTACATTTTTTTTTTTTTTTTGGTTTGTGCCTTTTGTAACCTGGGAAAATTTTGCCTCTCCCAGGGTAATTGTTGTGAGGGGGTGTCCTGTGCATTGTAGGATGTTAAGCAGCATCTCTGGCTTCTACCCACTAGATGCTAGTTACTTCTCTTTGCCCCTCAGTTGTGGCAAATAAAAATGTCTCCAGACATTGCCAAATGACCTGGTCACCAGCACCCCTGTTGAGAAGCACTGGCCTACTCCAAAGTCACAAAGATTTTTTCCTGTGTTTGCTTCCAGTAGTTTTACAGTTTTAACTTCGTGTTAAGTGCCATGATCAATTTTTCAACGATAGGGTGAAAGTTGATTTTTTTTTTCATTTTTTCATGAAAATATCTAGTCTGTTTGCTAATAGTTTATGTAGGATTCTTGCAAAGCTGTGATTTTAAGTAAGATTGTGCTGTAATTTTCTTTGCTGTTCTGTTCTTGGCTAATTTTGGTATCAAGGATATGTTTGCTTTGTATAATGAGCTGGTGATCCTTTAATATTTCTCTGTGCTATTGGAGCAGTTTTTGCGTAAGCTGAACATTTTCTGTTCCTTAAGGTTTGGTAGAACTCACCAGTAAAACCCTCTGGTCCTGGTACCTTTGAGGAGGTGGTTTATGGCTGTGGGAGGAGTTTTGATTACTGTTTCAGTTTTATCTAGTTAATTTATCTATTCAGGTGTTCTGCTTTTTCTTGAGCCAATTTTGATAATCTGTATTTTCCTAGAAACTCTTATTTTACTTATGTTTTCATATATAAATATGTAGCATGCTACTCTCTTATACTTTTGAAAATACTCTTTGTATCTGCAGGTACAGTTTTGAAAACCTAATAATTTATTCATGTGCTTTTTTTCTAAATCATATTTCCTAAGGTTTGTTTACCTTTTTTTTAGTTTTTTAAAAAACTCTTTGTTTTGGTTACCACCTTTATCACTGTTTATTTCTGATTCTATTAATTTCTGTTCTCGTTACTTCTACCTCATTTTTTTTCCTAGTGTTAGTTGAAAGCTACATCTTTTACTTTAAGTCTTTTTACCTAATAAAGATATGCATTTAACATCAAGTTTCTTTTTTGCTAGCACTCTGTCACTCTTATGGGTGTTGATACATAGTTTTTTCATCTTTTAATTCTTAATATTTCCATTTTAGAGCCAGTAGTTCTAAATATTTTAATTTCCTGTACCCATTAATTTTTTAGACTTTTTTTTTCCAGGATAATTGATATTTGCTGTTTTGTTTTTTTTAACTTTTTTTTTTTTTTTTTTCCACTGTGGCTGGTAAATGTGGTGGAATTTATTGACATTTCCCTCGTGGCTTAGCACCTAGTCAAGTTGTGAGTGTTCTATGTGTGTTTGGAAAAAATGTTCTCCATTTGGGTCAAAGTTTTATTAATTGTGCCAGTCAGCTTCTCTTTATCCTAACTTATCCTTTGTCCTGCTTGTTTTATCTGTTTCTTTTATACATTGTATCTGGTTGTCACACTTTGGACAGGGTTCTAGAAGAATTTCTCATGTTGTTCTCCCAGCTTATCAATTCTTTTGTTCGTGTGCGCTTGCATTTTTCTGTTGTTTTTTTATTTCAACAAAGTCTTCAATCGATTTATTTTCATGGCTATCTGTTCTTTTTGCATGCATGCTACAGCTTTCATCATCTCACTGAATAAGATAGTTTAAACTTGTATTCTCACTGCTCTGTTACTCCTCGATCCTTGGCTCAAATTTCTTTTGTTTGCTTTTGTCATCATCTCCTTTTCATGGTGTAGGAGCCCCTTTAACGACTGGTGATTCTTGGTGGTGCTTTTTGCAATGAAGTCTCTTCATGGGACAGTTTGCTGCCTTTGCTTGGGCAGCTGTGCAGGGTGGGGCTGGAAGCAGTTGTTGGATCTTGGCTATAAACCGTTTTGGGGGAGACGGGGTGGGCAGGGCGTGCCTCTGGCTAACGTGTCCCTGTGGCTGCTCTTTGGGGTTTCGGTGCTTTTCCCTTTTCTGAAATATTGCTCTCTAGCCCGTGAAGCCACTGCCTGGTGTTTCCACAGCCAAGCACTTGTTCCTGCCAGGAGACAGCTGCTAACCCCTGTTGATTGCTGTTGGCAGAGTGCAGTGTGGGTCCCTGCAAGTCCCAGACAGGAGATATGGATTACTGAGTTGACTGTGTCGAGTAATTTCATTTCTCTGGATCTCAGTTTGCTCTTGAGAGGAGGTGGGAGTCCAGTTTTGGGTCACTGTCCTGGTTTAGAATCTGGACTCTTCTCTTTACTGGTTGTAAGGACTTGGGCAAGTTACTGAGCCTCCCAGGTCTTAATTTCCTTATGTGTCAAATCAGGATGTTAGCCATGTCTTTAGGGTTTGCGTGAGAGTTAGTTAGAATGTATTTAAATCCCTGGCACATCCTCAGTGTTCCATACATGGGGGTTATGATGGAAGTTAAAATTGCTGCATTGAAAATGGTTGGTGATTTTTATTTTTTAGGCTGTTACTCTGCACCTTAGTGCCTTGGGGACTTCTGTCTCAACCAGAGAATATTTATTATTTTTTTTATATTGGCACTCGTATGATAACTGCTGAGGAAGAATGTTTTTCACCACTAAAGAAAAGTTAAAAACTTCTGGGCTATGTAATTCTTGGGATCCCTTTCACATCCAAAATGCTGGGATTCTAAAGATCTATGCCTATTTTTATATTTGCATTAGCAGTGCAGTCAGTGGGTCAGGTCCCTGTGAGTCCTTCACACTGGGGGAAAATCCTGGTCCCCTTTTTTTCCTGTGAGGATTGAACTTTCCCTTTAAATCAGTTAGAGACCTTAGGTTCGATCTTGTTTTCCCTTTTGTGTGCTTTTAGATCTCCTGGGGACAGCCATAATTCAGACATTATACAGAAGGGCATACAAAGGGTGAAGAAGCAGATTCCTGTGGATATTATGTTTCTAGAGGTCAAGGGCAGGTGTATGAATAAGAGTGATTGTGAAAGTTTTAAATCTTAGTTTTAATTTTAGAATATGGAGGGACTGGGGGGAGTATTAAGGAAAGGGTAAACAGTGGAAAGCAGCCTTTGGAATCAGTTGTCAGTGGGAGACCAAGGAGGAGGGTTAGGAACTGTCTTTTTGATTAGTGCCTTGGTGCTTTAATGGTGTAAATATCCTTCACACACACATTGGAGTGTGAGGGGTGTGCCGAAATAAATGGTGAGAAGTGGACAGGGATAGCTTATTCAGGAATAAATTAATTTTTGGGTTTTGGTTGTATGTAAAGTTAATTTGTTGCCATTTGTGTCATTATCTCTATGTTGAAATCAGTGATACATTTTAAAACATTTTTTACTTAAAAAACTCCCCCAACAACTCCCAGCTCCTTGCCCCTGGCTGCAAATAGAAAACAAAGCCACCAGAAAAGAAGTGCTAAAGAAATGGGTTTCCTTCCTAGAAGTGAGGAGGGTGTCTCTGCTGTGACTCACCCATTGCTTCTTTGAGGGCTCCCACCACCTGTTGTCTGCTGTCAAGTGTCACTCACCACAAATGAAGGCGTGGAGAGCCAAAAAGTACCTTTTTTTTTTTTTTTTTTTGGTCTCTTTAGAGATGACCCCATTGAGGAGGCAGCAGCAGTGTGAGCTGAGCTAATCGTTTGGCATGATGGGGTGCCGGAGAGAGCAGGAGATGTGGGGCTGGGCTGGGGTAGGTGGCTTGAGAGCCTGGCCATTTCATATAGGGTCGACAATCACAAGTCTTTCCGCAAGATGACATTTCAGCAGGGACCATGCCACAAGTGAGAGAGTGAACCAGGTGTCTGCAGGACCCATGTACATGGGGAGCGTGCCTCATGTGCTTGAGAGTGGAAGGGGGCCTGGAGCAGAATGAGTGACCGAGAGAATGGAAGGAGGAAGGGATGGGAGCAGTCATCGGGGAGTTAGCTGGAGCAGAGCATTATTCCAGGTTATTGTAATGACTTTGGCTTTCACTCTGAGGGTGAGGGGCCATTGGAGGATTTTGAGCAGAGGAGCAGCAGAAAGTGGAGGAGATCCAAGGGGAAGCTGGGATTTTTTTTTAATTAAATTCAGTTTTATTGAAATATATTCACATACTATACAGTCATCCATGGTGTACAGTCAGCTGTTCACAGTATCATCATATTGTTATGCATTCATCACTATTTTTGAACATTTTCCTTACATCAGAAAGAATCAGAATAAGAATAAAAAATAAAAGTGAAAAAAGAACACTCAAACCATCTCCCCTGTCCCACCCTATTTTCATTTAGTTTTTGTCCCCATTTTTCTACTCATCCATCCATACACTAGATAAAGGGAGTGTGATCCACAAGGTTTTCACAACCACACTGTCACCCCTTGTAAGCTACATTGTTATACAGTCATCTTCACGAGCCCAGACTACTGGGTTGGAGTTTGATAGTTTCAGGTATTTACTTCTAGCTATTCCAGTACATTAAAACCTAAAAGGTGTTATCTATATAGTGCATGAGAATGTCCACCAGAGTGACCTCTCAACTCCATTTGAAATCTTTCAGCCACTGAAGCTTTATTTTGTTTCATTTGCATACCCCTTTTGGTCAAGAAGATGTTCTCAATCCCACAATGTCGGGTCCAGATTCATCCCTGGGAGTCATATCCTGCACTGCCAGGGAGATTTACACCCCTGGGAGTCACGTCCCATGTAGGAGGGAGGGCAGTGAGATCACCTGCCAAGGTGGCTTAGAGAGACAGGGCCACATCTGAGCAACAAAGAGGTACTCAGGGGGAGACTCTTAGGCACAATTAAATGCAAGTTTAGCCTCTGGAAGCTGGGATTTTTGATATACCAGGTGAGAGATGATAATTGATGGGGCCTGGCTTATAGCAGCAGATGTGGTAAAAACTGGTCAGATTCTGGAAATTTTGAAGGTGGAGCTGAAAGGACTCGCTGATGATTGGAGAGGGGATGTGAGGAGAAAAGATAACAGATGGCTGTTAGGTTTTTGGCTTGAGCAACTGAAAGGATGGAGTTGCTGTTTTCAGACAAAGCAATTTTAGGGGGAAGATAAGGAATTTGGCTTGGATATATTGATGTTGAGACATCCAAGTGGAGGGGTTGAGTTGGCAGTTAAAACTATGCATTTGGTATTTAGGGGAGTGGCTTGGGCTGGGGATGTAAATTTGGAGAACCACAAGGCTGGATCAGATTACTTAGGGCTTGAGTACAGGCAGAGATATCTGAAACTCTTGGTATTTGGAGGTCAATGAGGTGATGCGGGACAGGTAGAGGAGACTGATTAGGAGCTGCCAGGAAGGCAGGATGAGAACGAAGAGGCAGTTTTGTCCTGGAACCAGGTGAAGATAAAGAAAGTCTTTAACTTCCTTATGCTGTGCATGAGTAAGATAAAGACTGAGGATCCACCACTGGGTTTTGCAATGTGCAGGTCATTGGTGACATGGACAGATGTTTTGGTGGAGGGGTGGGGGTAAAAGCTTGGCTGGATTCAAGAGAGAATGGGAGGTGGAAAGTGGAGGCAGTGAGTTTGGACAACTCTCAAGAGTAGCTTTGCTGTGAAAGGGAGCAGAGAAATGGAGTGGTAGCTGCAAGGGGATGTGGGTCAAGGGAGAGCAGTTTTAAAAAATGGGATATATTACAAAAAGTTTGTGCTCTGAGAATGATCTAGCACAAAAAGAAAAACTGGTGATATAGGGAGGAGGGATTCAGAGAGGGAGGGAGGGAGACAGAGAGAGGCAGGAAGGAGGGAGAGGAAAGGGAAAGCAGAGTTCATGGGGACAGAGCTGCAAGGAGGCTGGTAGACCTGATGGAGACGTGGACGTTTGGAGTGTTTCAATTTCTTCAATGAAATAGGGAACAAGATTATTGTTAACAATAGCAATTTGGTAAATGGCTGCTTTTTCTCTTCCAGTTACTTTTAAGCTAGTGACACTTTTTACTGAGGCCAGGTAGTGGAGATAACACACGCTAGGCCTCCTTCAAATCCTAAATTTCCTGAATTCTTGACCCTAGGCAAGGTCAGCAGATCTGTGTCTGTAAAAAGAGGGCAGCAGTACCTGCCTTGAAAGGTTGGTGAGTAGGTTGAATGTCAAAGTTCTAGATCCATAGTATAGTTAGTACAGGGCAAATGTTCCCCTTATTCTTCTTAAAACCTTTATTTTAAATCTGAGGATTAGGTGAAGCAAGGCTGTTCTTTTTTAGTGAGCGCATAAAGTTGATAACTGATTTGGCATTAAAGGAGTGTGTTGTGTGTGTGTGTTTCCTTTCCCCTGCTGATTGTGAGGTTTCGCCGAGCCCGGCACCTGCCATTTGACTCCACATCCTCAACACGGAGATTTTTCTCCTCTGACGACGTAGTTGGCTTTTGTGAAGAACTGGCCCCTGACCTTGGCCTGGTTAGTGTCATGAACTAACCGACTGGCCCAGAAATTCAGAAGAGCAAGACCTTTCTGTGTAGTCTAGGCTCTAGAGGAAGGGCATTTGGGTCTGGGAGAGTTTCCGTTGATAGCAGAGTGAGCTTTGGGAACTGAGCCTGCACTTTGAGTTCTGTGCTGTGGGCTGGATTAACTGTAAAGGCAGTTGCATTCAGAGGGACGTTCATAGAGCCCCTCTTTGTACGTACAAGGAACAAAGCATGAGAACATCCAGATAATTACTCTGGTTTTTAAAAAACCCTCATGGAGCAGGGTTTAGGGTTGAGGTGCTGGCCCGTCTCCTGGTTCATAGAGTTGATCTGAGGGGGAGGAATAAGCACATTAGGGATATGAGAGGAGGACAGGCTGTCAGACTCCTTTCTGGTAGCTTCACGTTGTGGACGAGCACTTGCCAGTTTAAAGATTCCATGCATTGTACTGCAGTGAAACCTCTCTACGAAGAGTCTGTCGTCTGCCTTCCTTCCCCTGCTTCTCTGCCAGTTTCAGATACATCAGGCCTGTATTCTGGTGGCAGCTGGTGGCTGGACGGCACCGGACCCAGGGAGGGCCCTTGTGTGCTGGGCGGGTCCTGAGAATCCCACGAGGCTGCCCCTGAGCCCCCCAGCCTTCTGTCTTGAGGCCTAGCTCCATCTGGGGAAACAGCCCCAGACCAGGACCTGCCTCTCACTCCATCTCCACTTCCTGCTGGTGCATGCAGCACTGTGCCTCAGGGCCTTGCAGGGTGGCCTGTGACTCACTCCTTTGGGAAGCCCCATGCCAATGTAATTTAATTTTTCAGCCGTTTGAATCCTGTTCATCATAATTTCTCAAAAGCGCTACCTTCATTGTCTCTTGCAAGGTAGCCCCCCCGAATTGTCCCTCTTTCTGCGGTGGCCATGACACCTTTCCGAGGGAAGCCCACCCCTCTCTCTTTTTTTTATATCAATATTTTTAAATCAATCTATTCACATACCATACAGTCATCAACAGTATACAGTTGATCACATTGCCATCATACAGTTGTTCATTCATCACCCCAATCTATTTTTTTTTTTTAACATTTTCCCTGTACCAGAAAAAGTGAAAGTAAGAATAAAAAAATAAGAGTAAAACCTGGGGATGAATCTGGACCTGGCATCATGGGATTGAGAACGTCTTGATCGAAATGAAAATGAGATAAAGCTTCAGTGGCTGAGAGATTCCAAATGGAGTCAAGAGGTCACTCTGGTGGACATTCTTACACACTATATAGATAACCCTCTTTATGTTTTAATGCATTGGAATAGCTAGAAGCAAATACCTGAAACTACCAAACTCCAACCCAGTAGCCTTGACTCTTGAAGACGATTGTATAACAATATAGCTTGCAAGGGGTGACAGTGTGATTCTGAAAACCTTGT
This sequence comes from Choloepus didactylus, assembly GCF_015220235.1. Lineage (NCBI taxonomy): Eukaryota > Metazoa > Chordata > Mammalia > Pilosa > Megalonychidae > Choloepus > Choloepus didactylus. The sequence goes on along the minus strand of NC_051330.1, from coordinate 17,304,519 downwards.
GGATCACACTCCCCTTTATCCAGTGTATGGATGGATGAGTAGAAGAATGGGGACAAAAACTAAATGAAAAATAGGGTGGGATGGGGGGAATGATTTGGGTGTTCTTTTTTTACTTTTATTTTTTATTCTTATTCTGATTCTTTCTGGTGTAAGGAAAATGTTCAAAAATAGATTGAGGTGAAGAAGGCACAACTATATGATGGTGCTGTGAAAAGCTGATTGTACACCATGGATGACTGTATGGTATGTGGAGAATATATCTCAATAAAACTGAATTAAAAAAATAAGAACACCCAAATCCACCCCCCCCCATTTTTCCTTTAGTTTTTTTGCCCCCAATTTTCTACTCATCCATCCACTGGATAAAGGGGAGTGTGATCCACAAGGTCGCCCCTCTCTTTATTTCATGATACTGTTTTCAGAACATGATTGGGTCTTTCATCACTGCTGCCCAGTGCCTTTTGCCCTTGTGCTGAGCTAGATCTTATGTGTGCCTCAGAGCCTTGCTTCCAGCCTCGATCCCTCTCTATCCAACTGTGGGCCTCCTGCTTCCAGACCCTGTGCAATACTATCAGTGAAAACCAATGACTAATGCCTGGTTCTTCCTTGCCATTTTGTTTTTTGTTTTTTGTTTTTTTTGCAGGCCCCCTATCTTTATACGCAGCTTTGTGGGTTTGTTAAAATAGGAAGTGAATTACTTCCTATATTAGCTTTGTTCACGCTGTGCTCCCAGCCCTCAGATCAGGGCACAGATCCGTCATGCCAAATCTGATTTTTCTCTTTTCTTGTCAGAGGTAGAAAGTTGCTGGCAGCAGTGGTTACATTATGCACTTGACATTCTGCTGCAGAGGTTCGGTTTGGGAGCCTCTTTCTGTGCCCTCCTTCCTCTCTGCCTTTTGTGTGTGTGTGTGTGTAAGTGTGATGTGTGTTTTTCTTTCTTAAGGTACTGTTCCAGATGTTTGAAGGTCAGTGGACTGGATGTCTGACCTGGGAGACTGCTGGATGGTGATAGGGCAGTAATGAGCCAAATGATTTCTCAAATATCCTGTTAGAGTCCTTGGCTGTGCGTCAAAAGTAGGAAAATCTTTTTGGATGTTCAGGTTGGAAAGACTTAGCATTCCCTTAGTCCCCGAAGTTTTAGATTTGTTGCTCACTTTAGATTCAGAAAAACATTTTTCTAGCCAGCGACTGTGTATTGTATCTTGCTGTGTGAATTTAGCTCATATATCACAACTGGGATTTTTTTTTTTTTAAGGAAACTGAATTACAGATGCACACATGCTTGTTAATTTGGTTACTGAATCTCTCCTACCTCTATGCTGTTTTACATACTGTATGTTTCATAGCTGCATGACCATGGCCATAGACCAAGACTCAGAGGGAGTAACGGAACTAAGATATATTTCAAAATAGTATGTGTATGTGGCAATGAAGGAGGAAAGAACCTAATTTTAGTTCATGGGGTTGTTTTGTGTTGGAGGGAAGGAATCCATTTCCTAAGCTTCTTTTTCTTTAAGGGATTGGGCATACCATAAATTTTATATACTTTATTTTAGTTGTTCAGCTCCTTTAAAAACAAAAGCACCCAAAATTACACCTTGCAAAGTATCACAGTTTTTCAGGCATTCAGAAATGACATGTATGAAAACTTTGAAAGGCAATATAGGAATATACTGTCAAATAGTTGAAAAACATTGTACAGTTCCACCCCTTTTGGTTTTTCTTTTTTTTTTTTTTTTGGTTGAAATTTATTACTTGGTTGAGACAGCTCTGCATTTCTCTTCATTAAGTAAACTTTCCAAACTGTAGGCAGTTGTGTTGGCCAGTTAGATTTACAGCTTAAAACTTGACATTTTTAACTCTGAAGTTTCTTCATTGTTGCCACTGGATTGCTTTCGTCTGGAACAGAACAGGTTTTAAGGGTTTTTAAATGTGGCATTAGCTGGAGCAGTTTTGGAAAAGTAGAAGTGCCTTCCTGTCTCTGAGTTGGTTGACAGTATATTGCTTGTGTGCTTCTGTCTAACTGGTGATCTGCCAGCACCTTTCAGGATATTATGAAATTTAAACCAAATGAGGTAAAAATGGAGCCTCTGTGCCGCCAAACAGACCTGGACTGACTGCAGTGCTCCTGGGTAGTTTCAGCAGAAGCAAAACAGATACAAGCTTTCTTTAACTAATGGAAAGATTGTCTATATGCTTTAGCTTATACAGTTAAATTAATTGGTCCCTGTCTAGGGTGTGTTTCGACCACAGAATTCACTTTAAAATCAGAGGTCTCGTAAAGCCATTTGCCTGGTGTGTAACTTTTGTCTCTCCCCCATGCCTCTTGCTGGAGCTGACGGTTTAACTGTAGGATGTTTCAGGGTTATTAATGATAATTATTATTGGACTCTTGCTTGGGATTTTCTAATGGCAGCTGTCTGCTGAGCTAAGTGGTCATTTTAAAGGAGAGTGCAAATCTGTGATGAGGAAAACAAATATAAATGTGGTGCGGTTCATAACCCAGCTGGATACAAATAGTGAGGAGACAGCAGCTGGCAGGAAGGAGGGACTGAGGGAATCGATATTATTTCCATAGAAACCAGTTGGGTGTGGAAAGAAAGGTTGCACAAGGGACGCCTCTGATGTTTGGCAATTTGAACTGTGCAGAAGAGAAAGCAGAACGGGGCTAGGGGTAAAGAGGAGCAGAAGTTTAGAACCTGAGGAGGAACTGGAGCGAGGACAATCATGTGCTCTGTTGATTAGCGTGACATGATTTCCTCGGAAGCAAGCCATCATTAGATGGCTTCGGTTACTGAAAAGTCTGCCTATACCATCTGAGTAGTAATTCTTGGGATCTCTGACTTACTCAAAATGTGAAGGGAATTTCTACAAATATCTATTCTCACAAGGAGCTCTAAGGGGGTGACTTTAATTTTTCTGTTTTCTTAGAATTGTAGTGAATCAAGTTATACTGTAGTACTATAGTACAGAAGGAACTTGGAAATCTCTGTGCCATTCCAGAGGCTGTCATTTTAATGGCATTTCTTATAACAAGACTCAGATTTTAAAGTTTTGTGGAATGATTTACCAGTGTCAGTGTTGTAACTGAAATGCAGTATTTCCTGCAAAGTTAAAAGATGTTTTAAAAAGTGGAAAGTAAAGGAGGCAGTTGAGCTTAGTGGTTAAGCACTTCTCCTGGGACTCTGATTGACCCGGGTTGTCCCTGGTTTTGTCATCTAATAATTGTGCAATGTTGGATAAGAGGCTTCATCTTTTGGAGTCTTGGGATCTTTAACTCCAAAGTGGGAGGAGCTTGTGAGCACTAGATAATGGCGCCAGGTGCTTGGCACAGCTTTAGGCTCATAGCTGAGTTGTGCTGTGATGCACTGTTAGTCCATTGACCCAGTTTCCTTTTCAAGCCATGGGTAGATGCTGATTGTACACCTGCCAGTCCTTGTTCGGGGGCAGGGGAAGGCTGTTGGGTCATCAGACACCAAAGAAGATGGCTAGCTCGCCAGGAGTGCTGCCAGTCAGAGCCACCAGGATTCAGAAAAGAGAGAGCTGTGGCGGACATGTGGGTTTAGAATTGCCAGCTTTGTTTCAAAATGCACTTGGAACTTTTGTGAGAAGGAGAGGGGGCATTGGCTGATCTTGTTTCATGCTGTGAAAAATGAGGTGGAATGGCAAGGATTCCACTTGCTTTTATTGATTTCCTGAGCCAAGAGGGTTCTTCCACAGATTGTTCTGTACCCAGAAGACTGTGCTTGGACTGCCTCCTTTGAGAAGGTTAATGGGATTTTGGAGTGTGGGGGTTCTGGGGTGATGTTTCCTGACGACCCAGGCTTTGCAGTTCTCCCTGCTCCACGTTGTGTCTCTTCAGCATCCTCAGTGCTTTCTTCTCCATCCTCTGAGAACACAGATGTGTGTGTTCTCAAGATCCTGCCTGTGAGTTTCTTCTTTACCTACCTTTCCTGCAGCAGTTTTGGTATGTTATGTCAAATATATTTAAAACATTCTTTTTGCTTTTTATTTTTAAGTGTCAAGACTACCTTTCCACGTATCTGGCACATACTTTCTTCCAGAGGTTTGTTTCTTACTACATTTTTTATTTTGATACCATAGCTTAGTGCTCTCTTTGGTCTAATAGGTTGGTCTCACTTTTGCCTGTCGGTTTTTCATCTTCCTAAGTTCTAACTTGTGGAAGCCCAAATAACTTAGTCTGGAATGTGGACTTTTCTGTATTTCTGTATATTTCCACTGAATGGCCTCATCGTCTTGGCAGTTACACAGGCCATACTGCTCTGGGATACAGTTTCATAATTTGGGTTGTACATGTTCACTTCAAGTAGAGAATTTTCTAGTAGACAGACTTTGAGACAAGAGTTTAGGGCTATACCCAGACTTCAATTAGTGATACGAATGAAGCAGATCTGGTTAAGACTAGGGCAAACCAGGCCAAAGAATAAAGTTCGAAACTGACGGTGTTTTAAAACTTCAACTTCCATTTGAGACCAAGGGAAGAGATGTCTGTTTGGTGCAGGATCTATATTTTCTAAACAGTATAACTACAGTCGGTTTGTTCAAACACCACAATTACATGGAACTTTGAATAGGAAGTGAGATATGGTAGGTTAGTATAGGTTAGAGTGAAATAGTGACACACCCCAAAGTAATTTGGGCAGAGAATAAAAAATATATTTACAGCCCCCCCCCCTTCCCCCCCAAGGAGCTGGGGGAAGGTGCAGAAGTTGGGCTTCCTCACCTGGACTGGTGTTGATGTTGTCACATACACTGGGACTGGCAGTTTGATGTGCCGAGCCCTCGATCATGGGATTTGCCCTTATGAAGCTCGTTACTGCAAAGGAGAGGCTAAACTTGCATATAATCGTGCCCAAGAGTCCCTCTTGAGTACCTCTTTGTTGCTCAGATGTGGCCCTTTCTCTCTCTAACTGAGCTACCTTGGCAGGTGAACTCACTACCCTCCCCTCTACGTGGGACCTGACTCCCAGGGGTGTAAATCTCCCTGGCAATGCAGGATATGACTCCCGGGGATGAATCTGGACCTTGCATTGTGGGATTGAGAATATATTCTTGACTAAAAGGGGGATGCAGAATGAGACGAAATAGTTTCAGTGGCTAAGAGATTTCAAATGGAGTCGAGAGGTCACTCTGGTGGACATTCTTATGCACTATATAGATAACACCTCTTAGGTTTTAATGTATTGGAATAGGTAGAAGTAAATACCTGAATCTACCAAACTCCAGCCCAGTAGTCTGGACTCCTGAGGATGATTATATAATAATGTAGATTACAAGGGGTGACAGTGTGATTGTGAAAACCTTGTGGGTCACCCTCCCTTTGTCAAGTGTGTTGGTGGATGAGTAGAAAAATGGGGATAAAAACTAAATGACAAATAGGGTGGGATGGGGGATGGTTTGGGTGTTCTTTTTTCGCTTTTATTTTTTATTCTTATTCTGATTCTTTCTGATGTAAGGAAAATGTTCAGAAATAGATTGTGGTGATGAACATATAACTATATGATCGTACTGTAAACAGTTGATTGTATACCATGGATGATTGTATGGTATGTAAATTATTTCAATAAAACTGAATTAAAAAAAAAAAGAGTTTAGGGCTACAAAAAGACATGGGGGGACTATAAATACATATTTCCAAGTGAAAGAAACCAGTCTGAAAAGGCTAAATGTTATATAATTCCAACTATCTGAGTTTTTGGAAAATGCAAAACTAGAAACTATAGAGGCCATGAAAAAATTTTTGGTTGCCGAGGGTTCAGAGGGAGAGGGTAGAAGGGCCGAACAGGTAGAGTGCAGGAGATTTTTATGGCAGCAGAACTATTCTGTATGACACTGGAATGGAAAATCCATGTTATTATGCGTTTGTCAAAACCCATAGAATTGTACAGCAGAGGGAACCCCAATGTAAATTGTGACTTTTAGTTACTAAAACTGTATCCATATTGGTTATCATTTGTTATAAATACGCCACATGTTAATAATAGGTGAAATTTTGTGGGGTGTGTATGGGAACTTGGGACTTTCTGAGTTCTGCAGGGCCCTTCCACAATTGGTCCTCTCCCTCTTGCCAACCTCATCTTCTCCCCTTCACATCACCCCCATGTGACCTTCTTCCTTTTCCTTAATGTGCCGTGGGAGTTTGTTCTGGCCTCAGGGCCTTTGCAGTGATTGTTGTTGTGCTTGGAGTGTTCGTCCCACCACCTGGGTTACTCCTTTTTGTCATGCACGTTTCGGTGCAGATATCATCTGAGGGGGCCCCTGAATCTAAAGGAACCATGCAATCACTTCTGGTCACACTATTTTCTTCAGAGCATGTATTGGTAGGTGGAATTATCCCGTGTATTTGCTTCCTTATTTATTTTCTGCCCTCCACACTGGAAGGTACACTCCAAAGAGAGCAGGGACTTTTTGTCTATTTTGTTCATTGCTGTACCTCCAACCGCCTACCTCACTGAGGAGTTAAGAAATATTTGTGACGCAAGTGAGTAAAGGTTAACGAAGGACAGAGGAAACAAGCCTTTGCTGATGATTATCTAATAGAACTTGGGTTATTTGCTCCCAACTCTAGGAGATAATTCTAAGGTGCTACACTCTCCCCTCTCCCCACCCTAAGAAGCTGAGGTCGGTGGTGGCTGCTTTGAAGCCTGGGCTGATCCCAGGGCCTGGCACTTACTGTAGCCCAGCCTGTTTTTCAGGTCTGTGGCAGTTCAGGTCGCAGTCAGAACTCCCAGGGGAACATTCCACCACCCAGCCTGAATGCTGATCTGTGCTTAGTACCCTGGCTTCTAGGCCAGGTGGATTTGCATGGTCCCCAGATCAGGGGACTGCGTGGTGTCTTGTCTGCCGATGGGGCAGTTTTGATTCCTCCATGGAGCTACCAGGAAAGCTCCTTCTAGGCAGTAGGCAGGGAGGTGTGTGTTGCTTGGGAGTTCTGAGCTGAGTCATTGCCCTGATGCCCAGTGGAAGGTGAGCTCTGGGAAGTGGACTGCACTCTGCCCTCAGGATGGCCCTGCTTTGGTTAGAGAAGCTGTTGGCATGTGCAAGGGTTTTCAGGGCTTAGGGGCCAGGAGTCTGCTCCCATAGGCCCTCTATTACCCTGGGAGACCTATCCTAAACATTTCTGATTGAACTAGTCTTCCTTCCTTTCAACAATACCACTGAATTAAAGTTATACAATATTTTTGCTTTTGCAAGGAACTTTTGCTTTGCAAGGAACTCCTCTTTTCTCTCTACCCTTGCTGAGGAAATAATCCCTGTTTTATAAAATGGACAAAACATTCTCCAGGAAAAAGTAGAGAACCGAGAGTAATTGTTTTGACAGAATTGACTAAACAGTTATTTTGTGCCAAGTATACATGTTGATTCATTAACAGTTACTCAATGTCTACTTGCAAGTGGTTTGCACAATGAGTTTTCATGCATGTAAAATGCTTACAGAACAATCATGCATAAAATACAGAGTTCCCAACCTCCCTGTCCCAGTTTCCCCTATCATTAACATTTAGTATTGTTACAATTGATGAAAACATGATGAAAACAATATTATTATAATTACACTATTAACTATAGCTCCTAGTTTATGTTAGGGTCCACTGTGTTTTAGTTTTATGGTTTAAAAAATTTTATTCTTGTAACACATAGTTACAACCTAAAATTTTCCTTTTAACCACATTCAAGTATATAATTCACTGGTGTTGATTACATTCCCAAAGTTGTGCTACCATCACCACCATCCATAACCAAAACTTTTCCATCACTCCAAATAGAAACTCTGTATCCATTCCCTACTTTCACCCCAGCCCTTAGTAACCTGTAATCTAGTTTCTGACTCCTTGAATTTGCTTATTTTAATTATTCATATCAGTGAGACTATACAGTATTTGTCCTTTTGTGTCTGGCTTACTTCCCTCAACATGATGTCTTCAAGGTTCATCCCATGTTGTTGCATGTATCAGAATTTCATTTCTTTTAGAACTGAGAATTATTACATTGTATGTCTATACCACATTTTGTTTATCCATTCACAAGCTGATGGATACTTGGGTTGCTCCCATCTTTTGGCAATTGTGAATAATGCTGCTGTGAACATTAGTGTGCAAATATCTGTTTGAGTCTCTGATTTCAGTTCTTTTGGATATATACCTAGAAACAGGATTTCCAGGTTACATGGTAATTCTGTTTAACTTTCCGAAGAACTGCCAAATTGTCTTACACAGCATCTGCATCATTTTACATTCCCAATAATGAAAAAGAGTTCCTGTTTCCCCACATCCTTTCCAACATTTTTAGGTTTTTGAACAGTAGCCATTCTGGTGGGCATGAAGTGGTATCTCATTGTGGTTTTTGATTAGTATTTCCCTAATGGCTAATGATGTTGAGCATCTTTTCATGTGCTTGTTGGCCATTTGTATATCTCCTTTGGAGATACGTCTATTCAAGTCCTTTGCCCATTTTTAAATTGCCTTTTTTTTTTTTTTTTGTCTTTTTATTGTTGGGTTGCAGGAGTTCTTTATATTTTCTGGATATTAAATTCTTACTGGATATGTGGTTTCCAAATATTTTTTTCCCAGTCTATAGACTGTCTTTTTACTGTCATTATGAAGTCCTTTGTTGTGCAATTGCTTAACACAAGGTCCTGAAGATGCTTCTCTGTTTTCTTCCAGGAAATTTAAAGTTTTGGTTCTTATAATTAGGTCTTTGACCCATTTTAATTTTTGCATATAAGTTGAAGTAGGAATCCATGCCATTTCTTTTCCTTGTGGCTATCCTGATTTCCCCCCATCATTTGTTGAAGAGATTAGTCTTTTCCTATTGAGTGGATTTGACACCCTTGTCAAATATCAATTGGCTGTAGATGTGAGGGTTTATTTCTCAATTCTCCATTTGGGTCCTTTGCTCTACATGTCTGTCCTTGGGCCAGTACCATGCTGTTTTGATTACTGTAGCTTTGTAATAGGTTTTAAAATCAGAAAGTGTGAGTCCTCCAAAATTACTGCTCTTTTTCAAGGTTGCTCTATTTGGGGTCCCTTACCCTTCCATGTAAGTTTGATGATTGGCTTTCCATTTCTGCAAAGAAAGCTGTTGAAATTTGGATTGGGATTACTTTGAATCTGTAAATTGCCTTGGGTAGAATTGACATCTTAAGAATATTTAGTCTTCCCATCCATGAACATAGAATGTCTTTCCATTTGTTTATGTCTTCTTTGATTTCTTTCAACAGTATTTTATAGTTTTCTGTGTACAAGTCCTTTACATCCTTGGTTAAGTTTGTTCCTAGATATTTCTTTCTTTTAGTTGCTATTGGATATTCCTAAATTATTGGTAGAATTTTAATATTTTGATGATTGTAGAATCCTGAGTTGGCTTCAAAACAGATTAACCAGAGTGAAATGGTATTTAGTGGTTTCTGCCCTGGCTTCTAGTAAACTTAACATATTTTGGCTTTTGCGTTTTGGCTAATGGAAGTATGTCTTCTAGTTTGTGGTAATTTCAAGCAAATGTGGTTTGAATGTAAAACTAGAGACGTTCAGTTATTGGCAGATCAATGACAGTGACAAATTATTTTTCTTCCTTTCCAGTTATACATGGGAAGCTGTTGATACCAAAAATAACATACTTTATAAAATAAACATCTGTGGAAAGATGGATATTACCCAGTGTGGGACATCAAGTGCTATTTGTATGTACAATACGAAGGCAAAGAGCTATCTTTCAGTGGGTAAGTAAAGCCACCCTTAAATTATAAATATAGGCAGTATGATGCAAATTTTGCAAAAATTACTGTATGTACATATAGCTCAGTGTGTGTGTTTGTGTGTGAATATTTATAATATACAATATACATTTTATGTTTTAGGATGTGAAAAGTGGTAGCAGTTTATATATCCAATAAGTGATTAAATTAGGTTACTTACATATAGTGAAATACTGTGTAGTCATGAAGAAGAATCACATGGGTGTGTATTTGACAGAAAAAGGTATTCCTATGTGTCTGTCCCTGCCCACCCATGTTTTTCTTAAACCCAGTCTTTACTTTTCTCCCTTCTTTACCCTTGTCTCCTTCAGTGCCCATTCCACCTCTCCCCTTGTGCCTTCAGCTTTTTTCCATGTGGGTTTGATTCTCAGGCAGCCTGTCTTCACATGGGGTCAAAGATGGTCACTGGCTTTAGGCTTACATTAAAAATTAAACTGATACTCCTAAGAATTGTCAATCCTACAGAAAAAAGTACAGCTCTTTTCTTTATTACTATGGGCCCTTTCACATACCCAGATGTACTCCTTTTGGGTCAGAATTCCTTTCCTCTGGGGAGGAAGATGGGTCCAAGTGGACTGGCAGCCATACCAGGTTATGTGGCGTAGGGAAGGGGAGATGCTTAGAGGAAGAGATGCAGGGCAGGCACAGAAGCAGCTGTTGGCTCCTTTGGTTTTGGCAGCATGGATGTCAACGGTGAGGTCTGATGGTGGCACGCAGTTATGAAATGGAGACAGCATGTGACTGGAGACAGTTTGGTAGCTAGAGGTTACTAAGTTGGGAGGGGCAGCTGCTTGGTAGCACAGCCCTTCATTTTGAATGGAAATTCCTAAACACAGTAAAAAGGGCTTTTGAGTAAGTTTTGTTTAAAGTAAGACTAATAAGGAGTTAGTTGTAGGTCTGTGGATTGAGGCCCAAGCTCCAGTTTGGTTTCCTTTTGAGATTACCAGTGAAAACACTAGTAAGAGGAGTTGGGGGCTCAGGATGGAGATCTGAAAAAGCACCAGGTTGTTCTGAAATCTTGGGTCAAATTTTATTATTCTGAGATGTAGTTATAAAATTTGCAAATGACACAGCCAGTTTTCCGATTATGAGGTTTTGAAGATTCATGGAGAGAGAAGATGGAAGTGGGTCCATTGGCTGATGTTATTCAGGTTTTCATAAAGAGGAAAAGTAATAGCTGTATAATATAAACTGATATCAGATGCAGGCAAATCACTAGTGGGATATTTTGTGAGATTGGCTTGGCTGGGCAAAATTTGGATATGACCAAATTATGGTAGGCTTTGAAGGCCAGGCAGGAGAGTTGATATCTTTTGGGGTAGGCAGTGGATCCATCATTTTGTGTGTGTGTGTGATGATAAGTGATGTGATAAAACACATTTTTAGGAAGCTGGGCCCAGTGAGGTGGGAAAAGGTTAGTTCAAGGGGAGAGGCCAAAGGCAAGTAGATGAGTCAAAATCAAGTTACAGGTTAAGTTGATGATATAAACCAGCAGTTTCCAGTTTTGTTTTTAATCCCCAGACACACATGGCAAATACTTTTCCCAGGAATAATCAAGATAATGTGTACTTTCAGCACAAGCAACAATTGTTGCCTACTTTCAACTCAAAAAGCAAATTAGTATGAATGAACAAGAGTGACATTAACATAAATAGGATAATTTTGAATCAGATCTAACTTTGCTAATTTGTGTATATAATAAATAACTAAAGTTGTATATTTATGTATCAAGTCTTATGCTTTGTTTTTTAAGTGTCACATTTAATTCATCTAGCAACTTTTTGAAGTAGGCAGTATCATTTCCCCCATGTGTAAATGAAGAAACTGAAGCACAAAATGGGTAAGCCTCTTGCCCCAGAGGTTCCATGGTTAGAAACTGTTGGAGCCCAGATTTGAATGCTAATATATCAGTCCACTTCCAAAGCCTGTGGACTTATCCAGGGTTGTGTCATTATGTAAAGCATAGGTCACGTCAGATCTAAAATGGGAGCCATGATGGGAAATACAAACCCAAGTCTCTGACAGGACAACTGAGAAACTACTTGTTATGAAGTTGCTAGAAAGGAAAACAAAAACAAAAACAAAAACTGTGAACTTTGAAAACAGCCATAAAAGTTGGGTATAGAGGAGCTGGTTTAGAAATAAATGCAAATATATATGGGAACGTAATACATGACCAAAACCTTAGGTGTAGTCAAGCTATTCATCTTTTGGGAAAAAAAGTCAGACCCTTCCTTCATGTTATATATAGAAATTACAGATCAGTTAAAGTTTAAATGCAAAAAGAGAATAGAACATTGGAAAAATATTTAGTAAAATTTTAATATCATCTGGAGGAGACATCCTTAGAGAAACTCAGAAGCTGTAAAGGAGAAGATGAGCATAGCTTACTGCAGACATTTTGGTGACAAAAGGTATCTCAAAGACAAAGACATATGCAAGACGGGGGGAAAAGCTCAGTGTATGTGCTAATGTGCTAATAGGATAAGAACTCCTCTTAAATATTGATAAGAAAGACAAACAACCCAGGAGAAAAATGGCTAAGCCTTAGAATAGGCAGTTCACAAAAGAAGAAATTTAGATGGTGAATACAACTTTACTAGTAAGCCAGGTGTAAATGCAAATCAAAGCAATACTGAGATTTGCTCTTTCTACCATCAGGTTGGCAAAAGTTTAAAATGGTTGAAACAGAGAGTGCTGACAAGGGGCCTGTAAACTAGCATGTTCCTGTATCATTATAGGAAGCTGGTTATTTGTAAGCCTTTTGGGAAGATAATTGTTGATGTGAGTTTTATAGTGCCCTCAAGGACAATTACTGTACTAAGAAAAGACTGGAGACCTCAACTTTGGTTTAAACAATATTATTTTTGATTAAGAAAAATCATAGTTCTTCCTTAGGCAAAATGATATTACATAGGTGAATCTAGCAGATTTTAGCAATCATTTTATTGGGTCTGTGAATAACATTTGGTTCCATTTACATCCTAGTTAATGAATCACCTTCAAATGTTTAAAAATGATGTATACATTTTATATATTTGATTTCCCTTTTAACTACTTGAGAGGCCTGACCTCAGAACTTCAGTACTAATGATTCTTATAAATGTAGTAGTTTAAAGTTATAAATATGATAAATCTGAAGTTCTCTTAGATGTTCTAATACTATACACAAGTCTAAATCAATTGCTCAGCTACAGACTTTGAATTAGAGTTGTAACATTAAACATTAACATTGCAAGTATGTAATAATAATCAAATATGTTCACACTCATCCCCAATATTAATATTATGGTTTTAATTTGATTTCTGGATCTTCCTGAGAGTTAATAGCTGTATCCATTTCAGGAAGACTCACCAGCCCCTTTCACCGAGGTAATGTCCCCACGAGGGAGGAGCCTTTATTGAGGTTTCTCACACCCGAGTCTGGGATCTGACTGGCTTCTTTTTGGAGACATGGATAGGACACAGCAAATTGTATTATGGTTTCTGTGTCAAGTGAGATCATTATCCTAAGGAGTCTGGGTCATGATTGTCTAGTTTTTGTGTCCATTCACAGAAGTCTACAGCAGTCTTCTGGGTTGATCACTGGATTGAATTTTGTATCTGACTCTGAAGATGTGAAAGTATTGTCTTTTTAAACCTGGTTATTCTTTCATTTTCTTAAGACTATACAATTCTATTGGATTTGTCACACGATATTTGGTTGTGTTTTGGTTATAACTCTCATCTGTTTGATTTGTGGTTTCTTCTGATAGTCTGGCAATATCTGTTAAAATATCTGGCAGTATGGTTATACCTGTAACCTATTTTTGGGAATCTAACCAATTGAAGAATAGTACTATACATAGATATTCCTATGAAAAATCTTTTATTGTGGTGAATGTGCTGAAACAATGTAACTAAAAGGGGAGGATTCAACACATTGCAGTATATTTATTCTAATTTCTTGGTTACATAGTATCTAAGAAGACTTATGTATATCCATTAATTTATTCATAACAAATATTTGAGTGCCAGTTATAAGTAGGCACTGTTCTAGTTACTGCAAATGAGTTAACCACCCAAACAGACAATTTCTTTCCTCATGGAGCTTGCATTCTAGTGGGATGGGAGACATACAGTATAAAACAGTGACTAAGTAGTATGTTAGAATGTGCTGAATGGTGTGAAACAGCAAAGGAAGGAGAGCCAGGGGTGCTTGGCACTCAGAAGTATGTTGTGTAGGGATATTAAATGGGGGTAATTGTCGCTGAGACAGTGCCATTCAGGTGAGGGCTTGGAGCTGAGGGAGGGAGCCACAGAAGGTGAGTGTTCCAGATGGTGAGTATATTAGTCTCTTAGGGGAGCAGAGAAATGAGTCCTTAGCTGGACGGAAAAATGGGGTAGAGAGGATGTTAAAAAAAAAATCAGGGAAATAACATAAGAGTAGCATATGGTAAAGAGAATGATGAAATTAACGAAGGAAAAATGGATGACGGAGGTAACGGAAGAATCGCTAGGGCAAGATCCCTGAGTGACTGGGGGAGGACTCTCCTGACTGCTTGCACCCGTTGGTTGGTCTGGCTTTGGTTGCTGCATGGCCGTGGTGCGAAAGGGCTGCGAGCAGAGCCTGGGCGCCCCCGCTTTGGGCCTCTAAGCCGCGGTGGGGTCGGAATCCCCGGCACTCGCGGCCTTCGGGAGGCAGAGCGGGGCCGGGCTCGGCGGGGCTCGGCGGGCGCGGTGATCGCGGGCTCGGCAGACTCGCGGACCCCGCGAACCCGGCGGACCCGGCGAACCCGGCGGACCCGGCGAACCCGGCGGACCCCGCGAATCCGGAGGACCCCGCGAACCCGGCGGACCCCGCGAACCCGCCCACCCGTCGAGCGCGGCCCAGGCCGCGTGTGGCGCCACCCCTGCCGAGCCCGCCGCGGCTCTTGGTGAGGCCCGGAGCCCTCGCGGGGGCGCCGTCCGCGGCCCGCGGCCTGGGAAGGATGGGAGGCCCGGTCTTACCGCGATCCTTGGCGGGAACGTTTGGCTGAGCGTGAAAGGAAGGAAGGGCCTAGCGCGGACGAGGGGCCCGGCGCTGCCGGCTGGCTCGCAGAGGTCGGCCGATCCTTCCCTCGGCAATCCGCTCCTCGGATTTCAATTTTAGGAAGGGCTCGGCAAGTTAGGAGGGACTCTCTGGATCCCAGGGGCGCTTCGGCGGCTGAGTGGAGGTGGCTGCCCCGAGCTGCTTGGGGGTTCGCCGAGGCGGGCTGGGGCCGCGGGAGGCGCCGCGCCTCCAGCGCAGCAGCAGCGACAAAACGGCCCTGCTTCCCCGCCGGCGCCTGGCGGCGGACTGCGTCTACCCGAGAGCCGCCCCGCGGGAGGCGCCGAGGCCCCGCCCCTCTCCCGGGAGCCGCCCCGTGCACGCCCACCAAGGGGCGGGGCCTTGGGGGCACTGTCCTTGGTCCTGGAGACTGGGTACCCGGAGCTCTGCGGCCTCCTGCACCTACTTGGCCGAACCGCTGGTGGGGGGTGGAGGGTGGAGGGCGGGTGGAGATTTAAGAACAGATTCTGGAAGTTTCAGGCGGAGAAGGAAGATCCCAGTATCCCTTTTCGCTCAAGCAGGAAAAAGAACCGCTAGGGTTCGATATGCTGGCAGCCCAATACTGTGGGGCAGCCCTACCTGTCCCCCAGTGGCATCTTAATTTTCACTTTCATTCCCGCCTCCCGCCACTTAAGTAGATCTCCTGACTTTTCTTTTGTATATTCTATTTCCTTGCCTTTTTCTATCTGGGAGGTTTCCTCAATGTGGTCTTAAAATTTGCTAATTTGTTCCTCGATGGTATCCTTTCTCCTGTTTTCCATCTGCTGTATGTTAATAGAAATTCCAACTATTTTTTCATATCTATTATTTTTGTTTTTTCTGTCCTTGTTTTAGATGGCTAGTAGCTTCTTTTATCTTTTAAAATTAGCATGACATTCCTTTGTATCTGCTTTCATAGTTCTTTTTTTAAATATTGTGTTCCTCAAATGTCTTACTATTTCACTACTGGCCTCATTTGCCCTTGGGATGGGTGTTGGTTATTCTGTCAGGCAGGACCCAGTTCTTGTCAGCCCCAGAGACCTCAGAGGCTGGGAGGAAAGGGAGGCAGTGGGTTGTGGAAGTTGAGCCCCACTGGAAGAGCCTCAGGCACCGTAAGCCACAGCTCCCCACCTGCAGCACAAGTGCTCAGAATGCTGTAACTAATTTTTTTTTTAAATCTTCATTTTATTGAGATATATTCACGTACCACGCAGTCATACAAAACAAATCGTACTTTTGATTGTTCACAGTACCATTACATAGTTGTACATTCATCACCTAAATCAATCCCTGACACCTTCATTAGCACACACACAAAAATAACAAGAATAATAATTAGGGTGAAAAAGAGCAATTGAAGTAAAAAAGAACACTAGGTACCTTTGTCTGTTTGTTTCTTTCCCCTATTTTTCTACTCATCCATCCATAAACTAGACAAAGTGGAGTGTGGTCCTTATGGCTTTCCCAATCCCATTGTCACCCCTCATAAGCTACATTTTTATACAAAATAAAAAAAAAAAAAAAAAAAAAGAGTAACATAACCTAGTGAGAGAGTGTAGGCACTGACTAATTCCATTTTGATCTCATTTCCTCTTCTTTCCACATTATTAGGATTTCCTTTGACTTAGGACATAGGCGTTCTTATGTTAAAAGCTCAGAAATGTGTATCAAAAGCCTACAGTCTGGTTGGGAAGAGAAACAGCAGATGAATAAACACCCAAGAGAGTTTGAAATAATAGTGTGAAGAAAGAAATAGAGTAAGGTGAAGGAGAGGGACAGCTGGGGGGCTTTTTTAAGGAAATGAAATCGACAAAAGTCAGCCATTAGAAGATATGTTGGAGAAGCATTCTAAAGTGTTGGAATAGCAATTGGTAGAAGGTTGGTATGAGCAGTGAGTCAAGGGGAAGAATATACAAGATGTGGATAGAGCTTTAGGCTTGTAGAGCCTTATGTATCAGGTGACCATATAGTTTATCATACAAACTACGGCACTTTTGAGTGAAAGGGAGAGCTCTTAATTATGCCAGGACAACTGGAATACACTAGTAATGTTCCAGGCAAACTGAGACATGGGTACCCAATTTGTGGGCCATGCCAGAATTTTGATTTTATAGCCTGTGTGATGGGAAATTATTGAAGTTTCAACTGTGAGGTTGTGTATTTGGATTTATGTTTTTGAAGATCATGCTGGTGCAAGGATGTGAAAGGGGAGAGATGGGTGAGGGGTGAGACAAAAGTGGATGCAAGGGGGCCAATTAGGAGCCTGTTGCAGGAGTGCAAGTCAGAGATGATAGTGCTTCTGTTAGTATCAGAAGTGGATGTATTTGAGATACATTTCTTGAGGTAGAACCAGTAGTCCTTTCTGACATATTGAATGTGGTAGATGAGAGAAAGATAAAACTCAAGGTATTGTGTTAGGAGCATGAACAGCTGGGTGGATAGGGAATGCCATTCCCGAGATGGAGATTCCTGGGGAAGGGACAGGATGAATTCTAGCACCGCTTTTAATTTGCTTATCCTTGGAAATAGCTTTAAGGTTCTATGTATTTTTATAGCATGTTCATTCTTTTTTTTCTCCAATAGGTGACTCTCTTTTGAAAAGTGGAACTAGGTCTCTTCTGGAATTCAACACAAGAGAGACCTGTGGGCAGCCAAGCACAAATCACAAAATCCAGAGTAGCATCACCTTTCTGTGTGGGAAAACCCTGGTAAGTCCACTCAGTAACTTGCTGAGTTTCTTTTGTTAAGAATGGCTGCAACTCAGGTAAAGAATAAGTGAGCAAAATTAAAAACAAACCAAACATCAACCATATCAACATCACCATCAAGAACCAGTAAGTGAACAAATTGCAAGGGTATAGTTACAATTTTTAAGTTAAAATTTTAAGTGACATTTGAACCATGTATTGTAGCATAACCCAGGCTACAATTCTAGATAATTAGTGCGTTAAACTCAGAGTACGTTTAATGTTTATGCTGCAAGCATGATTTTTTTCTTTCTAAAACCTCTTCTCCTAGCATTTCATTTTGATAGGTTTTAGGGCAATATATTTATTTGGAAAATAATGTGGTTTTTTCCCCCTCATTTATGTTAAATGGTAGAGACTGACGTCTGTTTAGGACCCTCTTTATGTGGGTAATGGACTTCCCAAGCTTTTGAGTATTACCTCATGTCGAAAAGGGACCTAGCTGTGTAAAGCATAATGTTTTTTCTTATTCCATGCATATCATATGTGATTTGTTGGTTTTAATTTTTAGTTTTTGGAAAGAGACTTTTAGTAAATAATTACTAGCTTTTAGGAGAAACAATTTGTATTCAAATCCTATGAGTGTTCTCTGATCAGAGTAAGAACCCAAGTGTTTAGAAAAATCAGGTTGACTGAAACTCATGTGGCTACCAAATTGCTTTAAAATATCATTTTAGAATTTGGTGCTGCTACCATTTAGTCTTTAGGCCTATAACACCACATCTGTAGACCTTTCAAAATAGAATTTATGTTGCTAATTTTGGATCAACCTATCCACTGCAGAATTGCACATGCTGAGCCCTTAAAAAGGAATCTGTTTGCCGTGGTATAAAATGTGAAGGTCTCTCTTACAGAGTAAGCTTTTTGCTCTTTTAATTTTAACTAATTTCTTTCTCCTCATCCAAGAAACGGAATTTTGAAGGAGATGTCCTTAGACGTGCACGTGGAAGTGGAGTGGTTAATTCTCCCCGTGTCACTGAGCAAGGCTGTGGTTGACTCGTTTGGAACTGGCTCTTGGTCACCCAAGGGGCTGCCCTTGCATTTAGATGTCTGAAGGGAGGCTGATGCTTACTTAGCCCATTGTCCATTAGGTATATGGACTCTAGTTGGTTCCAGATGGGCCTCTTCCCTCCGCTCACAGGAAGCATGAGATCACATTTCTTGGCTTGGATTTTGTTAGCATTTGGTTAAGAGAACATTTGGCGTTGAAGGACTCTGAGGATTACTTCCCATGAGTTTACTGTACATAGTTAGGGCAGTGGAGCAGTTTTGGATCGTTATATTGAAATTCCAACATGATTTCGTGGAACTTTTGTCTCAGGGTTTTTGGATTTGGGAACTTCTTGATGACCTTGTTAACTAAAATGGCTGTGATTCCTTATATTTTTTTCCCTTTTTGTTGGTACTTTCTTCATTTGCGTTAGCCTTTACTGTGATTTAACTTTGAAAAAATAAAACCTTACATTATGTGGTATGGTAAATTATTTTGCTTATTTTTTTTTTTAATAGGGAACTCCTGAATTTGTAACTGCAACAGAATGTGTGCATTATTTTGAGTGGAGGACCACTGCAGCCTGCAAGAAAGACATATTTAAAGCTACCAAAGAGGTAACAAGTGGATGTTAAGGTTATCTGTTTGTGAAAGAAACTCTGGGGGCTTTAAGATTCAAATACTGATTCTAATTTTGGGATAGAAATCTTTTTTAGCTTTTAAGTTCCAGTTGGTCAAAGATACTATATGATTTAATTGTCAAAATTGTTCTGGATGGTTCTTATTTTTAGAACTGGGCATTTTAAATTTCACAGGATGTGATTCTTAGTCCAGATCAGAAATAAAATGTCTTACCCATACTTGGTTATTCTTGGTTTCTGTTGCTGTGTAAGTCAGTAAACTAAGTAACTTGGTGTGATTGAGCTCAGAGTATTTACTCTTTATAAAATGGTTTTTGACCCTGACTTCTTTATCCTCCTTTGCACTTGCCTTCTTCCCTGTGATACACTGCACTCTGATAAAGTTCCTTCTGCCTGTTTCGGTTGTCACGTCCCCCTCCTCAGTGTTGGAGTGGCTTCTGGATGCTCTCTGGATCCAGGCCAAGAGCCCCTACCCCTTAAATTCTTTGCCAGCTCATCCCAAAGACAACTTTACTGTTATCTTTCATTCCACTCTTTCTGTTCTTATCTGGGCAGCCTTCCTTATCTTGGTCAAGTCCTTGTTGGTGATGAATGAAGTGTCCTCTTCCACGGCCTTGAGCTTGTTCCTGTCTGTCAGCACACAGCCTCTGAAGCTGGTGCTGCCCTTTGACTTTCCCTGGCAATGGAGAGGAGCAGACTGCACTTGCCTCTCTGTTCTCTCTTCCAACCACCCCAGATCTTAGAGGTGGTTTCCTGTTGTCACCTAGACAACAATCTTCATTGATTATTTTCTTTTTTTTTGCATTAGTTTTGTTTTTAAGATTGAGTTCAAAGACCCTCTTAGGAGCTAGGAACTAGCAAATGATTGGTAATTTTTATTGATGGACTAATGCAGAGTAGTTTGAGAAGGACAAGAGGGGAGAAGTTGTTTTTTATAAATAAAACCCAATCTAAATTATAAATGGGTAAATTATCACTGATATTTCAAATATGGCAATTTATAAAAGAAAAGACAGTCTGATATGAAAGCAGAAGAGGCAAAATATTGCCTCCCAGAAAAGTTTGTAGGGAATTCTCAGTTAAAAAAAAATTTTTTTTTTGATGTGTAGAAAGAATGGAGGCCTAAGAAAATGACCTAGATAGTTATTAGGCAGTGGTTAAACTTACGTTTAACTGTTTGACCATAGCTAGTAGTGATTGGAAAACCATCTCAGAAAACTGAAATCCGTTTGGGGGGCAGGGGGTGGATGGGTGTGGCGGATCATCCTAGGGCATCCACTTAGCTGCACCTGGGAGCTTCTGGCCCAGACTCGAGCCTGAGAACCCAGAGGAACGTGCTTGCCTTCATTAAACCTGCCGACTTTGGGCCCCACACACATTCGCTTGGGCTTTGATCTCCAACCTGACAGTGATGCTCATTTTTCCTGTTTTATCTGAGTGTCCCCCTTACCTTGCTTTGCTGAATTGGCTCTTGTACCTTTCACCCACCTAGGAAAAAAAATGGCTTTCTTCAGCAGCAGCTGGTTTTCTATTTTCTTTGTGCTGTAGATCTGAAGTCTCCAAATTGTAGCTCATGGGTCCAGTCTAGCCCTGGGCCTGTTGTTGTACAGCCCTGGAACTAAGAACGGCTTTGACATTTTTAAAGGGCTGTCAAAAAACAAGAATATGTGACCAGAGGCCTTATGTGGTCCACAAAGCCTAAAGTATTTACTGTGTGGTCCTGAGTAGGAAAAATTTGCTGACTCCTGTTCTAAATGGTTTTGGTGAGAGTAGGGAGAGGTTTTCTCACAACCGTAAGGTTTAATTTCTCTTAGAATGTCATCTAAGCATAAGAAATGTTTGCAGTTTGGTTTTTGTAATCTATTTAGGAATGGTAGGCGGCTGGGGTCTTATTCATTCAGTTTTCATTTTATGTTTATTGAGAGACTATTGTGGGCTTAGCTTTAGGAATTTCATTATATTTTGGGATGATTATTGTCTTCAGGGAGCCCATAGACTAAATGTGTGGAGGACATGTCCATATTCATTACCTCAATTTTTTTCTGTAGTTGGGATAGATTAATTAGATTGGAAGAACTGAAAAGTATAGTAAATATAGTGAGTGCTAAAAAAGTAGTTGTCACCATTAGCAAATCATAGTAAAGCATATTCCCTTTATTCTTTGTTCAGTATGATTTGATTACTTTTGACAGGCTATGGTGTGATGACTTCAAAAAGTATATTAACTGTTTTATGTACCTGTAAATCACTCATCGTTTATTAAAAAAAAAAATTCAGGTTTGGTTTATTATCAGTCTTGCTTTCCATACCTTATTGATGTCTTCTTATCTTTTTCCTCCTAATTTTGCTTAAATTTAGAATGATCTGATGGACAACGATCATAGTTCCAAGCAGTACCTTTAAAAATTACCAGTATAAAAATACAAAAAATTACTGGTATAATGCGTGTTTGTTCCTTGGGTTTCAGTATGGTTTTCTTTTCCTTAAGGATATTTTAGATATTTAGATATTTTAAAGTATTTCCTTAAAACATTGTGGATGTTTGTCCCCTACCATAGTACTCTTGGGAGTACATAAAATTCAGAACTAGCGTGCCAGTATAGTAGTCTTACCAGAGCTGCATAAATAAGATTAATATACATAAAACAACGTTAGCAACATTAATGCTATGTGTGGTGTGTGAAGCTGGCCAACTACCTTCTTTTCCCCGACTGCTGAATTCCTTTGTACGAATGTCTCCTCTAGCTTATGGGGGCGGGAGGACTTTCACTCAGGCCTCCCCAGGAGCCTTGACTGTGTTTCCGATGCAGGCTGTGGTTCTGTGGAGTGTGTGTAGGCGTCTGTTTTATTCCCCCTTGGCGTAGGGAGATAGCCAGAAGTTGCTCCCAGCCCTGAGCTGGGGACCTGCAGGCCTCACTTACTCTGAGTCAGGTCTCTTAGGGAAGGAACTGAGCTGGTTTCTGGACTGTGGAGTTCTTTCTCAGGGGGCCCGATCTTTCCCTCTTGTGCTGTGTGACATCCTTGCTCCCTTTGCTTCCAACACTTCTCAGTTTGCTAACTGGAGAGTCGATTCTTATCTCCTGTCCTAATCAGTCCGCACATCCCTCCCCTCTTGAGTTGGTATTCCTGAATTATCTTCCTGTGAGGTGACGGGCTTCAGATTTGTGGGATTACAGACCCTTGTAGTTGCTTTTCACTGGAACCTGACTGCAGTCTGCAGTGACAGTCTTGTTTTATTTTAATGGCGTTTCTGCAGGCATGTAAGCTTGTACTCTGACCTCCTGACCGTGTTCCTATAATAGGCTGGTTGCTCTGTGGGATCGTGTCCTCGTGACACTGGAGGCTCCAGCCTCCTCAGCCGTCGGCTTGAACCACTGACATGTCTGACAGGCATTTTAGGTGACCGGAGACTTTGCTTTCAGGATATGGTTGAAATAGGTTCTTGTGTCCCCTGAGGCTTTGAGGAGGTGCGGTCTCATAAAGTTGTTTGATATAATCTGTCAGCTCTCTCTGAAGTCTCTGAAAAACAGGACTGGGGACAAAGATTAGTAGGTTAGAACATTCCTGCAGGTTTTATTGTATCTTTCTAGGAACAAGTTGAGAGCTTAATATTAAAGCAGGTAAATTTTGTAAATAGACCTGCCTGTGAACAGCTTCAATTTAGAAGGCAAAATTTTTAGGAAAATTTTCCATGGAAAGTGATAAAACTAACTAATTTGAAATGGATTGGAGAGAACATGAAGTTGTGGAAAAGTCCTTGGCAGGAGACAATTAAAATGATACCAGTGTATTATTTTGGAAATAAAATTATGGCGGTGTTTCACATAAAGACATAGCAGTCTTATTAACTAGATAACCATCTAGTCATCCATCTCTGGGCTTGAAAGCTTTGCCTTCAAAAATAGAACTTTTGAAGCCTAAGGTCTTACACACTGTAATGGGCTCCTTGACATTTTCAAAATAAAAGGCCACTAGTTCAAAGAGATGAACTAGTAGTCGTATCTTAGAATCACTTATGGATGGAGTAAGATGCCCACATGAGGAACTCATCTTCATATTTTATCATACAAATACTTCCTGAAATTCTAGGGATTGTCCTAAGACTTGGTTAGGGCTACATCAGTGGCAAAGCCCTGGACCTCAAGGAGTTTACATTCTCATTGGAGGAAACCGACACATAAACAAATAGTAGTACCTGATATTACACATCTAAGTGCTATGAAGTAAAATAAAGCAGGGTATGGGGATAGAGAGAGGTGGATACTGCTATTTTAGATCAAGAGGTCATAAAAGGCTTCATTAAGCAGGTGGCATTTCATCCGAGACCTGAATGAAGTGAGGAGGAGAGCCATGCAGTTACACAGGGAGGATGCTCCAGGTAGAGGGCACGTGGAGTTCCAAGGTGTTAAACTGCACCAAGAAGCCAGTGTGACTGAGTGGAGTGAGGGAGCAGGTGACGGGAGACAAAGCCTGGAGAGCCCTCATACAAGTGATGATGGCGAATACCAACAACAAAACACACTTCTGTCGGTTTGCCAGGAACTCTACTAAGGGCTTTATATATACTAACTCACTTAGTCCCTTCATTACAATCCTGTGAAGTTACTGCTGTAGTTATTCCCATTTGACACCTGAGGAAACTAAGCATGGAGACATTACATTTGCTCATGGTCAAACAGCTACTAAGTGTAAGAGTGATCTGTTCCTCGAGTCTGTGCTTTTGACCACGACTTATACTCTGTGCTTGGAGTTCAGGAGTTCAGGGGAGAGAGGTCAGGGCTACAGAGATGGATTTGGGAGTCACTGGCAGGTACCGAAATCCACAGCAATAGACGACAGCACCAAGGGAGTGAATGCAAACAGGGAAGAGGTCTGACAGGAAGCTGTGAAGCGCCTCTGCATTTAGAGTTAGAAGGAAGACCAGGCATGTTCCCTGGAGACTGAGGAACAGCAGGCAGTGGGGAAGAAGGGAAGCAAGTAACCTCTGAGTGGCCAGAAAGCAAAGTGAAAAGTGGTTCAGGAAGTAGGGAAAGATCAGTAGTGTAAGATGCCATTGTGAGGTGAAGGAAGAGGAAGACTAAGAAGTGAACCTCAGATCTGGCAACAAGGTGGTTTTGGTGGAGTGTGTTTGTGAGGGGGTGGTTGGTGGGTGTTGGGGGAGGATGGGCAGAAACCTCTTCAAGAGAGAACGAAGGAGAGGAAGAGGAGACAATGAGTGTGAGAAATCAAAGAATTTTGTGTAAATTGCAGAGGTATGGACGATAGCTGTGGGGGAGGTAGGGGCAAAGGAGGACATTTGTAAGATGGTAGATATCATAGCCTGCTGATGGCAATGGTCAGTAGAGAGGGAATCATTGGTGATGCAGATAAGAGGAGATGATTGCAGAGCACAGTCCTTGAACAAACGAGAAGAGAGATTAAAAACAGTATAGAGGAGCCGAAATATTTGTCAACCTTTGCTTTGTTGCTTTTGTCATTGGGGGGAGGGGTGGGCCTCATGGCCTGGTAGACCTCAAGGTGTGGAGATGGGAATTTAATGCCAATCCATTAGTCCCTCAAGATATGCATTGAAAACTCACCTTTTTCTCTTCCTGTCTTCTAGGTGCCATGTTATGCATTTGATGACCAGTTGAAGAAGCATGATTTAAATCCACTGATCAAGAGTAGCGGTGGTTATTTGGTGGATGACTCTGACCCAGATACTTCTCTGTTCATCAACGTCTGTAGAGACATAGGTCTGAGTCTTTGTGGTTGTGGGTAGTGGTGGTTAACAATTTCCTAAAAGGCGTCACTATCTTGGTTGGCCCTTCCACAGTTATTCCTGTGTGGATACCCATGCTGCTGCTTGGGTCCTCTAAGAAAGCATTGGTCCTGATAGAGGTTCTCTTTGCACAGCCTCACCCTATCTTCCCTAGGAAGTTCTGACTCCATGTACCAGCTGCCCATTTGTTCAGACTAATGGTCCTGTCCAATGTGTTCTCTCTGCCAGGCACTTTGGGTTTTGGGGGTTCTAAGTCAATCTTACTCCCAATGAGATGGAGAGGAGAAGGGATTTGGTATGCTGGGAGCTCTTAGCACAGATGAATGGAATGGGGTCAGATCTCTTGAGAGGGGCCATAGTGAGGAGGGTCTGTTGAGCCAAGGGTGTGTGCTGAAGTCCCTTGGCCTGCAGTTGCAGGCTGGGTAAAAGGGAGACACGGATGACCGAATCTTGGGCACTTGGCTATGATGCATATCTTGGCCCAGCTTGATGTCTTGCCTCGCTTTCTCTGTAGATACTGTCACTGAATATCTGTGAAATAAACCAAAGGTTCCAAACTGGCCTTTATCTAAAAGGAACCATGAGAAGTTTTACTAACCCTTGGCTTATTTTAACAGTGATTTCTAACACCTAGCTTTATGCTTTTCTCAAGGGCTATGAAATTGCTAGTACCATAGGCTAGGATTTGTCTTTCTGCAACGCTAGTAGTTCCTGTGCCATGAGTACATTTTGCTGGTGATTAATTAATCTGATTAACTAAATTAGCTAATTAGCTACAAGCTCATTTTTAGTGTTTTCCTTAAGTTCCCCCCCCACACACTATACATGATATTTAGAAAAATGGGGAAAAAATGAAAAATCTAATTCATGAGGGTATTGCCAGGTGGTAGGTTCATGAGTGTTAATTTCCAGTTATTCTTTAAATTTCACATCTATGTTATATATCATCTTGTTTGTAAATTACTTCTAAATAGTCTTAAAAATCAGTATACCACACACAGGGCTCATCAAAAGTGAGCAGCAATAATAAAAAAAAATTTTTGTGTCAGGTTATTAAGTTATTCATTTTTTTCTTTAAAGATGGCCTTTAATGTTCTTTTAGGAAAAGGCAGATAGATGAAGTCTTTGTCTTAAATGAGTCCCAATCAAACTTGACATTTTGATCACAAAGTCAATAAAGTTGACGAGTCTTATTGATTATTGAATTCTGAAATTATAGGCCATTCTGGTTTGGAAAACAGATCTAGATTTCTAGTGTTTTATTGTTTTGAGGATTGTCTAAATTCACTGGCTATTTTCAATTTGCTGGCAATTTGAGTTGAGTGTCAGTGACTTTGATTCACACAGAGATACCCAATTTTTAAAAAAAATTTTATATTTTTAAATTGTAGAATGTAACATATATACATAAAAGTGATAACTTTCCAAGTGCAATTTAACAAGTGGTTAGAGAGCAAATTTCAAGGATTATAGGTTACAATTCCACAGTTAACAGTTATTACCTTATTATGAAGCATAACATATATACAAAAATATAATGTCTTTCAAAGTATGATTTAACAGGTAGATATATAGGAAATTTCCAAAGTTATGAGTTATAGTACCATAGTTTCAGTTATTTCCTTATTGTGAAATATAACATACATACAAAAAGGCATAGCTTTCAAATTACAATTCAACAAGTAACCATGGAACAAATTTCAAAGGATGCTATGGGTTATAGTTCCATCATTTCAGTTCTTTCCTTCTAGCTATTCTAATACCCTAGCAACTAAGAAGAAGAAAATTACATAGAGAGTCAGTATTCATAATCCTTTGTTAAATTCCATCTTATCTGTTGCTACCCCTTCCTCTAGTTTAAACAGTTTCCCGATCTTCAGGGACGTCTAGGCAGTGACCACTCTAACCTGTTCATGTTGAAAAGGGGTGTCAACTTTATGAGCAAAGGGGACACATCTAGTTGATGTTCTTGAGGGGGCTGTTGCTTCTCGGTTTTGGGACTTAGCTGGCATAGGAACACTCTGAAGGATTTAAGTTTCTGATGAATAAATTTAGTGAGTAAAACTTTTATAGAGTCTCAGATAGGGATCCAGGTATTCTTTAAGATTTTGGGGACTACTGTTGACTTGGGCTTACCATATTATGGTCATTTGGCATATCTAGGTGAAGCTTGCATTAGAGTAACCTCCAGGACAACCTCTTGACTCTATTTGAATTCTCTTGGCCACTGAAATCTTATTTTGTTGCCTTTCTATTCCCCCTTTTGGTCAAAAAGGCATCCTCAATCCCTTGATGCCAGGGTCAGGCTCATTCCTGGAATCCATGTCCCATGTTGTCAGGAAGACTCATTCATCTTGGGGGTCCTGTCCCACATCGGTGGGGAGGGTGATGAATTTATTTGCATAGTTGGGCTTGGAGAGAGAAAGTCTACATCTGAGCAACAAAAGGTTCTCTGGAGGTGACTCCTAGGCGTAATTACAGGTGGGCTCAGCCTCCTCTTTACAGCCGTAAGTTTTACCCAAGCAAGCCTCAGTATAATTAGAGCTTGACTTATAAAGAAGTGGGTTCCTAAGTTCACATAGCATATGTTATAACCATGATAATCCTAGATGCCCAGTTTTTACCCAGACTTTCTCTATCTCCAGGAAATTACCCTGAGCTTCAATCCAAGTTTGAAAGGGATCACCAAAGCCTCATGAATAGTTTTAGGTTTGCTACCATATGCTCAACTCCTTGCCTGTTAATTGGCACACACCTCACGTTTTGCCTTAAATAAACCAAGTGGTCTATCGAACATTGAGTGAGGACAGGTATCCTCACAGCAAATACTGTATATGGAGTACAGCAGTCCATTGAGTGAAATTTCCTGGTACCACTCTATATTTGGATGGAACGAGTGTTAAAGGTCCGCTTTCCCATCCATTAGGTTATGGCAAGCTGGAGAATATTTGATAACCACCCCCCCCTTCAATTGTAAGGCAGTTAAAGCACAAGGGCAATGATGTCATCCACTCATTCATATGCAAAATAGTTTTTGAACCCTTACTATGTACAGGCACTAATCTTGACCTTGGATATACATCATTGATCACACTGAAGTTCCTTTAGTGGTGGAGCTTAGAGTCAAGTGGGAGAAGACACATAGTAAACAAGTAAACTCTATAATATATACAGTATTGGGTGCGATGCATGCCAAGAAATGTAATGCAGGGTAAAGGGAAACAATTCTAATAGTAGTGGTATCGTGTGTTGCAATGATTCTAAGTTCTCTCAATATATTCTTTTCTTTAATCCTCCAGACCTGTGGGGTAGCAAATAAGCAATTGAAGAGTCCGTAGTTAGATCAAAGTTAGAGAGTAAGTGGTAGATCTCAGGTTTGAACTCAAGACTCTTGAGTTCTTTCCACTAATCTAATCTTCCACTAATCTATTTTTGTCTGCATTTTCTGGCCTGCTCAGCTAAAGTTAGTATATCTCTAGGAGAAGGTGGGGTACATTCCTTAACTCTAAAGGACATAATAGTCACCATTTATTGGGCATGCGTTATACACCAGGTGCAAAGTGAGTGTAAAACAGACATTCTCCCTGGGCTTCTGGCAGCTCTGCAAGGTGGGTGCTCTACTCACTTTGCAGATTAGAAAAATCATGCTCGGAGAGGTTGATGGTGTGCCCGGGTCTTGGAATGGGATCTGGTCTCAGTGGTTTGCTTCCAAGCCTGTACTATCTCATACTACTTAGAGAAACTTTAAAAACATTTTTTAAAGGGACCCTGGACCAAAGGGTAAATGGGATTTCCGCTGCTGAGATGTAATCTGGTTCTAGGCGATGTGTAATTTTTTACAGATTCACTACGTGACTCGAGTCTCCAGTTGCGTGCCTGTCCCTCTGGCGCTGCTGCCTGCCTGGTGAAAGGCAACCAAGTGTTTGATGTTGGCCAACCAAAAGAGGGGCCGAAGCTGGTGAGCAAGGACAGGTCAGTGTGGGGCTGCCACTGCCGCTAGTGTTTGTAATCATCAGCAAGAACCTGCCTTCCCAGGTTGCTGCAGAGAACATCTCTTTTCAACAAGGGCTTGATACAGTTAGTTAGAAGTTGCAAAATTACAACTTCTTATGTGTTTGTAAGATAATTGGTCGTTGCTGTGAAGTCACATGGGCTGGTTTGCTTGTTGCTTCCCATGTAATTGTCCCTTATAGAAGTAAAACTGTATTATATATTAATCCATTACATAGTCTCTATGTGATATATTTAATGACATAATACTTACCTTAAGGGACACTCTGGTATTTTCCGTAACATCTACAACATTGATTTTGTGCCCGTAGCTCTCTGTAATTTGAAAAGCACTGACCTAGAGGGCGTGCAATGGGAGGGGGCCATTTGCTAGAATCTTCCAGAGAACAGAGTTTCCTAATGGTGTGTGGTGGACCCCTAAATCCCAGTGAGGGGTTGTTCATTCCATGCCATAAGCACTGCTGTTTGCATATATTCTCCTACCATTGTATTTTCACTTAGCAGAAACATTCTTTATTTGGTGGATCACACATGGCCGTGTCCCGAATTCATATCAGGGATTTTGTTGTCTCCTGATTCCACGTGCCTCCTGTATGAGCCTCCTCGCGGGAGTCTGTGGCGTGTCCAGTTGTGTGTGGAATGGTGTGCAATTAGATTGCATTTCTGTCCATAGGGAACATCAAGGCAGATGATTTCTGTATGTGTGTGTGCCAAGTGACAAATGGGTGATTCTGGGAGGGTTTGAGAGTTCTTACAGACATTTGGGGCACTGAGCAGAGAGCTCGAGCTTGCCTTCGGAGAAAACGGAGTTCACTCTGTCTTCAGTTGTCCTTGCAGCCTGTGCAGCAGGGACAGTAGTCTCATCCCACAGCGAGAGGAGGGTCCAGGGTGCACCTCGTCGCCCTGGCTCACCAGGTCTCTGGGCAGCGGTGGAGCACTGTGGTTCTCTGACTGCTGGGTGTCTTCAGGATAAAAGAAAGATCTTTGGCTGCACTTGGAAGTTGTTTAAAGAGGAAATGCTTATGTAGCCTTGTGGGCCCAAAACACGTTTGACCTGCTTGTCTTTGTTTGTTTTGCTTTGTTTTGTCAGATCATTTACAGTTTTTTTTTAAATGCTCAGCTTTTGTTAGTGTTTCAACTTTGCATCTTGTTGGTTTTATTTATTTTTTTTTATGGCAATACCTAAGTCATACAATATGCATTAGAGTCGACGTTTACATTAATTCTTTCAAATGGAAATGAACTAAAGTTATTTTATGCTATGGCTTCTTTATACTTTAATGTTGCTTTTTTTTTTTTTTTTTTTTGCTAACTCCCCGATCCCCAAGTGAATGTGCTGGATGTTCAGGGTAACAAATGAAATTCAAGGCCATTGATAGCTTGGAAATCATCTTTTCTCAATGTGTCTTCCAGGCTTGTCCTGAGTTATGTGAAAGAAGGGGCAGGAAAGCTAGACTTCTGTGATGGTCACAGCCCAGCAGTGACAGTTACTTTTGTTTGCCCTTCGGAGCGGAGAGAGGTACGTGACTTACAGTGACTTCCTCTGTAAGCTGGGGCTGCCTGGGTGGACAGAAGTTTGGGTTTGGGACAGGGCGTGCGGGTGGTGCACCACTGGAAGCCCAGGAGAAGGTGCGTTTACTGGGGTAGATTCTGCGGGCTCTGCTTTTCCACAGTACCCTGAAGGAGGGGCCTCTGCGTATCTTATTGTGGGATGGTGTTTTGTTCTCACACTTCGTGAGGTGATTTTCAGGGGTTCATGGACAGATCTTTTTTTTTTTTTTAATTTGAATAGTTATTCTGATTTTAATGAATATTTAAAAACCATGAGTATAGTCTCAAACCTGTGATTTCACGGATATTACTGCTTCGGAGGAGGCAAGTTAAAAATAGTTAATTGGTTTACAGAAACACATTAAGGCATGAATAGTACAGCTGGTATGCAGACATGGTAGAAACCAGGGGATACTGATCTAGGAGAATTACAGCCAGAAGGAAGCTTTCCGCAGTCTTACCTCCCCTCCCTTCTTCCCTGGTTCTGTCCCCACTCCCCTCCTCGCTGCCTGCCCCCCTCACTTACACTCAAGGCAGATCTAGAACTTCTGTCGTCTGGCTATTTATTAAATTTCTAGCACTAAGTTGTCCAATCCTTGATGGTAGAGAGTGGGTCTTGCTCGGCAGCACCTGCACATGGCAGTTTGCTGTTTTGGGGTTTTACTTTTGGGGTTGCTGCACAGAAGGCGGTCATTCCCCAGGGAGGAAGCGGTGGGGTTTCCCTTTTAGTTATTTCTGCCTTTATTGTTAGAGAATGAAGTAGGAGGAGCTGAATTCTTTTGCCAGAGAGCCACACACCCCCACCCCCAAACAAATGTGGAATTTGCTCTGATTTCATGCTGGCAGTTGGCCTGTTTTCACGTGGGCAGGATATGGACACAAAAGCCCGATCATGGCTCGGCTTTCCCGTTTATGTTCCTAGCCTTCAGCTTGGTGAAGCCCCGACTGACCAAGAGTTGAAATTAGCTCTGACTATGAATGTTGAAGAATGTTCATGTATGCTTTTTGTATGTACTTACAGATTGAAATAGAAATCTTTTAAGATCAAAGAGACATTCTTAGCTAGTAGTGGTCTTTTGTGTGTTCCTTCCTACCCTCCACCACCCTGTATTCATTTTATATGATCACACTGAAGAGAATTGGGATCTTTCCTCCTCTCTCCTCCGTCGGGTAGGAGGCATCCATTGCTATTAGAGGAGGCCGCCGGTCTGTTATTAGTGGAGCTAGAGGTTCCATTTCAAGGTTAATTGTTCACTGGGCAGACCTCGTGTTAAATGTGCTTAGACACCCTAACGCTCTGAAGGTTTATTTAAGCATTTACGTGGGCTCACTGAGCACTTTTAGGTGTTGGTATTTCTGTAAACATTCACTTTGTCATATACGTCTTTTTGTAAAAGCTTTATTGAATTTACATACTGTCTAATTTACCAGTTTAATTACAATTCAATGGTTATTAGTATATTGACAGAATTGTGCAAGTATCACCACCATATAATTTTAGAACACTTGCATCCTCCCGAAAAGAAACTTTATGCCCATTTGCGGCCACTCCCCATTCCCACCCCCGGCCCCTGGCAACCGTGTATCTGTCTTCTGCCCTTATCGATTTGCCTTTTCTGGACATTTCATGTAAATGGAATCATACAGTACGTGAGCCTTTGGCGTCTGGCTTTTTTCACTTTGCACTCTGCCTTTCATCACTGTATGTCAGATGGCACTGGGCCAAGTGGCTAGATGCATTGATTCTGAGTCAGGCAGAAGAGGGTTGGACTTGCAACTCTGAAACTTAGCAGTAGTGTGACCTATTTGTTTGCAAACCCAGCACTTAGTACCGTGTGGAATGAACGATCCCTAGGGCAACACAGCTTTGCTTGGTACTAAGACCAGTGAGACGCCTCCTAAAGATGATTAAAAAGACAACCCTGGCACTGCAAGGAATAGTGACCTCATCGCCATCTTTCACAGTTCACACCCACACGAGCCTCAGAGCTCAAAAGTTTGTCAGAGCAGTTCTCCAGGAGCAACGTGGCAGGATCCATGTTTGCGGTTAGTCACAGCCTGGCTGCACCAGGAGCAGGAGCTGATTCGAGCTCTAGACCTGGTAGTGTTCAGCTGTGTAGGCCCCAGCACCCTTTGGCAGTCTTACAAAAGGGGTTATCAACCGTCTTCAGATGTGCATACGTGTGGCGATTTCATTCCGCTTCGAGGTTCTTCTCGTCCGGGTTAAATACCTCTGATTTAAAGGAATGAACGGACCATGCAGCCATCATGAATCGTGATTGCTGAGATTGTAATGGTTGTCAGATAACACCGAGTTCAAGATGGAACTCTCTGGCTGAAGCTTGAGTGTAGGTGTGTGCCTAAAAGGTGATTGACTTAAGTCACATGATTGAAATGAATTAGGGGCAATAACACTGAGGAAATAAAATAAAACAAACAGGAGCAGAAATTGTAAAACCCAATAGCCTATCTTTAAACATTTTTTGTTGTGGTTACATATGTGCTACATAATTTTTTGTACACTTTGAAAAAGTATGATTCAGTGGCATTAATTACATTCACAATGTTGTGCAATGCCGTCATCACAACAATCTATTTCCAAAACATTTCCATCACCCCAAATTAAGCAGTAATTCCCCATTGCCTCTTTCTCTCTAGCCCCTGATAACCTGTAGTCCATTTTCTGTCTCTATTAATTTGGCTATTCTAGCATAGTTCACTTTAAGTGGAATCATACAGTATTTGTCCTTCTGTGTCTAGCTTATTTCACTTAGCATAATATCTTCAAGGTTCATCCTTGTCGCATGTATCAGAACTTCATTCCTTTTTATAGCTGAATAATATTCCACTGTGTTTATACCACATTTTGTTTATCCATCCATCTGTTGATGGATCTCGGGTTGCTTCCACCTTTTAACAATTGTGAATAATGCTGCTATGCACGTTGATGTACAGATATCTGTCCGAGTCCCTGTTTTCATTTCTTTTGGGTATGTACCTAAGAGTGCAATTGCCAGGTCACGTAATAATTCTATGTTTAACTTTTTGAAGAACCTCCAAGCTCTTTTCCATAACAGCTGTCCAGAAACCTATAATTGAGCCATTTTTAAGCATGGAAAATCATCATGAATTTTTTTTTATCTGAATATATATTCTTTTTGTTGTTAAAATTTTCTCAGTGTGTAATTTCAGTTTTTATTTTCTCTTTAGCCCATTTATTACATGGAAGAATTCAAAAAATATTTCCAAGAAGTTAGAAATACATATTTTTTCATTTTGGTTAAGAATACAAGCTACCAGATTAAGAACCAACAAGGACAAAAATGTATTTTAAAAACAATTGATTAAAAATTGTTTTTAAAATTTTACATTTATTTTACAATAAATAATTTATTTAAAGTCATTTAAAAAAGTTTTTAAAAATGTATTTTGCTCCTTTCGAATCGTTCCCCATAGGGCACCATTCCCAAGCTCACTGCCAAATCCAATTGCCGCTACGAGGTTGAGTGGATCACAGAGTACGCCTGCCACAGAGATTATCTGGAAAGTAAAGCCTGTTCCCTGAGCAGCGAGCAGCATGATGTCTCCATTGATCTTCACCCACTCACAGGTGAAGGGGCACTTCCCAGTCTTCACTCCTTCTGGTGCTGTGTGGCACTAAGGGGCCTGAGGGAAGCCGGAGAGCAGGGCTGAGTTAACCCCTGCCATGGCATGGAGCGGATTGTCATCTGAGCTGGCATTTCGGAAATCGGGATTGAAGTTTGACAAAAGTGTGGCTACAACTTTCTGACATTGATATGACAAGGCCTTTTCTCATACATTTTCCTCCCCTTTCTTTAGCTCCATTCTACACCTCAGATGAAAAAGAATATGTTTTTTATTTGAACGTCTGTGGGGAAATTGGAGCTCAGGTCTGTGGTAACAAGAAAGACGCAGCTGTTTGCCAGGTGAAAAAGACTGATCGCTCTCAAGTCAAAGTGGCAGGAAAATACCAGAATCAGATGCTCCGGTACGTAAACAGCCTCTGTGTCATTTTGAGGTGCTTTGTGTATATTCTTCTGAAGAGTAGCCCACTCCCCTCATCTTCTTCTTCCTTCTGTTTTAAGTACAGGAAAATCAGTTTCAGCCAACATTCCTTCCCTTTTAACTTAGACAAGTTGCCGTTTATCACTAAACTAACAGTTGGGCATTTTTCCTGGCTTTCCCACTACATATGAAAGTGCTTTTGTTAAAACTGCTCGTTTTATAAATTTATTGTTTGTAAGGTTATAAGAAAGTTATTAATTTACTTTTATAGTTAATGTGGTTTTTATATATAATTTCAAAATTTGTTTTTTGAGGAATTTCATTATTGCTCTGGCAGTGAGAGTCTGAAATACCATTAGCATAAAAATTTTAAATAACTAAAAGAATTCATTCAGTGGAATTCTCATGGCCCTTCACTTGGTAGTTATAGCCACAAAAGCATTATGAAAATGTAGTCCTCTGTAAGTAAGATTGCCCAGAATCCCTAAGTCAGATTGTGTTTATGGCAGTTGCCGGGAAAGCTATGTGATTCTGGGACATTATTTATTTTGTATGAAATCCAAAAGTGAGAGCAAGAGGAGAGAGTCTCTTTGTGCTCACAGTAAAACCTTTAACTCTTTTTTTTTTCCAGCCAGTTATTACTTTGAAGTAAAAGGATGACAAGCCTGTACATTTGGAACTCATTTCCTTGAGATGTTTTCCCCCTAGCTGGCTAGAGAGTTTGCTGTTTTATGTCAGTAATGATTTGTGGATGATTGGCAAAAGACTTAATGTATACATTTTAAAAAAATGTCAGTTTCTCTCTTGGTTCTATCCAATATATGTATATGTGTATATTCACAAAATCTAGATACTCTGATGGAGACCTCACCTTAATCTATTTTGGAGGAGATGAATGCAGCTCAGGCTTTCAAAGAATGAGCATCATAAACTTTGAATGCAATAAAACCGCAGGTGAGTGTACACACTGGGCTTTAACACAAGCTCTTTGAGTTGATGGGCGCACGTGTGTGAGTGTTTGTGTGTGTTCTTGGAAGTGGAACACTGAGTGAGGCAGTTTTTTGGAGCAATCAGATGTCCTCCTTTGGAACTGGTCAGCAGTAATCCCCAGGCTGCGTTTTTCTGTTGTAATGGGTAAAAGTGCCCCCTCCCTCCTTGTCGACACACACATCCTGTTTCCATTTTCCTCTCTTCTCCATGTTTATTTTGGGAAGGGGCCCAGTACTGGTCTTTGCTGGGAAAGAGCATCTGTCTTGAATTTTAGTTGACACTTTATAAAGTGAGTGCAATTACAGCAGGTTGAGTTTACTCCCCAACTTTGTTTCCGGGGGTGGCTTCTTCTTTTAGGTAGTAAGTTTCAGGATAACCCCTGCCCCCTCCTCCCCCTTTTTTTTCTTTCAAAGTGGTGGTTCTTGTTGTGCAGTTACGATTTGGGGAGTACAGGATGTTGCAGGGCAAGTTTAAGTTATAATTTTGTTTTCTTCTGAGCAATTACGAAAAGCTTCCTTGAAGGCACAGGGGCATTGGCATTTCAAAAAACTCTGCTATATCCTTGTCTGGGAGATTTTAGACACAGTTTGCGTCTTTAAAGAGGTGATGGGATTCCGTCTTTGACCTCTGAGCTGTTACCCAGGCGCCTTCCCCCACCCTCACTTTTGACACAGCCATGCCGGAAGCCTGGGTTGGATTTCAGTCCCAGTCTGTATCTCTGGCACCACTGCACCTGGCTGTCCCATTCCTGAGGTTCTTTCTGGTCCTTCATTCTTTTGACAGTTTGGTCATGGGGCAGATTTCTAAATGATTCACTGAACTGTGCTGTAGAAACTTTGAGTGTAATGGTGAAGAAGAGGTCACCAAGCGTTCTGATTTTAGTATCCCTCTCTAGTGAACTTCCTAATGGAGCCTAGGAAATGCTGATGGAAATGCTTTAGGTGAAAATGTTCCATTTACTATGATTGTTACATTTGCCATTAGGGTGCCTTGTTTGCAGAAATCCTTTGTTGCGGTTTCAGCTCTCTTTACTCCTTCACCTGGCCTCCAGTCTTGCATTGTAATCTGTTTGCTGCACCTGTTTTTAGTTCTCAGTTGGTTCATTCAACAAACACTCGAGTCGTACCTATTAAACTTAGACTCTGCCAGGCCCACGGATGCCATAATGAATGAAAGGCGTTTATAGACAGGAAGTAGAGAGAGATGTGGAGAATGGTGATTCTAGTACAGGGTAGAATGTACTAAAATAGAGCTCCTGTTGCATATTATCACCCTTGTGCTTTATCAGGAGAGCGGCATGTCATTCTGGTCTGGGAGCTGGGATAGGCAATGGGGATCAAGGCAGTTAAGACAACGTTGCCAAGAGGAGCTGGTGCTTGAGCTGAGTCTTAGAGATGAGTAGGAGTAAGTCAGGCACATGGATGGTGGCTGTGAGGCCAGTATTCTTGGCAGAGGGAACAACTCAGGCAGAGGCAGGGATTTGGCTAGCCGTTAGCAGGTCCATAAAGCTAAGTATTCAGAGCATGAGAACATGGCTGAAGGTGACCCTAGAAAGGTGACTGGGGCAATATCATGAAAAGCCTTGTATGGCTTACAAAGGAATTTGGGCTTGATCTCAAAATCAGTAGGACGTCTCAAGGATTTTAAGCATGGTTTGGACATGAATCTGACTTCTGAATGACAAAAATCAGAGTGACCTTCGGATGCATCTCCCATCTTCCCTATTGTTTGTTTGTTTTCTTTACTTTTTCCAAGACTTGCTTTTAGGAGACCATCTCCGAATGACACTCCTGCTCTGTGCCCCTAGTCCCTTGGAATGGAGCTCACTTCTTACTCCAGGTCTCCAGACCTTTAGGTACTGGTGCTTGGCTGTGCCTTGGCATTCTTGGTGGGTCGGCGCCATACCCTGCCTCCTGTTTCACCCAGGTCTCCCCATGCTCCCCTGCTTTGCTGTGCTGCTGTCAGTCAGGCTTCCATGAGCCACGTCGCCCTGACCTCCTTAGCCCTGTTCTTTTCAGGGCCTTTTATTAATGACTTGCCTCATTGAGAGTGTGCCAACTTCATTCAAGGGTACTGGGAAGATGGTGCCAGGGCAGCTAAGGCCCGCATGAGACAAGGCTTGAAAAAAATCCCAAAGACCATTTTGCTCCCCTTTTTACTTTTTATTAGAGAATTTTTCAAATATATAAGTAGAAAGAACATTA
Organism: Choloepus didactylus; assembly: GCF_015220235.1. Taxonomy (NCBI): domain Eukaryota; kingdom Metazoa; phylum Chordata; class Mammalia; order Pilosa; family Megalonychidae; genus Choloepus; species Choloepus didactylus. The sequence goes on along the minus strand of NC_051330.1, from coordinate 17,266,775 downwards.
TGACAAAAAGTCATACACCCACCGCTGAGATCAGCAATCGTTAACATTTTGCCAAATTTACTTCCTTTTAACTGTGTGTCACTGACAAATCATAAAGCTCCACCCCAACTCTGAAAATAGGATATTCCTTCATGTAACCTCTGAAACAGTCCTGCACCTGATGAAATTAACGATAATACGCTAGTATCAAAAAAGTCTATATTTTGCTAGGCTATTTTTGTGATGTTTGTAACAAGGTGACTGGACGTTTAGATGTTAGGTATTTTTTGGAAGGATTTTAAGCATCCTCTGAGGCAAGAGTTGTATTATAAAATATTTAAGATTCCTTCTAGCTCTGTGGTGTAATGCTCCAAAAACCTTGGAGCAACCAGTATGCACTATAAAACGATTTCATTATTACTTCATTTGAATTTAAATTTAGAGAAATTTAAATTCTAGAGAAAGTCCCTGGGTAGATTCTGTTTATTGGGTAAATGTAATGTAATTTGATTGTGAATGTGTGTTAATTGGCCATGTAATTTAATGTAACGTGTTTTAAAGTTTAACTTAGATCTCCAGAAATTACTTATACTTATGAATTTAGAGTTCATAGGTTTTCCAAATACAAAGGTACATAAATTTAGTCTTTTAGCCAAAATGTTTTTTTGCCATTTGTTTCAGTAACTTAAATGTAGTTTGATGTAATGTGATGCCTTATTATTGGTGACCTGTTAAATTAGGGCATTAGATAGTCCTTTGGAGAGAGTAAAATGTATTAGGATAGGCTGATTAAAAACTGCCTGCAAATTTAAGTGGTTCAGTGGTTTATGTCTCATGTCACAGTTCAGTGTGTGTTACTGGGGCCTGGGGGTGGTTGTCCAGGCACTCAAGCTCTTTTTCCATCTGCTGCTTCCATCTTTAACACTTGGCATGCAAGGTCTCTGTGGAATGCGAACAGCAATTTATTTTTAAAAAATGTACCAGAATGGAGTTGCATGGCCCTGACCTAAATACAGGCAGGCTGGGAAATGTAGTTTAGCTGTGTGTCTAGGAAGGAAATTAAACCCGTTTGGTACATTGGGAGCATTGTCTTTGCCATGGAGAGGAATGGCGGCGGGAGAGCTCCTTGGTACTCCATTGGAAAACTCCCCTTTCCCTTGAGCTGGTCATGGAATCCAAATTCCGGGAGGCCACCTAGATTTGCTGCGGGGAGCTACCATGGGGATGAAGAGCCAGGCTGCGTGACCGAAGGGAGAGATTGTGAAAAGTCGAAGCTCTTAGTGCTGATGGCTGGACGGAAGCCTTAGGCGCCAGGGACGGTGAGCCCGAAGGCAAAGCCCATGAGGTATAAAAGCAACCAGAGACAAATGGGGTTTGGTAGAGGGGAGTCATGGCCCTCTGTTCTGCTGAAAGTCTTTGAGAAATTAAATACTACGGTTAAGATGCATGCTGAGTGGCGTTTACGGCGGACTTGCCCTGTAGAACCAGTTCCCAAATTCAGGATGGGTGCTGGAACCATTCATAGTATTATTTAATCTTTGTCACCTTATCAAAAACGAGTGCTTTCAGGTTTGCAGAAACACAATTCTTTTTCAAAATAGTCAAATACGAATCCAGTAGGAGGGAACTGTATGTAAGCTATGTGGGTGAACTGGAAAGAGAGACAAGTGAGCTGTTCTGTTTCTTCAAGAGAATGGCTCAAAGCACTTACTGCTTTGAGAAAAGAAGGGAAAGGGAAAGACTGAGACTGAAGGCTGGGAGGTATTCCTTGTGGCTGAGAGTGGGCTCTGCAGCCAGGCTTTCTGGGTTTGATTCCTGGTTCCTCTACTTTCTAGCTGTGAAACCACAGACATGTTATTTAGCCACCCTGAATCTACAAAATGGGACTAAAATTGTACCTATGCCATGGGATTAAAGATGTAAATATTCAAAAAGCACTTAAGACAATGCCCACTTTTGTGCAGCTGCTGATCCTTGCAAAGCCCATACTTAGATGAGCTAGTGAGAGTGAAGGGCTTAGCTTGGTGGCTGGCTCAGATTTTGCTGAGTACAGGGTAACTGCTTTTGCTTTTATAATCATCATGAAGATAACATCAAAGACCTAATAGAAATTGCAATTGAAACATCATGTATCCTTGGTACAGAATATCGTTTCTCTTTCCCTTAGAACACTGCAACTCAGAACACCAAACCTCAAGAAAAGCAACTAACGTAGAAGGTCCAGAGAAGGATTATTAAAACCATCGAGGGGTGGGAAAAGGAGCCATAGGCCAGCAATCTAGCAGCTTGGAAGAGTCAGGGGAAAGTATTTCTAGTAAGGGTGAAGTCAGTGAAGTTCACTAAATCACAGGCTCTGTGAAATGGGGAAGTGGCCCAGGAAGGATCTGGTTTTCAGCCTATTGGGAGCTGAACTGTTCCAGCTACTAGATAGGAAACCTGGAGCTCACTCTTAGGGGTGGAGGAGGAGACCACTGAGTTGAGTAGGACACTAGAGACGAATTTTCTGATGAATTCATTGAATACTGGTGCCATTTGGAGAAACGCCTCCAGCATTTCGAGGGAGGCTGTCATAGGATCCAAGCCTTTTAGAACTGGGAGAGACTCTCGGCTCGATCCACTCCTTCATTTTGATTTTACAGATGAGTCCCAGGGAACTCATCTTGCTCAAGGTCACATCATTAGTCACTGGTGTTCCTGGAACTAGAGCTCTGGGCTCTGTCCTCCTTTCAGAAATCCATAATTTTGTCAGGCAGTGAATCCCTGCTCTGTGGCCCTGAGCCTGGTGGAGGCTAACCACAGCCCGGGGGCAGAGGCCTGCTTTGCTGCTCACATGTTTCTCTTTAGTATTTTTTTTCTCTCTCATAGACTATATATTTTTTAGAGCAGTTTTAGATTTATAGAAAATTGAGCAGAAAGTACAGCGTTTCCCTACACCCACTGCCCTTTTACATACCTATTTATATTTATTTTTATTATTTTTATTGAGTTTCATATTAATCAGGGGAGACTCTTGATTGAAAGGTCTTTTTTTAAATATAGCTTTCTCTCTCTCTCTCTTTAAAAAGCTGTTTTATTCAAATATATTCACACACCACACACCCCATCCAAACTATACAATCATGGCTCACAATGTAATCACAGAGTTGTATATTCATCACCACAATCAATGTTAGAACATTTTCATTATTCAAAAAAAAAAAAAAAAAAAACCCAAACATCCCATACCTCACCCTCCCACCCCCAATTATTGATCCCTAGCACTTGTGTGGTACATTTATTAGAGTTAATGAATATTAAAATATCACTGTTAACTGTAGTCCATAGTTTGCATTAGTTGCATTTCTCCCATATACCACCTTTGTTAACACCTTGTAATAGTAACATATATTTGTTCAAATTCATGAAAGAACATCCTTTTACTTGTACTATCAACATACATAGTCATCATCCACAACAGGGTTCGCTGTTTTATACAGTCCCGTTTTATCCTCCATCTTTCCTTCTAGTGACATACACGACGACCCTAAACTTCCCCTTTCAACCACGCTCACATACAAAGCTCCGTGCTGTTAATTACACCCACCGTGATGTGCACACCCATCATTAACATCCTGCCTTAATGTGGTACGTTTGTTAACAGTCGGTGAACCAATATTGATATGGTTTTATAACTAAAATCTATAGTGCCTGTAGTTTACATTAGCGTTCACTTTCTGTGTTGGGCAATCTATGGGTTTTGACAAATGTGTGATGTCACGTATGCACCATTACAGTACCATACAGAATAGTTTCACTGCCCAGAAAATGCTCTGTGCTCCACCTCTCCTTGCTCCCTCCTCCCGAACCCTTGCAACCACTCCTCTTTTGTGTTCTTTTTCTCTCTCCACTGAACATGTTTTAAACGTCATTAATGACCTGATACCATTCTGCAAGAGAAATGAGGCTTTGTCCCCACCATCCAGGAGTTTAGGCTTGCGTGTCTGAAACCCAATGGAGGCCACTCTCAGCTCTCGCCTCCAGAGGTTTGGGACTTTGAATGCTTTACTGGGCCATCGGCCCAGGTATCCTGCCCACTATTTCTTCTCTCGCTCCCTTGACGTCCTGAGATTTTTGTCACATAAAGAAGTTTAAATTTTTTTCCTTATCAAATTCCACAGGCAGAGATGGGAGAGGAGAGCCTGTCTTCACTGGGGAGGCAGACTGCACCTACTTCTTCACGTGGGAAACCAAGTATGCCTGCGTCAAAGAGAAGGAAGAGCTTCCGTGCGGCGTGTCCGACGGGAAGAGGCGATACGACCTCTCTGTGCTGGCTCGCCACTCAGGTGTGTCCTGGCACCTTGCGGGCGTCCAGTCCGTGCGTTAGGGACGATGTTCTCTTGTCTCTTTCTGCAAATAGTTTTCGAGATGCTGTTGCCATTTGCTTTAAGACCATCAACTAATTGTGTCCTGGCCTTTTTTTTTTTTTTTCCTTCCTCCTTCTCACATAGCAGTACAGATGATTAGAAATAGCTCTGAATTAAGAGGCAAAATCAATTTGAGGCCAGCATTACCCTTTTCCAGTTGTGTTACTATGGGCTGACCTTACAATAGTTTAATTAAAAAAAAATATGCCAAGTGCCTGCTGAGTGCTGGGCCTTGTGCTTTGTGTTTAAGTATATGTGTTTTTAATGAAAACTCTTATGACAGCCTTCAAGTAGGTGGTATTTCCATTTTATATATTTAATTCATAGGCTCAGAGGGTTAAGCAACCTGGCATTAAGGTTGGCAGAGCTGGATCCACATCTGCGTCTTTTGGACTCTGTGTGTTTCTGACTTCCTGTCTCACTGCTTTGTGTCTCTCTCTGAAATGGAATTGGCATTTCTTTTCCTGCCTCACTGTGCTATATGCTTTTGTGAGGATCTGTGGTGTCCACTGAGGTGAGAGCTCTGGGGACACTATCCTGTGCTGCATGAACATAAGGTGGAGTTTGTCCCAGAGAGCTCAGTCCATGGCACGTGGCTGCTGAACTGAGCTCATTTATTTTGAACAAATGCTTATTGAGTCTTTCTTACGTGGCAAGCACAAGCTCATATGCTCAGATGCAGCAGTGAACAGAACAGACACAACTCCTGCCCTCACGGGGCTTATAATTCAGTGGGGAACAGAGAAGATTGAATAATAAGTACGGATGCTTCTAACTGGCAACCTAATCTAGGTGTGGAATCCCTTCTTTTACCCTTGGACAGTCCCAGAATTAGGTAGAGAGAAGAGAGTTGCATCTTTAGATGCATCTGGAGCTGATACTAGGCAGAGAGAATGACCTGCATTCAGTCATGTAATTGCCAGCTGTGAAAGGGCTGTCATGCCTCTCTTCTGACTTCCTGTCTGGTTCGAAAAGCACAATGTGAGAAGAAAGCCTTCCTCCACTGGGGAGTGTTTCTGAGCCTTCCTTGAACTCAGGACCTCCACTGTAAATGCGCGCTGCATTAGTGAATTTTAGTCTCGGAAGTAAGCGCTCTTTGAGTTCTAATTGAGCACCCTTGAAGCCCTTGGGAGGGGTGTCAGGATTAACTGCTGGCATGTGTGTGCCCTTGAAGACATGCAAAGTGGAAGGAGCTCAGAGTTCCAAGCTGAGAACCATTTGAGGACAGGCGTGGCCACATTCAGCTGTATTTTCTTGAGGAAGTCACCTGCCTTCTCCAGGCCTCTGTTTTCTGACAGTAGCCCGGGTGGTGGTACTGGATCTCCTCATTCAGTATGTGTTACACAGGATGCAGTCTCAGGCATGAGGGGTGCAAGATACAATCGTTCATCAGCAGATTCATGGCACAACTCTGCCTCTGTGGGAACCTGTGGCATCTTGGTAGCACTTGCCCCTCCAGCCTAGCGCTAAGGAAGCTAGGAGGTGGGAGGTAAAATCCTTCTCCACTAGTTAAAATTCCCCCACCCCTGCTAGCTTAAAAAATGTCCCCCCTCTTAGGACAGTGACAAGCCAACCCAACCCAACCAGAGCTTTCAAAATGATGTTAGGGTATATCTTGCTTATATGCACGGTCTCTTGGGACTTCTTTGAAGCTATTTAAGTCAGTACGTAGTTCTTCAAAAGTAATTGTGTTACACCATGAGCTGAGGATTTTACCCGAGTGCTCATTTATGCCTTTGGCATCTGCCTGGAGGATGCTTTGCTGCTTGCGGGACCCCTCCTTTGATGTGCTGTGTTGCTCTTAGCACCAGCCTGTGCACCCTCTATCGAGTTTTGATCAGTTTTGGTTCCTGTGGAACTGGGCTCTGGACCTCCTGAGTTCAGGGGCCACTTTTTTTGTATCTGCACAGGGCCCCAGGCATGTGCCCCACTCAGACTTTGCTCATAAACGGAGGGGCTCTGGGTTTTTCACAGCAGCCTGAAACTGGATGCCCGGCTGATGGCTGGTCTTTCTGCCAGGTCCCCGGGCACGTGCTAGCCTCCCAGTCTGCTGTTTAGTGTCTGATTTCTTGTGACAGGGCTTTGGAGAATTTGGCTATTTTATTCTCCGTTCTCTCTTTCAGCCTACTCTTCTGCAGAAGTATTGGGGGTTTGGTTCATTTCCATTGCATTAAATGAGAAACCTGAGCATCTCTTGCCTTCAGCCTGGCTGGGGACAGGGAAGAGAGTACCAGAAGTTGATGGTCCAGAAGCTTCAGGAGCATTGGGCCTTTGCCTCTGCCCTACCCAGCACTGAAGGAATAATCATTGCCCTCGGCTGAAAGAAACTTTTTCTGTTACAGAGCTGGAACAGAATTGGGAAGCAGTCGACGGCAGTCAGACGGTAAAAGAAAAGAAGCATTTTTTCATTAATATCTGCCACAGGGTGCTGCAGGCAGGCAAGGCAAGAGGCTGTCCTGAGGATGCAGCTGTGTGTGCTGTTGGTGAGTTATGTCCAGGGGGACTATCTGGGGGATGGTTTTCCTACAGGCTTGTGGAGCTCCCCAGCATCCAGTTTGGAGTGAATTGTAAAATCTTCCTTGTGGTTTATCTAAGCCTCTTCTTTCTGGGTTCAATCTATAAAGGATGCTTTTTTTAAAACAAAAAACAAAAAACAAAAAACACTTTTAATGCCTCACATGCAGGTAATTGTTCAGTGCACTTTGAAAAATGTAATACTAAAATTTCCTGAAGTTGGCCAAAGCCTTCTGACATTTACTAAAGCTGGCCTGGGACTAGGAATATAAGTACGTTGGAAAGTATTGGATTATCTTTCCATTTTGTAGCCTGAAGACTAACCTCACCAGTACTCATGTAAAACAGTTTATTTTTTTAATAACTCCCCGGACTTATCCGAAAGTCATGGCTTAAAGTGCAGCGGAGCCTCCTCTCGTAGCCTTGGCATAAGAGTCCTTGTATTCTTTAGGTTCCCTTTGCTTCCACTGGGGTCATGGAGCTGTGCAGAAATGTCTCGATTTATGTGCATACTTAGCCCATTAGCTCTTTATCATTTAAAACTCACTTTGAAAATGCTGGGAGATGAGCCAAATTAGCATCTGTTACAAACATTAGATAAGGAATTGTGGACCTTGGTTGGATTTCAAGAACATTTTCATTTTTTTCCCCCAGTTTTTAGGATCAGTTGTCTCTCTTGGTCTTGATGAAAGTCTCTCTTATTTGGATAAACTACCACATGGTCCTTTTAAGCCTACGGGGAAGGACTTTTGGACAAAGTTTTAATACATTTCAATAGAAAGCAGCTGAACTGTATATCCACTGGTCACCTGATTGGGCTGCTGAACTGGTTTAGTTAGTTTCCGCTTTATTCATGGGACAAACTGTAATCTCTTGGCTGTGCTTCCAAAGGAAATTGTGTCTCAGGGTTACTGAGGCCCTGAAAACGGGGGAATTGTGTTACTTTATGGGGCTGGCGACTGTTACGTGGCATGCTTGCTGCTTCCTCTTCCCCTGGTTCCCATAGAGGACGTGCTTATTGTCAGTGGCTTTTTCATGCTGAGCCTGGATGTGCCCTGGAGCCCCCCTCACCGAGGTTGTTACTTCTAGTCACACTTGTCACTTAAGAGAAACCCATTTCCCGTCCCTGCCTGGTGGGTGGAGGAATGAGTCATGGTGCACGTGCTAGATGTTGGCTGATATTTTGGAACCTCTTCATCCACAACTTGATCATTTTTAACCATGTCTTCTGCCCCCCTCCCCCCTTTTCTTTCTCTTTTCCAGATAAGAGTGGAAGTAAAAATCTGGGAAAATTTATTTCTTCTCCCACTAAAGAGAAAGGAAACATTCAACTCTCTTATTCAGATGGTGACGATTGTGGTCAAAACAAGACAATAAAAACTAATATAACACTTGTGTGCAAGCCAGGTAAAAATTTAAAAAGAAAACTCATGTTTTCATTTCTCTGTTCTTCTTTGGACACTGTAAAGATCAGGTGGAAAGTGGGCGAGGCTGAGTATTTGAGATCCAGAAATCTTTCATGCTGGGAGGTAGGTCAGTTGGAGTTTATCCCCCCCCCCCAATCCAATCCAGAAATGGAAACACCATAGGGGATTAGTGTTGTAATTTTCTAAATGAGTTATGAGATTTAGCCCAGCTTCCCCTTCCTTGTGACTGATAGGAAGTCAGTTTCAGGATTGCTTAACTTACTCCAAAAGGGAAAAAAAAATCATGAATAGTTTTAAAATGTTGCCCATAATCTCACCATTTAAGCACAATGTTCATTTTCACTCTTCTTTAGGTGTAGTTTTACATTGTTTTTAGAGTCAAAAATCAGTCTGTCTCTGCTCATAGATTTTTATGTTCCCCAAAATGTATTTTGTAACTCCTCTTCTATGTTTCACAAGTATATGGTTTTTAGGGACTTCCTTGCTGACATGGCCTGGTTTTATTATTTTTAAACCTTTTCTCTATTGTTGGATGAATAGCATGATTCCAGCAGTGGTGATTGTGCTATCGTTCCTTCTCCACCTCACATCGAAATGTTTCCTTTGGATAAATGCCCAGCTGTGGGATAAGGTCAAAGGGTATGACTGTCTTTTGACCCCTGTTGTGTTTGGCCTAATTTCGCATCACGCTGCCAAGTCTATTTCTAAACAGAATAAGAATAAGTGGAGATTTTCAGGAATGGATTGGCAGTAACGTCTTTTTTCCCCATTAACAGGTGATTTAGAAAGTGCTCCAGTGTTGAGAACTTCTGGGGATAATGGTTGCTTCTACGAATTCGAGTGGCACACGGCCGCTGCCTGTGTGCTGTCTAAGATGGAAGGAGAAAATTGCACGGTGTTTGATTCCCAGGCAGGTAAGTATCTAAGCAGCACTTTTGCTGCTTAGTGTGACTGGAACTGCTTACTATTTTTTTTTTTTTTTAACATTTTCTATGAATATTTTAGCAGTTACCTGCATGAGAATTAATTATGTTAGTACCATTTGACCAAAATTCTGAAAATCTGATGTTTGGGGCTTACTTTAGATACGGAAAATATTATCTTAGAATCACTGTTGAGATAGATTTGACAAAACCTGAAGGACGCAAAGAGATAAGTCATTTCTGAAGAGGCTTTTCACCTCAGGTCTAGCTAAGAAACCGATCTTTGAGAGACTTTACAAGAAGGTGACTGTATTGTGGTTGTCCTATAAATGTTGAATGTACTGGCTGTTTATTAGACCAGCAATTACGGGCTTTGAGTAGACTTTTTGGTTAACACGGTAAAAGGATTTTGTGGTGTGGAATCCATGTGCAAGGATATTGTTAGTAATTGCAGCTCTGGTGGCCTGAGGGAAATGTGCAGTTTCCTCCTGCTTCTGGAGGGTCCCTGTCTCGTTGAAACTACGGGCTTAGTTCACCCTTGTCGACTGTATTCTGACTAACACATGCTGATTGTTTTTATTCTTGCTTAGGGTTTTCTTTTGATTTGTCACCTCTCACCAAGAAAAATGGCGCCTACAGAGTTGAAACAGAGAAGTATGACTTCTATATCAACGTTTGTGGTTCTGTGTCTGTGGATTCTTGCCCGTCAAACTCGGGAGCATGCCAAGTAGCAGCAAAAAGGCAAGCAACTGCTTATGATTATGAATTTGTGCTTAGGGGTTTTGTGCTAGCAGATATGTTATTCAAGAATAGGTATGTCCTCTCATTGCAATGTCATGGTGTTTACAACAAGTATTTAAACACCAAGAATATCTGGCTCAAAAACTGCCATGGAGTTTAATTTCATAGAGAAAGGAGCAAGCCTTGCTCCTGGGGAAAGAAGAGTGGATCACATATGACTGAGCTTGCGTATTTTGGGCTTCTCTTTTGTTTCATCGACTTCTGTGTGCTTATTTCCCCATTCTGGTGGTGTCTGTTCAATTGTAGTGAGTTGTACCTTTTAAGAAGCAGTGCTGGGATGGATTTGGGTCCCAGTGGGGGGTCTGAAAAGCCCTCTTACCCCCTGCAAGGATGGCCCAGTTAGACAGCCTTCCATGGGATTTGCCTGATGTGCAGCACGGCATCCTGGTCACTGCAGCCTCTTCGTGCTGCTCGCTGGCCCTTCCCTAAACATCGCCGGGTTGGAGCATGTCTGGTCTTCGGGCCTTTTCTGAGATGGATTTATGTATTTGTTTTAGTGAGAAGAAGGCTTGGAACTTGGGATTGAGTAGTGCTAAGCTTTTCTATTACAATGGCATGATCCAGTTGAACTACAGAGATGGCACACCCTATAATGATGAAAAGCATACGCCCAGAGCAACCCTGATCACTTTCCTCTGCGACCGCGATGCTGGCGTGGGTGTCCCCGAGTATCAGGTAGGAGGTGTCCTGTGCACATGTGCAGGGGCGTGTGCAAGTGCAGGGGTGTGTGCACCTATGGGGCGGGGAGGGAGAGGACGGCAGTTTCTTACAGGTAGGGAAGAAGACACACAGTTGCCTACAGGGCCATGATTTTAAGTACAACATGGTATTTTGTTTGTTTTGTTTTTTATTGTTAAATCCTTCATTGGATTTTTTTTAGATTAAATTCAGTTTTATTGAAATATATTCACATACTATGTAATTATCCATGGTGTACAATCAACTTTTCACAGTACCATCATATAGTTATGCATTCATCACCCCAGTCTATTTTTGTACATTTTCCTTACACCAGAAAGAATAAGAATAAAAAATAAAAGTAAAAAAGAACACCCAAATCATCCCTACCTCCTACCCTGTTTTTCATTTGGTTTTTGTCCCCATTTTTCTACTCATCTATCCATACACTGGATAAAGGGAGTGTGATCCACAGGGTTTTCACAATCACGCTGTCACCCATTGTAAGCTATGTTGTTATACAATCGTCTTCAAGAGTCAGGGCTACTGGGTTGGAGTTTGATGGTTTCAGGTATTTACTTGTAGCTATTCCAGTACATTAAAACCTAAAAAGGGTTATCTTAAACAGTGTGTAAGAATGTCCACCAGAGTGACCTCTCGACTCCAGTTGGAATCTCTCAGCGACTGAAACTTTATTTTGTTTCATTTCTCATCCCCCTTTTGGTCAAGAAGATGTTCTCAATCCCACGATTCTGGGTCCAGATTCATCAGTGGGTGGAGGACAAGTATGATGGTTCCCCGGGGATAGACAATCCCATCATCTGGCTTCCTGCCTCCCCTTCCAAACTGACATCCGAGCCTGCTGTGGACCTTTGATTTAGAAAAAGAGCTGGTGGTCTGATTTCCTGGCCAGACCTTCCTCTGTGCTTTCACAATTTTCATTATGATTTTAATGATTCCTTTCGGATTTGCCAGGATATGTGGGCAGTATCTGTTTTTTAAGCTCTTTATTCCGGGGGCCGTACATCTCAGGGATAGCCTGCAACCCAGTTGTTTTTGTGTACAACACCTGCAGAAGCATGAGGAAACATCCCTCACCCCCACTTAGCAGATGCTAGAATTCCATCATAGTTGGTTGCTGGGCTATCTTCCTTTTAATAAAATGAAAGGAGATGGGCAAAGCAAATCTACTCTGACAACTTTAAAATGCCAGCATCAGTCTTTAAATGCCGGCTCTGTGCTACATTTCCATTTCATTTTGCTGTCTCTTCCCTTTTCTCTCCCTGGCATGTGATTAGGAGGAAGACAACTCTACCTACAATTTCCGGTGGTACACCAGTTACGCCTGCCCGGAGGAGCCTCTGGAGTGCGTGGTGACCGACCCCTCCACGCTGGAGCAGTATGACCTCTCCAGGTGAGGCGGCTTCACATGGGGCCAGGCCAGCGCAGTGGCTGGTGCCGTTCAGGTGTTGTCGTGAGCGTGAAACTGGCTGTCGTGTTAGGTCAGGTGGGCACAGTACCCAGATGGGGAGTTTTCAGCAGAATGAATTCTACTGTAGGGCCGGTAGCCTTTGTGATAACAACTGGTGTCTGCTGTAGCAAAGCCTCAGTCTTCCCCATCATCATTACGAACAGTAACTGTCAATACGGAGGTTGCTGTGGACAGCTTTAAGGTCCGTTACAAAGTGAATTCAGTGGAGGTCAGTTTATAATCATGGTGAGCAATGACTTGTGGCAAGCCAGTTCGTGTAGTTTGATCGGTGGATCATGTTTCGTTTGCTATGTCTGCATGTCTCTAACTGTTTGGAAGTAAATTATCAGGCTGAAAAGGAGGAGTCGTTTAAAAGCGTATGCTTTGCTTTGAACTTTCAGCCTAGCGAAATCTGAAGGTGGTCATGGAGGAAACTGGTATGCGATGGATAACGGCGGGGAGCGTACCACATGGAGGAAATATTATATAAATGTCTGCCGGCCTCTGAACCCAGTGCCGGGCTGTGATCGATACGCCTCCGCTTGCCAGATGAAATATGACAAAGTTCAAGTGAGTCTGCCTGCTACAGGCCATCTTGCCTTTTCTGCTTGGTGCATGATGAGTGGGGGGAGCTGGTTATTTTGGGGTTGCCAGATCCAGGTCAGGCTGGCTGCCGATGAAGTCCTCTGGGCAAGCTCGGGACCCACGTCGTAAGCTGATCTGCCTCCCGACAGATACTTATCATGCTGGAATCATTGTTGAGGTTTAAAACAAAAGCAAAACCAAAATTCCTTGGTGACCTTTGACCCTAGGCAGAGGAAGCTCCTCATGATTCTTTCTGGCCAGAGTGCAAAAGTGTCCTTGAGTGATTCAACAGACATCTGTAAAAAATAGAGGTTGGGTTTTGGATTAATTAGGGAAAAAAAATCAGTTTAGGAGAGTTGCTGTGGTTGAGCCAGAGCCAGGCGTTAGCTCTCGTGCTGGGTCGTTGAGCTGCACTTAATCATCAGATTGAGTTCAGTCACTGCCAGAACTTTGGCATGTCCCCTGGTGGTTGTCATAGATGTACGTGTGTTCTAGAAATCCGCTTCTTTCTAAACAACCTGTCAGGAATCTCCTTTTCCTGGAGTGTGTTCCGCGGACAGAGGCTGTTTTAAAGGAAGGCAGAGGGTGCGCTCTGCCGGCCGAGAACCGCATTCCCTGCCCTGTGTGCATTGCCCACGTGTGTGATTTCTCTGGAGCCATGACGTCCAAGTATGAGTAAGGAAGGAAGTCAGTCGTTGGTTGGCTCTTCGGAGGGAACTGTCTCACAAGAGGCTCCTGTTTGCAGGGTTCCTTTTCTGAAGCCGTCTCCATCAGCAACTTGGGCATCGCAAAGACAGGCCCTGTGGTGGAGGAGAGCGGCAGCCTCCTCCTGGAGTACACCAATGGCTCGGCCTGCAGAACCAGCGAGGGGAAGCTGACTGCCTACACCACGAGGCTCCACCTCATCTGCACCCGGGGCAGCCTGGTAAGGTGATGTGGGTGTGTCTGTGACGGAGCACCACTGCCTCATCTGTCTCTTAGCAGAAATGAATTAGTCTTGGGGTGGGTAGCAGAGTCACACAGCCTAAGATCAGCGTGACCTTGTATGTGTGAGCAGGTGAGGAGCATCTTGTTCTTGGGGCTCTAATTTCTCTAGCTTTCTCCTAATCTTTGAGTTCGAGGCTTCAGTGTGCAGCATGCAACTGTGTGGTGTCCTGCAGACTTGAGTTTTCTCTCTGCGCTGTGCAGACGCCCAGCCTACCCCTCTGTTGTTGAGATTGGACACACGTAGGGTGGTGATCCAAGGATCACAGCACTCTTGGACTGCATCTTGGAGAACCCCAGAGTTCAAGGATGAGGAAACTGAGGCTTTGATGCATCTCAGGCCTGTGGACGAGCAGCGATGGACAGAAGTATAGTATGATGGGAAAATGGGAGTAAAAAACTAAGGCCAGAGAGGAGATAAGATGATCGAGATTGCTTTTGGCCCTGAATTCCTTAGCTGGGGGAACAGAATAGAAAAGTGCAAATAAAAATGGTTTGAAGTCGTTATGTACAGTCTCAGTTGCTTTCTTATGTGGAATTTTATGTGGATACTTCAAATAGTTATCACAGTGTCAGATACATCCATAGCGGAGATACTGCAAGTCATTATTAAATAAATTATTTAGAAGTCTACTTTTTTTAAGGTTCTGTTACAGTTTCTTCTAGCTTCATTGAACTGAAATAGCAAAATGTATTCACTGCTCACCAGCAGTTTAGTGGACTCTTTAAATCACTTAAATTCCAGGAGTCTCAGGGATCCCCAATTATGTATGTTGTTTGCCAATATACTGTTTTTCCCAAGGTATGATTATTTTAGAATTCAAGAAGATCTCTGATGAGGGGATGGAATTACTGGTGGGGTAGGCACAGGGCTGCGTTGTACAGCGCAGGTGTTCTATAAATGGTTATAAACCCTGAGCTTGGGCTTCCCGTTGACTTCTCCTGTCTCAGGGAGGAATCTCGGGCTCTTGGATTCTGCAGAGGCACCCAGATATCCCATCACAGCCTAGCACTCCCGGGGTGTATGCCCACCCCCTCCTTGGGGTTGTGTCTGTGAGCCTCCCTCCCTCTGTCTGGTTTCTTGTTGTCATTGGGACATTGGATGGTTCCAGGAACTTCTCTGAGCCCTTAGTTTTTCACCTTTTCTATGACACTTTATTTTGACTATGTTAGTTTTCATAGTAATTTCACTGTGTCGCTGTGTCCCTTAGTACTTGGAACCAGTATGTTCCTCACGTGGGCCCAGTAAACACTCACGGGGGGAATCAAGGATGCCACATTTACAGAGGGTTTTGTATGTCACAGAACTTTCAGAGGTTGTTCCAGTTTGCTAATGCTGCCTTTTCACAAAACACCAGAAAAAGATTGACTTTTATAAAGGGGGTTTATTCGGTTATAAAGTTACAGTCTTAAGGCCATAAAGTGTCCAAGGTAAGGTATAAGCAAATAGAGTACCTTCACTTGAGAAAGGCCATTGGTGTCCGGAAAACCTCTGTTCGCTGGGAAGGCATGTGGCTGGCATGCTCCCAGGTTGCGTTTCAAAATGGCGTTCTCCAAAATGTCAGTGTCAGCTTTCAATGGCTGTTTTCAAAATGTCTCTGTAAGCTGAAGCTCCTCTCTCAGCTCCTGTGCGTTCTTAAAGTGTCCCTCGTAACTGTAGCAAGCTCGCTCCTTCTGTCTGAGCTTATATAGTGCTCTAGTAAACTAATCAAGGCCCATGCTGAATGGGCGGGGCCACATCTCCATGGAAATTATCCAATCAGAGTTATCACCTACAGTTGGGTGAGTCACATCTCCATGGAAACACTCAAAGAATTACAATCTAATCAACACTAGTAGGTCTGCCCACACAAGATTGCATCAAAGATAGTGGCGTTTTGGGGGACATAATACATTCAAACTTGCACAGAGGTAAAGCTCATTTAATTTTTTTCTTTATTAGAGAAACTGTGGGTTTATAGAACAATCATGCATAAAATACAAAGTTCCCACACACCACCCCACCACCAGTACCTTACGTTGGTTACAACTGATGATAGCACATTTTTCTCATTGTACTAAAATCCATGGTTTAACTTAGGGCTCACAAGCTCATTTAATTTTCACAGTCACATTGTGAGGAAGAAGCCATGGGTGTATTTTTATTTTACTTCCGTAGAAGGCTACACCAAGTCCAGGAGGGAGATTTACCAGGTTAGAGAGTGCTTTGGTGGGTGTGGGTGTGAGCTCTTGGGCCAGAGGACCAAGTGGGAGCCACACTAGTGGTTCAAAGTGCATCAAAGCCTTTGTTGTGTCCTTAACTTTATGAGCCTGGGTAGGTTTCCTAACTGCTCTGTGCTGCAAGTTTTCTTATCTGTAGAAAGCAGATAATAAAAAAACCTGGCTCATGCGGTCCTTATGTAGATTAATTTAGTGCAGCGCCTGGGATGTGACAAACGCTGTCAGCGTGAGCTGCTGTTAATCCATAATGGAGGTGATGCTTGAATAGGAAGACAGCATAGCACGTTCTAGAAGAACTTTTTTGAAATATACTTGCAGAGAAGTGCACAAATTGCAAGTTAATACAGCTTGATGAGTTTTCACGAATTGAATGCACCTCTATAACCAGAACCCAGATAAGAGACAGAACCCAGCAGGACCCCAGAAACCCTCCTTGTGCCCCCTCCGATCACTTCCCCAGCCCTGCCCCAGGATAACCAGCACCAGGCACTCTAACACCACCAAGGAGCTTTTCCCATTTTTGAGCATGCCTAAATGAAATCATACACCCTCTCTTCTTGTGTGTCTGGCTTCCTGCAGTCAACTTTTGTCATGGTGCCTTTTTTTAAAAGCAGTTTTATTGAGATATCTTCATATATACACAATCCGTTCAAAGTGTACAGTCAGTAGCTCAAAGTATCATCATGTAGTTGTTCATTAATCACCATAATCACTTTTAGAGCTTTTTCATTACTCCTAAAACCAACCAAGCAACCAAAATATCCCATACCCTTTATTCCTTTATCCCTTTATCCCTTAGTGTGGTACATTTGTTACTGTTGATGAAAGAGTATTAAAATATTACTGTTATAGTCCATAGTTGTAATTTTTCCCATATACCACTCTATTTTTAACTCCGTGTAGTAGTGATGAACATATGTTCTAGTTCATGAAAGAGAATTTTTAAATTTGTACTGACAATCACAGGGTTCACTGTTATACCATCCCATATTTATCCTCTAGCTTTCCTTCTAGTGACATACTCAACTCTGAACCTCCCCTTTCACCCACTGTCACACATGTTGAATTCAGTGCTGTTAATTACACCCACCATAATGTGCTACTGTGATGGAGCATTTTTTAAAAGCACAGACATAATTAAACTTTGGTTTTGATCCCAATCTGACCGCTTCCCGTTGGCGTGGGCTCAGATAAATTCCTTAACGTCCAAGAATGAGAGATACGATCTCCTTCATGGGTCAACAAGGACATTAAGTTAACCTAGTTGCCTGTCGACTGACGTATAATAAACATTTAGTAGATTTTAGCTATTTTTTGTGTATCAGGCCAGTGTTTTGACTATATCATGTTCCATTGTATTATATTGACCGTCATCCTGAATCTGACTTTTCAGAATACCCATCCCATATTTTCTCTCAATTGGGAGTGTGTGGTCAGTTTCCTGTGGAACACAGAGGCTGCCTGTCCGATCCAGACGACCACAGACACAGACCAGGTACGTGTGCCCTGTAAGCTCCAGACCCAGCTGTCCCTGCCTGCGGGACTTCTGCACCCGTGTCTGCACTGACCACCTTCCCCTGTGTATCCGCATCAGTTACCTCATCGCCACTCCCCACCGTTGACACCCGCATTCCTCCCAGCTCTCTGGCCCCCACCCCAACTTCTGATCCTGCAAGAACCAGTGCTTCCAGGTTTACTCCTAGTGTGCTCTTGCTAGCCACATCTCCCTCTTACGGCCCCTCACTGTTGCAGTGGCATCACTGGCAGAGCTCCTTCTCTAAAATCTTGGTAGATCTGAGTGGCTAATAACATCACTCTGATGCTTAGAACATTTCAATGGCCCTCTGTCATCTATAGGGTAAAGCTGAAAGTTTTACTATGATAAGTCAAGGCTCTTGATCTAATTCCAGGCAAATTTCCTAATATCTCTTCTGCCTTTGCCATATGAAAGTGCTGATGCCCCCAGAGCATTTGGGTCCCTGAGCTTCACACTTTCTTTGAGACTTGGTAGCTGTTCCTTCCCCGCTGTTGGATACTCTCCTGCAAATTGTGCCAGTACATTCCTCTGTGCCGTCTTTGACCTCCCCAGGGTAATTACTTGTTCCCATAGAACTGTGCATATTTCCTTATGCTAGTGCTTGTTCCCCCCCCCCCCCCCCCATTTCTTCCTGACAGTCCGCAGCCTCTCTGGCTTTTCCAAGTGAATCTTCCCAGCACAGGGTCATTGGGGGGTGGGAGCAGTAGGATGAGGACACGCTGTCCACGGCCATTGCTCTCTGGGGCTGTGGTGTCTGCTCCGTTCCCTGCATCTGGGGCACAGGGCAGAAAAAGCCCTGGGGAGGCCCAAGGGAAAAGTTAATTACATCTTCTAGAAGAGGAAGGAATAGTTGGTGAATTAGCTGATATTCTTCCCATTTTCGTCCTCCAGAGAGGAACTGAGACCAAACACCGAATGTGAGATTTAAGTTTTGTGGGTTTTTTTTTTCTTTTAATTAATTATGGTCTCTCACGATTCCCACCTAACTTTTCCCTCAGGGATTGGCAGTTGTCTTCTTGTCCAGGTAAATGTGGTAGCCTTAAGAGCTTTCTGTAGATTCACTGTCTCGGAGCTGATGACACACCGTGGCGTGCTGCCCAGGAGGGGCTGTCGGGACCACACGGTGCCGCACCAGAGGTTTGAAAGTGGCTTTATCAAAGGATGTTCTTAGCCAATGGACAGCGACACTCAGGGGCCTGGACACTGTTTCTCAATCCTTCTGTTTTGCCAGAAAAAACACTAACTTTTCTTAAAGAGGTTTTTAAGATAAATGAAGAAACAGTTTCGTAAAATACACACTTGCCCATTGTGGCAGTGCTTGGTAGTTATCACACTCTCATGGAGCTCGTTTGAACATGTTTTTCTCTCTCCCTTTCGGTTCCTTGTAGGCATGCTCTATAAGGGATCCCAACAGTGGATTTGTGTTTAATCTCAACCCACTAAATAGTACGCAAGGATATGTGGTCATGAGCATCGGAAAGACATTCGTGGTAAGGGTTTCCAGAAGAATTTCCAATGTGCTTAGAAGTGAGGGTAAGGGAGGGTGCATTTTAGGCCCAGGAGCTGGTGATTCCTGCGATGCCTGGGCTTGTGATCCGGTACGGTGATGACAGCCGTTACCTAGGAGGAGAGGAGAGAACCCTGACTTAAGAAGAAAATGAAATAAAGCCCTCATTACCGTCATGGTTGCTACATTCTGCAGAAAATAAGTGATTCCTGTTCTATTGCTGGGTGTCTGGAGCAGCGTTCTCTGGACCAGTCACTTCAGCATCCCCAGGAACTTGTATAAATGCATGTTCTCTGCCCCACCGAGACCCACAGAGTCAGGAACTCTGGGGCTGGGGCCAGCCATCCGTGATTCAGTGAGCGCTCTCCACGCCGTGGAAGCTCCCATGTTCAACGTCTCTGCAGGTGCCCAGGCACCCCAAAAGGGAGAGGGGTTTGGACACAGGGCCGCCCAGATAACCAGCACCCAAAACACGATGTGTGTGGAGCCCGTGTTTCTCTCAGATCCGTAGAGGCCAGGCTTTGAAGGAAGACAGGGGACCCTGCATGAGATTTCCACAACCAGGGACTCCTGAACACAGCCCGGGGGGCCAAAAGCATTTGTGTGGGGTTTAGTCCTAATTTCTTAAGTAGAAAACTTTGGTCTTTAAGAGCAATGCTTGTTTTATATAGTTAGTCCATTAACACTTAACAGGTACAGAGAAGCCTCTCCTTTGTCTTTGTTCCAAAGGTACAGAATGGAATGAAATGATAGCAGTGATACTGACTTTAAGAAATGTTGGGGCGTTGTATTATATTTACCTTTAATTGATAGGGTTTCCATAATGTAAGTACTGTAAAATTATGGCTTTACATTTATTCCTTCTGTTATGTGTGGTATCTTACTATATACACAAGATAACCGTATTGCATTTAAAGGTCATTTTAACTCACGGCCCTGTGTAAATAAAGCCATGTGCACTGAACCTTAGAGGCAGAGTACAGATATTTCTATTTGACCTTTGTGATTTTTTCCTTATGTACTAACTTTAGGACTTAACTGCCAGAAGATGGCCAGTTGGTAAACTGAATAATAAATAACATTTTCAAGTGAGCGAGGATTTGAGTTCCTGTGGATTTTTCTTGCGATGAATTCTGCAGTCTGAATGGGTTTGTGTTGGTTCTGACCTGCAGCTTAATATCTGTGGGACAATGCCCATCTGCGGGACCATCAATGGAAAAGCAGCTTCGGGCTGTGAGGCAGAGACCCAAACAGAAGAGCTAAGGACCCTAAAGCCGGAGCGGCCAGTCGGATTTGAGAAGAGCCTTCAGCTGTCCACCGAGGGCTTTATAACCCTTACCTACAAAGGACCTCTTTCCCCTACCAAAGGTGAGCTCAATACCATGTTTCTTTGGCAGCCAGAAAGTGTCTGTCTGGGTGAGTCTCTGACGGACAGCATGTAAATCCTTTCTGCGTAGATAGCATAAACTTTGCTTTTTAGCCTTCTTAAAGGAACCCCTCACTGCCCGCCATCCTGAGTCACATGGTGTACACACACACCCGTTCACTGGCCCCCTTATTTTTTTGTGTTTTGACCATGCAAATGTCCCTCAGTGTCATTCTGCATCACGTTACTGGTTCCTCTTTTTGCTTTCCTCCTGCCTTCCCTCCCTGGTGCATTCTTCTATTCTACTCTGACCCAGAATGTTCTCACTTGGCCTTTTATCTTATTTCTTTCAGATATTGAAGAAATGATGAGAGGAGACAGTAAAAATTATTTTTGTTTTTCCCTGAATTTCCTTCTTTCCTCACATTCTTCCACTTAATTTTATCATATCTTTATGTAAATAATTTTGCGTGTATACTTCATGCATGTATACAGTTGTGTCTGTATATGTTATGTGTATACAGTGTTGCTATGTTAAGTTATTTAAAATTTCTACTCTCTATGGCAGCAGAAACTTAGTTACCATTTTCTGTATCCTAAAGTGCAAGGGCAAGCGTAAGCCCTTCCTGCTGACTGCGTCCAGTACTTCCCACATGCTGTATGTGCTCTGTCTGGTTGATTTTCACACGAAGTCTCCGAGTCTTAGATCTCTCTCGAGTGCTCATGCCTTCCTGCTCAGCTCTTCTCATTTTTGCACGCTAAGTAATGAAGGTCCAGAAAGGCAGTGCGCCTGATGAAACAAAGTGCTTTAGTTGGCAGAGCCACGGTTAAGATCCAGGGCTCTTGGTTTCTCTTTTGCAGATGAGAAAACTGCAGCCCAGACAGGTTCAGTAAATTTGCCCAGGGTCACACAGCTGGTAGGCAGCAAAGCTGGGATTTGAATCCACATTATGTAAACTTTGCAACCTATACTCCGTTGTGGTGAACCTGGGAGGAGTCAGCTGTGTGATGTGGTTGCCAAAATGCTCATGCTCATGTTAGCCTATGTTCGTGGGGGTTTAGCACCTGAAATGGAGTGGGTGATGGGTCTGCTCTCCTGGGTTTGTTAGATCACACTCTACTGCCATCTGTTAATTTTGTGCATCGTGCCTCAAGCTAACAGATATTCAGAATTTTAGCATGTCAACAGGAGAACTATCAGGATGGTAAAGGAATCATTTTAAGCATTCTTAGGACAGAAAACAGGTCCAGGTGCTGTTAGAACTTTGAAAGATTGCTGTTTAGAAAAGGAATTAGACCTGTTCTGTAAAATTGGTGTGGGGAGGATTTGGACCAAAGGGTGATAATTATAGTTCATTAAAGGAGAACTTCAGGCGAGCTGGTTATAGATGGATGTGTTAGTTGCCTTGGGAGGAAGTGAACAGCCACTTGAAGGCAGAGACAGAGTATAGACGGGGTAAGGCCTCTGGCTCCTTTTAACCCCATGTGGCTCTAGTGCACAGTTACTACATCTTGAAGAACTTTATAAGCAAACCCTTTCTTTTTTTTAGTGCGTCCTGATGCAGAGTGACTTCCTTAGCTGAGCTCTGACACAGTCCTTTCTTCCAGTAGTATTGGAAATTGGATGCCAAAACCAAGGGTGAGAAGTGTTCCAGAAGGGAACATTGGAATCCTCTTGACCAGTGTTGGTTAGTTCAGGGTAGAGATGGGGTGGTGGTAATCCTTTGCAGATGGAAAGCTTTTTAAACTCTTGGTCATCAAGTGAGCTGCTTGTTTAACCTCAGTATCCAAAGAGCAACTTGCTTCATTCTTTTTTTTAAATAAATCTTTTGCTCTCCAGTTTCAGAGCATTGCATTAAAATAAAATGAATTAGCTTTTATATATGATTTCTTTTTCTTGCTCTAGCTTGGAAAATCATCATTTCTAATCTTACAGGGTTATTGACAGGGGCATGTGGTTAACCACAGCTGGCATTTGTTGATGGCTGGGTTTGAACCCAGATGCAAGCCCGTAGAGCTGTGCTACCCTAGTGTTGTTACTTAACTTCTCTTTGCTTCAGTTTCCATCATGTAGCATGCCAGATTGTACTAAGTGTGTGTATTTTGCATTTTTCTCCCTGACAAAGTACGTGGTGAGGCATACGCGCCGTCTCCGTTTTATAGATAAGGAACCAGAGGGTTTGGGACGCAGTGCTCTGTAGCCAGTAAGTAGTGAGGTGGGAGTTAGCTTCCAGATCACAGAACCCGGAGCCGACTTTGTCCCCCTCATTGATACGTTGTTTCCAGTCTGCTGTGATGGAGCAGAGCTGGGACCAGAATCCGCTTGCTTTTTTTTTTTTATGCATTTTTTTTTATTGTGAACTTTAACATATTTACATAGCAGTGATAACTTTCAAAGTACGATTTAACAAGTAGCAAATTTCAAAGAATATTATGGATTACAGTTCCACAATATCAGTTATTTCCATTGTAAAATATAACATAGAGAAAGGTGTTAACTTTCAAAGTACAGCTCAACAAGCAGTTCTATAGGTAATTTCA
This sequence comes from Choloepus didactylus, assembly GCF_015220235.1. Lineage (NCBI taxonomy): Eukaryota > Metazoa > Chordata > Mammalia > Pilosa > Megalonychidae > Choloepus > Choloepus didactylus. Next base: position 17,243,839 of record NC_051330.1, on the reverse strand, counting down.
AAAAATGTTATGGGTTATAGTTCCACAGTTTCAGTTCTTTCCTTATTTTGAAATACAGGAGATTTACAGAAAAGTGATAATTTTCAAGCACAATTCAACAAATACCCTCTTGCTTTTGCTTAGTGCTTTTTCAGTCCCGCTGACACCTGCTCTGAGATGGTTGCGTTTATTGGAAGGCGTTCATTCTGAACCTGCCAGCTACCACGGATTTCACTAGTAAAGTCATGAACTATAATCAAACTATAATGAGTGCTTTTAGGGACTACCCATTTCTTTTGTTTCCTTGTCCTTTATATGTAACTTTATAGGTTTTTTCCTTTCTGGGTTATTACTTTAATTTGCCTTATAAACCAGAAGGTGGCTTTTTTTTCACTGGGCTCCCCTGTGATTATCCCCCTTGCTCTTCTTTACTGGGACTTCCTCGTTGGCCCAGCTTTTTCATCTTGGAGCACCCAGGGCTCGGTCCTCCTTTCTGCCCTCCATCCCTGCATGGGGGACCCAGTCATGTGGCTTTACAGACCACCTCAGTGCTAGTGACCCCCAAATCCCCACTCCAGCTGGGCCCGTCGTCCAGACTTGTTAATCTCACACGTCTCCTTGGGCGCTCATAAAACGTCTCGGGTGTAATGAACGCCCCAAACCCAAATCCTGATCTCCACCTGCCAGCCCAAAGCAGCTTCTCCTCTGTTCTTACTGCCTCGGGCATTGTCATCTCCTTCCTTCTCGTTGCTCAGGCCGAACACTTGACTTCTCGCATTCTTGGTGCACAGCCACTGGCTGGCTGTCAAGATACATCCAGCCCCCAGCCCCTCCCACCACTGCCACCTGCACCCTCCACATGCTGCCACAGCCTCCTTCTCACTCTTCCTTCCTTTGCCCTCATGTACCCTCCTCAGGCCCCAAACGGCCAAAGTGAAGGTATCTAAGACGTTGGATGATGTCACTCCCAGCTCAGAACCCTCCAGTGGCCCCGCGTGGCCCTGAGAGCGGGTGCCGGCATGCTCATGGGCGTCTTCAGGCCCTTGCAGGGTCTGGCTACCTGCTGCTTCCCTCTGACTCCACCCCCTGCCACAGTCCTCACTCAGCTCCACTGGCCTCCCCACCTTGGGAATGACCTGGGCACGCTCCACCCCCACTGCAGCCCTCCCGAGTCTTCGTGCCTGCTGTTCCCTCCGCCTGGAATGCTCTTCCCTCCCGTGGCCTGGTGATTCGTTTCCTCACCTTATGTACTGGCTCAGATACCCCCTTCTCCGTGGGGCCTCCCTGGCCACCGCATTTAGTGTTGTCATACGGCATCCCCACCACCCTTGGCATCCCTTATCCCCCTTTCCGGCTTTGTTTTCCTTCAATACCCTTACCCCACCACCTGGCGTGCGATCAGCTTCATCTGTTTTGTTTATTGAATGTTGGCTCCTGTGAAGGCCACAGGTTTTCCCTGTTTTTGTCACTGCCATCTAACACTTGGTTGAGTGAGTTGATACAGGAGAGTTACCTTGTTTTCTGGTGTTTAGGTTGATAAACCGATGTGGGATTTGGAATACTGTCTGGAATAGTAAGAGTGCCAGGAGGTTTAAACCTGTTGCAATGCTGGCCTCCTCTGCAGGATCATGGCCACTGTGTAGTTGAGAGCAGGTATCTTCACACAAGGCTCTGCCCCGAGGTAGCTGTTTTAGAGGATGACTGTGTGAGTCTTGTCTCGTCCCTCAGCAGCAGTGTTCTACTGCTGCTGCGCTGTTGGATGGGTGCACTCCTGCTCATTGTTTCTTGAGATCTGGCCTTCTTGTTCCCCAGGTACCGCAGATGCTTTCATCATACGCTTTGTGTGCAATGATGATGTTTACCCTGGAATGCCCAAATTTCTGCATCAAGACATTGACACCAGGCTGGGAATTCGAGACACGTTTTTTGAGTTTGAAACTGCTTTGGTTTGTGTGCCTTCTCCAGTGGATTGCCAAGTCACTGGTAAGGTGATGGGGTCAGGGAACCAGGGATTGGTCAAGGGTGTATGTATGGTATGTGGTGTATGTATGTGTGTGCATTTGATGTTGCACGTGTGTTGCATGGTGTGTACATGTGCTCTGTGTGGTGTGTATGTGTAGTCTTACATGTATACGTGCTGTATTGTGGGTGTTGTGTGTTGCATATGTGTTGCCTTGTGTGTGTTTTTGGTGTGTGTGTTGCATGGTGTATGTGTGTTCTATGTGTATTGTGTGTATGCGTGGTGTGTTGCATGGTGTGTGTGCGCTCTGGTGTGTTTGTGTGTAATGTGTGTATTGTTTGTGACTGTGTTACACGGTGTGTATTTGTATGTGTTTGTGTGGTATGTGGTGTGTGTGTGTTGCTTGTGTGTTGCATGGTGTGTGTGTTGTGTCTGGTGTGTGTTGCATGTGTGTTACACGGTGTGCATGCTCTATGTGTTGTGTATTTGTGTGTTGTTTGTGTATGTGATATGCATGCGTGTTTTACAGGCGGCACAACATTCGTGTTACCTGTGTTTTTCAAATGATGCTTAGGGTTGTCATGTTTCTTTTGAAGAGAATCAGGATATTTAATAAATGGTCTAAAGTTGTATTTTGGCATCAGATGCTGCTTGAGAACAGAAAAAAAAAGTCGGGAAAAAATCAAATATACACTTAAGGCAGAGCTTCTTATGTGAGGAAGAAAAAAGTAGTTAGAGCTCTGCAAGCTGTACCCTAGACACAGCAGTCTCCTCAGGAGCCCCCTTCTCTGCCGTGTCACCCCTTCCCCTGTGAAGGGACCACTTAGATGGACGACAGGGGCTGTGCGTTTCGGTAGGAAGGGCCCTGAGGCCCTCGGAGGAATTCCTTACTTCTTAGTTAGGAGCGTCAGGCACGCACATCATCGGTCTTTGCTCTGGGCTCGCAGGGTGGTCCTCCAGAGCCGGCAGGAAGGCAGGACCACCCAGTGTGCTTCCACCGCCTTTCAGACCCCGCCGGGAACGAGTACGACCTCAGCGGCCTGAGCAGGCTGGGTAAGCCCTGGACCGCCGTGGACACCTCCGCCGACGGGAAGAGGAGAACTTTCTACCTGAGCGTCTGCACTCCTCTCTCTTACGTCCCCGGCTGCCACGGTGAGTTCGTGTAGTCCTCAGATCTGTCTGTTCATATTTGTCGATGCCTCTGACTCCTTAGCGGGCTCCCTTCTCACCCCCAAAACAAAGTCTCCTGTTCTTCCAGGCAGTGCCGTGGGATCTTGTTTAATATCCGAAGACAGCAGCTGGAACCTCGGTGTGGTTCAGGTCAGCCCTCAGGCTGCAGCCAATGGGTCCCTGAGTATCGTATATGTCAACGGAGACAGGTGCGAGGGCCAGCAGTTCTCCACCAGGATCACGTTTGAGTGTGCCCGGACCTCGGTACGCATTTTCATCACTAGCCCGTTTCCTCTGATCGTTCTCATTTACAACCTGTCTGTCTTTTCTTGATTTTGGGCCCTGGATAGGGTTCGACTAGCATGTGCTATTCCCTCCAGGCCTTAGAAGTTAAATAAACACTCTGTATTTTGCTCATGGAGGCTAAAAATTGGGTATTTTTTTTTAATTTTAAAATACTTTAAAAGTAATTTTTTTTACCTGAATAAAAACAACAACAAAAGCTCTTGGTTTACATTCTAGGGCTCACCAATGTTTCAGTTCCGGGATGACTGTGAGTACGTCTTTGTTTGGAGAACGGTGGAAGCCTGCCCGATCGTCAGAGTGGAAGGTAGTCATTGTGCACGCGCCAAGTAGCGGGCAGTCCGCGTGGCGTTCTACACGCAAAGCCCTGTAATGACGGCTCTCGGCTGATCCCGTCACACGCTCACTAATGGGCTGATTGTTTCTGACTCCTGTGGTTTTTTCTTTTTTTTCTTTTTTTTTTCTTTTGTTTACTGCATTGCTCATTTTTCTGGTGAGATTTTCCTCACGTGTCTGTATTGGTTTCCCACGTTTGAAACACTGAGGTGGGCTTTTGTTCTGTTTGATTAAGCAGATCTTTAACCTGTGACCTAGGCTTTTCTAAAAGCCACTTGACAAGTCAAGCAGTTTGTAGTATGTGTAAATAAAATAATGTGGAGCTAGTTGTTAATGCCCACTGTCACTATTTGAAGCCAGTCCTTACTAATTAAAAATTGTAGAACTTCTTTCTTGAACAAGTGAACGTGTGCAGTTGCAATGGCTGTAACTTTTTGTTTATTCTTTTATTTTTTTGCAATTTTATTGAGATATAATCACAATTTTATTGAGATATAATCATTCAAAGTGTACAATCAGTTGTTCACAGTATTCTCAATATAGTTGTGCTTTTGTCACCACAAAGTTTGAACATTTTCATTACTCCAAAAAATAAAATAAAAATTAAAATAAAAAACAACATCCAAAACATCCCATTCCCCTCCTCCTCCAATTGTTCATTTGCTTATTTTAATACTGTTTAACTGAGATATAGTCACACTCCCTACAGTCATCCATAGTGTACAGTCAGTTGTCCACAGCACCATCATACAGTTATGAGTTCATCACCAGAATCAATTTTGAACCTTTTCCTTACCCCAAAATGAAATAAAAGCAAAAAAGAACCCCTAACTCTTTCCATCCCCTCCATCCCACCCTATTCTTCATCTAATTTGTGTCCCCATTTTTCCATTCGTCTGTCCATACGCTGGATAAAGGGAATGTGTGAGCCACAAGGTTTTTCACTGTCACACAGTCACACTGTGCAATCTACATAGTTATGCAGTCGTCTCTTGTTTATTCTTGAAGGAGACAACTGTGAAGTGAAAGATCCAAGGCACGGCAACTTATACGACCTAAAGCCTCTTGCCCTCAATGACACCGCTGTGACTGCTGGTGAATACACGTATTACTTCCGGGTCTGTGGAAAGCTCTCTTCAGATGTCTGTGTAACTGATGATAGGTCGAAGGTGATCTCATCGTGTCAGGAAAAACGGGGACCTGGGGGATTTCACAAAGTGGCAGGTACCAAAGTTTTTTCTTCTGTTTTTGTCACAAAAGAATGGAATTACATATTTAAGATGTTGTGCTGAAAAAATAGCATCTTTCTTAAGTAGGAAGAAGGACTGCTTTATTCTGGTGAAACAACATGCTAACAATTTTTCTGACATCGCTTGTCTTTCTTAACCAGAATACATACTGCAGAATGTAGTTAGAGTATGTTTATTTTAATTTTTTTTAGCAGCTACCAGTAACCAACTCTGAGATCCTATTTCTTTCCTTTATTGCTTTAGGACATGCTGAACTATACTCAATAATGGGTGCTCTGAGATAGAACTGTTTAGAATCGAGTCAGAGGGGATACATCTAGTTCAGGGTCTGGCTCTAAAACTGTGTGGCAGGCTATTGGTTATTAATTCTGCCATAGCATCTGAGCAAGTGATAATGAGTTCAAAAACTTCTAAAAATGAAGTACCCAGCGTGGTGAGTACTTGTGTAGCTAACCAGGCAGAGGCTTGTCTGCGAGTGTTTCTTCCCATGGTTAGTCTGTAATGTTGCAGCCTTGGGAGAGAGGAGGGCTGGTTTTACTCTTTCTACAGTGTAGCGTGACAAGGAGCTGGTGGCACAATGCGGGTTGACCGGGGAAACTTTGTCCTCTAAATATCTCTTCCAGGCACACAGCTGGAAGTGTCTGCTACGACAAGCACGGTGACATGGGGACATCTTGTACTGTACTGTGTTTAATTGGTTTGCCGTTTCTTGAGCAGGTCTCCTTACCCAGAAGGTGACTTATGAAAATGGAATGTTAAAAATTAACTACACTGGGGGAGACACCTGCCATAAGGTGTACCAGCGCTCTACCACCATCTTTTTCTACTGTGACCGCGGCACCCAGGAAGTAAGTGTGCGCTGCCCCTGGGGCCGCCTACCTGGTGGGGAGAAGCGTCACTCTCACTCGGGCCAATACTGACTTTATAAAACAAATCTGCTCTTAAATCTCATCAAATCTCCTAACCTGTTTTCCTTATTTAACTAAGTGAACTAAGTTTCTAAATTAACTGTTTCCCTTAGTTGGTTAAGTTCAATCATATTAATCCGGGAAATATATTGATTAACTTGTATAGATTTATTTTTAAATATTTTTTTTATTAGAACAGTTGTATGTTTGCAGAAACATCATGCAGGAAGTCCTGAGTTCCCATATAACCCCCCCCCTCCTCATGCACATTTTTACCTATTAACCTTTTGCATTAGTGTGTCACCTTTGTTACATTCATGAAACTCATGAAACAATATTACCGTAACTGCTTTTCACTTCACCCTGTGTTGTTTCCATTGTGTTGTAACTTATAACCTATATAGATTTTAACGAACCCAGCCTTCCCTTGCAGTCGTCATGCTTAACACTCAGAGCATAAAGTAGCTGAAGTTTTGCATCTCCCCATTAACGTACATTGTGTATTAATTTTTCACAGCCAGTGTTTCTGAGGGAGACTTCAGATTGTTCCTACTTATTTGAATGGCGAACCCAGTATGCCTGCCCGCCTTTTGATGTGACCGAATGTTCATTCAAGTAAGTCAATTTATTCGTCAACTCCTTGGGGCAGTCCGATCAACTTACTGCGATTTTGCTTTAATAGTTAGTGGTCTGGGTGACATGGGATTACGTTAGTCAGTTAACTTTTCAAAATTAGGATGAGGGGTTGGATTAGGTTCAATCCCAGATCACTCACATCCTTGGGACTCTGCCACTATTTTACATTAAGACACATGCAGGGAAATCATTGGAGCTGAAACAGAAAATTTAAACCTTGTGTAATTCACCGACATAAGCGGCGCCGAGAGAGGGCCAGGAGCTCTTGCTTGCTTCATTGAGGTGTTCCCTGCCTCGCTGTGGCATACAGAGATGAAGGAGATGTGGTTTCTTCTTCAAGTCATTATGTCGTGGGGAGGACGATGACAGGTGCACGGGTGCAAGGGAGCAGGTCAGACGGTGCTTGGTGGAGGAGGTGGCACTAGGCCGACAGGTTCTTTAGTTGCTTCCATGGGTTCCTTTGGTCTCCATTTGGTACCTGGGCTCAAAAACTCCCCCAAACTGGGTAACGTTGCAACTCCTGCTGCAAATAAAGAGGAGGGCTGCATTTAGTGTTCAATTCATCAGTCGTTGAGATCCAGAATCAGAATCACCCTCAGATCTTGACAAAATACACATTCTTGGGTTCTATCCCTGGAGGTTCTGATTTTGTAGGTCTGTGGTTCTGCATTTTTAAGGGATGCAGATGATCTGTGATGATCCACCCTGTAAAGAACAGCTGAGTTACAGTGTACTTTCCAAGGGGGAATATTTAGTAATTCCTGTGTTTCCTTCCAATCTTTATCCTACATATTTTTTATGTAGGTGATTATTTTAGCATTGTTTGTAAATACATAGGTTTAATAATGCATGTTAGTAAATGTAAATCATAATTTTAGTAATGTTATCCTTTTCGGTTAACATTTCGTAAACATTTCCATGTGAAACAAATTCATTTCTCATTTTTAACAGCTATAGACTATTCTTCCAATTTGTTTTGCCTAATTCTTGCTGTCATTTGAGATTGTCTTCAGTTTCCCAAAATTTGTGTGTAGTTTTGATTTTCTTTGTATATAAGAATTTTTTCCAAAAGTATTTTTATGATAAGATTTTTTAATGCATTCTTTATTGTGAACTTCAATACATATGCATAACAGTGATAATTTTCAAAGTGCAATTTAACAAGTAGTTAGAGAGGAAATCTCAAAAAATATCATGGGTCACACTTCCACAACTTCAGCTATTTCCATTGTTGTAAAATATAACATACATACAGAAAGGTATAACTTGTAGATGTACAACTCAACAAGCAGTTATATAGGTAATTTCAAAAATTGTTATGGGTTACAGTTCCACAGTTTCGTTTCTTTCTTATTATGAAATATAGAGTATATACAGAAAGGTGAAGACTTTCTAAGCACAGTTCAACAAATAGCTGTACAGCAAATTTCAAAGAATGTTGTAGGTTACAGTTCCTCCATGTCATTTACCTCCTTCCAGCCATTCCAACACCCCAGCAACCAAAAAAAAAAATATGTATTTGTATAGTTTCAGTATTCATAGACTTTTATTAAATCTTGTCTTTGTTGCTACCCCTTCCTCTCACTTAATCTCTTTCTCTATCGTCAGGGATGTCTAGGCAGAGAGCACCCTAACTTGTTCATACTGAAAGGGGTTGTCAGCAGTATGGGGAAGGGGCTATCTGATTGTTGTTCTTTAAGAGACTGTTGCCTCTGGGTTTTAGGACTTGTCTGGTATAGGAACGCTCTGGTGGATTTAAGTTTCTGAGAAATAAAACTTAGTGAGTGAATATTTTCTAGAATCTCAGGTATGGACCTAGGTATTTGGGGACTACTTTTGGTAAGGGCATGGCATACTGTGGCCATTTGGGATGTCTAGCAGGAGCTTGCATAAGAGAAACCTCCAGGACAGCCTCTCAACCTATTTGGGATCTCTCAGCCACTGTGACTTCAGCTTGTTACCTTTCTTTATTTTCCTCTTTTGGTCAAGTAGACATTTTCAATCGCTCGCTGCCAGGGCCACACTCACTCCAGGAAGTCATGTCCCATGTCTCCAGGGAGATTCATTCCCCTGGGAGTCATGTCCCTTGTGGTGGGCTTGCTAATGAATTTATTTGCTGAGTTGGGCGTAGAGAAAGTCCACATCTGAGCAACGAAGAGGTTCCATGGAGGTGCCTTTTAGGTATAATTATAGGAAGGTTTAGCTTCCCATTTACAGCCCTAAGTTTCACAAGAACAAGCCTCAAGTTGAGGACTGATTTATAAAATAATGAGTTCCTGATTTCACTTAATATATATTGTATCCCAAGATAAACAGTTTCTTACATAATCCGTTATCTTCACTTAGTTGTACAGTCATCATCACTCTCAACTTTAAACAATTGTCATAACAGAAAACATCCCAGAGCTCTTATCAGCTGCTGTTTATTCAGCTCTAGTATTAGTGTAGTGTTGGTAAGATATTCCTATTAAATATAGTCTTCAATACGTAATGGGTAGTTTTTCCATACCACACTGTTGTTAACCCTCTGCAGTAGTGTCACACCTTATAAGTATATCATACTAACACTTATTTAGGTTTGTGGTGCTGCTCTGTGGGTTACATGCCTTTAAACAACCATTTACATACATGTTCACCTTCAATGCATCACTGATACTTATGATCCCATTAAGAAACCATAGTCACACGTGACCATTCCCATAGAACGGTAAGATTTTAAAAGTTGAATTAAATTATAGGAAAATTCCGTTTTCTGTTGATACATGTATATTGTAATAAATTATTATAGCATACAAAAATGTATGAAATAAGTCCTTTTTCCTGTCTTTCCCCTCTACTCCCCTCCCCTCAATTTCATTCCACTTTTTACCTTACCTGCTTGTAGTTCCTTGTGGAGCCTTCCATAACACTCAGTGATGCATACACCCCTGTTTATCAGTCTCAAACAGTATCTACCTGCTTTCTGTCTTAAGGGGAAATTAGTTCACTTACTCTCCTCTCTACCCTGCCTTGCTTTTGTTGGTTGTTTTTCCTTCTCCTATTCGATATCTTTAGAATATTAAACAATATTCTCTGAACTCTGTTTCTTGTTTCATACACCCACTTTGGACAGTGTCTCTTAAGTAACCGCTATGTAAGATGAGGGTCATAGACCACTGCGTCTCCCTCCCGTTTTGGCGGCTGCCCTCCCTAATGTCAGCCAAACCATGGCTGGCACATTGTTACGTACATTGTCAAGGGTTATAACATTTACATTCTATCTGGTAGTTTTAACTTTCCCCCTATTTTCTCTATAGAGCGATTCTAAAAAATTAAAAACTAGTAAGCAACATTTACAATGTGGCTTAAACATCACTGACAACAGAATCGTAGAGGAGATGGCGTAATGCTGTGTCGCTAACCTGTTGTTATTGAAGGAAAGTAGTGCAAGTGTTGAGGTCAAAAGTATGTTCCTTCTGATTCTTACGTTGCTCAAAAGATCATGCTACATTTTAGCTTGCTTCAAATTTGGAGCATGACCATCTTAATAGCTTTTTCATCTTTTTTGGCATTCTTTATTGTCTTTCTTTTTTTTATTGTTGATAGAATGTTATGCCTTTGTCTTGGGTATAAGAATATCTATAATCTTAATGATACTGTTTGTCCTGGGAGTCACCTTTTTCCTGAAGAAGGCCTCTGATTTCCAGTTGTAATTTGAACCACGTTTGTTTTCTGGACCTTCTGATCAATAATCATTCTGGGATTACTTCTGGCTTGGATCCACTGTTTCTTGGTCTGGATCCATTTTTTGTTTTGCTGGAGTACATCCTCATGTTACTTTAGAAAGATTCTATGGGAAATAAACATTCTGAGAGCTTACATGTCTGCAAATGTCATTAATTTGCTCTCAGATCTGATTAGCTGTGTATCGGATTATAGGTTCAGAGTAATTGCTCCTCAGTTTTGAAGGTGTTGCCCTGTTTTCTACAGGTACTCTGTATTGCTGATGAGAAGTTGGATGCCAATCTTGTCTTTGTGTTTTTATTTCATTCTAGAATATTTCGTATGTTTTTCTACCAAGCCTCCTTTTGAAATTTTTAAAGTTTTTTAAGTCTTTCCAATTATCTCTAAGGGGACTAATTAGATATGTTTTTTGACCTGACTTTTTGTTCCCTGAATCTCTTCTGTTTCCTGCCTGGACATACACGTTTCTGTTTCGTCATCTGTTTATATTTATCTATATAAACCCAGCTAGATAGACAAATCTCAATTCTCTCCCCTCTGAAGTGACTGAGTGGGTGAAGTAGACTTGATGTTGTGTGAAAGGAGCTGCTTGTCTGCTCAGCACCCTTGCCCTGCCCTGCCCCCGTCTCTCACTCCCCGTCCTCTAGCCCCCCATCTCCACCCTGGTCAGTCATACCAGTGCTAAGAGGAGCCCTTCTCCTGCCAGGAGTGAACGCGCTTGTTTTTTACACACTTCACGCTCTCCGTTCCAGCATTTCCAGTCCTCCACACCAGCCTCTCTGAGCTGGGTACCTGCTGCCAGTGGGAAAGGCCCCCCTGTTGGCGTAGGCCCTGCCCCCCTTGTTGGTTCATCTCTCAGCAGGACCCATCAGTTTTGCCTTTCAAAGTTCTAGCCTTTCTTACTGCTGTTACAAAGTTCTCTTCTCTTGTATTTTTCTGTCATTTTAGTGAGGTTTGGCGGGGTGGAGGGTGGGGGAAACAGGTATACTCAGCCCACCGTTTTAAAGTGGAAGTTGCACAAACATGTACAATTGTTTATGTGCATACACAATTTACATACACATGCAACTATATATACACAAATCTATTTGTATACATACAAATAATATACACACATGTACAATTATTTATATATACACCCATACAATTGTTTATATATACACACACTTATAAGCACACAATTGTTTCTATACACACATAAAATTATTTATGTACCTGCACACAATTATGTATATACAAATACAATTATTTACATATACATAGTTATTTATATATACACACATATACAAATGTTTATATATACACATACAATTATGTATCTATACACATATATAATTGTTTTTATATATACACACATATACAACTATTTATATATACACAATTATATATACGCATAATTTTTATGTATACACAAGTATGCAATGATTTATATTTACACATATAAAATGAACTCTAGGTACTCAATAAGAAATATAACTATGAACTTCAAATGTGCAGAGAAATATAGAGAATAATACTATATAAATAAATATCCTTGTATCCACCACCCATGTTTGTATAATTTTATCAGTTTCCATGTTTGCTTTAGATCTCTGTTTAAAGAAATAAATTACTACAAATACTGTGGAAGTCCCCTGTAACTCACTTTGCAATCCCATTCCTGTTCCACCCTTCTTTTAGGTTACCAAAGTCCAGAATTTGTTGTTTATCCCTTGTATGCATATTTATTTATTTATTTGTTTGTTTGTTAGTTTTTTGTTAGTTTTTAAAATGCCTTAGATAATTGGCATGGCTTTTTTTGTTTTGTTTTGTTTTGTTTGCCCATGCATGTTTTTATACTTACTTTATATTTAAGTATCCGTAAGCAAGTGGGGTACTCTTTCATATTGTTTTAAGTCTTTTATGAATAATTTCATAGGAAACACTTTGCAGCTTGTTTTCTTGCATTTAGCAGTCTCTTTTGAGCTTTATCTATGTATATTTGTATTGTTCAGTTTACCTGTTGATTAGTATTTAGCTAAACATGTTAAAAAAATTATCGCAGGCAGTGGTGCATCAAGCCTTCTTATATGCTTCTCTTTGTACAGTGAAATTGCTGGGTTGTAGGATACATACCTATTTGGCATTAGATTTTGCCAAATTGCTTTCCAAAGTTTTTGAAAATTTACTTTTCTGATAGCATTGAATGAAAATTCATAGTGTTCCACGTCTTGACAACACCTGGAAGTGTAGATTTTTTTAGCCAACCCAATCCATGCATTTGTGGTTTTTAAATATTATCATTATTACCGGTAGTATTAAACATCTTTTCATAGTTTATTACCTTCCAGGTTTCTTCTTCATACATCTTTGCATTGGGTTGTTGGTAGGAGTTCTTTATATAGTGTAGACTCTAGTCTTAAGTCAGTTACATACACTGCAGATTTCTTTTTCTAGTCTGCGGCTTTACTTTTCTCATGTCTTTTATTGTACAAAGCTTTTAAATTTTAAGGTAGTTTTGACAGTGGTTTGCTTTACTCCTCTTAATCAAGAATCTTTATCTCATTTCATTTCTGCTTTCATTTCCCATTGTTTTCAGTTTCATAAATTTATGCTTTTATATTTATTTCCTTACTTTTAATTTCTTTGGGTTTCTTTTCCATAATCTTGTGTTGGATACTTGTCTCATAAATCTCCACTCTCTTATTATCTAAGGAGAAAGTTTAAAGATATACGTTTCCCTTGAAGCCCCACTTTAGCTGTCTCAAAAGTTTCATAACAGTATTGAAATTGTCAGTTCTAAATATTTAAAATTTTCTATTGTTTATTTTTTAACCAATGAGTTATTTACAAGTATTGTTCAGTTTCAAGTTTTTTGTTTTGTTTTGTTTTGGTCATCTGTCTGGCAAATACCACACAATGGGTTGATTTAAACAAGACGCGTTTATTGTCTCATAGTTTTGGGGGCTAGAAGTCCAGAATCCGGGCCTCAGCAAAGCCGTGCTTTCCCCTGGAGCCTGTGGCGCTCTGGCACTGGCTCGCCACCATCCTCGGGGTTCCTTGGCTTGCTTGCCTGCCTCCACCACATGGCTAGAGCTCTCCCTTCTGTGTCTGCTCTTCTGGCTTCTCCCTGTGTCCTTCCCGCACCCCCGGCTTCCTGTTTCTTTTCTTCATAAAGGTGTGGGTTAAGACCCACCCTGATTCGGTTGGGCCTCACCTTAACTAAAAATAGCATCTTCTGAAGGTCCCATTTACAATGAGGTTACACCCCCAGGAATGTTTAGCTGTTGATTTTGAATCACCTTTTAGTCGTTGATTTCTAATAAGTTTGCACTGGAATCTAAAAATATGACCTGAAATATATTTAATCTTTGATATTTCTGGAAGTTGCCTTCTGTTGTGGTCTGAGATCAGTTTCTACACATGTTCCGTGAGTATTGAAGACTGTCTTCAGGTGACGGATGTAGGGAGCTCTGGTTGTGCCTCCTGTTACCTCACTGTTGTTAATTATAGAGTTCTGATCTGTTTATATGGATTTTGATTTAATGGTTACTGAGAGATATTTTATTGCATTTGTTAATTTTGTCATCTTTAATTTCTTTTTCTTTATAAAATTTGAGGCTGTGTTATTTGAAAAGTTTTAGAATTATCTATCTTCCTGGCGAATGAATTCTCTGTCATTCTACAGCAAACTTTCTTATCCCATGCATTTCGCCTTAAAGCTTATTTTGTATTAGTATTTACACCAGCTTGCTTTTTCTTTTTTTAAATTCAATTTTATTGAGTTATATTCACATACCATACAGTCATCCCTGGTGTCCAGTCAGTTGTTCACAGCATCATTACATAGTTGTGCATTCATCATGACATTCAATTTTTGAACATTTTCATTACCATACAGAAAGAAGAATAAGAATAAAAGTTAAATTGGAAAAGAATGCCCAAAATATCTTATGCCCCCTGCCTCCCTATTATTCATTTACTTTTTGTCCTCATTTTTCTATTCATCTGTCCATACACTGTATAAAGGGAGTGGGAGCCACAAAGTTTTCACAATCACACAGTCACACAGTGTAAGCTATATAGTTATACAGTTGTCTTCAAGAATCAAGGCTGCTGGGTTGCGGTTCAACAGTTTCAGGTATTTCCTTCTAGCTATTCCATTATATTAAAAACTAAAAAGAGATACCTATATAATGCATACAAGTAACCTCCAGAATAACCTCTCAACTCTATTTGAGATCTCTCAGCCACTGAAACTTTGTTTCATTTCACTTCCCCCTTTTGGTCCAAGAATGTTTTCTCAATCCAATGCCAGGGCCAAGCTCATCACCGTGAATCATGTGCCAGGTTGCCAGGGATCCACACCCCTGGGAGTCACATCCTAGGTAGGGAGGAGGGCAGTGTGTTCACCTGCAGAGTTGGCTTAGAGAAAGAGACCACATCTGAGCAACAAAAGAGATTCTCTGGGGGTAACTCTTAGGCACCATTTTAAGTAGGCTTAGCCTCTCCCTTGTAGTAACAAACTTCACAAGGGCAAGCCCCAAGGTCAAGGGCTTGGCCTTCTAAATTGGTAGCCTCCAATGCTTGTGAGAATATCATTAACTCCCCAGGTGGGGAAATTTAATATTTCCACATTTTCCCACAGTCCCTCAAGGGAGCTTTGCAAGTACATCTTCATTCTCTGTCAGAATTGTTCTGGGATGTATTGGGGCTTCACACCAACCTGCACAAACCAACCAGACATCACTCCCCAGTCAATGCTCCATATAATTATGTTGTTTGAATAAACTGGCCATACAAGTCAAATTATATAATGTGTTACAAAAAATATAGATCTTGCACCTAATAAACTTCTCTTCCTTTGGTCCCACACAGAAACTGAAACTTCAAAAACACTGTCAGTATCATCCTTTACGCTTCAGTCTGATTTACCTTAGTCCTAACCAAGTCCATTTCATTCATATCTCTAACTGAAGTCTGATCTCTTTTTCCGTCTCTCTAACATTTGCTTTATGGGGTAATGCTAACATTCACAGCTGCCGAACTCTGGCTCAGAGTCTCAGATGTCACACAGATACCCAGAGTTCCGGGGACCTATCAGGTTATACAGAAACAGCTCAGCATCTCAGAGTTTAGAAATAACCATTACAGCTCAGGGATAGATGTAGCTGGTGTTTAAGAGCTTACAGTCTAGAAACCTTTACAATAAACCTTCCCCTGATAACCTGTGCTCTCAGACTCAATTCTCAGAGTTTGCACATTATATTTAGTTCATAATAGTGAAGTATTATAATATTTTTCTTTTCATTTCTGGTTTATTTCACTTAACATACTGTCCTCAATGTCCATTCACCTCACAACTTCACTCCTTGTAGCAGCTCAGTATTCCATTCACGGTTCACCATTCCATTCATCAGTCGATGTACCCTTAGGCCACCTCCATCCACTGCAAATCATGAGTACTGACACCATAAACCCCACTGTGCAAATGTCCCTTCATTCCAAGTTTATATCCAATAACCAAGTTGCAGGACCATATGGCAACCCCATGCTTAGCTTCCTGTGGAACCACCACACTGCTCTCCAGATGGGCTGCACCATTCTGCTTCTCCACCAGTGGTGCTTAGGTACATCCCTTCCTCTACATTTTCTCCAGCATTTGTATTCCTTTGTTTGTTTTTTAAATGGTTTTATTCGCACACCATACATTCCATCATAAGTAAACAATCAATGGTTCCCTGTATAATCACATAGTTATGCATTCACCACCACTACCTGTATAAGGGCATTTCCATTTCTTCCACAAAGAAAGAGGAAGGGGCAAAAATAGTAAAATGAAAAGAGAGAAAAAAGAAAAAGAAAAAAAGGCAACAACTATAAAAGAAACAAAAGAAAAAATAAAATTAAAATAAAATACAATAAAAAAGTCAGACAATACCACCAATATCAAGAATCCCCATACCCCTGCCTTATATCCCCCTCTTTTGGACATTTAGCTTTGGAGTATTGCCTTTGTTAACAATTAGGGGAAGCATATTATAATGTTACTGTTAACTATGAACTCCAGTTTGCATTGATTGTATTTTTTTTTCTCCTATAGTACCCCATTTTTAACACCTTGCAAAGTTGACATTCATTTGTTCTCCCTCATGTAAAAGCATATTTGTACATTTAATCACAATCATTGACCACTCTAGGTTTCAGTAAGTTATACAGTCCCAATCTTTATCTTCTGTCCTTCTCCCTGTCGTTCTACCTACCCCAACCTTTCTCCCTCAGCCTTACTCACAGCCGTCTTTGTTCAGTGTACTTACATTATTGTGTTACTGTCACTCAGTATTGTGCTCCAAACCTCTCTCTCCTGTCTTTTCCTATCTGTCTGTAGTGCTTCCTGTAGCATTTCCTGTAGAGCAGGTATCTTGTTCACAAACTCTCTCAATGTCTGTCTGTCTGAGAATATTTTAAACTCTGGATTGTTTGTTTTCCCTCAGGCCCTGGGATCTGAGTTCCCTGAGAGGGGGCTGTCACTTGAGCTGGGCCCTGCCCCCCTTTTCTTAGGGAAGCTATATCCTTTAGGCAGCTACCTTCTACACTTGAATTCCTCCTTTGTCTCTCTATCTTAACTCCACCCTTGCCTGGGTCAGCCGCTGCCAATTGAAAATGCCTGAGCCTTTCTCTAACGAGCTGCTCAGAATGAGAGGAAAAAAAATGGAAAAAGAGCAAAAGTCCCTTTTTCAGAGCCTGTCTCCAGCCCCTCAGTTTCACTGGTTGACCTGAGTTTGTACTCAGTTCTCTGTGCCCCTTTTTTGGGGGGCACAGCTGTTCTCCAGCTTTCTGAGCTCAGCTGTCTCCAAAAGCCTTTGTTTTTATTTAGGGGTGTGTGTGTGTGTGTGTGTATAGATGTTTTTTTCTTCTTCAGCCCTGCCTCCTCTCTGCTGAGAGGAGCCACAGATTCCTGCTTGCTCATGGCCTATCTGTGCTTGTATGTTGTATTCAGTAGTCCAAATTTGTTAAATTAAACTGCAGTTGTAGTTTGGCTGAGCCACCCCTCCGTGCTGCGACAGGGACTGCTTCTTTCTCACACAGCAGAAATTTTGCAGCTCTGCCTGCCGTGCCGGGGAGAGGGGCACTGGTCCACAGTTATTACTTACTTTACGCTGTGATCTCAGCTGTTCCACCCATTCCTGGCTGGTGTACGATGTGTGAACAGTCACAGTTGTCCCCCAACAGTTGTTCCTGGCTATTTACTAGTTGCTCTAGAGGACTAAATTCCACACCTCTCTATGCTGCCATCTTGCCCGGCTTCTATCAGCTTGCTTTTGATTAAGATCTGCATGTTAATCTTTTTGCTCCCTTTACTTTTTTTTTTTTTATTAGAAAAGTTGTAGGTTTACAGAAAGATTATGTAGAAAATACAGAGTTCCCGTATACCTGCTCCCATTCTTAACATTTTGCATTAGTTTGGTGCCTTTGTTATAATTGATGAGAATATTTTTATAAGTGCACTATTAACTATAGCCCATAGTTTACATTTGGATTCACTGTGTTGTACAATTCTATGGTTTTTTGGTTTAATTTTTATTCTAGCAATATAGATATACCACCTGAAATTTCCACTTTTAACTACTTTCAGATATAGTGTTTAGTGCTGTTAATTATGTTAAAAATGTCGTGTTGCCATCACCACTATACAGTGTGAAAACTTTTCCATTACACCAAACAGAAACTCAGCACCAATTAAGAATTAAGTTCCCATTGCCTACCCCTACCTCAGTCTCTGGTAACCTGTATTCTAGTTCCTGACTCTGTGAACTTGCTTGTTCTAATTATCTGATGTCAATATTTGTCCTTTTGTGTCTGGCTTGTTTCACTCAACATGTTTTCAAGGCTCATCCGTGTTGTCGCATGGATCAGAACTTCGTTACTTCTAACAGCTGAATAATATTTCCTCGTATGTATATACCACATTTTGTTTATCCATTCATTGGTTGATAGACACTTGGACTGCTTCCATCTTTTGGCAGTTGTGAATAATGCTGCTATTGACATTGGTGTGCAAATATCTGTTCGAGTTCTTCTGGGTATAAATCTAGAAGAATGTCCTTTTACCTTTTTTGCTTTTATCCTTTCTGTCCTTATATTTAAGCATGCCCTTGTGAATAGCGTATAGCTCAAAAGATTAAAAAAATGCAATCTGAGCTTCTGTTTCTGCCATGCAGAGTTTAGTAAATGTACATTTATTATAATTTCTGATATATTTGGATTTGTTTCCATTATCTTATTTTGTGCTTTCCATTTACCGTGCCTTTTTGTTTTATTTTTTCCATTTTCCTTTTTCCTCCCGTTTGCAGGATTTATTAGCTTTCTCTGTTTCTTTTCCCCCCCCAATCTCACCCCTTGTTGGTTTGGAAATTGCGATTCTTTTTCTTTTAATGGTTGCCTTAATGCTTCGAATGATTCTTGTTTTAACAAAAATCTAAAGTTAATCCCCAACTCTACCCA
This sequence comes from Choloepus didactylus, assembly GCF_015220235.1. Taxonomy (NCBI): domain Eukaryota; kingdom Metazoa; phylum Chordata; class Mammalia; order Pilosa; family Megalonychidae; genus Choloepus; species Choloepus didactylus. The sequence goes on along the minus strand of NC_051330.1, from coordinate 17,225,090 downwards.
TCTCTCAAATAATAAAATAATGTAGAATCCTTTAACACTGAACACCCTCTCATATTCTTTTTGTGACTGACTTCCTTGATCTATCGTTGTGTTAGAATAATTCATATCGTTTGTAGTTGTAGATCTTTCATTCTCGTTTCTGTATAGAATTCCATTATATGATTACGGTCTTCATTATTTATTCGACTATTGACGGGTGGTTAGGTAGTTTTCCTGGTTTGGACCATTACAAAATGTGCCACGTGAACATTCTTCTACTTGTCTTTTGCTGGGCAGGTGCACATTTCTGTTGGGTGGAGACCTAGGAAGGCAAATGCTGGGTCAGAGGGTCTGCACATTTTCAACTGTAGCAGGTTGTACCAAACAGTCTTCCAAAGCTGTCCTACTTCTCACTCTCTCCAGCAGCGTGTGGGGGTGCTGGGTGCTGCCCTCCTCCCCAATACTGCTATCTCTCACCATTTTCATTGTAGTGGTAAAGATCATGATCTTTAAAAAAATACTTATATAAGCCTTATGAAGTATGTGAGCAAGAGAAACATGGCCTAATTTTTCGTATCATGTGAAACGTGAATGGTCCAAAACTGAGCTCCTATTAGCCCCCACTCCCCACAGCATCCTATTCTTGACAGCTTCAGTTCTTTCTTTTAGATCTGTAATAGATACAGACCTGTAATTAGATAGTTCATTATCTGACGTTCTTGAGTGTCTGATTCTGCAAACACTTGTGTCTCCCGTGGATCCCTACATCCATTAGTGCCAACTCTGCTCTTTGCTCCTTGCTCTCTCACATCTCATTTATGGCCCATTTACCTTCAAGATACACCTAGAATTTGATGTTCCAGAACCAGTGCTCCAGCTGGTTTCTGCTCTCCTCATCTCTTGCCTGGATTCCTGCCATACTTTCTCAGTTAGTCTCCCTGTTTCTGCTCTAGGTACACACTAGACTAGTCCAGCCAGTAATTAAAATGATCCCGTTAAAATATAAATCAGATCATGTCACTCTTTGGTGGAAACACTTGAATGCAGTGATTCCCGTCTCATACGGAACTAGAAGTTAAAGCTCCTACTGTGCGCTAAGAGACAGTACAGGATGTGGCCCCCATATGTTTATCTCTGACCGCATCTCCTGCTCCTTGACCCCTTTACTCAAATCCATCCACACCGGGTTCCTGGCTTTCCTCAACACACCAGGCCCATTGGTGCTTCAGGCACTTTACACATGCACTTCCATCTGCCTTTAAGGTTCTTTACTACGTGTCTGGGTGGCGGTCTGCTCCCCTTCTTTCGGAGCTCTCTGCTGTGGTCACCTTCTCAGTGGGGCCTTCTCTTGTGGCTAAAATTTTAACCCCCTCCCCAGCCTTCTGCAGCTCCATGTTCTCCCTTGCCTGTTTTTCTCTCCAGCTTTTCCTGCCATCTATTATGCTATTCACTTTGTTTAACTTTTTTATGGTCTTTTTCTTCTGCTAGTAACATCTGTAAACTTACAAGGAAGGGGATTTCTTTCTCTCCTTTTCAATGCAGTTATCTCCAGCCTAGCATGTATTTTTCTGAATGACTTTCATTACCCTCTGATATGCTAAGACCCTAAGGAAGTGGTGTGTGAAGTCACTCATCTGTTTTGCATCTTAGGCCTGGGGCTCCACGGGGACAGGTGTGTTTGTCTTGTTCACTCCTCATATCGTACCTGGTATTTGGCTGGTTCTCAATAAATATCTGTATTTGGGATTTGTGTAGTAAGCACACCAGTGGTGCAAGCAAGAGGGGTACACTCAAACCCCTTTTTATTTCCGTGACCATTGCTGGGCCTCAGGTGTGTGCAGCAGGTGGCTCCTGGGTGCCTTCTCTGCATCTTAGCTGTTTGCTGTGGGCAGCGTGTGAGCTTTGCTTCCCACTGGCCTCAGCATGGAGAACGCTTCCTTTTCAGATGTTTTCTTCTGGTTAATTGATTTTGTGAAACCAAGTCTGAAGTCCCTGTCCTGTTGTTGCTGATTCTAACCAGATGCGGGAGAGATCTAATTTGAAGTCCTGTCACTATGTAAGAGTCAATTCCTAGAATGTCAAGGATAGAGTGTGTCTTAAAGACGTGAAAGTTACCAGATGGAGTGATAAATATTTAAGTAGACTATGATGGAACCTGACAGCAGTGTTCTCTTCCCTTTAGAGATGGGGCAGGAAACTCGTTCGATCTCTCGTCCCTGTCAAGGTACAGTGACAATTGGGAAGCGGTGACGAGCACAGGGGCCACGGAGCACTACCTCATCAACGTCTGCAAGTCGCTGGCTCCGCAGGCTGGCAATGGTGAGGGAAGGACCTTTGGGAACAGCTTGTGGTGAATGTACCGGGGTAGATGGAGTAGAAATGGGAGCTGGTGATGGTATATTACTCTCTGCGGTGTGTAAATGGTTCGGCCAAGAAGCGAGAGTAGCAGGGATCAGGACTGATCCCTGCTGTGGCCCAGAAAAAATGAATACTGGAGGCTCTGCTGGGAAGGCCAAACTTGTAACATTTCTTGAATATGAGAAGGTGGAAGTAGGTATCTTGGAATGACAGACAGTTTGAATAAAATGGGCTTCAAGTTGTGTCGCACGTCTGCCCTTCCTGGCCAGATGAAGTTACAATCCCAGACAGTGGAATGCACAATGGTAACTTGGAATCGTATCTCATCATGTTGCAGAGCCCTGCCCGCCGGAGGCAGCCGTCTGTCTGCTGGGCAGCAGCAAGCCTGTGAACCTTGGCAGGGTGAAGGACAGTCCCCAGTGGAGAGACGGCACAGCCATTCTAAAGTATGTTGATGGGGATCTGTGTCCAGACCGGATTCGGAAAAAGTCCACCACGATCCGCTTCACCTGCAGTGAGAGCCAAGTGGTAAGCGGCAGAGCTTTCTTAGCCCCCTGGCCGGTTCTTATTTCCCTTGGGATGTGAGTGGAAGCGTTGGGAATGAGTTGGCTTGGTGGTTAATGAGCCGCCAGAATCACCTCAGCCCTCAGGTCTTTGGCTCCCTAGATGCCTCACCTGGCAATTCTGGTTTTAAGGTTGGTTGGCTCTCTTTGAAGTGTGACTCCGATACCCTGAAGGCTGTAGGGAAGGCTGGTCTTTGGCAGCGTGCCCTTCTTCGTGAAGGTGGGTGGAGAGAGCAGGACGGTTGGACAGGCCTAGTTGCAGGGGTGTCTCCTTGATTCCCAGCTGCGTAACTTGGTTAATTACTTCTCTCCCTAAACTGTTGACTTGTCAGTAACACGAGATGGGCCCATCTTGCCAGATCATGAGGTTTAACGACAGCAGGTCTCATCAGAGGTATGTAGCAGGTGCCCAATAAATGCAGCTAGTCTTCACTGTATGATTGATTCCTTCCCCTCACCAGCTGGTATGTGCAGTTGGCAGGTTTTGACTGAGTTAATGGCGTCTCCTGAATCTGTTTCACCACAGATAAGTCTCTGTGTGAGATTCTGGTGAAGACCCGTGTGCCGTTGTGTGTGGTGAGGGTCGTGGTTCAGTTTGGGAACAGCTGGACCAGCGCACTGCACGTTGCCTGGGTCTCTCCGTGTTCCCACAGGAGTAGTCAGCACGGGATGGCGGGGGCTCCGGGGACCTGCAGTCTGCCCTCTCCACCTCGCTAGCAACCGAGGCTTCCTCCGTGGGGAGCGCACACAGAGGCTCAGATTAGACTCTGAGCCTCTCGGCTCTGGAATCCCAGGCTCCGGTGATGCTTCCTCAATTCTGAACTTGAGCATAGAGAGGGTGTTTTGGTTTGCAAAAGCTGCCGGAATGCAAAATACCAGAAATGGATTGGCTTTTACGATGGGGATTTATTAGTTCACAAATTTTTGGTTCTCAGGCCATGAAAATGTCCCGATTAAGGCATCAAGAGGTAGACACCTTCTCTGAGGAAAGGCTGCTGGCATCCGGGGTTCCCCTGTCACATGAGAAGGCACATGGCTGGCTTTGCTGAACCTTCTCTCCCAGGTTTAGCTTCTGGTTTCAGTGGCTTTCCCCAGAATGTCTCTGGGCTTCTGTCTCTGCTCCTGGGAGTCCTTGCTTGCTCCTCCCAGGGGCAAACTCTGGATTACATATCTTAGCTTCTCTCCAAAATGTCTCTCTCAGCTTCTCTGAGCTCTCTCTCTGTGAGCTCTCTTAGAGGACTCCAGTGAAGGATTAAGACCCACCGTGAATGGGTGAGGTCACATCTCCATGGAAACTACCTTATCAAAAAGTCCTCCTCACCATAGCTCTGCCCCAAGGAGAGCGGCTTAAAAGAACATGGCCTTTTCTGGGGTACATGACAGATCCAGACCAGCCCGGAGAGGGCGAGGGCTGCCGAGAGGGGAGGAAGGGTGAGGGGCAGGTATGTGGGGTTCCCTTTGGGAGGGGTGGGAATGCAGCAGCGGGTGCTTGTGCTGCTAAACTCAGCTTACAGGTTCAGTAGTGGACGTGAAGCCCTTTGAGAAGTCCAGGGCAAGCCCTAGCCAGTACAAGTGTGAGGGTCAGTAAAATGAATTCCTAGTTCTGTCGGCAGGTCTGCTTGTTTTGGACAGATTTTTGTTCATTGATTTTCATTTATTCGGAACCCCGCACAGCCCTTTGGGCATCCGTCGCCCACCATGTCCCCCGTCTTAGGCTTTAGCCCCTGGAGGCCTTCCTAGTCCCCCTTAGGCAGATTTTCTGGATCTGGTCTCACTCGAGGTCTCACTCGACCTCCCTCTGTGTGCTCTACCCCCAGTGATATGTATCTCCGGAACCCTTTGTTTTTCCCAAATCCGCCCCTCATCCCATAAAGGCCCCGAGACAAAAATTTCTCGTGCGTTGCACTTTGCAGAGAACGCTCCTCCCCGCTGTCAGTTGAGTCGCCACCGTGCTTCTGCACTCACGCCGGGGGCTTTCTGTCCTTTGCTCGCAGAACTCCAGGCCCATGTTCATCAGCGCGGTGGAGAACTGCGAGTACACCTTCTCCTGGCCCACCGTGGCCGCCTGCCCCCTGAGGAGGAACGTGCACGACAACTGCCAGGTCACCAACCCCACCACAGGTCAGCGGGCGCGGTGGCTCCCCTGGTGGGCGTGCATGCGTGCTCGCACACGTGCCTGGCCTCTTCCTTGCATCCACCCAGCTGGTGGGAGAGGAGAGGAACCGTCCCCCTGAACACCGCACTTCCCGAACTCTGCTTCTGTGTTCGCAGCTGGGCTCGGCTTTGCTTGCAGGGGCCCCTCAACCAGCCCTGGGCTCTCAGACCCACCCAGATGGAGCTCAGAGATCCCCTGATGCCTTTGAAAGTTAACCTGGAAAAATAAGGCACCTCCATCATCCCTCCACACCGGAGGCATGGAAAGGCTCGGCAGGTGGTTGATGGGCTGAGTTGGGGGTGCTGCTGGGTCCCCCCATGGGAACCTCGGGGCTGCCCCAGGGCCCATCCCAGGAGGAGGAGGCTGCTGCGAGCCCCTCTTTTGGGGAGAAATGGGACTTCTCATAGGTTTGGGGATGAGGCCTCATGACTAGCTTGTCAGGAGCATTTTTCGGGGTTGTGTCAATGAAAGGAGCAGTGAGTTGTGGCTGGAAATCCCGAAGGCATGACGTAATCCATGCATGAGCACACCGGTGGGGGCTTCCCGGACTCACTGCGTCCCTTTCCCCTTTGGCCCTTCCAGGACACCTGTTCGACCTGACCTCGCTGAGTGGCAGGGCCGGCCACACCGCCGCTTACAGCGAGAAGGGGCTCGTATTCATCAGCATCTGTGGCGAGAACGAGAACTGTGCGCCCGGTGTGGGTGAGTGCCCCAGCTCCCACGTCTGCCCTCAGGGCTTGGATCCCCACCACCATCCTGCCGCATCCCCATGGCACAGCAGTTGGGTAGAAACGTGGCGAAGGACGTGTTCCACTGCCCCCACCCCGTAGGCTGAAGCAGGTGAAAACGAGGGACTGCATGGTAAAGGGTCAGATGCGTCACGCTGGCTGGAGCCAGATGGTGGTCTCTCAGAATCACACGTTTTCACTGTGAACCCGACAGCCCAGATTTGCAGAAGGTTCCGATGAGAACAAGGGTCGCGCAGTGCCGTAGGTGCCGTAGTTGCGTCTCTGTGTCTCTTACCTGCTCCCCTTGCGTTCGGTGCAGGCGCCTGCTTCGGACAGACCAGGATCAGCGTGGGAAAGGCAAACAAGAGGCTCACCTACGTGGATCAGGTCTTACAGCTGGTTTATGACAACGGCTCCCCGTGCCCTTCGAAATCTGCCCTGAGGTACAAGAGTGTGTTCAGCTTCGTGTGCAAGCCAGAGACGGGGCCAAGCGACAGGCCCGTGCTCATCTCCCTCGACAAGCAGACGTGCACACTCTTCTTCTCTTGGCACACACCGCTGGCCTGCGAGCAAGTGGTGAGTCCGGAAACGGCACGTGTGGTGTCTGAACCCCCAGCACAAACCCTGGTGCCCCGGGGCCCTGTTCTCTTTACTGTGGTCCGCTGGCCTTCTGGTAGATAACCAAGTACATCTTATTTGTTCCCCATGGTCCCAGTAACAAAGTGGGGAGAAAGTGTCTAATGTCACATAGCCAAGCCTTTTGGGGCATCTGTCCCCTCTGTGCTTTTCTCGTTGCTGTTAAGCTTTTAGGTTCTTAAGGAGGGCTTAAGGGTAACGAGGAGAATTTCATCATAGACTCACCCGAGGCCTTCTCTCTGTAACAGGAGGAATGTTCTGTGAAGAACGGGAGCTCTATTATCGACCTGTCTCCTCTTATCCACCGCACGGGCGGTTATGAAGCTTATGACGAAAGTGAGGAGGATGACACCTCTGACACCAACCCTGATTTCTACATCAACATTTGCCAGCCTCTAAACCCTATCCCCAAAGTGCCTTGTCCTGCCGGAGCATCTGTGTGTAAAGTTCCTGTCGACGGTGCCCCCATAGTGAGTACGGGGGGCGCCCAAGAGTGGAAACCAGTTTCGCAAGACCTTTAGCAAGACCCTGTGTGTTGTGTGGCTGGGTTTCAGTGGGGAGTTACTCAAGCAAGCAGAGAGAACGGGCAGGTCAGCTGGGACTCTGTATGTTCTGGGGTCACTGAAGAGTGTTGAAGTTGAGAATGAAATCTTGGGGAAGACGCAGATAAGATTCTGTTTGTCATGACTCCCTTCTCTTTCATGTATTTGTTTATTTACTCAAAAATGGTTATTGAGCAGCCACTACTTACCAGATACTGTGCTAAGCAATAAAAGCAAACAAGGAACAAGACCCGTTCTCTCCTCCAGGATCATACGGTGTGGGGTAAGGGTTAGCAAATGGGCTGTTCCGGGACAGTGCTAGTGCTGGAAGTTGTGTCAGACACAGCACAACAGCCGTGGGTGCTTTTAAATGTCCAAACGCTTGGCACTCCTGCCATCCACAGTCAGGTGACAGGAGGACCAGAGAAAAAACAATTGGTTCTAACCTTAGAATCAAGTTTGACAACCATTGACATACCGTATTTCTGTGTAACTTCTAAAGAACGACTTCTCAAGTGCTTTGGTGCTACCTCATTTTCAGAAACAATGAGGTATAATTTTTGCAGTTCCATATTACTCCTTTTAATTCCACTAACCTTGCAAACCATTAATTTCCTGAAATATTATTTGCTTTTGTTCTCTGTTTAGGATATCGGCCGAGTCTCAGGACCTCCAATACTCAATCCCACAGCTAATGAAATTTACTTGAATTTTGAAAGCACTACTCCTTGTTTAGAGGACAAACACTTCAACTACACATCCCTCATCGCCTTCCACTGTAAGCGAGGTGTAAGCATGGTGAGTGTGCTACCTGTTTGTCACAGTTTATGATTTTGAGCCAAAGAGAGGCTGGTTAACCAGCCATAAAGAGTATTTTCAGGTTCAAGGATACCCTTATCCGAAACATCTGCCTCGGAGAATATGGCCAATCGGTGGTGCATCTGAAGGATGTTAAACCAGTAATTTAGCAACGTGGGGCTCATACTGGGTTGACAGGACACGTGTGGCACATAGAGGCTTGCTGTGGTTTAACAGCATGTAACGCTTGAGTATGAAAGTGGTGCTCAACTTTGCCTGTGATGTATAAAAGTGTCTTTTGTCTTTTTTTTGCTGTCACATCACTGACTTTTGGTAGCTATAACCATTGAGGACATAGCCCCAAGTTCAGAAGTTGGCAACAAAAGCCCTCTGAAATCAAAATAGCTGCAAGAAAATAGTACATTTTACATAACAAGGAGGTGATTAACTTGCACTGTATGTGCAGTTTTCAAGTAACACCAGCTTACATTAGAGTCTCCCATTTTGTTGTGAAGAGTCTTTGCAAGTGTTTTCGTTTCCCTCATGAGTAGGAGATAATTAGGTACATTATGACCCCTGTTTCACAGAGAATAACTGAGGCTCATAGGGGCTGGGTGCTGGGCCTCATGACACGGCTCTGCCTGGCAAAGCCGGAACCCACTTCGCGGCTCCAGGTGGAGAGCCCTGAGCTCCAGGTGGCATGGGCCACGCACCCCTATATATGATTGCGAAATGCGTGACGCTCTGAAAACCTGCGACTCCTTTGACATGAACAGATGTGAGGCTCTTTACCGTCTGTATTTGTACCCCCTAGTGTGAATGTTCATACATTTGGCTGCAGAAATATTAATGTGCTCTATTACAAGACCCAGGGTGTGTATGTCTAGATAAGTGTGTGTGTGTCTGTGTGTACACAGATTTGTGTGTGTGCATTATGTGATACAAACATGTATCCCAAATTGCCTCTTTAGAATCCCTAAGATTGTGAATTCTCAGGGTCATCTGTCTCCAAGTTATTCAGATAATGGATTATGGTTCTGTACCGTGCCTTGTAATTTCAGTAAAGGTGGTTTTCTGATTTCTTGGCCTAGAGCAGGTTTGAAAAGGGAAAGGGAGATGTGGCTGCTCGATATGGATATACTGATAGAAGTAGGAAGTGACGGAGAGACAGCACCGTAATTGAGAGAGTGCCATCACTGGGGCTGCTTCGTAGAGGCCCAAAGCTCCTCGAAACCCTTGGACAGGTCACTCTTCCCTGCGTTGTTGGGCATAGTGATAATCCTGAGTTACCAAGAACATGTCAGATCCTTTTATTTACTGATATGTATTGCTGCGTGTTTATATGAGCATGTCTGTATTTGTACCCATAGACCCACGCAGGACAAGGCAGATGTGAATTTACCCTTTAGAAAGTCTTCTGTTTTCAGGAGTGTTCCATTCTCAACATGGGTGGGGGGTGGGGGTGGGGGTGGGTTCTTCAGTTCTTTTAAAGCCCTGCCCTGTACGGGGAAGACTTGGTTATCTCATTCTACCAGATCAATAACGAACTTAGCTCTCAAATGGCTGACAACTCTACACACAGAAGGTAGACTGGATTTTAGCTCATTCTTAGAGCAGCTGCACTTTGAGAATGATCAGCGTTGACTTTATAGAAATTCCCATTTTGGAAAGATTTTACAGAAATGTTCTTCCCCTGCTTCTTTCATCCTTAGTGGAAATATTGAGTTACGAGGAAAAAAAAGATTTTCAGCAGCAATTAAAAATGAAATTCCTGACCAGCTCTCTCACCTGTTTCGTTACTCTTGTTGAATGAGGCGGGGATTGAAATAAGTCTCATTTCGCCCTTACCGTAAATACCCTCAGTTTCTAGAAATGCCGAAGACCTTGGTTGCAAATGTCTGGAGGTACTCCCCTCCTTTCTCGATTTCACAAGCTGCTTTCTCAGGACATTTAAAGACAATTTAAAAGACGTCTCCCTTTCTCTGTTTGAACCAGCAGCACACAACCTTGAGCGGCCAACCTGGAGCGTGCAAGGGTGTCCAAGGGGTGTGTGTGGGACAGAGCCAGGAATAGTCTTGACTCCTCGCAGCTGCTGCTGTTGCTCGTCCTGCCCCATGGAGAGAGGCCAGTGAGAACCACACAGTGCCCATCAGTCCGTGTGCTGGGGGCACGGTGCCTCTTTCCCACGACGGAGTGCCCTGTGCAGATGCTGCCCTGGCGCTCGCTCCCGGGCGAAGGGGAAGGATTTCCAAGTCGGTTCAGACAGCTTGAGTCACACAGCTGAAGCCTGAGAAGGCCCCAGCTGTCCTTAACTAACCAGAAGCATTAAAAATCTTTGCTTTTCTTTAAAACAGGGGACTCCCAAGCTGTTGAGAACCAGCGAATGTGACTTCGTGTTTGAGTGGGAGACTCCAATTGTTTGTCCTGACGAAGTGAAAACCGAAGGCTGCTCTTTGACGGACGAACAGCTCTATTATAGCTTTAACTTATCCAGCCTCTCCAAAACCACCTTTAAGGTAATACTGCTCATCCAGAGCATTGTGGCTCAAGTGTGTATCACGGTCCTGACAACTTTATAACTCCCAGGTGAAGCTTTTTGATATTTTTGAAATGCACATATCTATTCGCTAATGGGATCTCTTAATCTTTAGAGAACATATTAAGACACTGGCAGTCTGTGGAGGGGGCAGAATTTCTATATAACTGTTGTTGGGTATACAGGGCCAGCATATTGGGAAGGATTCTGGAGTGTGTGGTTAACTAATCTCAGCTCACACTTGCACTTGCCCTTGTGCTGTACCTCATGCTTTTTCAGAGTGTTTGGGTACTACACAGGGTTTTGCGAGGATTAAATCAGTTCAGCGGTGGAGTCCCTTCGTATCACAGATGAAGGACAGGCAGGGGGGTTTGGGGAGATGCACGTACCTAGAAGAGGGCTTCGTGCCAGATGCTGTGTCCTGTCCTTTCTCCCCCATGGCAAGTGTCTCCCACACGTCCCGGTCCACCGGTGTGTGTCGGCTGCAGTGGCTCCTGATGCGGGCTGTGAACTTGTGGAAATCATTGAGAAACATCTGCCCTTAATGCCTCTAATGGTTTCTCCCTCTTTGTGATTGCGTCTTGATATGAGGTGCACACTGTGATTCCCCTGTGGGCCCCGGGTCTCACACGAGGAAATGAGATGCTGCCCCACAGGGAAGAGGCTTCTTTCCAGCTGGGCTCGTGCTCTGGGCAGAATTCTGCATGGCATCCCCCTCTGTCTCTAGCCTTGCTTTAAGATCGGAGCAGATATTTTGCCCGTAACAGAGGTGATGGGTGGAGGAAGCTGGGGAGGCCCTCCCTGATCGAGAAGCACATGGGCGTGTGCGTGCCAGAGACCCAGCCTGGGGGTTGTGCCCTGCACTGGTCATGCCGGTAAGGTCACCTATGGGTGAGGGTCCCTAGACTTCAAGCCCAGTGATCTAGATGTTGCCAAGTCATCCCAATGTATGAACCATACCCATAAGACCCCAGCAAGTCCTGTGGGCAGCAGTGGGGAGTGGGTGGGCTTGGAATCTTGTGCTCAGCTCTCTGGCTCCTCTAACAGAGAACTCCACACAAGGAGGGCATGGAAGGTTTGATCCTGGCAGAGGATGGAGTGGGTGAGGAAGGGAAAGCCCTGATATAATGAATGGGCATCTCCTCTCTGCTCCTTAGCTCGTTCAGTCCTCAGAACACCCCGTTTAGGCAGGTGAGGAAGCTTAGGCTTCAGTAAGGTAGGATGAGTAGCCGGCTCGTCACAGCAGGTCCAGGGCTCTTTCTGCAGCAGCCCGGCTAGGGGTCACCTACCAGCAGCACTGGGCTGCCTCATCCACTGGGCTGGGGTTGGTGGGAGTCATGGCTCCTCAGGGAGGCACGAGCAAGGAGCCGGGAGAGCTGGCTGAGCGGCCACAGCAGCCCTTGGCCACCTCTGGCGGAGGGAGTTCCAGGGCCTGGAGAGAACGACAGGTGTGCACTGGGACTCTGCTACGTGGCACACAGGTTACAACCTCTGCTTTTCTGTGCGACCACCCCCCATCCCTGTCCTGATGGTCGTTTCTTCGGCCGGGAGGCCCACACGGCTGCAGTGCCGTTCACGTCCGTGGTGTGGTGTCTGTCTGTCCAGGTGACTCGAGACTCGCGCACGTACAGCGTGGGGGTGTGCACCGCAGCCGCGGGGGTGCAGCAGGGGTGCAAAGACGGCGGCGTCTGTCTGCTCTCTGGGAACAAGGGGATCTCTTTTGGGCGGCTGGCATCCATGAGCTTAGATTACAGACACCAGGACGAAGCAGTCATCTTAAGTTACGTCAATGGCGATAATTGCCCTCCAGGTAAGCCTTTTTGACGGGTGAATTTTAAATTCCCAGCAAATGTGAAATAACACTTGAAAGCAGGGGGGAGAAAAACAAGGAAGGAAACTCCTAACCCTGTGCCTGCCGAAACCTTGGATTCAAATATGAATCCTTACGTCGTAACTCTCTCCACGCTGTGGCTTGCTTGTTAAATTACGGCAGGTCATCCATGGGTGTCGGATGGGTTAGGATGGACGGCTGCCACAGGGGGTCCTGCCGTGCAAGTCGGGGTGACCACTCAGGCCTGACAAGGCACAGCTGATGTGATGTTGGTCATCCTATTGTTGCGCTGTTCTTCTCTCTTTCCAGAAACGGATGAAGGCGACCCCTGTGTCTTCCCCTTCACATTCAATGGAAAGAGCTACTCCGACTGCACCTTCGAAGGACGGGCAAACCTGTGGTGTGCCACCACCGCCGACTACGACAGAGACCACGAGTGGGGGTTTTGCCAGCACTGTAAGTGGGGAAGCTGCGTCGCCACACAGCCCAGCCTGAGACTCACGTTGCAAACCGACACTTTGGTCTTGACTCTGCAAACGAATGCAAATAGTCCCATTGCACATAATTTTATCCCATAAAATTTACTTAGTGTAGCAGCCTGTTTTACTTGCTTGTCAGGGCCGTCTTCCCCCCAGTGAAAATGATGATTTCAATTGCTCCCTGGGATTGATTGCACGACCCTGGAGGCAGACGGCGGTGGAGCTGGGCCAGGGCACAGACCTGGGCCCACTTGCCGGCTTACGGGCGTTTGCCCACATATCAGTTTTCAGCTCTGGTAATTCACATTCACACCCCGGTAAAATGGCTGCCTGTCACGGGCCTTCAGGGTGGCTGGGGAGGAAACAGGAAAGCCGGTGGCTTCCTTCGTTGACTTTCTGAGGCTGGGGACTCGATGTCCAGCCGAAACTTTCCACCCTTTCTCCTGTGTCGTGTAGAGATGGGTGACATGAGAGAGGACTTTTTATGTTTACGGCACAACCTACTGTGAATGTCCTCAAATAAAGAGAGGAGATAAATGCCTAATTAATAAATAATCATAAGTCACAGGGGGACATATTAGAGTTGCAAGGGACTGCTCCAGTTTTGTCTTGAGGCCTATAATGGCAGAGCCTTTCTCCTGGTCTATCAAAAGACATGCTTTTAACTACTTATGGTATTTTGTTATTATTTTTATTTTTTTTTTGCTATCGTTAGTACATTAATCAAATATCGCTGAATACCTTTCTGTGTGGAAATGTGGTACAGCTGTGGGACTGTTGAGAAGCAAAGTAAGAGACCCTGTGTCCTGGGGGAGCTTGGTCTGTTTAGAGTCGAGATTCAGATGAATGACAAGAAACGACACCCGGCCAGGGCACCACTGGAGGGGTAGCCCGACGATGCACGGGCTCTGTCAGTGCTGAGCACAGCAGAGGGGAGAGTGTGTGCAAACAAGCGCTGGGACCCGAGGCTGTGGTCTAACAGTGTCCTGCTTGCTGTACCCCCCCACCCCGCCACTTGCCCCCAGCAAACAGCCACCGGACGTCTACCATCATCTTCCAGTGTGATGAAGAGGCTGACATTGGACGGCCACAAGTCTTCAGTGAGATTCGTGGGTGTGAGGTGACGTTTGAGTGGAAAACGAAAGTTGTCTGCCCTCCAAAGAAGATGGAGTGCAAGTTCATCCACAAGCACAGAACGTACGACCTGAGGCTGCTCTCCTCTCTCACCGGGTCCTGGTTCTTCGCCCACGAAGGCACCTCGTGAGTACCCTTCACCGTTTGCCTGGGGTTGTAATACCGTCAGCGAGCGCTAACTTGAGAGTCGTCCACGGTGATTGGTTCACGGCAGTTGCCCTCAGATTCAGGAGGGGAACACCACAGACATTTTTTTATTATATTTTATTTTATGTTTTATTTTTAATAGCTTTTAAAATTTATTTAAAATTTATTTTGAAATACTTTCAAGCTTACAGGACAGTTACAAAAATGATATGAACCCCATACGGAGAACTCCAGCATATCCTTATCCCTCCGGATACTCCAATTTTAACATTTTGTCACATTTGCATATTTTTCTATCTGTCCATTAGTCTATCCATTCATCTATCCATCCATCTATCTATCTGTCTGTAAGTCCATTTTATGAACACTTGAGTGTAGGTTGTGTATTTCATGTTCCTTGAATGCTCATCACTGCCATGCACAAGGATTTTCACTTATGTAACCACCTTAGGTACAGTTATCAAGTTCAAGAAATTTAACATTGGTATAAGGCTTGGAGTCTATATTTCAATATTTTTATATGTCCCAATGATGTCCTTTTTTTTCCCATTGGAATCTTATTTGTTTTTTTTAATTCAATTTTATTGAGATGCATTCACATACCATGCAGTCATACAAAGCGTACATTCAATTGTTCACAGTACCATTACATAGTTTGTGCGTTCATCACCAAAATTAATTTTTGAACATTTTCATTACCACACACAAAAAAATAATAAGAATAAAAATTAAAGTGAAAAAGAACAATTAGAGTGAAAAGGAACACTGGGTGCCTTTTTTCTCCCCCCCCATTTTTCTACTCATCCATCCATACACTGGACAAGGGGAGTGGGGTCTACATGGCTTTCCCAGTCACGTTGTCACCCCTCATAAGTTACTTTGTTATACAGTCATCTTCAAGGTTCAAGCGTTCTGGGTTGTAGTTTGATAGTTTCAGGTATCTACCACCAGCTACTCCAATTCATTAGAACCTAAAAAGGGTTGTCTGTATTGTGCGTAAGAGTGCCCACCAGAGTGACCTCTCAGCTCCTTTTGGAATCTCTCTGCCACTGAAACTTATTTCATTTCCTTTCATATCCCCCTTTTGGTCAGGAATCAGGAGTGTTCTCCATCCCCATGATGCCGGGTCTAGATTCCTCCCCGGGAGTCATATTCCACGTTGCCAGGGAGATTCACTCCCCTGGGTGTCTGATCCCACGTAGGGGGGAGGGCAGCGATTTCACCTTTCAAGTTGTCTTAGCCAGAGAGAGAGGGCCACATCTGAGCAACAAAGAGGCATTCGGGAGGAGGCTCTTAGGCACAATTATAGGGAGGTCTAGCCTCTCCTTTGCAGCAACCGTCTTCCCAAGGACAAGTCCTGAACACCACATACATTTGACCTTGTGGCAACTTTAGCTGTGATCATGCTCATTAAGAAGCAGCCCCGAGGTTCGGTCATAGTGCACTCTGAGCAGTTTTGAAGGCAGAGGGGTGACAGTGAGTTCTGGGGAACAGAATTGGAGCCTTCCTGACTCCAAAGAACCTGGACATCAGCTGTGGGCCTGATGGATTTGTATTTGTGAAGGGGGTCCACTGTTTGGGTATGGAGGCTAGGGGCTTAGTTTTCAAAGGGTCCTAGCCTGACTCCTTGGGCTTTGCAATGGCTTGAGGTTATTTAATATAATGATAGCCGTCAGTGGCATATGCACATTCTGTCCCAGGCTTCGCAGTGCCCCGCTGCAGAGAAGGAGTGTGTACTGAGAGAATTCCAGTAGCTCGCCTAAGCAAATAGCTTGCCAGGATTTGAACCGCTGCCTGTCCTGCTCCAGAGCCCTTCTGTCACTAACCCACTTTCCTCCCTGCGCACCTGGTTGATAAAGTCACTTCTTCCATAATGAAGTAGTCTTTGGCCTTTCTTTATTTGAAAACCTATTTCTGTGTTAATTCAAAGATGATACAGAATACATAATTAGACTATCATCCTCCACCCCCCTGAAAGCCGTGTAAAAAAAGTCTGTACTTTAAATGTGTCAGGGCAGAGACTTAGTGCGCGTTCCTCTCCCCATTTCCTCTGTTCTTTTACAGGTTCTTCATCAATCTGTGCCAGAGGGTCTACAAAGGGCCCTTCGGCTGCTCCGATAGAGCCAGTGTCTGCAAAAAGAGTGCATCGGGTCATGTTCAGATCTTGGGCCTTGTCCACACCCAGAAGCTGGATGTTACAGGTAAGGCGGGGGAAGCTCTGTCAGGCGTGCTCAACGTGCGGCATCCGAAATGGGAAGGTGAGAGGGTCCTCGGGCTCAGAAGGGGCAGTGCAGGCTTTGGTTGAAGTCCACCAGAGATTGCACCTGGCCACTGCTTCTCAGACGCTTTGGCAACTCCTGGAATGTTAAAACAAGCGCTCCTTTGTATTATCTGAGACTGCGGGTCCCTCTGTGTGTTCAGAGGACCCTGCCCTCCTAGGAAGAAGGGATGCCCTTCCAGGGAGGAAGTCGCAGTGTTCAGAGCTCTGGAAGTTCTTGTTCTGGCCGTGGACCGAGAGCTGTGTCTGTATGCAGGCAAATGTTTATTTAGAAAACCAGACAAAGTATAAGATACTCCAGGGGTACAGTTCTGTAATATTTTAATTAACAGTTTGGGGGGGAAAATGATTCTCTTTTTAAGTTTTAATAGAAAATTCATCTTGCAGTTGGTTGCTGAGAGAAAGATTTGATTTTTCATTACTTAAAGGAGGAAGACACAGGACTCTTAGTTTAAGACCAATTGGGATGTAACAGAAGGCCCAGTAAAGAAAAAATTCACTTTTGCCAGTTAGACTAGCTTGGGGTTCCCTGAATCATCCTGATTAAGCCATAGAATAAACTTAATGAAGTTAGCCCAAGCTGCTTGCAAAGAAGTGGAGACAGGGAATCCTAAGGAAACCATCATCCCCCTTAATAAACATCAAGCCCAGATTTTGCCAAGTGGACAGTGAAGATAGAGTCACCCTTTGGGACACAGTGGCCAGACCTCCAGCCTGAGAGTCGCCTTCCCTTTGGGGGTTCTTAGAGATCATGGTTTCCATTTTCACATGGCTCCAGAAGGTGGTTGAGGGTGGCTCTTTCCTCTGTAATCACATGTTTATATACGGGATATTTGACCAGTCTTCCCCTTGATTTCCCGTTGCCAACTGAAAAAGACTAAAATATTTAAGTCTTCACTAAAGGTAGCTGGGAGGAACAAGAGAGAAGAGTAAATCTAGTGAAAAACCTGGCATTAGATACTGATGGGGCAGTAAATTGTACAGCGTTTCTGTCTGGGATGATGGAAAAGTTTTGATAATGGATGGTGGTGATGGTGGCACAAAATCGTGGAGGTAATTAACAGCACTGAATTATATATTTGAATGTGGCTAGAAAGGGAACTTTGAAGTTGTATATATGTTACTAGAATAAAAATTAACAAACAAAACAAAACCAAACGTAGGACTGTATAACACAGATAGCGAATCCTATTGTAAATGATGGAGTATGGTTAATATTACAATTATAAAAGTTTTCTTTCATGAATTGCAGCAAATGTATCACATGAATGCCAGGTGGTTAATAAGAGGGTAGTATATGGGAACTCCGTATTTTATGCAGGATTTTTCTCTAAACCCACAACTTCTCCAAATTAAAAAAGAAGGAAAGAACAATTGGGATGGTTTTCTAAGCAGAAATTGCTTGGTAGAGAGCCAGAAGATCTGAGAAAGCCAGAGTTGTGCTCCATCCCTGTTTTTTTTTTTTCATTTGTGAAGCTCTCCCTACCTGCCCCTATGATTGTGAGGGGAGGCTCCAAAAGCAATAAAAGGATTGTACAGATGTGAAGGAATGATTAATTGAAGTCCTGCCCCACGCGCACAGTGTGCCGGGCTCTTTACAGACCCACTGGAAACCCTCCCACTTTGGGTGGTGTCTCCCTGTGGCAGATGAGGATGTCGAGATCAGCAGTTCAGCCACCCAAAGTCACACCCCTGGGGATTGGGGGGACAAGGATTCAAACCCGTATCTTCCTGTGATCTGGAAAATCACCGTGCTGGCTGTGTGACCATCACGGAACTTGGTGTGCTGGAGAAAAGCTGACCAATGAAAGGTCTTCACATCTTCAGAGAGCCACAGATTTGCTCTGTCCTGACCCTTCATATAAATTTTGACTTATGACCTCGTGGCTTTTCTTAACAAACTAGAGATGACGTCGGTTCAATAACTTGTGTGTTTCAGACGACAAAGTGATTGTCAGTTACTCAAAAGGTTACCAGTGTGGTGAGAACAAGACTGCCTCCACGGTGTTAGAATTGACCTGTGCCAAGACAGTGGGCAAACCCACATTTAACAGGTAACAAGGCTGCTGTTATGGAGCGTGTTTGGGGAAACTCTTGGAATTCCTTCCAGTGGCTTTCATTTGGGGTTTGGAGATGTGTGTGCAGGGGGAGAGGGTGTTTGGGTTGTCACAATAGGGAGGGGTCCTGGCTACTGATACATAGGGTCTGGGGGCCTGGTTGCTGATTGCCCTATAGTGTGCAGGCCGACCCCACACAAAGACACATACCCTGGCTAAATTGCTAATAGCAACCTCTGGTGAAACACTCTTTTTAGACTAAAGCAGCTACTTTGGGCCTATCTGGCCTTAGAAAATATACTCTCGGACTAGACTTGCCCTTAGGAAATATACTCTTGAACTAGCTTTAGTACTTAGAAAGTATACTCTTGGACTAGATTTGGCACTTAGAAAATATACTCTTGAGCTAGGTTTAGTACTTTGTTTGCTGGCTGAGCGGTATTTAACCAGCCAGTGTCTCCAAATGTCATGGGTAGAATCAAAGAGGTATTGATTGGTGCCACCCAGGGCAGTTGCTCAGGTGACCTGCATGGGACCCACGAGCCCTTGGATTGTATTAGAATTCTCCAGGCCATACTGTGCTTGGTGCTAGAAGGAATTTGGCCAACAGAGGGCGCATTTGAGCGGATCTTTGTGAACAAACTGCTTTCTTTGAGAAGTTGGACTTGGAGAGATCCAGAAATTGTCAAAGGCGTTAAGTTTATAAGTCCTTGAAGCTTGTAAAAGACAAAATTCAAAAATCTGTCAATTTTCCACCGTTTGAATGTTGCACAGTTTCTAAATTTAAAAAATATATGTTATATTAACCACTTGCTGCGTTTTCACATTACTGATGTGCTTGCTAGGCCATCATCTTCCCTTTCAGGATATTTTAAAAAACAAGTGAAATAGCTGTCCTGGCCCAGAACTTCCTCCTTCTTGTGTCGGGAAGCTCTGTGTGTGCCTGAGCAGTCCTGGGACCTGGAGAGGGCTTGTCTGTGAAGGTTACCTGGACTTTCGGCTGTCGGGGAGGTCTCTGAGCCCCAGAGTCTAATGGGCTGATGCTGTGTCTTTACTGAATGCAAACGAGCTTCATTTGGGGGCTCAGTGAGTCTTTGCTTGCTTTTGCATTCATCTTTGCACAGTCCCGTGTCTGGCTGGGGTCGGTGACCTTTTTGCATTCATCTTTGCTTAGTCTCGGGTCTGGCTGGGGTCAGTGACCACTGGGTTGTACTTTTCTGCCATTCCCGCCATTCAGGTTTGACATCGACAGCTGCACGTACCACTTCAGCTGGGACACCCGAGCCGCCTGCGCTGTGAAGCCTCAGGAGGTAGAAATGGTGAATGGGACCATCACCAACCCTATAAATGGCAAGAGCTTCAGCCTTGGAGATATCTATTTTAAGTAAGTTAAATATTTTCCTTTTGAACGCTGATCACACCAGCAGTTCAGTTCTTCCACTAGCGGGGAGCATTGCAAGAGAAACAGGCCTGTGTGTTTTAGCGACTGTTGCTAGGGGTAGTCATCGTATTTTGTTTGAACTGATGTGACGTGTTAAAAAGTTTTCACACCAAAGATGGCAAATCCAGTCAAGTGTAAAAATAAAGTCTCCCTTCCCCCCTCACCTCATCTAAGCTTAGGGGTCAAAGCCAACGCCTTCTGGAAATAATGTTTGCGCCGGAATCTTCTGGTCTTACCAGCTTGTGAACCATTTCCCTGCGGGGTCGCTGGTGCTGCGGTAACAGACGGTGACCACAGGGTGTGGTTGGCACACAGCAGTGGGCACGGGCTGTACCTGGGCAGTGGGACAGGACCCAGTGAGCAGTGGAAGGCTGGGGTGAGGGGGAGAACTGTGGAGATGGAGAACTTGTGCCCTGCCCGGGAGGCCTCTGTGGACCCCAGAAGTGCTGCCGCAGTCGGGCTGGGAAATCCAGAAGGAAAGCAGTGTCCCGGGACCCATGTGGGACCACTGGGGCTTTGAGTCCATGACATAAATAACCTTGAAGGAAGGTGGATGGTCACGGAGATCTCTTCTGTCCCCTCAGGCTCTTCAGTGCTTCTGGGGACATGAGAACAAACGGGGACAAGTACCTGTATGAAATCCAGCTTTCTTCCATCACGAGCTCCTCAGTCCCAGCCTGCTCTGGAGCCAACATCTGCCAGGTGAAACCGAACGACCAGCACTTCAGCAGGAAAGTCGGGACCTCAGACAGAACCAAGTACTACATCCAAGGTAACTGTTCCCCGCGAGCGTTCTGCGTTTGACTTCCTCAGGGGAAGGACTTTAAAATGTTCACAAACAAACTAAACTCCCTTCAGTTGAAATTTCCGATCAATTTTAAAACCAAAACCCTAGTTTAATTCTGTGTCTCGATACGCATCTATCTAAATGGACTGAGCAGCACACGTGAGACCTCAGCGTTTCACTGTGGGTAAATTATACCTCATTTAAATAAGCAAATGAACGAGTGATTCTTAGGCAGGGGTGTAGAGGATGAGGGTGGGAGTGAGCACATGCACAATTACTGTTCATTTGGCTTTAGTCATGATGCTTAATTTATCTGGAAACTTCCATATTATGGAAGGGAAAGAGCTTTTTATATTTGTCGAAAGGATAGTGAGAAAGGGGTGGGGAACACTGGCCTTCAACTAAATACTAATAAAAGTGCTGTCCCTTGTTCCTTGCTGACCTTAAAAGAAGACGTCCAGTTTTAAACAAATAGTCGCATTTGCTTTTTTATGAAGTTAAACATGTTAAAAAGAAATCATCTAAAAGGCTGCAGAGAGTCCCTGAGGGAGGGGGAGAAAATGCTGGACCTCCTCCCCCAAATACGCATAGCCTAGAAGATGCAGAGGTGTTAGTGCATGGGTATGGAGCGTATCACCGCAGACAGCAGTGCCTGGTGGAGAGACCTGGTGGGGCGCCACGAGCTGGCTAACGGGGCTGCTGAACAAACCTTAGCGGGACACTGGACATCGCAAGAGCTGTGCACTCTTTACTTGTGGTGCCCGCTGCATCTGAATAGAATTAGGCAAGTAACTGCTCTGCTTCTGGGCTTGGCCAGAACAGAGAAAGTCGATGAAGCTAATTCGCTTCCATAATTCCACAACATGGAGTGTACACCTTTTGATTCTCAATTCTTTTGCCTCACTTAGACTTTGATAAATCCTCCCATGGTTCAGAAAGTCAAGTCATATAGAGTCAGAACCTTCACCTTCATAAGCTGTGCATCCAGAAGATGCTCTAGAAACCCCACATTTCAGAGAGTGTGTGTGTGTGTGTGCACACGCATTTGTTTATTCATGGCTAAATAAAATACCCTTTCTGGCTTTTTCACTTCCTTCCTTTAAGTACCAGCACCTGAAAGTAGCTTTAGCTTTGAGAGACCTGCTTTTCACATTTCGTGTAGACGTGGAACCACTGTTAGATCTTTCTGTGAGGTATTCCATCCCTTTAAGCAGCAGAGCCCTGTATTTAGCTGAGAAACCAAGCTGCCATCTCGACTCCCTCACCAGCTGAGTGATTTGTCCCCCCACACCAGCCTCCAGAGCAGTCCATCCAATTCATGCCTCAGCCGATGGCCGGTGGGAACCCGTGGACCTTCCCGAGTCCACACCAACTTCCCAAGCAGGGACCTGCTCTGTGTGGACGTGCCTCCTCTCACACCAGGCTCTCCTCTCCGTTCTCCTGGCACCTGACCCCATGACCAGCTTAGAGCCGGGGCTTGATAAGTGTGCGTTGAGTGGCCTTTTACAGAAGCGTGTACAGGGGACATTGGATGAAATAGCCTCATGTCTAATTTTAACTGTGCAAACTTTTTATAGCCTATTAAGAGAAACTCAGCCCATCTTTGGCAAGACAATGGTGATAGAGCTGCGGTTGTGTGTGTGTGCACCTTTCTTTTTTGACAGATGGTGATCTGGACGTCGTGTTTGCCTCTTCCTCTAAGTGCGGAAAAGATAAAACCAAGTCTGTCTCTTCCACCATCTTCTTCCATTGTGACCCTCTGGTGAAGGACGGGATTCCCGAATTCAGCCACGAAACTGCCGACTGCCAGTACCTCTTCTCCTGGTACACCTCTGCCGTGTGTCCTTTAGGGTAAGTGCTGGAGTGTGCTTTTGCCCGTTGTCCCTTTTGGATGGACACCTACCAATTATACCACCATTGGCTCTCTTGAAACTTCACCCAAGCGTAAGTTTTGCTTTTCCCCATGTTTTATTATGGAAATATTCAAACATGCACAAAAAACAGAGGACAAGGTGGAGTTGAGTCCTACAGAGGTAGCGTCCAGCTTCAGCAGCGCCACACCAACCGCCCTTGCAGGGGACTCGGCCCTTGCTCCTCGGGGCTCCCGCTGTGCCCCAAGCAGGCTCCAGTCAGGGCACTTCTAGCACCTTCCACGGAACTCCCCAGCTGCCACTTCCTTCACGAAACTGGCAGCTCCTGGGAGGCAGAGGCTGTGTCTCGTCTCTGAACTCCCAGTATCCCTTTCCTTTGTGTTCTAGGACATACTATGACATGGGAGAAATTCACTTACGATTTGAGTGAAGTCTTTTCTGTGTTTGAATGAGTGAACAATTTACAGATTTTGGAAGTCAGCCGTGTGCCAGGTTTTCGTGGGAAACCGGGGGAAGATGTTTCAGTGCTGAGTGGTTCCTGGAGAGGGAAGGAAAGATGGCAGCCTGTGTGCCTCTTCTGACGTCTCCCATCTAGTTGTTACCATGCCCAGCTGCCTCATCACTTCAGAGCATCTCATCCGACGTGTCATAGAAGCTTTCCTCTTGGATTAATTTTCTTCTTATTTCATTCAGGACACCATCTTACATAAGCTTTTCATTCTCTGTCTTAAGACTTTAAGATCAGGGGAAAAAGGAATTCTTATCATTTAATAGTTTCCTTCATTTCCTGAAATAGGGATCCTATAGTCAGCAAGCGATAGTGGTAGGGACAGCAAGGAGCAGAGGGGGAGTTCCAAAGCACACTTTTTAGATCTTAAATCAGTTTTCATTCTTACTTTACATGGGTAATGGCCGAGCAGAATAGTGTCAGCCTTGTCTTAAATTATTTTAAGGAAATGGATTCTTAGCTACACAGTGATTGAAAATGGAGACTTTTGGTTCAAATGTCTGCTTTTGCATATTTTTAACATTCTGGTGGCATCATTAGGAAATAAAAGTATTAGGACTAGAAATTCTTTGAGAAAGAAGCCAAATATGAATGAATTAAATAAAACTGAAGAGAACTTTCTTTGTGTTCTCAGGCCTGAGGCACTCTTTTTCGGTGCCACTGAGAGGTTAAAAAGGCCATAAGATAAAAATCTCATCTCCTGAGGTGGGTGACTGGTCTTTTGTGTCAGCTCCGAGGAGACTAGCACAGGGCCCAGGCCTTGTCAGCTTGGCATTTAGAAGCCAGGCTTTCTGAATGGGAGAGCACAGTTTAAGGTACAATTTGAGGAACCCTAGGGTAGGACTTCAAAAACTGACAGGACGATTCCGTAGGAGACCCTTGCTTTTCACAGGGGATGCAGGGGGTAAATATCACAAAACAGGAATTGTTTAAATCCTATAATTCATCAATAAAGCAATGAAGACTTTAAAAAATGAAAAACATTAAAAAAAAACTTGCCTCTAGAGGCCTGTCCCTTACTTCTCCCTCCTACAGGCTACGATGCATTGGGGTTAAACACAGAGGTTAGATGGAATAGTGCCTTAAAAGTTTTTTTAATTTATCCAATGATATAAATATGACAAATAGCAATGTATCACCCTAAAAGGCAGCCTTTTAAAATTCTTTGTCTTCTGGAATTTACAACAACATTTTAAAATTAATATTTTATGCTTCATCTGTTAACCTCCTGCAATGCTGGATGAGGATTTAGTTTTCTTACACCATCCCCCTAATTTCCTAAAATGGTTATTTCACAATTTTTGGTTATTTGGCAGTAATCAATGTCTATGTAATCACATGTATATAAGATAACATAAAGAAATTTCTCCAGACTTAAAATACATGCATCTCCAGATGGAAAGGGCCCACTGTCTGCTCAGCATAGTTAACAACAAAAAGACCCACACGGTTGTGAAATTTCAGAATAGAGGGAATAAAGAAAAGTCTCTAAAAGTTTCAGGGGAAGCTAATTTGTGTAGTTAAAAAATGATTCAAGAAAAATCTATCTGAAGAGCATTGGAAGGATTTGCCAATATTAAATCTGCTGGGGTTCCATGTACAGGGTTGAAGAGACAACATTCACCACTTAAGCAGGATTTCATTTCATTAAATGGGGTGGAAAACAAATGGACTCTGATGACTCCCTTGAAAATGAGAATCGATTTCACCTTGTTCTAGACAAAAAGGATGGGATATGGACTGGAGATTGTTTTTATGAAGGCCATAACATGATTACAAAATATTTTTTTTTAAAAAGATCTAAATTACTGGACAATAATTGTGTATAAGCTAGATTGGGTTGTGATTAGAGGTTCTTAAACTGTTTGGGAGAGATTAATTTCACACTTTTTGTCTTAAGTATGCATGTGAGTATTTCAAGGCTAACCACTAAAATAAAGAAATATTATAACTTCCAAAATAGTAGTGAAGAAAGAGGAAAATTAAAAAAAAAAACAAAAACATTTAAGTCCCAAAGAAGACAAAAAAGGAGAAAAACGGAATAAAATGAAAGCTAAGTAGAGATATAACATAAAATGGTAAAAATGAATCGAAACTTATCAAACATGACAAATACAAACAGACTAAACTTGCCAATTGAAAGAAAATCAGACTGGATTTTTAAAAAAAATTTTCTTTCTATTTTTAATGCAATTGTATTGATATATATTCACACGGCATTTGAAACCATTCAAAGTATTCAATCATTTGCTCACAGTATCATCACATCTAGTTCAGATTGGATTTTAAAAACTACGATGTTTATTGGGAATATGTCTAAAACATAAGGACACAGCTAAAGAGCCAAAGGTAAAAGAAAAAAAAAGATACGCCAGATAAATAACAATCTGAAAGAAAGCTTGAGTAGCTGTATCATTAGATAAAGTAAGACATTAGGCAAAAAATACGAACGATAAAAAGGGTCATTAGAGTGAGAAAGGGGTCAATTCACTAGGAGGATCTGAGTCCTAAACTTGTGTCACTCCAATAAAAAACCTCAGTGTAGAAGCAGAAATTGACAGGGGAGCTACACGGCGGGGTGGGGGCGGGAGTGAACAATGGCAAGTCTCTCTCTAATGATTGCTGGTCACAGAGACAACAGGGAAAGCTTTGGGGAATGCTGGGGCAACACAGTGAAGGAGCTGGGTTGAATAGACATATACAGAACACCCTCCCCAGCAACTGGAGAATACACTGTTTTCTCAAACTTACATGGAACATTTACAAAAATTTGCAAAAATCAACCACAAAATAGAAATTTTGAGTCGTATGTATGTTACTGCAATAAAAAGTTAAAAAAAAAAATTGACCATATAATAAGCCATGAAGGGGAGTCTGAATAAATTCCAAAGTCTGGTATCTTATAGACCAGGATAAGACAGGAATCCATAGCAAAAAGTAACTGAAAAAATATCTATCCATTTGAAAATGGAAACACACTTCTAAATATGTGTGTGGTTCAAAGAGGAAATCACAAGTAGACATTAAAACCTGCTTAGAACAGTACGGTAATGAAAATATCATTAATCATAACCAAAACATTGGGATACATCTGAAATGTGCCTGTGAGTGCCCCAGGCTGGTTCTGGCTCACAGGGTCTCTGACTTTGAGGATAGTGAGCCTCCAGAATTCTCGCAAACTTCTGCTTAGCGTGGCGAGGATTCCACTGGGGCAGAGGTTTAAAATTCCTGCAGAGCAGAATGGAAAGCTGGAGCCTTCTCCTGCTGTTCTTATCTTTCTCTTATTTGTCAGGATTGTTTAGCTTTAGCTTAAATCTGACACAAAGCAATTTGTCTTTATGTGGCCAAGCCATTGGTTGTCCTTCTGACCCAATTAATTGAATTATTCAGGAGCCAAAGGTGCCATAATTAAATGACTTTCTAATTTAAAAACCAGCGTCCAGTGTCTTGAGTATTTGTATGGCCGTTTGAGGCTCCCGCTCTTTCATCTTCAGCATCCGGATGTTACTTCTCACTGCCCTCTGCCTTTCCAGTAGGCCATCTTTGGTGGCGAAGGATTTTTTTTTTTTTACCTGATTATGTCATTGTGCGAATGATGATCCTAAATGATCAAAGGCCACAAAGATGAGAAATATCAAGTCACTTAAACAAAAGTCTAGTTCTCTGAGCAGAAAGGGAAGTTGGCCAAATTGGGGCTAATTTTATATTCCTAGTTATTTCCATGACCTCTCCTTGAATGTTTAAATGCCATGGAAATCTGCTTTTTTTTCCATAAGCATAAATGTAAATGATTAAATGGGAGTTGTGAAATGTACGCTTACCGAATAGCTGGTGTGTGCATGTGTGTGAGTGTGTGTGTGTGTGGGGGGGGATTAACACTCCTGGGATTCCACAGGCCTGGGGGAAGAGAGCCTCTGTGGGGTGTCCATTCCATGTCCAGGGTTGTCCAGTGGCTGTCCGTGACCTCCCGTAGAAGCATGTTGAGAGGGACAAGCTATGGTCCAGTTTGCATCACTGTTTCTCCCAGGAAAACACTGGGAGACGAGCGTGAACTGCCTCTGCCCTCACCCTGCAGGTGGACAGACTGGAGGAGTTCATGTTCACGAAAGCTGGTCCTTTCTCATCTCGTCAGCATCTCATGAGGCTGGAGGCATTTGTCTCCTAATCTGTTTTCCAAGACACCTGCCTTAAACTCATTATTGGGGACATGTTTCAGTTTCCGTTATTTTATTGGACTAGAGTAAGAATCACGTAGGAGTTGGTCATTCAGAGCCGCTTTCTGAGTTGGAGATTCTTCTGGTCAGGAGAGCGTGGGAGAGCCTGTGCTGGGTGGCACTTCCGGGGGTGACGCGGCTTCCTGTTCTGTGACTTCCTTCCAGGGTGGGCTACGACAGCGAGAGCACGGGAGAAGACGCAGAGCAGCACAAGGGGCTCTCCGAGAGGAGCCAGGCCATCGGGGCTCTCCTCAGCCTGCTGCTGGTGGCCCTCACGGGCTGTCTGCTGACGCTGCTGCTGTACAAGAAGGAGAGACGGTAAGGAAGGAGACGGAAGCCGGCGGGCGGTGAAGCCAGCGGCCGAAAATGAACTCTCAGGCTCAGGTTATTTTCAGTCCAATAGCAGTAGAAGTCTTAGAAGTTCTGGAAACTCTCTATGGAAGTAGTCTCTTAAGTGTCGTTTTCTAAATGTCGACATTTCTAAGTACCCACATTTGTCCAGAGCTTTGGGACCTGCCCCCTGGGGACACACCACGTTTTTTCCCTCGTGTCCCATTGCTGATGGCCAGGGGACCCATCCTGGGCCTGCCGATTTCCAGGACATCCACCTCCCAGTGTGTCCAAAGAGCTGCAGAAAATTAAAACACCTCCTCTTTTGTGATGTCCCCCCTTTTCTTTGATCAGCTGACCCCTCAAAAGTGAGCCTTTATTAGGCACCTGCTGCTTGTAAAGTATGACACTGGCCTTTTGGCTCCACTTTGCTGATGGAAGGACTAGATGTTCTTCCAGTGCAGTTGTCAGGCAAGGCCCGAGGCCTGAGTGTGAGAGCACGGTTGGCACAAACTCTTGGCACTTCATTCTGCATCTCATGTGCCAGACTGAGGGCGGGCAGCAGAGCCAGGCTGTGAGAGAGGGTGGGCGGGACGTTGCCACTGAGGCCATCAGGGACCCGAGAAGCCGTTGTTGGACACACAGAAGGTCTGGGGTGCAGGAAGGCATTGGATGGGAGCCTGCACGTGCCGGCGTCCGTCCGGTTAGTCGCCCGGCACGCCGACTCCCGTCTAGTCCTCTCAGCAGCCTGGGCATTCATGGGCAGAAGTCGTGGCCCTGGCATCCCTGTTTATACATGGAAAAGTTAAAGCTCAAACGTTAAATAACTTGCTCCAGGTCTTGCTGCTGAGTGTGGTGGAGCAGGATTCGAATCCAGCTCTAGCTCCAAAGCCCATGTTCTTCCCCCTGAATCACTGGAGCTATCTCGCTGTGTAGTTCTGCTGCAGTGTGTTGATCCTGTTGAGTGTCCGTGCCCTAGGGAGGTGCACTTAGCATGGGGGAGAGGACCTGCCTTGCTGGCCCAGCACCCTCCTGCCACCCCGACTGGCACCTACAGTGGCGACGTGACTTTTCAGAGGTGCGCCAGCCGGTTAGTGGCCGGGGAAGGCTCCTGCCTCGTGCTCCGTCCGTCATGGAATAATTATGGTTTCCTTTCTCATAGGGAAGCGGTGATGAATAAACTAACCAATTGCTGTAGAAGAAGTTCAAACGTGTCCTACAAATACTCGAAGGTAACTTTCTGCTAAGATTCTCCGAGGCGGCTGTCTCCCCCCCCACAACTCAATACTGCGTTTTCGATACTGCTACAACATAACGTCTGTAATGAGAGTAAAAATGTTGTCACAGGCACTCTGCAATATAAAAGGGGAGACACCCCCCCTTGCCCCAACCTCTTCCACCTTCCAGTAACACGTTGTGTGTGTGTGTTTCTGATTTCCTTGGAGTATTTGCTATTTAGAGTGCTTCCACTTTTTTTTGCTTTTCTAAAAACAAAGCACGGTAACGAATGTCCGTTGCGTCTAGCACTTGGATTATTTCCTTCAGGGAAATTTCCAGAAAAGAGGCATTATTTGCGTCAGAGTGTGTTTGCGGCTCCTGACACATCTTGCCAGTTGCCTTCTAAAAAGTTTATCTCAACTAGACTCTGCACACGCCCGTGCTGTGACCTGCCTCGCACGCTGCGTCCCTCCCCTGCCACCCAAGGGCGCTGGGCTGTGGTTTTAGTGCCCCGGGTGGCCCTAGCAAAGCACCACAAACTAGGGGACTGAAAATGACAGGAATCTATTGTCTCACCACTCTGGGGGCCAGAGGCCCAAAATCAAGGGGTGGGCAGAGCCGTGCAGCCTCAGAACCCCACAGGGAGAACCTTCCTGTGCTCCTCCAGCTCTGGTGTCCGCTGTCAGCCCTTGGGTTCCTTGCCTTGCAGCTGCAGCACATCAGTCCCTTTCTCCATCTTCACGTGGCTGCCTTCTCTCTCTGTCTCTGCCTGTGTCTCCTCTCTCCTTATCAGGGCACCAGTCATAATGGATTAAAGGCTCACCCTCCTGCAGTATGATTTCATTTTAACTTAACTAGTTCCCTCCTCAGTGACCCTGTTTCCAAATAAGGTCCCATTTACAGATACTGGGGGTTAAGGCTGCAGTGTGTCTTTTGGGGGAACACAATTCAACCCACAATAGCTGTGATGCTCTTGCCAATTTGCTCTAATTCTAGCCCCTCCTGATAACCACCTCTGCTTGGCTCGCCTTAGTGGGGGCAAGGGACTGTTGCCAGTCCACGCTTGCCCCGTTCGGGATTCTGGGAGCCGGGCACACGGTGACAGCGGTGAGGCGCTCATGACAGCATGGAGGGTCTCTGATTCAGGGGTGGGCTGCAGAGGGGGATAACAGATGGGGGACTCGGGTGGGCTCACGCGCTCTCTGCCGTTGATCCCCGGCAGGTCAACAAGGAAGAAGAGGCAGACGAAAACGAAACCGAGTGGCTGATGGAAGAGATCCAGCTGCCAACTCCCAGACCCGGGAAAGACGGGCAAGAAAACGGCCACATCACCACCAAGTGTGTCAAGGCCGAAGCGCTCACCTCCCTGCACGGGGACGACCAGGACAGTGAGGATGAAGTTCTGAGTATCCCGGACGTGAAGGTCCACTCAGCCAGCGGGACTGGGGCAGAAAGCTCACACCAAATGAGAAACCTCCCGAGGAAGCCATTTAGGGAGAGAGATGGCGACAGGGCTGAGTTGATCAGGGGGGAGAAGGCAAGGAAAGGGAAGGCCAAGGCCGGTCAGCAGAGGACGGTGAGCTCTGCCAACCTGGGGTCCTTCCACGATGACAGCGACGAGGATCTGTTGAACATCTAAACTCCCTCTGGTGCCTACAAGAGAAAACGTCTTGGCGGGACAGCAGAGCACCTCCAACCAAATAAGACTTCACGTCGACGATGCTTCGTAATTTTTGCCTTTAACAAAAACTGTTTCAAAAGGGAAGAGTTTTTGTGATGGGGGAGAGGATGAGTGAGGTTAGGCACTGCTCCTGCAGGATTGTTTACAGTCATTGGGATAAGGCAAGGCTCGGATTGCCAAGGGGCTGGAGCTGTGCTGGGGGTCTTGGCCCCAGCCCTCCTTTAAAAGCAAAGCCGCTCAGTGCTTCTAAATGTACCCAGGCCTGGCGCGTCTCTCAAGGGAAGACTGTATTGGAAAGAAAACCCTTGCTGCTTTAGGCCCTGTAGGGTGTTTGACCATTATATTTAGCATTTTAATTCTCTCCCCCTATTTATTGACTTTGACAATTACTCAGGTTTGCTAAAAAGGAAAAAAAAAAAAAACAAAAACCCAGCAACAGTTTCTTCCTGCCGTCAGGGGGGTAATCTATTGATTCACCCAATCTAAGAAGGGAAAGCCTGTTGCTGTGCTAGGAAGGTTTAATATGAAATTTTAGAACTGGCCAATCATTTATCCCCTATGTTAGAATATTCCATTCTATCTTTTTTTTTTTTCTTTCGTTTTTGCTTTCTCTTGCTTAAGGGAACACACACGCGTGCACACATGCACATGCACGCGTGGCGTGTGCAGGGGTCCCTGAGGGGTGCCCGAGCCTCCGGTGGTTCACCTGTCCCACGCCTTTTAGTCAGTCGCGGCTGCAGCTTTTTGCATGACCTCATCAGTCCGAGGTGCACAGAGCACATTTGTCAGTATTTTCCTTGCCCGCTGGCAAATCCAAACAACGCACCCAAAGACTGATTTGCACGAGTTGAGCGGAGTTGAGGTGTGCCTCCAGGTCAGAGAAAATAGCTTTTTTTTTTTTCCAGATTTGGGGCATAGATCTCATCTCTTCAGTTCTCATGATGCCATCTTCACTGTGCTTTTTTTTTCTTTTCTTTTTTTGTGTTTTTAAGAGAAAAGTATTTATCAACTATCCAACCTATAAGAAGCCTTAATTTGCACAGTGTGGAAATCACATGAACAATGATGGGCTAAGTTGCTGCCCCTGCCCCCCTGGCGTTGCACTTGGATTCATCCTCTGGGGGAGGCGGAGGGGCTGGGGCTCCCCCCGTGGCCAGGATGGAGGCAGGGCAGTGTCGTGTTTTCCCACTGGCCGTCGACTCCTTCCTGGAAGCATTTCACGAGTGACTTTCTGGGAATTGTTCTCGCATATAGAATTGTACATAGACTCATGGTATTTCATATACTTAAAAGCAAGCAACCCTACCGAATTTCCCGTTTTGTACCCGGTTTGGCTGGCTTATTTGATTTCAACATAAGTGTATTTTTTAAACTTGATTTCTTTCCTCGTTTTTTTTTCAATCAAATTCACTGTAATATAAAGTATTCAACAATTTCAATAAAAGATAAATTATTAACTGGTTGTGATAGTTCCCACTCCCACCCCACCCCCCGCCCGTGATGGAGAAAAGTCGCTTAATTATTGGCCTGCTGTCTACTGTTTCACTGTTTTTATCTTTCTCTTGTCTTTTTATCTTTCTCTTTAAGTTACAAAAAGTGTTTGTATTTGGGTTTTAACTTCAGTATTCTAGTTGGCCCTTAATTCAGCAGCACTTCAGTTTTCTCTCTGGAGTCTTTGCTGCCGGTATGTGCTAACTCTAAATCTGACTGGCTTTTCCTCCCAGCTTTAATTAGGTCTGATTTCTCTACTCTTTTCCTGAAAGCAGACTTTGGGCTGTTTCCTGTTTTCCAAAATAAGACTGTGGGGTTCAGATCCCAGTGACACCATGGAGCATCTTTGTATGGGACCTGATCAGGGGTTTGCTCTTGAGTAAATTCACCGAGACTTCCATCTTAAATGACTAGTTAGTAATTGAGAGCCACCTCGTGCTGACATGGAGGCAGAGACTTACTACGATGTTAAATTAACACAAGGTTTCTTAGCGCAAACACCCTCCCTTCCCTCTCATTTTGAAATTACCCAATTGGAGTTAAACTTGTGGGGAGAATTTTGGGGCAGCCCTCCTGAGACCCTGGCCCAAGACACTGCAGGGTCTTATAAAGTTTTACGTTATGGCTGGAGGGTCGCTGGCTCGCAGGTGTCGCGTGGAAGAGCGCAGCTGTCCAGGCCCTGCCCAGCTTCCCACCAAGACCACAAGGAAACCACTTCTCGTGGTGACCGGGGGTTCCGGGGCCCTGCTGACACCCTTGTGGCAGAGCCAGCCACCCTCGCTCGGAGCTCTGCTGAGTGTAACTGCTTGTCTCACTGCCAGAGAGGAAGTGGTCAACTGTTTGGTAAAAAAAAGAAATCTCTGAAAAAATAGAGTAACTGCCTTTCAGCTGCTATTGAAGTATTTTCTAGGAAAGTGTGCCACAACAGCTGCTAGGAAGTGGAATCCTTTCAGAGAAATTATTTTATTGGTAAGAGTACAACCCTGATCTTTGGTTTCCTTTTAACCAAGTTGTCTATGCTTCCTTTTTGGGGGATAGTCCATTGAATGTTAGAGAAATGGAATAAGACGGGGGCTGAGGGAAGTATAGGCAAACCCCATGTCAAGGAAGAAAACTCTTAACTGAAAAATTTTAAAAGAATTCTAAACCAATACTTCACCAAGCCACCAGAGAAGTGTAATGCAAAAGATGATTCCCTTAGAGAGGTTGACTATCACCGTGGTCCCCTCAAAAAATACTTTGGGGTAGTCTGATCCTTTGCACACATTTAAGGACTGGTCAGCACGTGTGGTCTCGGGGATCCAGTCCCAAAGGAATAGTGTGTGTGTGGGGGTGGGGAGCATGGACAAGATGAGAGTTGGAGAAACTTCCTCTATCAGCTTGCGAAGAATACTCTATGTCTTAGGGACCCACACGAGCTCTTATTTCTGTGGCTTTACTCTGCTGACTTGTGGGTAGCTTCTCGGGCCCTGGAGCTAGAATGGCTGAAAGTTCTGCACGTTCTCTTTCCTGGGGGACGGGGCAAACAAGCTGCCCTGTGGCAGGTCAGAGCCGGGTGTGCATGCCTCACCGAGACTGGAGAGAATGCCCAGGCCCAGCCCCGCGACACCTGTCAGAGTTTGGGTTGGCTGGAGGAACGATCCCAGGCCAAGGGGAGCAGTGGCCAGGAGGGGTGAGGGTAGGGGTGAGGCTGAAGCAGAGATAGGCCCAGGAAGCACCTTAAGAAAGTCACAGGGTAAGTGTGCACTTGCCCTGAAAGCAACTGAGAGCTGAGGGACTGGATTTGCATTCCAGAAAGATGTGGTAGAAGAAAGTAAAGAAAGATGTTGCACAGACTCTTTAATGTCCAATGGCTGGGTCAGGAGTGGAAAACCTTGGCTGGGCAGACATTGCGAAGCCTCAGCCTCTCAGCCTGAAAGTAAGTACTTTCCTTGAGGAAATAAAAAGTGTTTTCCTTCAAGACAGAGGAAGACATTAGACTTGTGGATTATTCATTATCTGTATTTCTTTCCCTTTTATCCTGTCATATTTTAACTTCAGTTTGCAAATCAAATTTCATAAAAAAATCATTTATAGCATTACTTTGATTACTCGTGGCTTTAGAGAAAACAAAAAGTGAACAAAGTTGTTCTTTGGTTGTCGGTCATCTCTCCTGGAGAGGGTGAAAATCCAGGGCCGCCATCCTTGCTCAGGTGGAGTTGGGGTCAGCTGTCAGCTGCTGTCTGCATCGTCCTGGAGGAGACAGCCTTTGGGGAGCCGCCATGAATGTGCAAACCTCGGTAGCAGCCTGTCTTCTGGAGACCCGCAGGGCAGAGCACAGTGGCACCCCAAGGAGCCTTGAAGGAAGCTGGGGTCAGCTTCTAGACCATCTCCACCTCCAGGCAGCCCTGGGGCTCACCCTGGGTTTCAGATTTTCTTTCTTTTCTTCTCCACCACCTCCTCCTTCCCCCCTTCCCTCCTTCCCTTCTTTTTTCTATTCTCCTCCTCCTCCTCCTTCAAACTTTGAGACAACTGGAACTCATAGAAAGTTTGAATCTGCAGTACAAAGTACTTTTTATCCCGGAACCATTTGAGAGTAAGAGTTGCCAACCTGATGCCTTGTCATCCCCATACACTTTTTTTATTCATTCTTTTTGTTTTTTTAATCATTTTTTATTGTAGAATATAGCATATATACATAAAAGTGATAACTTTCCAAGGGCAATTTAACAAGTAGTTAGCAAATTTCAAAGAATATTATAGGTTACAATTCCACGGTTTCAGTTATTTCCTTATTATGAAATATAACATATATATAAAAAGGTACTATCTTCCAAAGCATGATTTAACTAGTAGTTATACAGGAAATTTCCAAAGTTATTATGAGTTATAGTGCCATAGTTTCAGTCATTTCCTTATTGTGAAATCTAACATGTATACAAAAAGGTATAGCTTTCAAATAATAATTTAATAAGTAGCTATAGAACCAAGTTCAAAGGATGTTATGGGTTACAGCTCCCACACACTCTTATATGTAATTCCGACAAACAAGCACTGTCTACATGACCACGATGCAGCCATCAAAACCAGAATACGAATGTGGAAAATCTGTCACCAGCTAATCCCTAGATTTTGTTCCCATTTTGTCACTTGTCACAATAACATCAAAGGATCCTGCTCAGGGTCGTGGATTGTCTTCAGTCTGGAAAATTTCCTCAGTCTTTCCCTGACTTCTTTGACCTTGACATGCAAGGATGCCCTTCTCACCCCTCTTGGGCTCTGACACCCAGAGAGGCCACCTCTCCATGGGGATGCCCTCCTCACCCACCCACCCCCACCCCTGGGGGGGGGCACTGTCACGCTTTGGCTTCAGGACCGAAATACTTAGAATGTGTGGGGAGGGCAGAGGGGGCCGTGGTTTTTTGATCTGCAAAATCAGACTTGAACTAGAAAACCTTGTGGGAACACAGTATGGGTTGTTGGATTGCAGTATTTCCTAAAGCAAATGTTTCATGGGATTTTAATAGATGCTATATAAGAAATGAAAAGGACCTGTGCTCAAATCCATTTGGAAAATGCTGGATTTAACAGTTCTTGGTAGGAGGCTTCTCGGAGTCTTTCAAAAGAGAGGCCGCTGAGTACAGGAGAAATTCCAGTAGAAAACGTGGCAAGCAAGTCTCCAAGTGGGGCATCAAGTGTGTAGTGTTTACCAAACGTTTGATCTGTGCCCTTGGCAGATCTGGTGGCTGGTGAAACGTCCACTGGAAAGGGTGGGCACAGCGTGCTTGGTTCAGTTTTTTTCCAGAGGGTCACGCTTCCTAGACTAGATGGTCATCTGTATGAGAAGCGGTGGCTGATTAGTGTTTGGGGGTTTGGTCAACCCAGAAGCAAGTATAGGCTGTTTCAGAACCTGCTCTGGCCCTCCCTTCCCATCGGCCTGGCCCCTGCCCTTTGTGCTCTTCTCCCGGAGATCTCGCCCCTTCAGGTTGAATCCTCCAAGGTGGCCTCTGCCTTGACACTGCCATGGTATCTGACCCGCTGAAATGGCTCTGCTTTGCCATCCCTGTATTGGTTCTCCCTCACTTGGTGGGCTGGGGGTACGGAGATTAGATGCACCCCTGCCCCAAGGCTCTCACAGTCTACAGAGAAGGCACCCAGTGGACACAATGGAGATGACCCCATGTGCAGCTGGGGCTGAGGGAACCAGAGGGCAGCCGCCCCTAATCCAGGCTGCCTCGACCCTCCTCTACCACATCCACTCGTCTCCTCCGTGCCCTTCGTGGTCCAGGGCGGTCACCTTTCCTGGGATCTCCTGAAAACATGATGCAGAAAACCCATTCATCTTCTCACCTGTTCATCCACTCAAAAAGATGGTCTGAGTGTGTGCTTTAGGCCAAGCACCGCAACAGAACTGGTGATGGAGGGAGAACTAGGGCAGTCTCTTCCCACAGAGAACTCATGAAGAAGTCACGATTCAGGGTTGTCCGGGCACCTCTGGGGTGGGGTGCACGGGTGCTGAAGGCTGACACCAGGCAGTCGTGTGCACTCACCGTGTGCTGGCCTTTCAGATGGTAGCTCACCGAATCCTCACGGCAAGCCTGCAGAGTGGACGGCACTGTCGTGCCCCTTGATGGATGGGGAAACTGAGGCCCAGAGAGGGTTAAGTAAGCAGCCCTGAGGTTGCACAGCTAGCAAGTGACAGGGCTGGGATTTGAACCAAGTTGGACTGGCTCTGGATTCTGAACTCCTAACTCCTCCCAGGTACTAACCCCTAAGAGGCGGAGGGAGGGTCACCATGGTCTAGTTCACCCGAAGTTCACAGCGGGGTGAGTAGAGGGAAACGGGGCAGGAGGGGCGGGAGTGGGGCAGCCTGTGACAGTGGAAAAGGTCAGCTTCTGGGGTCAGGCTTGAAACCTGGCTTTGTAGCCGTGCAGCTTCGGCAAGTTACTCACCTCTGTGATTTGCAAAACGAGGATCTAGTTTTTACTTCATCATGACTCACTAAACACACAATCCCAGTTAGCTACCCTTCTTGGTGAGGAAGGAAGGATGGGAGCAAGCAGGATAAAAAGGGGACAGAAGAAGAGATGTCATGGGGCTGCAATGTGCTGTGGACGTGGAGACACGGACTCTTTTCAGGGTTCTAAGGAACCCTGGAAATTCCTTAGGGACACCCCCCCCCTTCCCTATGGAGTTTACACATCTGCAATAATGGATTAATTCATAAACTTAAGAACTGTATTGAATGCCTCTCTCTGCAGGCCCTAGTGGGGCTTGGGGATCGTAAGCAAAACAGACATGCTTCCAGGCCCACACACTGGGGCTCTTCCCTTACTTTGCTTTCTTTTTTTATTTCTCCCTTCCTTCCTTCCCTCCCCCTCCCCTCCCTTTCCCTCTCTCTCTCTCTCTCTCTCTCTCTCTCTCTCTCTTTATCAGAGACCAGTCTGGGGAAGGCTTTTAGTCCAAAATTAGGATCAGAGGGACATTAGCCATCTAAATCTCTCTTTTCCTGCTGCTGTAGTAACAGTGGTTTCTGGTTTACATTGAACTGTTAATTCGGTGCCAATCCTGAGCTTTAAATCCGTCAGCTTACCCAGGCCTGTGTTTGTACAGCCCACAAGCTAAAAACGTTCTTTTACATTTTGAAATGGTTGAAAAATAATCATAAGAAGATTACATGATACGTGAAAATTAGACGAAATTCAAAACTCAGTGTCCGAGAGTAAAGTCTCACTGGTACTGAGCCACGCTCATTCACGTACACATTTACCTATTGTCTGTGGCTGCTTCAGCATGAAATGATGGGGTTAAGTCGTGACAGGAACCCCATGGCTGGCAAAGTCTGAACGACTTACAGAAAAGGGTGCTGATCTGTGTGCTGACCTAATGCTCATAACCCCATCATGCAGGGAGGAGCCACTGTTGCCCCATTTTACTGTCCAGAGCAGTGAGTCCTGGAAGACTGAGGCTTGGACGATGAGAAACCTGCCTGAGGTCCTACAGCTTGGGACCAATGAAAGCAGGATCTGAGTTCAGCTGTGACTCCAAAGCCCTTTACCCCAGCATTGTCCCAAAGCACATCTCCGGACGTTGCCTGGATTACATACAGCCTCCTAAGGTGTCCCCTCTCTGTTAACTCAGCAACTCAGGCTGGAGAGATTGGGGTCTTTCTCGTCTCTTCTCTTCCGCTCATGGCCAACCTCCAGTCTGCCAGCAAATGCTTGCATCGCCACTTCCAAATTATACCCAGAATTTGACCGCTGCTGCCAGCATCCCCTCGGGCCTGAACCTTTGCAGTTGACTCCAAGTTGGCTCTTTGCCTCGCTGCCTGCAGTCCCTCTCGACACGACACTCGGCAGTCCCTTCAAACCCACGTTGGAGCATATTGCTGCTCGGCTCACATCCCTCTCCAAGGGGCGCACTCCTCCTTCAGAGGAAGAACCCAAGTCTCAAAGCTGCAATCTGGAACCCAATGCCCCTCCGGCCTCATCTTGTCCTTTTGCCCCCTCCACCAGCTCCCCACCGGCCATGCTGGCCTCCTCGCCAGTCCTGCAACTCATCGGGAGGCACCGCCCGCAGGGCCTGTGTCCCTGCCGCCCCTCTCTCTGCAGCAGTCTTTCTCCAGATGTCTGAAGCTCACCTTCCACCTTCCTCCCTCGAAACTAAAGTTCACCTCCTGATTGTTCACTTTAAAATCGCAGCCCCCCTCTTTCTACTCCCCTCCCCTGCTTAATGGTTCTGCCCTAGCACTTACCACCCACTAATCTGTAGTCCACTTATTTATCTTGTTTATTGTGTACCTCTACTCTTTGGCAAATATCATCTGTTTTGTTCACTGCTGCCTTCTCAGAGCCAAGAGGAGTGCCTGGCAGATGGTGGACACCCTACATCCTTGTGGCATGGATGGATGGATGGATGGATGGATGGGTGGATGGATGGGTGGATGGAGGGAGGGATGGAGGGAGGGATGGAGGGAGGGATGGAAGGATGGATGGATGGATGGATGGATGAACAGTTGGTCCTGTGGCTTCCCCTTGGGGAGCAGGGTGGGTGAGGTGGAAAGTAGTAGTGGAGAGATGAGCTGGTTCCTGCCCAGGAGGAGCTGGGCCTCTTGGGCAAGGCTTTGAAGGCTTTGACCCTGATGCCTGGAGAACACCTAACAAGCTCTCGAGGTCCGAGAGAGCCAAACCTGCAACCAGGAGTACAGCCAAGAGCCGGAAACCCCAGGCTGGTCTTGGCTTCACTGTCAATGGCTGAGTTATTCCCACTCTCTGGTGTGGGGGGAGCAGACGATGTTTCCAGGGACCTCATGCCGGAATGCACGCATCTGGGCATTGACAGCCCCTGTGCACTACAGGTGGGGAGGGAGGCCAGGTACAGAGATAATTACGGAATTGAATTTATCCCTGTCTTCTGCTTCATTTATTTATTCAAACAAATGGGGACAAACCAATGATCATGGGCAAACAAGTTCATCAGAATCCCCCAAAGGTCATTGGATCTAGATGGCCCCAGAGCCTGGGAGAGGAAATCACAGAAGTAGAGAATCTCACGACCTCATGAAATAGGTCCTCTGCTTTGTCCTCCAGGGAGGACCGGAAGGGAAGCCGTGCTGGAGAAGGAGCTCTTGTCTGGGATGAGAAGGGAATTCCTGTCTTGCTCTGTGTCAGCAGGGCTGTGGGGCTGGGGAAAGCAGAGGCCCCAGCTGACTGGCCAGGTGCTGACGTCAGGTTTGGGGGAACAGGCTGTGCCCCTAAGAAAGGCAGCCCTTGGGTGACTCCAGCTAGGAGACCTTCCAAAGGCCCTGGAGCTGCTTCCACACTCCGATGACTGCTCCTCGGCACAGTCTGAAGGAGCTACTTTGGAAGAAGGTGCAAGGGTTTGGGGGCTGGGGGGAGAGATCTGCCCCTCCATGCTGGTTCCCTCCTGAGGGGCACCAAGGTGGAAAAAAGCAAACCCATGTGCCTGGTAGGGAGGCCCACAGGCCCGAACAAGGCTGACGAAGAGGGGTGTCAGTGGTGACAGCAGGAGCTTCTGCTCCAGGCAACCACTGCCCGGGATCCAGGACCACGGCTCACCAGCTGGGTGGGCAGCGGGCCAGGTCCCAGGTGACCCCCATCCTGCCATCACAGTTCTTCGGGCAGGGGGACTTGTCAGCTTGGTGGTGCTGAAGGTCAATGCAGTGCATCTACAACACACTCGGCTGATGTTTAATAGGCAGATGGTGGGCTTGCCCTTGACCACAGTCTACTTCCTTCATTTCTTTTTCCAGCAGTGTGCCCTGCCTCTCCCCCTGCTCCTGGCACTGGCTCTAACCCCCGCATCTTCTCCTTGACCTCCGGAGGAACCAAGGTCTGGCACAAACTGTCCTAGAACAAATTACAGGTATTTGCCTGAAATTTTTGCAGCACATGGAGTTTGGTAAAAGTATTCTAGAGCGACTGGACTTTGAGCAAGCTCATTTATTGAGAATCGGCCTAGAGCCAGCAGAATGACATTGGGCAAATAATTAACCCTGGACCTCGGTTTCTCATCTCTGACACGTGGACAACCTCGTAGGGCCCTTGCAAGGATTACATGAGGTCACACGTCACCTGCCCAGGCAGGCGCGTTGTCACAGCTCGCTTAGCAAGAAGGAGGGCCCGGTCTTCCTCGGTTGGCACTTGCCCCCTGGACTCCATTCCGTCTCCTCTCTAGTGCCTGGGGCAGGGGGGGGGGGCTTGAGGGGCTGGTAAAGAGGGCAAATGTCCAGCATTCGGAGTGTGCTCAAACGGCTTTCCTCCGGGCAAGAGTTTGCCTCTTTCTCCCTCTCCCTTCCTCCTCCCGTCCCATTTCTTCTCACTTCCTCTCCCCTTCCTCTTCCCTACCCTCTCCCCCCACCCCTTCCCTCCTTCTCTCCGTCTCTTCCCTTCCCCACTCACCTCCTCCCACTCCCATCCCCCTCCTCGTCTACCCCCATCCCTCTCCCCACCCCCCACTCTCTCCCAGCCTCTCACCCTCCCTGCCAGGTAGTACCCTCTGCCCTCCAGAAAGCAGCCCGAGACCCCAGCACTTCCGAAGAAGAAAGCACAGTAGGGAGAGGGGCATTCAAAGCAGGAGCCCCCTGATTTGGGTCCTGCTTTTTACCAAACCAGCCGGTGGACCACAGGCCTTGAGACACCAACTCTCAGTGCCTACAGAGCAAAGGGATCAGAGACTTAGAAACAAAAGGATATCGCTCAGCATCACATGCTGCCGGCCTGTCTGTTCCTCCCGTGGGCACAGGGACAGGGACGCCCCCCGTGCCATGCACCCTTTCCGGGGCTGGAACGGACACGGGGTGGGGTGGAAGGCTGTTTTCTGTCCTGCGTCACTCTGAAGGCTCTGTCAGCTCCTCCAGGCAGAGAGCCCACTGGGGTCTTGTACCTCTTCAGAGAAGCCCCTGTTGTCCAGGTCCCAGGAGCAGTCAGTCTGTGTCACGGTCAGGCAGCGAGGAGCCTGCCCGGGGGAGGCAGTGGAACCTGGTGGGATCCGTGAGGGTCCTGGGCAACCAGGGCTGCCTCAGCTGGAGCGAGGTGGGAGGGCAGCGGGTGCGTTTGAACAGGCCTGGCTTTCCCACGGAGGGTTAGACCCCAGCCCCTGAGGCTGGTGGGGGGTATCTGGTTAAAGCCAAAAGCTGCTTTTCATTTCAGCCTTGAGGCCAGGCCAGCCGACCGCCAGGCCACAGCCATGTCCAGTACCCAGTTCCAGGCTCTGCTACTTCCTTTTTGGGTGACTTTGGACAAGTCACCTCCCCATCCTCCGCTCCGGGAACGGGATGTGAGAGCCTCTCTGGCTGTAAGCTGGGATGCAAGCTGGAGGGTTGGATGGCCTGGTTCCCAGCTCTGTCCCCTGGTTGAGCAGGCCCCATGCTCCGTGTTTCCTTGAAGCAGGGATAGGGATCCTGGGGAGGGCCTTGGCACCCCCTCTCCACCCGGCTCTCACCCAGCAGCCCCGGGGCAGGCACTGATGCAGTCTGCTTCCAGGCACCCAGATGGAGCTGCTGCAGGGCCGAGCTCACCTTGCTTCCAGGCCTTTCTTCCATGCTACCCACTCCCAGAGCCCTCTGCATCACTCGTACACCACACAATCATATTCCCACAAACTTAGCAGTGTGCAATGACACATTTATTCTCTCACAGTCTCTGAGGGTCAGGAGGGCAGACACAGCTGAACTGGCCCCTTGGCAGCCGAAGTGTCAGCCTCACCTCAAGGCTTGTCTGGGTAAAAGATCCACTTCCAAGCTCACACAGCGATGGGCAGAATTCAGTTCCTCATGGCTGGAGGCCTGCAGATCTCAGTTTCTTGCTGACCATCAGGCAGAAGCTGTCCTTGATCCCCTGCCAAAGCGGTCACTTGTTTCATCAAAGCTGGCAAGGGAGCGAGACTCCGAGCAAGGCAGACGGTAAATGTCTCGCCTCTCACCTCCTGCTTCTCCTCCCTTCACTTGGCCAACTCCCGCGGATGTCAGGGCCCTGTCAGTCTGAGGGCCCGGGTGAGGGGCTCCCACGGCGCCCTTAGCGGCCACCCCAGTCTTGGTGGTGGTGTCCTTC
Source organism: Choloepus didactylus (assembly GCF_015220235.1). Taxonomy (NCBI): domain Eukaryota; kingdom Metazoa; phylum Chordata; class Mammalia; order Pilosa; family Megalonychidae; genus Choloepus; species Choloepus didactylus. The sequence goes on along the minus strand of NC_051330.1, from coordinate 17,182,778 downwards.
CCGCTGGATGGGAAGCTGCCCCATCCCTGTGTCCTGAAGCCCAGCCCAGTGCTTGACAGGCACAAGGGCTCAGCAAATATTTGTTAAATGAATAGTTGAGCAAAAAAATGAGCTGGCGAGGATTGTCCCTGGGGCAGCCAAAGAGAGTGTAATACACTAAGAGGCTTTGCTCTAGAGCAGAGCGGGGGTCAAGTTTAAAAAAGGCGCAAGCTTTTGAGAGTTGTTTTCCCCTCCTATCTTAGTTTTCTAGGGCTGCTGTAACACATCACCACAAACTTAGTTGCTTAAAGCAACAGACATTCATTCCCTCATCAACCCCAAATCAAGGTGTCGTTGGGGTCGTGCTACCTCCGGAGGCTCTAGGGGAGAATCCGTCCCTTGCCAGCCTCTGGTGGCTGCCGGTGTACCTTGATTTGTGGCTGTGTCACTCCAGTCTCGGCCTCTGTGGTCACGGCCTCCTCCTCTTCTGTCTTCTACTCTGTGTATCTCTTATAAGGACACTGGCCATTAGATTTAGGGACAACCAGATAATTCAGGATGGTCTCCTCGTCTGAAGATCCTTACCTTGATCACATTTGCAAAGACCTTTTTTCCAAATAAGCTCACACAGGTTCTGGGGATTAGGACAGGGACTTATCTCTTTGGGCAGTGCACTACCCTCCACCGTCCCTCCCTAAGCCACCGTTTCTCCAGCTGAAGACGGGGAGAGTACTAGCATCTCCCCTGAAGGAGAATGAATTAGATCCCACATGTTTCAGCCTAGAGCAGGTTCTCCAAAAACAGAAGTTGATGCTTTTATTGTTAACAGTCACTGATTGGATGAATCGGCTAACTGTTGGGGCCCAGAGCTTTGACCAGTGGTCGGTTGCTGCCCCCTTTTCTAAAAGTTTCTTGCCTTCGAATCCCTCAACAACAAGCAGAACTGGGACCTGGAACACAAATGCACCACACATCCACCATGCTCATCAAAGACGTAAGTGGTAGCATTTATGCAGAACCAGTAGCTATGTCAAAGAGCCAGTTTGCTGTCTTTGATTTAGCTGGGTTATAAAAGAAGTTTCTTAATAGCAAATCTGTTTACACTTGTGCCCCCTCACTCTCCCCCCTTGCTTTGGTGATGAACTTCAATTCTCTGAAGCGGAACCTTGCTGACTTGCTTCCCAATTAAGCAAACAATCCAGCCGGCCGGCCTTTTGCTTTCTACCCTCTCCATGAAACTGGGGTGAAAGATTATTTCTGGTTGGTTGCCTTCCAAATGCATCCTGCTTGAACAGCAACTTGACTTCAAACCACCCGCTTTCAACAACACCTGAATGAATCACTGAACCGGGCCGCCACAGCCCAAAGCGGGTCTGCTCAAAGTGATGAAGATCCTAGCACAGCCATGCCTACCGTGGACGATGTTTTGGAGCAGGTCGGGGAGTTCGGCTGGTTCCAGAAGCAAGCCTTCCTGCTCCTATGCCTTCTCTCGGTGGCCTTCGCCCCCATCTATGTGGGCATCGTCTTCCTGGGGTTCACCCCGGACCACCGCTGCCTGAGCCCCGGGGTGGCCGAGCTGAGCCAGCGGTGTGGTTGGAGTCTGGGAGAGGAGCTGAACTACACGGTGCCCGGCCACGGGGACGCGGGTGGAGCCTTCGCCCGCCAGTGCAGGAGGTACGAGGTGGACTGGAACCAGAGCGCGCTGGGCTGCGTCGACCCGCTGGCCAGACTGGAGGTCAACAGGAGCCTCCTGCCGCTCGCCCCCTGTCAGCATGGCTGGGTGTACGACTCGCCCGGCTCCTCCATCGTGACCGAGGTGACAACACACTCTGCCATTTGGGGTAACATGGGAGTTTTCAGGGAGAGGGTGAAAATGACAGACAGATCTTATATGGTTCAGTTTCCCACCAGGAACATCGAGGAGAGGGAATAAGGTGGGGGGCAGGGGGAGTAATATTTATTAAGCACCATACAGGGTACTCTGTATTTTCCTCTCATCTAATCCTGCACACAATCGTGTCTTCCAGGAGGAAGCTGAGGTTCAGAGAAGACAATTCATCCAACCTGAGTTGGATTGGACAGGAGACTATGTAGTGACTAGGGGACCCTCTTCTTAACACCCACTGTCTTCTCCAAGAATCCACAGAACTCACTTTGGCTCCCATTTCCCCACCATTAGTGTTGTTGATGCCCCCTTCCCAACACTTGATATATAAAAGATGGCGGCCATGGTGTTGTGGAAATTGCCCAGGTTTTGGAGCCAGACTATTTGGTTGAATCTCAGCCTTGCCCCTTATTACCTGAGTGTCACTGGGTAAGTTACTTTGGCCTCTCTGACCCTCAGTTTCCTCATCCTGAAAATGGGGATGATAAAACCTACCTTCTAGGGTGTAAAGTTTGACTGAAAAATGTGAAAACACTAACCAAATATAGACTGAATGACTGAGTTACTCTGTGAAGGCTCATTTATGGCTCCTGGGATAGGGCAAAGGCATCAGAGGGGGGCTTGCTTGGATAGTTTAATTAGTTATTTGAGCATTTTTGTTTTGAGAATATTTTGTAAAAAGTGCTACTCCATTTTTTTTTCTTTTTTTTCTATCACAGACCCTTTTGAAAACGTTGCACTATGACAAGTGTGGGCTCTTGGAAAATTGGCCAACCCATAGCCCAAAACCTATTCAGAGGCTGGGTCGGCAATTGCTTGGTTTGGCGAGGGCATTGCTTCCCTGCAATAAGATGTACCTGGGCCCTCCTCCCTTGTCTTTCTGCCCCAAATGCCCATCCCTCAGGCTCTCAGGGTTTCTTGGGTCTCCTCTCTTCATTTCTTCTCTTTTCTTAGTGGTGTTGCATCATTTATTGCTGTTCTAGATGAAAGCCCAGTTTCCTCTCTCTCCAGTGGCTTGATAAGCTCTTTATCTGGGGGAAGACAGAGCAGCAGGCTTCCCAATTCAAGAGAAGCAAGTGCTGGTGTGACCTGCTTTACATGCTATTGAATAAACATCCGATCTCTGAAGTATCCTCCTATGACGGATAACAAATGAGAAGAATCACTTTCCAGGAATACTTAACTGTCAGACATTCTTACTGGGAATCTAGGAGCAGATCAAGATGGAGAAGTAGTCATGCAGTCTGCTTTTAAAGGGTCAGATTCAGTCATTCATCTATTCACTCATTTTCTCATTCATTCATTAAACACATTTGGAGCTTCTCCTGTTCCAGGCCTTGGGTGTGATGCTGTGAGGGACACACAGATGAAGGACATGAAGGTCTCTCAAGGAGTTTGCAGCCTCAAACTGAGTGAGATGGAGGGAGGCTGGTGAGAATAAGAGCATTTGTGCATTTAATGATAAACCCAAAGCCACGTGTGGTAAATGCTGTGAGTGGGCACAGAAGGGTCAGTGAGTTCCCAGCAGAGAGAAATCTCAGCTGCTGAGGTGGCATTCGAGCTGAGTCTCAGGTGGTATTTTGACCAAAAAGGAAAGGGAACGAGGGAAGGAAGAAAATTCCACACCAAGGGGGAGAACAGGGGCCAAGGTTCAGGGGAGAGGGGACATCTGCTATATTCAGAGAGCAGTGACTTATTAAAATGATTGGAATCCAGGGTCCCTAATGTAGTAATGAGGGAGGATGTTGGTGATATCTCACCTTGGTGCATGAGTGTAATGTCCTTAGCATAGGGTTGCAAGTGAATACTTTCTTTTAGTATAAGCACGTCCCAGACATTGTGTGATATTTGACAATGATAATTGACTGCAAATACTGATACTGCATGGGACACACTTATAATAAAAAAATTCATTGTTTATCTGAAATTCAAATGTAACTGGGTCTCCTGTATTTTTATTTAGATCTGGCATCCCTACTAAGCAGTTTAGTCATATTTAGGCACAGGAGCAAGGTGGCCAAACCTGGATTATTGAGAATGTTCTTGCATCAATGAGGTGGGGGTTGGAAGGGGCACGCTTTACTCAAGGGAAGGAGACATGAGAGTCCGATGAGAATGTCAACTCTCATGGCTGTCATAGGAATGAAAGGGAGAGATGATTGAGAGATATGGACACTGGAGTTGGGGAGAAGGAGGAACCAGTTTGGCTGAGGGTCCTGGCTTGCAGGACTGGGAGAGTGGAGCTGCTGGGAACTGAGAATGGGAAGACAAGGGAAGGAGCGGTTTGGGCAGGTGGAGATGGAGAGGAAGGTCAATGTAGGAGAACCGAAGGGTTTTAGAACTGATTGGCTACCTGTGGGAATTAAGGGGTGGGCTTCAAAGAGACCCCCCCCCCCAAGACCTAGAGCTTTGGACATGAATTGAGAGAATCCTGGAGCCACTGTAGAGATAGGGAAGAGGAATTGATTTTAGGAGAAAGAGTTCATTTGGAGTCAGACTGAAGTTGAAGGTGGACTCAGGGTCAGGAGGAAAATAGACATTGGCTCCTGGATAAGAGTTACCTTCTACTTTCCTTCTGTTTTCTGAGCACTTTAAAACTGCCTTGGCTTCCACTCCTCATCTTCAACTGAAGTTTATTCTCAGGGAATTAACCTTAGTTATTCATTTCTGCAGAAATAATCTTTAACTTAGCATTGCCTTGGACATTGGAACTTGCATAAGGGAGGAAGATAAGCTAATTTATTTGAATACCAAGCTTAACACCCACCCCAAGGCTTGGGGACTGGGATGATGAAGCCCATTTGGGGAAGGAATGTACATGTTCCCTGATGTTTGATTACTCCTGGCTTCTTCGCTTCTGCTCCCTCAGCCCCAGCTTCAGCCCAGCCCACATACCTTGCTTGTGAGCCTCTGTCTTCCTCTGCCATGAACACTGAGCAAGAGAAGCAGGGCTCAGACGGAATGGAGATGAACAAGGACTCTGGGTGAATCTCGTTTGGTGATCATTGCCCCTTACCTCCTTTGCTGTGCCAGAAGGGAAATCCCTGTTGCTGGTGCAGTCACAGCAGGAGCAGCGAATGGGCCTGGTAGAGTCACAGGTTTCCCACCCATGGGCTCTTCCGAGGGGTCGGCCATGTCTTCCTGGTGTGCACACACTAGTGTCTGGCAGGGAGTGGCCATGGCAGGCGTACAGCCTTGCAGGTGACTCCTCAAAAGAGCCTCAGCATTGCTGGGGAGCAGAGTCAATCCTTAGCAAGAGGCTGGGGGTGAGAAGGTGAGCCTGAGATGCTCAGCAGCCTCCCACCCTGTGCACTCCCGGGCTCCATGCACAGTCCTTGGGAAGATGCTGTATTCGTTTCCTAAAGCTGTCAGAGATCACTTCAAAATGGGTGGCTTGAAATTTATTCTCTCACAGTTCTGGGAACCAGGCATCCAAAATCAAGGTGACAAAGGGCTGTGTTCCCTCTGAAGGCTCCAGGGAAGAACCCTTCCTGGCCTTTTCTAGCTCTGGGTTTGCCGGCAATCCTTGGCATTGGTTGACTTGGAGGGGCAGCACGCTGATCTCTGCCTCCGTCTTCATGTGGCCTCACGTGTTCCTGTGCCATCTCCTGTCTCTCAACCCAAAAGTCATTGGGTTGAAGGTCATCCAGGATGACCTTATCTCGAGATCCTTAACTCAGTTACATCCACAAAGACCCTTATTTCAAGTAAAGTCACATTCTGAAGTCCTGGGTGGGCATGTCATTCAACCCACTACAGATGGCAGGGAGGGCAATTTCAGGAAGGACAGCATAGACACTTGCAAAGATTAAAACAAAACACAACAAGCCCCCCCCCCCAAAAAAAAAGGTAAAACCAAAATGCAATGGCCAAGAAAGAAAAATCTGAGGCTCAGATGTGACAAGTCCACATACCCTGCCCCCACCATGCAACTTTAGTGAAACCTAGTACCTAGAGAACATTATCTTAGGCAACAGGGTGGAGGGATACAAAGGAAACAGTTGACCAGTTGGAGAAACAGACCCTGAGACAACCAGATAACACCTAGGAATTATCTGGGCCAGTGCATGGTAGTTAACAGGGCACAGGCAGATAAAACTCAAGGAACTGCCATCTGAACATTGTAAGTTGGTGGCCTCCTGAGAGGGGATCCACGGAGAAGGTTTGCTTTAGGCTGAATTTCAAAGGAGCGCAGCATTTGGATGGGAAGAGAGAATGAGGGGAACAGCAGGCACATGCTTCCCACTGAGCTGAAATAGTTATGCGAGCAGATACTGGGTTCTGGGTCATAAGACAATTAAGGGGAGAGACTCACCAATAGTCTCTGAAGTCAGATGATATTTGAATGGGAGAATGTACTCTAGGTGGTAAAGAACTGCTACCTTACTTGGTGTTTAAACAGGTTCCAGCCTGGATTTTATTTTTATCTATATGATTTTTATCTATATTTCAGAAGAAAAATTTTTATCTATATTTCAGAAGAAAAATTTTTTTCTATATGATTTTTATCATATAGATAAAAATCTATATGATTTTTATCTATATTTCAGAAGAAAAATTTCAATAAATTTTTTCAGAAAAAAATTCAGAAGCTGTTCTTAATGGTAGAACCCAAAGGAAAAGCCAGGAGAAGTGCATGGCTCAGGACTGGCATTTTTAGGGATTTCAGGGTGGGTTGATAATAAAATCTCATTTTAAAAAATCAAATACTTTATTATTTACTGTGAGGGGGTTGAACTGTGTCCTCCCAAAAAATATATCCAAATCCCAACTCCTAGCTCTGTGATGGTGACTTTATCTGGAAATAGGGCCTTTGAAGATGTGCTTGGTTAAAATGAGGGCAAACTGGATTACGGTGGGCCTTATACGAAAGGGGAGATTTGGACAGACACACAGACAAAAGGGGAGAGTGCCATGTGAAGACAGAGGCAGAGATTAGGGTGATGCAGCTATAAGCCATAGAACGTCAAGGCCGGCCGGCAAAGAAGCTAGACGAGGCCAGGGAGGATTCTCCTCTGCTGGACTCAGAGGGAGCACGGTTCTGCTGACTCCTTAATTTCAGATTTCTAGCTTCTAGAACAGTGAGATAGTAAATCCCTGTTGTTCTAAGCCACACACTTTGAGGTTCTTTGTTACAGCAGTCCCAGGAAACTAAGACATTCACCGAAACAATTTTCACGTGAGTGTGATGGAGCAGGTCCAATGTGCTTGTTGCAGATTGGGAAACTGAGGCCCAGTGTTGCCAAGTGGCTTGACTGCCGTCCCACTCAGTGGTGTGCATGGTCGTCCGGTAAGGTGGAGCCATGAATCCGAAGTAAGAAGAGCAGTGGAGAGAGACCGGAGAAGGAAAGGAAGAATCTATCCCTAGACACCAACCAGAAAGGGCTGTACCAGGAATGGCCCCAGCTCCACCCGTCCTGAACGTCTTGTTTCCCTGGAGCTCCATCCTCCTTCTTGACCTTTCATCTGCTGGATGAAGTGGGGGTAGTTCCGTGTACAGCCTTCGGCCATGTCCAGGCCTGAGCCGGCCTCTCCCGTGCTTCGTGTTGGGGAAGACAGGCTGTCACCAGGGTGCTCCTTCTGCCTTCAAGTCCTCTACATTCCTCCAAGTCCTCTAGAATCTGTCCTCTCCTCTCCTAATCCCTGAACAAAACGAAAGCCCTCACGAGGCAGTCTGCTCTTCTGCCTTTTCCTCTCTCTTTCTCATCCTTGAATCCCTCCCTTCTCCGGGCTCTTGAGACATGGGACACACTGAATCATCTTCTATCTCCGTCCCACCCCCAAGGGATACAGAGGACTGACTCCCCAGGAAGCCACCACTTCCCCAGGAAGACACACTTTCTCACCTCTCTCTCTTTGCTCAGCTCCTTGTGTATTTCCTTTCTTGACTCCATCAATCACAACTGAATTTATATCATTATTGGTGTTTTTTTCTTTATTATTTTTCTTCCTCACTAGACTGAAAGTTTCTCAAAGGCAGGGATCATGACATCTTGTTCTCAGTTATAGCTTCACCCCTGCCATGGTGTCAGCCAAATGATCAGTGTCTGATGAATGTTTGTTGAATGAATAAATGGATGGGCCTAGGACCCATGTCTCAATGTCCATCCTAAAATCTTCCTCTTCCAAGAATCCCTGTCTGATTTTTCCAATTGTATGTGAAGGCCTGACCTCCAAGTGCTTAAAATGTAATTAAGCAGCAAATAAATAGAAGAAATGGCACAAGCATTCTGTGGGGGCATTTGCCCCCTTCCAGAGTGGGATTTGGGAAGAGTGTTCGGATATTTCGGGGATTAAGAAGTGAGTGGAGGGTGAGGCAATGGGAGTATAGCATTCCCTTGAAGAAGTTTGCCAGGAATAAAGAAGAGAAAGGAGCAATATATAAATAAAAAGACCAAGAAGGCAAATGCTTTTTTTCTTTTCAGTTCTGGGAATCATATATATTTGAAGGCAGAGGAAAGAAGACAGTGAAGAGGTGGAAGTGTTGAATGTTGGAGAGATTTCCAGTACTATTACGTTCCAGTGAATGCTATCCCCCATTTCTTGCTTAAAAAGAAACCCTATGAAGATTCTGAAGTAATTGAAAACTTTTGCTACAATTCTCTTTTTTTTTGGAACATCACTTTGCCATATTTCCTTTTAGGGAAATTATCTAATGACCATATTTCTTCTGAGAAGCAGTTTATCTGTTTTTGATTTCTTTATCAAAGACACTTTTGTCTTTTGATAACCAACTATCAATGGCAAAGCACTTGTCAACAGACTCTTTTTTTTTTTTCATTTTTATTGAGATTGTTCAGATACCATACAATTATCCAAAGATCCAAAGTGTACAATCACTTGCCCCTGGGTACCCTCATACAGCTGTGCATCCATCACACTTAATTTTTGTTCAATTTTTAGAAACTTTTCATTACTCCAGACAAGAAATAAAGTGAAAGATGAAAAAAGAAAAAAAGAACAGGAAACTCTAATCCTCCCCTATCCCTAACCAGTCCCCCTCAATTGTTGACTTGTAGTATTGATATAGTACATTTGTTACTGTTTATGAAAAAATGTTGAAATACTACTAACTGTAGTATATAGTTTGCAATAGGTATATAGTTCTTCCCTATATGCCCCTCTATTGTTAACTTCTAATTGTATTGTCATACATTTGTTCTGGTTCATGGAAGTGATTTCTAGTATTTGTACAGTTAATCATGGACATTGCCCACCATAGGATTCAGTTTTATACATTCCCATCTTTTGGCCTCCAACTTTCCTTCTGGTAACATATATGACTCCGAGCTTCCCCTTTCCTCCTCATTCACACACAATTCGGCACTGTTAGCTATTCTCACATCTTGCTACCGACACCCCTGTTCATTTCCAAACATTTAAGTTCATCCTAATTGAACATTCTGCTCATACTAAGCAACCACTCCCCATTCTTAAGCCTCGTCCTATATCTTGGTACCTTATATTTCATGTCTATGAGTTTACATATTATAATTAGTTCCTATCAGTGAGACCCTGCAATAATTGTCCTAATGTGTCTGGCTTATTTCACTCAGTATATTGCCCTCGAGGTTTTGTCATCAACCCATTTTTTTTTTTTTAATATGGTTTTGTTCACTCACCATACATTCCATCCCAAGTAAATAATCGATGGTTTTCTGCATGGTCATACATTTATGTGTTCACTACCTTCACCACTATCTATATAAGAGCATCTACATTTCTTCCACAAGGCAGGAGGGAGAGTCAAAGAAGGTAGAGAGGCAAAAGGAAGAGGAAACAAAAAAAAAATGACAGCTAGGAAGCAGCAAAAGGAAAAATAACCTTAAATCAAAGTAGAATAAAGAATCAGACAATACCACCAATGTCAAGTGTCTAACATGCCTCCCCTATCCCCCCCTCTTATCTGCATTCACCTTGGTATATCACCTTTGTTACATTAAAGGAAGCATAATACAATGATTCTATTAGTTACAGTCTCTAGTTTATGCTGATTGCATCCCTCCCCCAATGCCTCCCCATTTTTACCACCTTGCAAGGTTGACATTTGCTTGTTCTCCCTCGTAAAACAACATACTTGTACATTTTATCACATTTGTTGGATACTCTAGATTTCACCAAGTTACACAGTCCCAGTCTTTATCTTTCCTCCTTTCTTGTGGTGTCTCACATGCTCCCCACCTTCCTCTCTCAACCGTATTCATAGTTACCTTTGTTCAGTGTACTTACATTGTTGTGCTACCATCTCCCAAAATTGTGTTCCAAACCACGCACTCCTGTCTTCTATCACCCTGTAGTGCTCCCTTTAGTATTTCCTGTAGGGCAGGTGTCTTGTTCACAAAGTCTCTCATTGTCTGTTTGTCAGAAAATATTTTGAGCTCTCCCTCATATCTGAAGGACAGCTTTGCTGGATATAGGATTCTTGGTTGGTGGTTTTTCTCTTTCAGTATCTTAAATACATCACACCACTTCCTTCTTGCCTCCATGGTTTCTGCTGAGAGATCGGCACATAGTCTTATTAAACTTCCTTTGTATGTAATGGATTGCTTTTCTCTTGCTGCTTTCAGGATTCTCTCTTTGTCTTTGACATTTGATAATCTGATTATTAAGTGTCTTGGCGTAGGCCTCTTCATATCTCTTCTGTTTGGAGTACGCTGCGCTTCCTGGATCTGTAATTTTATGTCTTTCATAAGAGATGGGAAATTTTCATTAATTATTTCCTCTATTATTGCTTCTGCCCCCTTTCCCTTCTCTTCTCCTTCTGGGACACCAATGATACGTACATTATTGTACTTTGTTTCATCCTTGAGATTCCGAAGACGTTGCTCATATTTTTTCATTCTTTTCTCCATCTGCTCCTTTGCATGTAGGCTTTCAGGTATTTTGTTCTCCAGTTCCTGAGTGTTTTCTTCTGCCTCTTGAGATCTGCTGTTGTATGTTTCCATTGTGTCTTTCATCTCTTGTGTTGTGCCTTTCATTTCCATAGATTCTACTAGTTGTTTTTTTGAACTTTTGATTTCTACCGTATACATGTCCAGTGCTTCCTTTACAGCCTCTATCTCTTTTGCAATATCTTCTCTAAACTTTTTGAATTGATTTAGCATTAGTTTAAATTCCTGTATCTCAGTTGAAGTGTACGTTTGTTCCTTTGACTGGGCCATAACTTTGTTTTTCTTAGTGTAGGTTGTAATTTTCTGTTGTCTAGGCATGGTTTCCTTGGTCATCCAAATCAGGTTTTCCGAGACCAGAACAGGCTCAGGTCCCAGAGGGAAGAAATATTCAGTATCTGGTTTCCCTGAGGGTGTGTCTTAGAAAACTGCTCCACCCTGTGATGCCTCAGGTCACTGTGCTTTTCTGACCAGCAGGTGATGCCTGTTAGCCTATAATTCTTGACTGGTGTGAGGAGGTATGGCCGTGTTCCCCCAGGCTCTGGGGTCTGGTTCTGAATGGAAAGGGCCCCACCCCTTTCCTCCTAGAGAAGACAGACCCCCTAGGGGGAGGTCATTAGCATTTCAATGGTCTCGCTCTCTGCTTGTGCTGTCTCCACCCTTCCCAGAGTCACAGCCCTGGAAACTGAATATGACTGGGGCTTTCTCCACTGAGCCAAAAAAGAAACAGATAGTCCCCTTCAGACCCAGTCCAAGGCGACCCTCCGGCTCTCCCAGGTCAGTCGTCACCCAAAGCCTCTGTCTGTTTTTTGGGGCTGCGTAGCTGTAGTGAGCAGTTCACACTCACTACTTAAAACCCCAGTTGGAGCTCAGCTGAGCTATATTCGCTTGCTGGGAGAGAGCTTCTCTCTGGCACCATGCGGCTCTGCAGCTCGGGCTATGGGGGAGGGGGTCTCACGACTTGGATCCGCAGGTTTTACTTACAGATTTTATGCTGTGTTCTCGGGCATTCCTCCCAATTCAGGTTGGTGTATGATGAGTGGATGGTCTCGTTTGTCCCCCCGTAGTTATTCTGGATTATTTACTAGTTGTTTCTGGTTTTTTGTAGTTGTTCCAGGGGGACTACTTAGCTTCCATTCCTCTCTATGCTGCCATCTTGCCCCCCAGACTCTTTTTTTAAAGATAATATTTAAAGACTTTTTATTATGGAAAATATCAAATATACACAAAGAGAGAATAATATAATGAACCCCCACATACTAAGGACCTAATTTCAAAAAGTATCAACACTTTGATGATGCAGTGACATCTATATCCTCATTTTTTTCCTGAAATATATTAAAGCAAATCACAAATATTTCACATGAATACTTTAGTACGAACAGACTCTTTAATTAATATCTAATGAGAGTAATTCAAAGATACTAGGAGTATAAAGATATCTACTTTTTAATCTACCAGAAACACAAAAATTCCTACAACATTGAACTTTTTCTCATGAAAAAGTGGTAAGAGAAAAATATTTGAAACACTCAGGAGATATCAAGTTTTGTGTAATCGATTTACTTTGTTTGGAGAAAGGAGGTAGGTGTCATTTTGATTTACTAATGATTTCATATTTTTGTCTCTCCTCCCCGTGGTGTAAAATCAGTTTAACCTGGTGTGTGATGATTCCTGGAAGGTTGATCTGTTTCAATCATGTGTGAACGTGGGCTTCTTCCTCGGCTCTCTGGGAGTTGGTTACATTGCAGACAGGTACGTAAAGGCCAAATCAACTCAACATATCATTGCCAGGAGAAGAACGGATGTCAGCGGGCAATCGTGGAAGACTACAACTTGTTAGGATCTGTTGTAGAAGTTGGTGGAAGTAAGATGTGATAGGGTGCTTCAGACTGCCGTGGTGGATAAAGGCGGAGAGATTTGAGGTGAATTTCAGAGGTCGAAACTACATGTAGATTGAATGGTTGGGGGCGGTGGGGCAAGAGAAGGGGGACAGAGCCAATGGGTGGCTTTGAGCAAATGGGTGGGGATGGGGCCACTTTCTGGGACGGGAAAGAGTGGGTTAGGAAGAGATTTTTGTTACAGCATTTTGTAGGGAAAGGAACTGGGGAGGAATTGAGGGTTCTATTTTAGATGTGTGAAGTTTGGAAATGTAAGAATAAGTAGCCTGTGAGGCATCAAAGAAAGGACTTCAAGCAGGCAGTTGGATATATGAGTTGAGCTCAGAAGAGAGGCTTGGGCTGAAGATAGACATTTGGGATTCGTCATCAGCAGTTTGTATTTAAAGCTAGCTTAAAAGTTGGTAAGGGAGGAGTTGCTGGCAAAAGAGATTTAAAAGAAACGGCAGAGAACTAGAAGGCAACTGCCCCCCTAGGAGAGTGTGATTCTACAGAAAACAAGAGAGGAGAGCGGATGAGAAGAAGGAGTGGCCACATGTGTTAATGATGCCACGAAGCCACAAAGGGGTCATTAGATGTGGGGATGTGGAGGCCGTCAGTAACCCACAGCAAGAACAGTGTCAGGGGAAGAGAAGACAAAGCAGAGGTGGGAAAGTGGCGTTTGCATGAGTTGGCTGTGAAGGAGAGCAGAGAAATGGGGAGGTAGCTGGTGAGTCCTGGAGCAGGAGGGGGTGTGCTGAGGAGAGGGTCCAGGCGGTGAAGGCAGCCAGGGAATGCAGAAGCAGGCAAGGACCAAAGGGGGCATGGCGGGTGTGGGTAGGCAAAGTGCAGTGGATGGAGTGGCTGTTGATAGCACATGCTCATTGTTTGTCACGTAGGAAAGACAGAAGAGATGAACGCTGATGTGGTTAGATCTGCACATGCTGAGCGGAAAAGCCAGTGGACTTCTAGCAAAAAGTTTCTATCGTTGAAATACAGTATGAGGAAGTTTGTTGTCTGAGGGTGCGAAGGCGTGTGGAGTGGCACTGAGAAAAGGCAGGAGGGATTTTAAAAATTCTATATTGTTTATATTTATTAATATTGTATTAATATTACTTTATTAATATTTATTAATTCATAAAATACATGAGCAGAATACTAATGTTACATTTATAGTATAAGTATATCTCTATATATCAAAAATAAATATTCCAATGAGTGCCAACACAGTGTACATGAAAATTGCATCCGTGTCTTAGTTCCTTAACTCTGTCTTTAGAGACTGTGTAAAAAATTTGTGTATGAAAGATGTAACTGGAATGAAAATTAGAAAAAGAGATAATCAGGGAACCGTGGTGCAAATGAGCAAGAGCTAATTCTCAAAGCCATGTTACAGCCTATCAATTGCTCTTTGACAATGTGATCATACAGAAGATTAAGCTCAAAGTTCTGTCCTGCCGCTAGGAAGTCAATGCTCCCAACCATCTATATTATTGTGGAGAAGAACCATAAGAATAGAGATGGGAAAAGAAGTGGAGGAGACTCTGTCACAAATTGAATGCAATTCTAGTGAAAAACCCGCATTTCAATCTTGTGTGTTTCCCCGGGCAGGAGGTTTGAGGAGAGAAGACATGAACTAGACAAATGAAGTAGACATTTGGAGAAGGTGGATATTAGAGAATAGCGTTGGGCCTGCTGGGCAGAGCTGAGAGTCATCTTGAATTTGAGATCAAGAGCAAAAGTGAATTCGCTGTGATTGAACTTGAGATTCTGTTCCTGTGCTCTTGCCCTATTCTTAGAGAATGCAGTGTAAGATTTAAAAGATTGAGTCAATAAAACATGATACTGGTATGCAGCATTAGCAAATTTTGTCCACAAAAAAAGGAAAGGAAAAAGCAATTCTCCATAGTTAATGTATTAGAATTGAGTATTTTTGTAGCAGCATTTTGAAGAAAGTGTCTATGACCATTTATAAGCCTAAATGACAAAAGAAAAAAGCGCTGCTTTTTGGTGCACCTATGAATATGGCCATTTGTTAAAGACAAAGATAATGCGAAGCGACAAGTGTGAGAACTGGGTGATCCACTGTGGATAGCCACTGTTCCTTTTGGCTGAGACGTGATGTTGTTGACAGTGATTTTAATTCCTTTTTAGAGTGATTTAATCAGACCCTGCAGTGGCTTGAGGAGGTCAGGGTCATGAGTTGGCAGAGATTTCCTGGCACGCTCCAGGTTCCTGTTGTACTTTGCTAAAGCTGATGAAATGCAACATACCAGAAATGGGTTGACTTTTACAATGGGGATTTATTAACTTATAAGTTTACAGTTTTGAGGCCATGAAAAAAATGTCTCAAATCAAGGCATCAACAGGACGATACCTTCTTCCTGAAGAAAGGCTGCTGGTGATCCTGGACTCCTCTGTCACATGCAAGGCACATGGTGGCACCTGCTGGTCTCTCCCTTCTCCTCTGGGTTTTGTTGTTTCCAGCTCCTGGTTTCAGTGGCTTCCTCTCTGTGGTTTCCCTCTGTTCTCTGTGTGTCCCCTTTCAGGTTCTCTGGCTTTTCTCTCTCAGCTTCTCTGTGTGTTTCTCTGAATTTCATCCTCTTTTAAAGGACTCCAGTAAGAGGATTAAAACCCACCTGGGGCACGCCTCAACTGAAATAACCTAATCAAGAGGTCCCAACTGCAATAGGTCTACACTCACAAGAACAAATTAATTTTGAGAACATGATCTGCTCTGGGGTCCACACAGCTTCAGACCATCACAGGTCCCTTAGGAAAGCATTGCTGTGGGGTCCCCGACTGGGCTGTTAGATGTTCCACTTTGCAGCCTGACCCTGACCCTTCGAAATGTCCATCTCTCACATCCTTGTCTCCTTGTTTCTGAAGGTTTGGCCGGAAATTGTGTCTCTTGATGACGACCCTCATCTGCGCGGTCTCAGGAGTGCTCATGGCGTTTGCCCCAAGCTACGGCTCCATGCTTTCCTTCCGCCTGCTTCAGGGGCTGGTCAGCAAGGGCAGCTGGACGTCCGGCTACATCTTGAGTAACTATTGACCGCTCTCAGGTTTCCGTGCATTTACATGGTCACCCGGGGTCCGACAGCGGGGTCGCACGGGGTGGAGTCAAACATGCTTTTTCGTTGTTGGAATGTTTGAGGAATCTAGAGAAATTGTGCTGACACTGGTTCTGCGGTGTTGTTTGCGAGACTGGGCAGGGGATGGTGTAGGTGCATGACTTCCATTTCTCTCTTTTTTATATCTGCAAGATGCTTAAATAGACCCATTTAATAAGCACTTACATAGATGAATGTTTCCAAATCAACTGGTGCATTTGGGGGATGAAAAGATCACATGTCAGTGAGTTCACAGCAATGAGGAACAGGTCTGGGAAGAGGAGATGGATGGCGGTGTGGTGGGGGGTGGGGAGATGGGGGGATGGGGGGACAGTATTTTACATTTTTAAATGTGAAAGAACCAGCATGTCTTTAAAAGAAATGCAGCAAACCTGACTGGTTCAAACAACACCCAAGAGTTAAGATAGAAGAAATAAGAGGAAATAAGAGAGAGGATAAAAAGCACAATTTTAAAAATTGAGGTGTCACCCTGCATGAGGAGTTCTACAAATTAACTTTTTTTGCCCCCTAATTTTCCATGAAGAATAGGAATAGAAAATTAAGAATGCACTCCTGGAGGAAAGCAATAGAAAGAGTCCCCTGTTCTTTCCTCAGCTTATGGATAAGCCAAACTTTTGCTCATTTGTGTAGAAAAGAAAAGAAACTGTTAGCTTCTCACCATCTCTGAAAACTATGCCCTATGGCTTGGCATTCTGAGAACTAGCTTGCTATGATAAAATGGCCCAAATTACATCCCTACCTTGAGAAACCATGAACCCATTGCTTAAGTGTAGTTAGTTCCATTAGTGTGTATCCACAATGCAATTTTATTCAGCCATAAAAAAATAAAATTCTGAGATCTGCTGCAGCATAGAAGAACCTCGAAAACATGAGAGCAAGGGACTTAAGGACAAATACTGTCTGATATCACTTATAAAAAATGACAAGAAATAGCAAATGTGCAGAGATAGAACACAGATTGGAGGTTAAGAGAGGACAGAAGGAGGGGGGAAGGAAGTGTTTGTTTGGGGAAAGAAAAAAGAGTGAATTTTATGTCATGTGAATTATATCTCAATAAAGATGTTAAAAAATGAAAGAAAGAAAAAAATACTTATCAAGAGCCTATGACATACTGTCTGCTGAATATGCACAGGTTAAGAGCACTAACTCTGGGTCAAATCCATGCTCCCTGCCAGCACTTATCTGCTGTGTGATGTTGGGCAAGTTACATGATCTCTCTGTGCCTCCATTTCCTCAAAATGGGAATCACAGTGGTGCCTTCCTCGTGGGGTTCCTGGGAGGAGTAAACAAATTGCGCTGGGTATAGTCTTAAAGCAATGTCTGCCATATAAGAATCTCTCTGTAAATGTCACTGCTCCTGCAATGTCAGGGACTGGATTAGGTGCTGGGGACACCAAGAGAGATGAGGCATCGTGTACCTTCAAGGAAACAGAAGGCCAGGGAGGTGGGGGGGACACCAACACGGGTACTCAGATGTCACATAATGAGAGCTCAGATGGCCTGCTCCGCTTGCTTGCAGGACACCCCCTCCCCTGGCTCCCCTCTTGCCTCTCCAGCTGCTCCTTCTCAGTCTCCTTCGTTGGCCCCTCCTCTTCTCCCCACCCCTTAGTGATGCAGGACCCCAGACATCGTCCTCCAGCCCCAAACCTCTTCCACCTGCAGCCTCCACCACGCGGGGGAGTAGAGGACCCCCCTGACGTGGCAGCCAACACCCACTCCCCCTTGTTTCATTCTTTTCTTACCCTCCTCTCCCTTCCATCTCCAATTCCTCAGTGATCCCTGTTGGCTTTACTTTCAAAATACCCCCAGAATCCTACCCACTTCGCCACCTCTGCTGCTTCCACCCAGTCCAGGACCCCTTGTTGCTTCACCGCCATGTCGTCTCCCTGCTGCACCTACAGCCAATTCTCAACTCGGCAGCAAGGGGAGCCTTTTGAACACCAGCTGCTGGGTGTCGTGCCTCTGCTGACAGTGGCTCTCCATTGCACAAGCCCACGCCCTCATGACATCCTCTGATGCCCACGCTTCCTGCACTGTCCCTCCCACTCAACCCCTCTGACCCCACAGTTCTCCTTAGAGCTCCTCTGACACACTTCAGGGTTCTGTCCTGCTCTCCCCTCGGCTGCAGCCGCTCCTCTGACTAGCTACCTGGAGATCCCCCTTGCCTATAAGATTCTATTCTCATTTCACCTACTTAGAAAATTGCAACCCCTCCACCCTCTGCTCTCTCCACCGTCCTTATCCCATTTTAGATCTCTCTCCCATAGCACACATCACATTTTCCCCCATTTTTTAATTGTGAACTTTAACATATATACATAACAGTGATAACTCTCAATGTATGATTCCACAAGTACTTGGAGAGCAAATCTCAAAGACTGTCGTGGGTCACAGTTCCACAACTTCAACCATTTCCATCATTGTAAAATATACATACAGAAAAGCATCATCTCTCAATGTACAGCTCAGCAAGCAGTCATATAGGTGATAGCAAAAATCGTTGTGGGTTACAATTCTACAGGCTCAGTCCCTTCCCCGTTATGCAATTCAAAGTATATACAGAAAGGTGAAGGCCTTCAAGACACAATTCAACAAGCAGCTATAGGGCAAATCCCAAAGGATGCTGTAGGCTACAGTTCCACTTGTCATTTACACCCAGTACATAATTTTCTTATTTTTTATATTTATTGCTTCCCTTTCTCATGCAAACATAAAGTAGGTCTTGAGGGCAGAGCATCCCAAACACCTAGAACTGGGCTTCCTGAAATATTTGTTAAATTCATGTACGCTCCTGGGTTTCTGGAAATATTTCAGATCGGTCTGGAGCTTACAGGAAGGAAGGCTTTGTTTTGGAGAGGCAGCAAGCTTGAGTCCTGAAGTTTGAATAGAGGAAATATAGATGACAAATGCAGGGGTGAAAAAGGGGTATTTGGAGAAGAACCCGAGACCCAAATAGCACGTGTCTCTTGGGGGCCTTGGGCAGCTGGTGTTAGTGGAGCACGTGGAAGAAGGGGAGACTCGAACTCGGTTGCGGTTTGGGGGGAAAGCGGCATGGAGGGCTCGCTGGGAGCAGCCTGGGGTGCAGGCAGGGCAGGGCCGGGACGTGGGGGGCGCCATGGAGAGGATGGGAGGGCTCTTCCTTGGGAATTCTGCCTCTGACAGCAGCACCGGGACTGCATTACCTCCTCCTCCCCCTGGGGAGCCCCAGTGATGACCTTATCTTCTGTTGCAGTCACAGAATTTGTGGGCTCGGGCTACAGAAGGACAGTGGCGATTCTCTACCAGATGGCCTTCACGGTGGGGCTCGTGCTGCTGTCTGGGGTGGCCTATGCCATCCCCCACTGGCGGTGGCTGCAGCTGGCCGTGTCCCTGCCCACCTTGCTCTGCCTGCTTTATTACTGGTGAGTGTGCCTTCTCCTCCTGGGTGGAGGACGGAAGGCTTTTCTCTGCCTGCAAGGGCTCTGTACAACCCTCCCCTTGACTTCTGTCCTCTTAGGGGACAAAGCTCCGTGAGGTTCAGTGACCGTGTATTGATTTCTGCCACCACCCAGGGCATGTTCCAAAGAGCCCTGATGTCTGCACATATAAGGCACAGAACTGTCCCCATGCACAGGGTTTACCCGCCTTAGGGCCTGAGTATTTTTCTAATGTCACAGGTGTGGCCCTCGTGGTGAGGGGAGCTTATCCTCAGACAGAGCCTCTTGTGTTGGCTTCCCCCCAGATAAAGGCGTGCAGTACTCAAAGTCAGACAGAAATCTAGAGAAAGAGCAGGGGCTGTTTCTCCATCTGGAGAACACAAAGCTGGGCTGATGGCCAAAGAGATTTGGCCCTCTGTAGGTCAGCCTTGCTCAGAGATGGAGGAAGTGGATCTCTGTGGGTGGCTCAGCGGTTTCCGGAGGTCTTAGAGATTATCTACCTAATGTGTCTAATACATAGAAGTGATTCAATAAATGGAAGTTTTATCAAGATGACTGTGACCGACTGCTTTCCCCAAAACCTCCAGAGGGATACTGGCATTAAGTTGGATATTATCACCCCATTGTTGGCTTCTTTCTTTATTTTTATTAGGGAAGTTTTAAGTTTATAGAAAAGTCATGCATAAAGTACAGAATCCCATAGGCTACCTTATTATATTAGTGTGGTACAGTTGCTGCAATTGATAAAAGAAAATTTTTATAATTGTACTACTTTGTGTGTATGTGAATTTCTCTTTTTTTTAATTAGAGAAGTTGGGGGTTTACAGAACAATCATGTATAAAATACAAGATCCCCATATACCTCCCTATTTTGAGTACTGTGCATGGGTGTGGAACATTGGTTACAACTGATGATAGCATGTTTGTGTAATTGTACTATTAACTGCAGCCCATGGTTTCATTTAGGGTTCACTGTTTGTGTAGTGTAGTTCCATGGATATTTTTTTACACTTTCTATTCTATTACCTTATATATGACCTAACATGTCCCTTTAACCACATTCAGATGTGTATTTCAGTGCTGCTAATTCCGTTCACAGTGCTGTGCCAACATCCCCGTCCTTCCTGTCTCTCTCCCTCTCTCACGCCTTCTCTCCTCCTCATCCTCGTCTTCAGTTTTACCATGATATTAGAATCATGAGCAAATCTCTGAAATGGCTCTCACGCTGCCTCACTCCACGGTAGGCACTTGCTCTTTGTTGAACGAACGAACGAATGAATGAATGGATGAAAGGGCTGCTAAATGTAATGTGTTCTGGGAAACGTGCACACGAGCTGTCATGAGACAAAACAAATCCCTGCGAGGTGTTGCTCTTAATTGACTGCACTTCCCAAGATCCGAAGGGATAAGCTACTGGGTGGGTGACTTTTTTCTGCAGTAGAGGGGAGAGGGAGTGGCAGAGAGGGCTGTGGAGAGAACCACTTTGTCCATGGACCTTTCGTTACAATTTGGCTGAGGGTAAACCTTGAAGTGGACTTAATCTCTCTAAACATAAGCTGACCTGTCGGTATTATATATTCCTGTCCAGGGACCTTAAACAAAAAGTTTGGGAAGAGCCTGCTTTGAAATAAGGGGCTCTTCAGTGGGCGAAGAGCCCCTGGCTATGTCTCGTTGGTCTGGGCAGGGAGAGAGCTAGAGATTCTCCACCTTCAAGTGGTAACATCCTCATTCCCTTTGAAATGAACAGCATGGTGTATGTTTGATTTTAAAGGGAAGTGAATGTGTTTTATTTCTTTTTGAAATATCTTGAGAAATGTTCAATAGGACTTGAATAAACTGGAGACATCCTCCTGTAAAGCAGTTATGGGAATTATGTGGAGCATATACCATATATGAAGAGCTGTCAGCTTGCAGGAGAGAAAGCATCCCTGGCTCCGGGAAAGCACGTGGTCCCCTTTCAGCTGTTGGTCTGAGCAGGTGGCAGAAAGAGGAGGCTGCCCTTCTTTTTCCTGGCCCAGGGAGCTCCTGGGGGCCAGCCCACGATGAACCCAGATCCATATGCTCAAGGAATTATTGTCCCAATAATTGTTGCACTGAGCGACAGCCTCCCTCTGCTTAGGGCTTAAAGTCAGGATGCCACGCGCTGATTTCCTGTGCCCGCAGGTGTGTGCCGGAGTCTCCCCGATGGCTGTTATCGCAAAAGAAAAACACTCAAGCAGTAAAGATCATGGACTACATCTCCCAAAAGAATGGGAAATTGCCTCCTGCCAATTTAAAGGTGATAAAGTGAGGGAGGAGTTTCTCACGGGGGTGGGGCAGTAACTGCATTTTGGGGGGGTTAGGGTTTGGAACATGTCTTCTGGGGCTGCTATAGTGGGGTTAGCGTGTCAGGGGACTGGAGCTTGGCTGTGGTCAATGGCTGACCTCAGTTGGCCTCTCTGAGCCGTCACTCTGGTCACTGCTGCTGATGCCCTGACTCTCCCCTAGATGCTCTCTCTTGAAGAGGATGTCACCGAAAAGTTGAGCCCTTCCTTCGTGGACCTGTTCCGCACACCACGTCTGAGAAGGAACACCTTGATCTTAATGTACTTATGGTAAGTGGTGTTACGACACGTTTCCAAAGAACGAATCGCCATGCTTGCCTGAACATTGGGGAACATTTTCAAAACCTTGGCAAGAGTCAGGTGGAAGAAGGGAAGACTGGAAAGGAATTTTGGAGTGTTCAAAGAGTGTCTTCTGAAGTCATCCTTATTTTTTTCCCTTGAGGATTGAATAATGGGGAAAGTCTTCTTTGTAGTTAAAAGGATTTGTTAGATGTGAGATGTCAGCAGTAAGATGAGTGAAATATGATCAAGCTCCCCTCAAATTCCATGCAGCCTTTCTTAGGGGAATAAGCAAGTGTTGATTTAATGTCAGAAGTTGGATGACATTTTCAGTGGCACCCAGAGCTTTTGAGGATGAGGCCTCCTTTCTTGCATCTAAAACTTTTATAGATCCTACCTGTGCCGGTTTGCGTGTATTGTGTCCCCCAAATGCCATTATCTTTGTAGTCTTCTGTGGGGCAGAAGTTTTGGTGTTGGTTAGATTTGCTTGGAGTGTGCCCCACCCAGCTGTGGGAGATGATTCCGATGAGATGTTCCCATGGAGGCATGGCCCCACCCATTTGGGGTGGGCCTTGATCGGTGGAGCTACATAAATGAGCTGACTCGGGGGGGAGGAAGAGAGTGCAGCTGGGAGTGATGTTTTGAAGAGAAGCAAGCTTGCTAGAAAGGAAAGTCCTGGGAGAAAGTCATTTTGAGGCCGGAGCTTTGGAGCAGATGCCAGCTGCCTTCCTAGCTAGCAGAGGTTTTCCGGACGCCATTGGCCATCCTCCGGTGAAAGTACCCGATTGCTGATGTGTTACCTTGGACGCTTTGTGGCCTTAAGACTGTAATTGTGTAGTGAAATAAACCCCTGTTTTATAAAAGCCTATCCATCTCTGGTGTTTTGCATTCTGCAGCATTAGCAAACTAAAACAGATTTTGGTACCGGAGAAGTGGGGTGCTTTTGCTGCTGTGTTTGCAAATACCAAACATGTTGGAACGGCTTTTTAAGTGGATAAGGGGAAGATTCTGGAAGAATTGTGAGGAGCTTGATAGAAAAGGCCAAAACTGCTTTAAAGAGACTGTTTGTGGAAATATGGACTCTAAAGATACTTCTGATGAGGCCCTGAGCAGAAATGATGAATGTGTTGTTGTAAACTGGAAGAAAGGTGATCCTTGTTTTAAAGTGGCAGAGAATTTGGCAAAATTGAGTCCTGGTGTCAGATGGAAGGAAGAATTTAAAAGTGACAACCTGGAATACTTAGCTGAGGAGATCTCCAGACTACGTGTGGAGGACGTATCCTGGCTTCTTCTTGCAGCTTATAGTAAAATGTGAGCAGAGAGAGATAAACTTAGAACTGAACTCTTGGGTTCAAAGAAACCAGAAGTTGATGGCTTGGAAAATTACGGGCTTCCAGTGGGTAGAATCCCAGAAGCTACAGCCCAAGGTGAGGACAAGCCAAGATTGGATAAGGAGTTAAGCAGAAAGGATTTGTGGAAACTCCTATTGTCTGATGGCTTTGACCCCTGCATGCTTCATGCAAAGCCAACAGAATTTTTGCGAGATCTTTATAGACGGAGCCATTGCCGTCTGGACTGGAGGAGACAGACAAGGAAAAAATTAAAGGAAAAATCTCTTCAAAGACAGAGCCATGGAGGTTGAGGTCTGGAGTCAGGAGGTCTCGGGCTGGGAGAGTGGAGCAGCCCACATGCATGGAAAGGGTGAGTTTGTCCTGGAGGTCGAGGGCGGGCTTTCTGCCTCGATGCTCTGGAAGAGTTTTGCCACCTCAGGTCCCAAAGAGGGTGGAGCACATTTCCAGGGAATTGGGGAGAGCCTGGCTGCCACCACACTGTTCTGAAGGGGTTGAGTGTGTGCCCCGGAGATGGAAGGGAATCCGGGAGCTACCCCGAGGTTTGAGGAGGGTGGAGCCGAGAAGGTGGTCTCCCCAATGTGTGGATATGTTGGAGCACTCACCCAAGAATTTGGAGAGGAAACAGCTGCCAAAAAGGCCCTTGGGAAGGGTTAGGCTCCCGCTCTCTCAAGCCCCAAGGATGCAACATTGTTCTGTAAATGACTCTCAGACTTTGAAATCTAATGGAGTTTGTCCTGCAGGTTTTAGGAACTGTTTTGCTCCTGTTAACCCTGTTTTCCTTACTGTTTCTCCTTATGGCAATGGAAATGTTTATCCTATGAATGTCTCTCCTTTGTATATTGGGAGCACATAACTTGTTCTAAGTTCACAGATCCACAGCTAAAGAAAGATTGTGCCTTGGGAGTGACCACGCCTAAATTGATTTTGATGGGATCTTGTACTTAACTTTTGTTACTGAAATAATTTAAGTTTTGTGATATTGTGATGAAATGAATGTATTTTGTATTTGGAAAGATGATGTCATTTTGGGGTCCAGGGGGTGGAATGTGCCAGTTTGAATGTATTGTGTCCCCCAAATGCCATTATCTTTGTAGTCTTGTGTGGGGCAGAAGTTTTGGTGCTGGTTAGATTTGCCTGGAATGTGCCCCACCCGGCTGTGGGAGATGGTTCTGATGCGATGTTCCCATAGAGGTGTGGCCCCACCCATTCGGGTGGGCCTTGATCAGTGGAGCCATATAAATGAGCTGACTCAGAGAGAGGGAACACAGTGCAGCTGTGAGTGATGTTTTGAAGAGGAGCAAGCTTGCTGGAGAGGAAAGTCCTGGGAGAAAGCCATTTTGAGGCCGGAGCTTTGGAGCAGACGCCAGCTGCCTTCCTAGCTAGCAGAGGTTTTCCGGACGCCATTGGCCATCCTCCGGTAAGGGTACCCGATTGCTGAGGTGTTACCTTGGACGCTTTGTGGCCTTAAGACTGTAATTGTGTAGTGAAATAAACCCCTGTTTTATAAAAGCCTATCCATCTCTGGTGTTTCGCATTCTGCAGCATTAGCAAACTAAAACACTACCTGAGAATATCTGTGCTTTCATTATCCATTGATTGCAAAATTCATCTACATGCACCTTGCAAAAATTCCCCAACCCTCAGGGATCTGCCTCAGTGACAAGGAACCCCTCCTCCCTGGGGTCATCATGACAAGAAATCCCATGTCCCATTAGTCCCTCAGAAGGCATTCGGTCAACTCATCAACATAAGGACTTTCTCCTAAATGTAAAGATGATTTTAGAAGTCCTCTCCTAAGACCCTGGGACTGAGCAACTGGGCTTTGGGCCTTCTCCCTTTCAACAGGAGCAGCTCTGCTTGCTGGTTTTACTTGTTTCCAGCATAAGGTTTTACCAGAACCAAGAGTTTGAACTTATGGAATAGTGCCCAGCACATAGTAGATACTCACCAAATATTTGTTGAAGGTTGAATGAATAACCACCATTGTGGTGCAGAATCCATCCCAAGCTCTTTAGCACATAGGCCTCACTGTGACCTCTTCTTGCCTTGCCACTTACCAACCTTGTACCCTGCTCCCCTCTCTGAGCCCCGTTCCCCAGCCTGCATAATTGCACAGCTGCGCACAATACCTCCCCCTCACCTGGGGTACCTGGGGGTTTCTATTGATACTTGATGTTCTACTCCATGATATCACTTCCGTGTAGGAGTCCTGGACCACAGTGGATACAAAGAACTACTGCCTGATTTCCCTCCCCAAACACACTCCTTCCCCAAGGTGGCATCCTTGACATCTTCATACTCTTACACACCACCGCCCAATCCGTCAGCAAATTCTGCCAGCTCTATACTGAAAATACATTCAGAATCTGCCATTTCTCCTCCAGCCCACTTTCCCTTCCCTTGTTCAAGTGTTGCAATCTCTTGCCTGTGTTTCTGCAGGAGCCTCCTAGCTGGTGTGTCTGCTTCCACCCCTGTTCCGCTTGCAACGCAGGTAACAGCACATCCCTATTCAAGCCCTCCAATGGCTTCCCAATCCACCGAAAAGAAAACCAAATTCCCTTCCATTGCCTACAAGGCCTTCCATCTTCTTGCTCCTGCCTAACTTGCGAGGTGTGCCGCCACTTTCATCAGAAAGTTTCTTAATCTCCCTGGGACTCAGTTTCCTCATCAGCAAATGGGGGAAATGATAGTACCCATCTCTTAGACATTCTGGGAGAATTAATGGGATAATATGGATAAAGGGCTTAGAACAGCATTAGACATAGATGCAGGAAAACCATCACACCATTATTTTCACTATCATTTTAAATATGTACATGCAATTCATAGGTTCTGCCGAAAGATGGCAGTCCTGCACATTTGTTAACTTTTTTTTTTAATAGGAAAATCAAAGATTTAAATTCCTGTCTCTGACATCAATTTCTTTATTACCAATTAGTGACCTGCTCCCATTTAATTTTCTAAATGGTATGATGGATTTACCCTGGGCTCAGGTTTATCAAAGCCCAGTAAATTGCAAGCAAGTGCCTTCCTGCTTGACTTTGTGACCTTTTTGTCTATTCAGGAATAAGTTGGGACTAGAAACAAAAGCAAATCCCAAAGCTTCTCTGGGCGAAGCTTTACAAAACAAGTGAATGCACTAATTAGGGACGTCAGTTGCAATCTCAGTTTTGCGCAAGCTGGGAGAAGAGTAATTTCTTGTCAACTAAAATCTCTTTTCACAATGTAAACATCAATATAACTGTAAAATATTTCCAGCCTCCAAAATAATATAGTTTTCCCCAAAGTGACACTTAGGACTCTCCAGATTTTGACTTGGGTGATTTAGCCAGTCCCCACCCATCTGTGAGCCGTGTCTTGTTAATGCTGTCAAACTTTCCTCATAGATGGAAGGCTCGTGCAGAGGGATATGGGGTGTACAAGAGTAAGAGAATTCTAGCCATTAAAGACAGTACAGTATGGTGGAGAAAGCACCACCATGGAGCTGGAGAGACTTGGCCAGTCTCTGCTCCGTTGTGCTCTGGATATGTGATGGCGATGATGATGACGATGATAAAAGCTCATCTTTGCTGAAGGCTTACTGTGTTCCAGGAAGTAGGCCAAGCACTTTGTATCCATTATCATTGATTATTCATGACAAACCGATGTAGTAGATACTCTTATTCTCCCCATTTGCAGATGGGGAAATCGAGGCACAGAGCAGTCACACTGCTAATAAAGCAGTGGGGGAGCAAGCAATCTATCTCCTGAACCTGCTCACTCTCCTCGCACACTGCCCTCCTTCCTCCTTGGAACATCTAATGTGGTAATGCATGCTCAGGGTTCGGTGCAGTATCTGACACATAAGGATGGAGTGAATTGCAGAGATCATCATTTGCAGTCTCTAGGAAACCTGGATACATACTGTAGGTCAGACTCTCATGTAAATTGTGAAAGGAGTTTCTCATCAAGGGCCCTCACGGACACCCTTCCTGAGCTTTATTCCTTCTCATGTTGCTCTATGACGCTCGGAACCAGTTGACACGTGTTTCTCTCTGGTTGGTAGAGTCCTTCCCTCCCCACCAGAGCTCTCCTTTGACCGGACTTCCTTTCTTTGCTCAGGTTCACGAGCTCAGTGCTTTATCAAGGTCTCATCATGCACGTGGGGGCCACAGGGGAGAACCTCTACTTGGATTTCCTTTACTCCGCTCTGGTTGAATTCCCCGCGTCCTTCCTCATCCTCCTGACCATCGACCGCATCGGCCGCCTCTACCCATTGGCGGTGGCCAACATGGTGGCGGGGGCAGCATGCTTCTTCATGATTTTTATCTCCCACGGTGAGTTGTCCATTTGCATCCTCTTCCAGGTCATTGAATTCTGGGAATAACGTGCTAACTCTTTGGAACAAGAACAAAGACCAAGCATTGCCTTAGTCTACCAGTATTTTTTTTTTTTTTTATTTAAATTCAAGCGTAACATACACACAGTCACCAAATCATAACTGTGCAATGTGATGGAGTTTTACATATATATATACACACACACGCTGCCATGTAGATAAGGATATCAAACATTTCTAACATTCAGAAAGCTCCCTCATTCTCTTTCATGGTCAATTTCCACCATCTCTTGCCAAGAAAACTACTACTCTTGTATCTGCCAGATAAATTTTTTTTCATTTTTATTGAGATATATTCACATGCCATGCAGCCATACAAAGCGTACAATTCAGTTGTTCACAGTACCATTATACAGTTGTGCATTCATCACCAAAATTAATTTCTGACATTTTCATTACCACACACACAAAAATAAGAATAAAAATTAAAGTGAAAAAAGAACAATTAGGGTAAAAAAGAACACTGAGTGCCTTTTTTTTTCTCCCCCCCATTTTTCTACTCATCCATCCATAAACTAGACAAAGTGGAGTGTGGTCCTTATGGCTTTCCCAGTCCCATTGTCACCCCTCATAAGCTACATTTTTATACAATCGTCTTCAAGATTCACGGGTTCTGGGTTGTACTTTGATAGTTTCAGGTATCTACCACCAGCTACCCCAATTCATTAGAACCTAAAAAGGGTTGTCTATATTGTGTGTAAGAGTGCCCACCAGAGTGACCTCTCGGCTCCTTTTGGAATCTCTCTGCCACTGAAGCTTATTTCATTTCCTGTCACATCCCCCTTTTGGTCAAGAAGATGCTCTCCATCCCATGATGCTGGGTCCTGATTCCTCTCTGGGAGTCATATTCCATGTTGCCAGGGAGATTCACTCCCCTGGGTGTCAGATCCCATGTAGGGGGGAAGTCAGTGATTTTACCTGCCAAGTTGGCTTAGCTAGAGAGAGAGGGCCACAGTCAGATTAGTTTTGACTGTTTTTGAACTTCATATAAATGAAACCATAGAGAATGTACTCTTTTTATTTCTGTTTTCATTGGTTCATCATTATGTTTCTGAGATTCATCCATGTTGTTGCATGAACTGAAAAAGTTTGTACTTTTTCATTATTGCAGCATTCCCTTGTATGCATATAACAATATTTATCCATTTTGCTTGTTATGTGACAGTTGCATTGTTTCCAGGGTTTGCATATTGGCATTAAAGAGGCGATGAACATTCTTGTTCATGTCTTTGTGTGGACACATGCTCCTATTTCCCTTAGATATGAATCTAGGATGCATTTTTCAGGTCAGAGAGTAGGCATATATTTTGCATTGGTAGATATTACCAAGCAGCTTTCCAGAGTGGTTACACCAGTTTATCCTCCCACCAGCAATGCCTGAGAGTTCCAATTGTCCCACATCCTTGCCAACACTTGATATTTCTAGTCTTTTTAATATTAGCCATTCTGGCAGATGTGTACTTTTCTCTATAATTTGTAAGAATTATGAATTTATCTTGTAAAGTCCGAAGTAAATCAAAGCCGAAGTATTTTCATCAATTTTAATTTGAGCACATATATTTCATTTCACACCCTTTGCTTTCGGAAATGCTCAACAAATACTAAGTTGGATTTGCTATTTTCTCAGTTTTTGTAGATTTGTACTCTGCACATTTTGGTTTGTTAGGTCATTCTGGCAGGATTTGTGTGCAGTATTATGGAAAATGCCCCAGGAAATCCATCAAGAACCAGGCTGTATAGATAAAGCTGGAAATAGAAAGGGGCAGACAAAAGAGATCTCAGTTTTCTTTGCCTTCCTTTCTTGGGGAGAGAGCAGAGCAGAGAGGAAAAGGAGCAGAGTGGTTCTGAAATACATGGACCCATTTTCTTCCTCAGTTATCCTGCGTCTGGTTTGTGGGACACTGGGATCCTGGGTAAAACATAACAAATGAGCAGAGGCTGCTTTGTTTTGTTTTAAGTAATGACACTTGTACAGAGAAGAAGACTGCTGTCTTGAGTCCATTCTTCCATTGTCTTGGCAGAGCTCAACCACTGTCTCCTCTGGGACAGCCCCCTTCCCCTCCTCCCTGCTCTGTAGCGCTTGCCTCTAACTTTATCCTTGTCATATTTCATGACTATCATTCATTCCCTTACCCAGGAAATATTTGAAGTGCCTTCTATGTGGCAGGCACTCTTCTAGGCATTAGCGTTTCAGCAGTGAACAAAGCTAGTAGAGTTCCTGCCTTGGTGGAACTTATATTCTAGAGGGAAGAAGAAAAGGGATAGAGAATTATAAAGGATGCTAATTGTTATGTGTCCAGGGGAAGCCTGTCTAAGATGGAGACACAGAGCTGAGACCTAAAAGAAGTGAGAACGAGGCATGCAAATATCTGCAGAAAGAGCGTTCCCGGCGGTGGGAACAGTATGTGCAAAGACCCTGAGGTGGGGAGAACTTGGCATTCAAGGGAGCAGCTTGGAATCCAGTGGGACTAGAATTTGGTGAGCAAGGGGGAGAGCAGTAGTAGCTGAGGTCAGGGAGTTAGTGGGGAGACAGAGGCCTTGGGTTCTATTACAAGTGCGATAGGAAGCCATTGGTGGTTTTAAGCAGGGGAGTGAGGTGATCTAGGTTTTAAATGGATCCACCAGCTGCTGTATAGAGTAACCCCAAGAGTGCCAGAGTGGGCACAGGGTCTCAGCAAGCAGACCCTGTGCCCACTCTGTCCAATAAAGACCCCGGAATCTGTGGGTAAAGACCTCCCTATCAATATTTGAGTCTTTCATCTTCTAGAAGCTGCTGCTGGTGGTCTAGTCCTTAACTAAAGACTGAGTTTCAACGTTTCCACCAGGGCAGAGAACAGCAGAAGCTGGGAAGAGACTGTTTTGAATCCACCAGGGTGAGTTAGTTCCTAAAGGAACTGAGTCTACTCTTATTTGACTCCTCAAATGGGCTGAATAAAATGAGTCAAGTCTTCCATGTGTAGACAGTGTGTGAGTTTAAGGGGCAAGATGATGTAATGTCTTTGATCCCAGGCTTTATTAGTGAGCTAGCATGTCCCAGTCCAGGAGCAGCTTGAGTGTTTGAGGTAATCCAAGTAAAGTATAGTACGATGGTTCTTAAGGCTCTGTGGTTTTCTGTTAAGCCCCCAATCTTTGTTCACCCCCCAATAGGAAGAGGGCTTCCTGGACCTTCAGGTAATCAAGAACCCTTCAGCGGTCTGCTTGGGTATAACATGTGTTTGCTTTCACAATACACACTTTATGAGACTATTATGAAAGATGTTTGGGCTTAAAATATTTAGGAAATGAGCACTAGATTGAGGTTTAGAAAACTCGTATGTTAGTTTCAGGACTTCTGTGCCAACAGGAACTGAATTTATTGAGTACTTACAGCAGTCCAGGCCCTGTACTAGCTACCACAATACTGTAGAATACTTAAAAAGCCAGTGTTGATGGAGCAGTCACAATGAACATTTGACATACAGTATTTCTAATTCTCACATCAACCTATACACTGGTTATTGTTCTTCCCATTTTCCAGCTGAGACAAATAAGGTACAAATAATTAAACAACTTACCTCAGTGCATACAGCTACCAGGGGGCAGATTCAAAACATGTATTCTTTCCTCTGCACAATGGAGCCTTCCCCAATGTGTCATAGATACATTCCACAGTCTCTCTGGGACTCAACTTACTTACCCAATCTTGAAAGGTTTAGATGCAACAATCTTTCAGACTCCTCCGGTTCTAAAAGTCCAAGTCTGGTCAGACACGGCTTCTTGTCGTATTTCAGTGAGCACAGTCCCCATTCATTCTCCACGTTCTCTTTGTGTTCCCTTTGCAGATCTACACTGGTTGAACATCCTGGTAGCTTGTATTGGCCGAATGGGGATCACCGTCGTGTTTGAAATGGTCTGCTTAGTGAGTGCTGAGCTGTACCCTACATTTATCAGGTGAGTGCATGAAAGGAGGGGAGACATCAAACGGTTGTGTGCCAGCCAGAGCTCATGAGGATCCACATTTCCAGAAGCTTCTTCAGGAGGCCACCAAAGACATTAAGGGGCACTGTTAAAAACGTGTGCTCCGAGGTGGGATTGGGCATGCAAGCGAAGGTTGAACAGTTATAGAGAGTGCATAAAATGGAGTCCTTTGAATAGCCTAAGTAAGGAAGTCAAGTTACACTCTTTTAATAGAGCGAGTACAAGAAAAAAGTCATCTAGAGGAAAAGAGCACTGGATATGAAGTTAGAAGACCTGAGTTTTAATCCCGTTGTTAGCCCTGACTTATTGTATAAAGTTCAGCAATTCCGTTGACCCCTTTGGGCATTAATTTCATACTCAACCAACAGCTAATATTTGTAGCGTGATATTCAAAGCATTTCCATACCTAAGATTAAATGTAGCCATTAATATCTTTATTCAGCGTTATTATCCCCATTTCACATATGAGAAAGCTGAGGTTTAGAGAGGTAAAGAGATATTCCAAGGATCACCCAACTAGAAAGTAGCAGGGCTAGAAGAAGAATTTGTATCTTTCTAACTTTAGAGATTATGCTTTTCCCATTATGACAAATTCCTTTTCTTTAAAATGAGGAATGAGCCTGGAAAACCTTTTTTTTTTTTGTCGTGTTTATTAAGGTATAATTTATAGAGACTAAAATTCACTCTTTCTAAAATATACAGTTTGGTGAGTTTTAATAATATATGTCATATAATCATCACCACAGTCAAAATAGTGAACATATTTCCTTCACCCCCAGTGGTTTCTTCACAGTCCATTGAAGTCAATCCCCTCCCTCCCCACTTCCTCAGCAACCAGTGATCTGATTTCTGTCCCTATAGTTTTACCTTTTCCAGAATGTTATATAAATGAAATAATGAGCCATGGAGCCTTTTGTGTTTGACTTCTTTCACTTAGTGGAATTCATCCCCGTTGTTGCATGTATCAGTATTTTGTTTGTTTTTATTGCTGAATAGTGTTTCGATGTGTGGATGTCCCACAATGTGTTTATCCATTCCCAGCTGATGGACATTTGGGCTATTTCCAGTTTGAATAAAGCCACAATACACGTTTATGTACAGGTCCTTGTGTGAACATGTAATTTCCCTTCTCTTGGGTAAAAATTTAGGAATGGGATTACTGGGTCATATGGTCAATGTGTGTTTAACTTTCTAAGAAGCTGTCAGACTGCTCTCCAAAGTGGCCGCACCATTCTCTATACCCACCAGTCATTAAGGAGAGATCCAGTTACTTCACATCTTCTTCAGAACTTGGTATAACAGTTTAAAAAAAAATCATTCTGGTGGGTAGTTGTATTACTGAGGCTTTAATTTACATTCTCCTAATGACTAATAACGTTGAGCATCATGACATGCACTTATTTGCCATCTGTATCTTAGATCACTTATTTTTATATGAAGTTTCTGTTATTTGTAAAAGTAATTAACCGCTTTATTCCAAGTTTTAAAAATTTCCATTTTGTTACGATTTGATGTATTTCCTTAAATCCCTTTTTTCCCCTTGTATAAGTTGATTCTTCTCCCCTAGTCATCATACCAGTGGTCTCTAGGAAATATCCCAGCTCCCCAATCTCCTTTAACTCCCTCCTGCACGATTCTCAGCCCTCCAGTAAACCAGAAGATACAAGGATGATGCCGGGTCACTCCTCTTTTCCAACTGATCCTTTATTAAGAGGCCCCGCCGTATGCGACCTTTTGTAAACAGTTGCTTGGAATGAGTACAAGTTGATGAAAGCAAACCGAAGCGAAAACTTTCCACTTCATTTGGAAATTCTGAGCCCAAAGTCTAAAGCAGCCAGGCCAAACAGTTCCATTGTCATGGCCACGGCTGGCCCCAAGGGACTCCCTCAAAATGTAAGCTGTCAGAAGTGCTGAGAGCCTGATCTTACATGGAGAAAGACTAAGTTACCCATCCCAGCAGAGCCCTTGGCCATTTGTGCAGAGGGCCTGCTGCAAAGCTTGCTTATTATGGATTCTCAGTAACTAGAACGGGAAGTTAGATGTTCAGAAATAACCAAAACAAAACAAAAAGTTAAGAGAGTCATTCAAGTTCAGGTATCTGTAATCAATGGAGTCAAATCAAATTGTGAAAAAAATTGTAAGTTTTGTTACTTTATAAGCACTCCAAATTAAAATGATTAATACTGAAACCATTTTAACCATGCCTCTTATTCTCAGGAAGCTTTATACTGCTCTCCTCCCTCCAGCACTTTGCAGCACATACTGTCTAGAACATTCATTTAGCATTAATATGTGCTGCCTTCTACTGAAAACTATCTTTCCTTTTTTATCTCCTTCCTATATTGTGAGTGCTGCAAAAACAGGAGCTACATATCATCCTTCTCTGCACCTCCCAAAACTGTTTGGTATCTATAGTAACTACTCACTAAATACTTGTACAGCGACTGAATGAATAAAGTACCAAAAAATCTTAATTTTAATAAGGGGCCTAGTTCCCTATTTCTCCTAGCTTCCGGGAGCTTAGCAAAGCTTTTTTGATTTTTTAAGGCATTTTCTTAAAATAGTAGAACAAAAACAAAAACAAAAACAAAAGCATAGTGTCGTGCCTTCTCTTTCTTCTCTTGCTAATCACACAGAAGCTATTAGAAGAATGGGGAAAAATCCCACAAACATAATTTTTTTAAAATTAAATTCAGTTTTATTGGAATATATTCACATACCATACAATCATCCATGGTGTACAGTCAACTGTTCACAGCACCATCATATAGTTATGCATTCATCACCCCAATCTATTTCTGAACATTTTCCTTACATCAGAAAGAATCAGAATAAGAATAAAAAATAAAAGTAAAAAGGAATATCCAAACCACACCTCCACCCTATTTTTCATTTAGTTTTTGTCCCCATTTTTCTATTCATCCATCCATACACTAGATAAAGGGAGTGTGATCACAAGGACAAATGTCATTTTTGAAACTAGGAGACATCCATAATCCTGAAAGACAATATATGAAAAAGGACTGCCAAATGCGGTGAAGCCTGACAAGTCTGAGAAAATTCTCGGAAAGAACACGTGTGGCAGCAGAAATAGTCCCTCGTTTGGAATGACAGATGGATGCAAGTCTGGAGGTGCAGGCTTCCTTCTCTGGACACTGCAGGGCTGGCGATGGAGCAGAGAAGGCAAAGCTGGGATAGGAACGTGCAGGAAATGTTCGAGTAGCAATGTGCTGTGAGGTGGGGTGGAGAAGAGAGACCTTACTCTGAGCAGCTCTGCACTGTCAACCTCTGTTTATTGGGAACAGGAGCCATCAAAGCATCAAATAACACACAGTCCCGGATAAAAAGAGAATTTCCCTTAGAGAAGAACATGGCCTGGCCCCTTTCCCACAATCCTTCAGAAAATGGCTGATACAGGAAGAAATCATGGTATGAAAAGATGGCCAAACAAAAAAGTAACTCCTATAGGACTATACAGATATTCCATAAAGAAAAAAAGGAGAAAAGGAGCAGGAAAAGCAAATGACAAATGAAGAGTTCTCACTGGAAAAATAGTTACAAAGCAGATGAATATCTTAACTAAACATACTATCATTAAATGCAAAATATTAATGAATCAATCATCTATATAAAATAAGAGTTTAAAGCAATGGTATAAATTCTTGGTAGAATATGTGACAAGACAATAGAAGAAATTGAAGCCAGCTCAGGAGGAAACAAAAAAGAAAAAGCATCAGAGAAATGAAAACCAATTTAGAAGCAGTACAAAGGAGAACAGATAGGGTAAAAGAAATGCAAGCTAGGACTAAGCATTGCAAATAAAATAGAAATAAACAAATAAACAAAGAGTATAAAAGGCTTAGCATATATATACTATATATATATATATAAAATCAACATATGTCCCAAAGAATGTAATTGAAATAATGTTAAAAAAACTTTAAGAAATAAAAAAAAACTTCAAAAAAATTTTCAAAAATGAAAAAAATGCTTGAATGTACAAATTGAATGTAATGAAAAAATGTGACCCAGAATGAACAACATTAAGACATAGTTTACTTAAGTTACACTTCTTCAAAGATAAAGAAAAGACTCATCAGGCAGCTAGGCTGAAGGTGTGACTATATAGGGAGAAAATCAGCTTGGTATCATTGGATGAAGATTGAAAAAAAAAATGCCTACAGTGATTTCAGGGAAATGAAGTGTAATCCAATGAATTGTATCCAAATAAACTTCCATTGCTGTGCAAAAACAGGAGACAATACCTTTGAAATATCTGAAGGGATATGATTCCCATGACCCTCTCCCAAAATTGCTGTTGAAGGAAAAAATTTCAGTAAACAAAGAGATAAATGGAATAATTGAGTCCAAATTATTTGGTGGTGAACACTGAATCTGAGATTAAAATGAATATGGTTATGGCCACAGAAAAGAGTTTAAACATTGTAAATCTGACAATAAAGAAATGCTGTAATAACAAGGATTGAAGGAAGGGAGAGAGAATGTTGGAGGTGGTGAAATACCTTGATATCTTCAATACACTTTTCCCAGCTTGGAAAAAAATATGTGTCATTAAAAGCCAATAAATTAAGTAATATTGTATTTTAATATATAAAGGAAAACACTAAAAACAATGATATAATCAAATTAAATCAGATAATGGAGGGATGATTTAAAGAGGAAGTAGAAATATACTAATTTTATAACTGCTCATAGTAGAGAATCAATCAACATTCTCTAAAGAAATAGAGTTTAAGTATATTATATAAAGTTATGGTTATAAAGATGGTCATTTGAATAAAAATACAAACCTTCCAAGTTACCAGCAAAAATACACACAGCCAACACATTTTAAAAAATAGAGGCACAAGAAGCAATAAAAAGCATGACATAAAAGCTCAAGAGAGAATGAAGACCAAACTTTTAGACATATAAATAAACAGAGAAACACTCAATTCCTCTATCAAAACAAGAGACTCTCTGACTTGGTTCCAAAGCTAAATCCAACTATATGTCATTATGCATTACATATGTGAAGTACAACTTTTTCTCAGAAAGATTGAAAAGAAAAGAGTGGGAGAAGGCATAATAGACAAGTACAAACAAAAATATAGCAAGAGTCATATTACTATCAGAAAAAAGTTGAATTCCTGGCAGAAAAGCATAAATTAAGAGAAGAAATTGCCCTTAATAATGATAAAGGGGGAAATCCAATACGGCTTCTGTAGTGGGTTGGATAGTGGTCCTCCAAGATACGTCCATGTCCCAATTCCTAGAACAGGTGAATGTGACCTTATTGGTTAAAGGGTCCTTGTAGATGTCATTAAGTCAAAGATCTTGAGATGAACTCATCCCACATTACCTGGGTGGGCTCTGAATCCAATGGCAAGCGTCCTGATAAGAGACAGGGAAGATAGACGCACACTGAGGTGAAGGCTGCGTGAGGGCAGAGGATGTGTTGGAGTTACGCAGCCACAAGCCAAGAAACACCCGCAGGCAGCAGAAACGGGGAGAGGCAAGGAAGGAGCCCCCGCTGGAGCCCTTGGAGAAAGCAAGGCCTTACCGACTAATACCTTGATATCAGATCTCTGGCTCCCAGAACCCTGACAGAATACATTTCTGTTGTTTTAGCCACCAAGTCCGTGGTAAGCCCTAGAAAACTAATACAGTTTCATGGGGAAATTTTAAAAGACATTGAATTAATCAATAACTCCAATGTTATTCAAACTGTGGAAAAGCACAGGAAATGGAAGAAAGAGGAAAATTTCCTAACTTTTTCTTATAAAGGTAGCATAATACTGGTACCAAAGAACAACAAAGATAAAGGAAACAAGACCAATGTGATTTATGAATATTGGCTTAAAAACAAGTAATATATTATCAAACAATTAGAGGTGCACATGAAAAAGTATTAGAAAATAATAATATGCCATGCGTAAAATGAGTTACTCAGAAATGCAAAGGTCCAGGGCTAAGATGAGCCCAGCTGCTGCTAGACTCAGGTGTCCCCAGGTGGAGTGCTCTATTCACAGGTGACAGCAGGTCATGACTACAGAGCTGGACTGGGGTAAAATTTAGAGCAGGGAGCAGGTTATTGTCACCTTTGTTGGCTTATAGCAATTCCTTGGGAATTACCTGCTTGGGAGCTGAGTATTTAAATGCATCATTTAAGGATAGATTCTCTTCCTCAGTTGCATGAGAATTGGACTGGTTCATACAACTTCCCAATAGCTGCTCTCTCTGCCACGTGGATTAGTTCACACGACTCCTCCCAATCCTTGCACCTTGCTTCTGGGGTGCTGAGCACTCTGGCACCTCCAGCTAGACATGGGTGTTTGCTCTAGGACAAAGTGAACACTTGGAAAATTGAATCTCAGAGATGCCACCTTGTTTTGTTCTCTCTATTTTGTCAGGAACCTTGGAGTGATGGTCTCCTC
This sequence comes from Choloepus didactylus, assembly GCF_015220235.1. Taxonomy (NCBI): domain Eukaryota; kingdom Metazoa; phylum Chordata; class Mammalia; order Pilosa; family Megalonychidae; genus Choloepus; species Choloepus didactylus. The sequence goes on along the minus strand of NC_051330.1, from coordinate 17,144,872 downwards.
CTCTCTTTGCGATGTGGGTGGGATCATCACGCCCTTCATCGTCTTCAGGCTGATGGACGTTTGGCAAGGCTTGCCCCTCGTTTTGTTTGGTAAGACCTGATGGAGTATTTACTATTCCTTCTTTCCAGCCCAGCAGTGGGCACAGTGGCAGACACAGAATGAGTGCTCACTCACTGTTGAGTGGATGATATCCCTTGATGAGTTTATAGAAAGCAAGAATGGTGCATGCACTTTAGTTGTTGCATGGCTCATTCTGTCTTGTGGTACTTCCCCGGAAAGCTAATTCATCATTCCTAAAAGGGGGCTAGAGGTTTACTTCCTATGGCTCGAGAATCCAATAACCCATCCAACAAGACAGAATCGGACAGACCGTTTGACCTAGATCCCTTCTTTCTTATGAATTTGACTTCCAACTCTTGTGTGTTTAAGATGTAATTGCTGGAAGATTGAGGATGTCAAATTATCACCCCACTCCCCCTTCCAGGTCTTAACAATTGAGAATGGAACATGGAGACAAATGGGAATCAAAGTATGGTATCAGTCTTATTACTGATAAAGTTGGATCAGAGAGGAAGAGGATTCCTATTTTTCTCCCCAAACCTAGATTTTGGGACCTCCAAGACCCACTCAGTCGAAGGCAGAATGGCTGGTGTGTTAGTTTCCTGGGCTGCTCAAGCAAATACTGTGCAATGGGTTGCTTTAAAACATGGGAATATATTAGCTCATGGTTTTGAGGCTGGAAAAAAGTCCAAATCAAGGCATCATCAAGGTGATGCTTTCTTCCCGAATAATGGCCTTCTGGGGCTGGCTACTGGAGATCCTTGGTCCTGGGCTCCTCTGTCACATGCAATGCACATGGCGGCCTCCCCTGGCCTCTCCCTTCTCTTCTGGGTTCCACTGAATTTCAGCTTCTTGCTTCCCATGGTTTTTTCCTCTGTCTGCCTGAATTTCATTCTGCTTATAAAGGACTCCAGTAATAGGATTAAGACCCATCCTGATTGAGGTGGGTCACACCTTAGCTGAAGTAGCCTCATCAAAGCTCCTACTTACAATGGGTTCACACCCACAGGAATGGATTAAGTTTGAGAACATGTTTTTCTGGGGTATGTTGATCCAGTGGATGGAGGTGTCATTAAATAAGTCCATGTACTGTGAAATCTGAGGAAACTCAAGGTCCTCCAGTCCTTTTAAAATCTGAGCAGAAAAATACAAACGTAAAATGTGAAAAACTGATAGTTTCAGTATTCACCATTTTTAGGTTACATTTCTGTTTTTTTTTGTTTGTTTGTTTGTTTATTTTCATTCACATTTTCTCTTTTTAAAGCACAAAGAATAGAATATTTTGATTAAAAAAAAATCACAGCTGGCCAGTTGCAAAGACTTGCATGTCTAGGCACAAGCCAATTCAAGAGGGTGAAAGAGAGAGCGAAAGAAACTAACAAGGGTGGCTCACACTGCCCACACTTCCATTTAGTGGCTTTGCTTCCACAAATGCTGGTTGATTGCCATACCTCCCCCAGTCTCACCAACCAGTTAGTCAATCCTCTTGTCATGGGCAAGATTGTTGAGGGATAGAAAGGAGGGGCAGAAAGAAGTTGCAGTAGAAGTCTCATGTGTTGCTCCTTCCTGGTGGGTATGATAAAATCCTCTCCTAGACATCCATGGAGGGAAAACAAGGCTCCTCTTTATAATTACGGTGAGTCTATTTTAAATAGCAGAATGTGTAAGATGATAAAATGCACTGGAGCTCAAAGTCAGGCAAATCTTATACAAATTGTAGTATTCAATAAGTCTCTTAAACTCTTTGTATTAGTTTCCTACTGTGTGGTGGGGAAGAGAAGACCCAGTTCCCTGAGTATCTCCATATTCTAATCCCCGCCCACCATCAATGCACAACATGGTGGGTATGGGAGAGGATGTTTCTTTGGGGGCTGTGAAACTTTGCAGCTCACTTTCAGCTTTTGTAGGCTGGGAGACCCAGGGGCTACTGCTTTAAGGATTGGATATTCACCATCATTCTGATCAGACTGGTGGTTTCTTGGTTGTAGAATTCCTGCAAAAAATTTGTCAGCTTCCAGTTCATTCACTTCTGATCAGCTTCATGTCTGATAGGCAACACTAAAAATTCTGACCCTGTTCCCTCTTCCTGGCTCTCAGGGATAGAAGGATCCCAGTCTCTCACTGATTGACTCTAAGTGTGGGGAGCCGGCCATTGTTTGGAATACTCAGTGCTGTTGGGGAGGGGTTGGGGTTAAAGCAGGGAGATGAAAGATACCACTTCCACCAACACAACCACTATATGTTGCTCTTGCCTTGAACTAAGGCAATATTTGAAATGAAAGATATTGAATCAGAAACCTGTGGGAGCAATCTATCAAAAGTGAAATTAAATAATTATAATGTTACCAATCAGAGCAGAGAAATCATTATTACTGCTTATAGAATGGTTTCCCTGTTTGCTCCCAAAAATATTTTATCACAACAGTGAATAAGACGGTGGTATTTTCTGTGATCAATGAGTATTCATTGGAATTGTTACAATAGACTGTATGAAAGAATCTTTATATGTGATCTCATTTTTGGACTTCTCAATTAATCCAAGCAAGCATTATGATTTCAATTTAACATTAACATTTAGCTAATTTAGCATTAACATTTCAACAAGTGTTTATTGAGCACTTACTTTATGTTCCAGGCACATAGGAGACAATGGGGAGAAAAGACAGTCTTTGCCATCTTGTGGACAGATTAAAAACAAAATAAACAAACAAAGAAAACACTTGCAGTTTCCTATGACTGCCAGGAAGAATAAAAACCATTAGAAGGGACCAGAGAAGAATGGGAAGTGGGGGTGCTGGTGGAGAGGGGAGGCCTTTCAAGGAGGCAGCATTGGAGCAGAGTTCTTGAATGATGTGAAGAAAGCTGGGTGCAAATATGAAGAAAGATGTTCCTGGAAAAGGGAACAGCCAGTTTAAAGACACCCGGGTTGGGAACAAACAAATAAGCAGAATGACACAGTCAAGGACCTGTAAGGAGGCCCATGTCTCCCGGACAGAGGGGTGAGAGTGGGTGTGGGAGAACTGGGATTGGAGGAGTGAATGCAGGAGTCAGGCTGGGAAGGTCTCCCAGGCTGTAGCAAGGAGTTTAGATTTTATTGTGAGTAAGGCTGGAATCTTCTGGAGGGTTTTGAGAAGAGGACTGATATGATCCAACTTTTGTTTTAAAGGAATCACTCTTGCAGATGAGAAAAGATTCTAAGGGGGCATGAATGGATAAAGGGAAATCAGTTAGAAGGCCACAGCTGTGATCCAGGTGAGATGATGAGGTGAATCAGGGGTGGAGTGGAGGGGAGGAGAAGTGGTTGGATTTGGGGCAGAGTTGAAGGAAGAGGTGACAGAATATGCTGAGAGAATAAGGGTGGGGTATGAGGAAAAGAGAGAAATCTGAATGACTTCTGAGCTTTCAGCCTGAGCATCTAGATGAAGGATGGTGACTTTTACTGAGATGGGGAAGACTAGAGTTCCACTTGCAATGCCGATAAGATGTCAGGCAGCAAGTGGCTTCAGGAATCTACATGGAAGCTATATGGAAGGGTCATGAAAGCACTATTTGGTTGTTGTCATTATACAAATGCTCTACAAAGCCACGGAACTTAAGCTATGAGATCACTCAGGGAAAGTGAGGGTGAAGGATAGAAGAGGGCTAGGGGCAGCCCTGCCACCCCAGGGTGAGAGCTGAGAAGAGAAGCATTTAGCAAATGAGGCTGAGAGAGAACCACAGTAAGGAAGGAGAAACCCAAGAAAGTATGGTTTTCCAAAGTGAAGGGAAGACAATTTTTCAAAAAGGAATGAATGGTCAACTATCTCAAACATAGTTCTTCTGTGTTGACATGAACAGTTTCCACGGCTAAGAGTTGAAGAAAATGGCAAAATTATCAAGCCCAAGCATAAAATATTAAAGGTAATCCATGGTTTCACTTGTGGTAAAATGAAAATAATTTGCCATTGGGGTGAAAATGGTACAGTGTCATGGGATGATATTTGCATTCTCTCGCCATTTATTCATTCAGTCAATGTGTATTGGATGGCTCCTGAGTGCCAAACATTTGACTGGTCACTGGGACTCAGAGATGCACACATGAAACTTATGGTCTAGTGAGAAAGGCTAGTAAAAAACTACTAATCATAACTGTAATGAGTGATTCAGAGAAGAAGTACAGGGGCTTCTCTTGCAACTAAAAATAAATAGATTAAAATCAGATAATTTCTCCATCACCCGAAAAAGAAACTCTGTACAATTAAGCATTAGCTTCCCATTTCTCACCCCTACCCAGGAGCCTGGTGACCTGTACTCTTTTTTCTGATTCTGTGAATTTTCTTTTTCTAATGATTTCATATCTGTGAGATCATACAGTATTTGTCCTATTGGGTGGTGGGGATGGAGACCCAGTAATGTGATTAACACCACCGTGTTGTATATTTGAAAGTGGTTCAAATGGGAAATTTTGAGTTGTATATGTTACCAGAATTATAAATTTTTAAAAAGCCATAGAACTGTACAACACAAGAGTGAATCCCTAACATAAACTATTGACTGTAGTTAATAGAATAGTTATAATAATATTGTCTCATCAATTGTAACAAAGGTACATACTAATGCTAGGTATTAATAACAAGGAAAACAGTGCGTGTGAGGGGAGTATTTGGGAACTCTGTATTTGCTACATGATTTTTCTGTAAACCTACAACTTCTTTAAGAAAAAGAAAAAAAAATTGAAACTTCCTTCCTCTCTTCTTGGAGTGGGAGAAAAATAAACACTGATTTGACTAAGCAAAAAACAAACAAAAACAAAAACCAAAAACCGAAAACCAAACCAAAACAACAACAAAAATAAAAGAGGATTTTTGCAATATCATTTCAAGAAGTTTAGTTTTATTTTTTAAAATATTGCATAAGAATGTTTTGCTATAAATAAAATCAAAAGATATTTGGAGCCTGGTAAAAAATGAATAGGGTTCAAAGAAATGCTGGAAATGCATCTTGTCCTCTTCTCCAAGAGACAAAGATGCAGCTCAATGAACTAAAAATCGTCACCATGATTGAACTCACAATTACAAAATAAGATAGGGAAACACGTTACAGTAAGTTGCAGTTAATCTTGCTGTATATGTGATAAATTGTCTTCATGAGTCCTCATACAGGGGCAGGGAAATGCCTGGTAATCTGTCTTCAGTTTATTGCTTTCCATTTAACTGTGAACTTACTTGTTATGCATAAAGCAATTAGGCAGGGAACTAAAGAACTGTCTCCCTTTTTTTTTTTTTTTGGAACGTTTACAAGCTTTCTGGAATTGAGCCTAACTTCCGGATTTGGACATGCCCTGTCTTTTTAATTAAGCCTTAGGATACGACTCTAATAAGCAATGTCTAGAATGGTGCATTAAGTTTTATGAGCAAATATAATTCAGATCTGCAGTGAGAAACATTTTTTTAGAGGACTTGTAACTAGTCAAAATTGAGTTTCATACTGTCCTTGAGGTACCCAAAATAAAAAATCCCCTAACACTTAAATATCAGTCACTATAGAACTTTATGCTTAAATAAAAGTAAAATTAAGGTAAGATTTCATTTTCTTACCCTGGCATTATCCTGTTCCTTTAATTTTCTTTTCTTAATGTCCTGAAACTTCTTTAAAAATAGTGTTTCTCAAGTCTGCTTTATCTAGACATCTCTTTAATTGACTGTAATTCTCTGTACATGGCTGTGCTCTAATGTCTCCGTTTGACATTTGTTTCATTTGAAGCGGTATTTGGCCTGGTTGCTGGTGGAATGACACTGTTTCTTCCTGAGACCAAAGGAATTGTTTTGCCAGAGACCATCGAAGATGCTGAGAACCTGCAGAGGTGAGGCATCGTGGTACCTGGGAGCCTGGGAACCCCTGCTACCTGTCCTCAAAAAGGGTCACAATATCACTTAACATTCTCCATTTCCTCCCTGTACAGTAAAGGTTTAGGAGTGGTTTACATATATTTGTATTTCTGTTTATTCCTCCCAGAACTGCTAAACAGGGAAACAAACCCCAATACCTATGCACTTTACCTGAGGAAAGAATGGATGGCATCAATATCCATTTTTAGTTTGGCAATGATTTGTGCTAAACCGGACCAGGAAGATTTGTCTGTGATGTTGAGTGTGGGGCCACCTAGACCCCTAGCTCATCCTCAGAGACTTCACTAACTTAAAATCAGTCTTCTGCCCTTTCAGTAACTGGGGGTTCAGATCCTTTAGTAACTTTCTTCACAAAGAAAAATGATGTAATTTTTCATCTTTATGACTGAGACCAGTGCTGTAGTGAAGTCTCAGATGCTAATCTTAAAACTATAAAAAAGGAAAGGAAGGCTCCTTTACAGGCACAGGTCTATGGATTCTATGTCTGTGAAGTACAGAGAAGTGGTCCATGGAGTTATAAATCGTAGTTCAAAATCCTGGCTAGACTACCAATTCTTGACCACCTGACTTTGGGAATGTTTTTTAACTCTGTGTAGTCTTAATTTCTTTGCCTGAAAAATATTCATGATAAGACACCTTACAGTGCAGTTGTGAAAATTCAATGAAATAGAGTAAGTGTGGCAGGTAGTAGGTATTATAATAATACTAGATTTTCTCCATTCTTCTTGCATAATATGTGATATCCTAAGTGATTCTCAAATTGTGGTATGCATAAGAATCACAAAGAGAACTTGCTAAAATGCAGATTCCTGGGCCTTCTAGATTCTGCACCCCCCCCCCAATTTTTATTTTCTGACTTAATTAGAGGGACAGCACCCAAAAGTCTGCACTTTCAATCAGCCTTGCAGATGATGCCTCAGAAAGGTGCTCTGGAAGCCTCCCTTTGAGAAATTCTGGATTTCTCAGTAGCGATGAGGGATGAACACATCTTTTATCTGTAATTGCATTTTCTTGTGGCTGGCAATTTGCATCTCATTGATCCCAAGTGGTAGCAACATACAAGCTGATGTTGTATTACCCGATTTAAAAATTCATTATAATTTAATAGTCACTGATCACCTTTTCAGGTGTTTTTATTCAATCACTTCATCATAAGCATAATCAGCATAATTGTCCCTGCCCTGCCGCTGGGGACGAGTGCTCCTGCTCTGAGTTGCCACCTGCTTCTCCATCCTGCACATTTGCACATCCTCTGTTCTCGACAGTGCTCTTCCCACTTGATAATGACCATTTATTTCATCATCTGTTTTCCCCACTAAACTGAAATCCATAGATTGGGACCGCAGTCTATCACCAAAGAGGTCATTTCAGTGGCTCCATCTTCTGTGCTTTCAAGGGGAAACGTCAGGAACTGGGAATCACAGCCCTGCTAACTGACATCGAATGGGACACCTACTTTGAAAGCTTTTCCTGCATTCTCACTCAATCCTCTCAAAACATGGTGGGGCAGCTGCTATTGTTATCACACCCATTTTTTACAGATGATGCAAATCGTGGCAGGTGCAAAAAAGTCACCAGATTCGCAGTGGAATGTTGGCTATAATGGTGACTCAGTTACCCAGCAATGTAATAGACATTTTGCTTCATGGACTGGCAAATATTTTCTGTAAAGGGTGAGATGGTAGATATTTCAGACTTTGGAGAACACATAGTCTTTTTTTTGCCACTCCTCAGCTCAGCCATTGTAGCATGCATGCAAGCAGCCAGAGACATTTGAAAGCAAAAGGGTGAGGCTGGGTTCCAATAAAACTTTATGCCTGGGCATTGAGATCTGAATTGCACCTGATTTTCAAGCATCACAGAATATTTTTATCCTGATTTTTTTCAACTACTTAAAAATGTAAAAACAGTTCTTAGCTCACATGCTGTGCAGGCAGTGCAAGATTTGGCTCACAGGCTGTAGTTTGCAGACTTCTTTTCTACTTTGTTGTCTGCTGTCCTCCCAGTTTCTACTTTGTTGCTTGCTGTCCTCCCTCTCTCTGTTTCCTGAAAAATTATCACCACTGAAACTTCATAACAGTTTCCTTAACCAAGACATTGATTGTTTATTTATTGATTTTATTTTAATTTTTACTGTTGGTTGTTACAGGAAAGCAAAGCCCAAAGAAAACACGATTTATCTTCAGATCCAAGCATCAGAATCCATTGGTACCTAAAGAGAAATACTTCACTGGAGACCAACTGGCAGAGAGATGGAGGCGGATTTCTGAAGAAATTCTTAGAAGCCCTTATATCCCCAAACTCTTTCTCATACCCTCTCAACCCTAAAGACTCGTTTGAGGGGGCTTTGTTTTAGTTTGTTTGCTTTCCTTTAAATCCTGCAGGACATTTAAACTATCTTTTATCTATTTATCCTTTCTAGTGAAAGTGATTATCAAGTACTTAATTATCTAAGGTATTTTGAAGACCCAATAGAAATTAAAGTTTGCTTAGGAAAGAGGCCTCTGTAACTGGCTTTCTAGAATAAATATTGTTTTATTCACTATCTGAAAGAAAACACCATTGTATTGTATATCTGTGCTGGCAAAAACACTTCAACATGCAGTGCTTGATTGTTAAATATGGAACTTCACTGGCGAAGTGTATCCCAGTGATGTTTACATACATATTCCATGACAGAATACAACACGATCCTTACACATAGGCTAGCAGCACTATTACCATTTTAGGGAAAAAAAATTCTAGCACATATGTTCTAGGAATATTTTCTCCATCTTCACTCTTGGTTCTGGCTCTTGTCAGTGACTCTAGAAGGTGAACTAATATGCCAATTACAAAACAAAACAGTAAATATATCAAAAAGTTCAATTTATTACAAGTTAGGTCCTTCTTGAAACCTATGTAAGGCGATTTAGTTATGGAAAACATGCAAAATATTGATTAAAAAATTTCTTTAGCTGTTGAGACAAACCACAAAGACTGCATAATAGCAAGGCTTCAGAGCACACCAGAAAAAGTTTCTAATGCTTATTGGAGACACAGTGAAATACATGCGGTTGCATTATAAATACATTTGGTGTGACCAGCTAAGAATAAGTAATGGCCTCAGGCCTCAGAGTCTTAAGATCATAGTATTTGATACTGAACAACACTTGGCTCTTCTTTTGACAAAGGACATTGGCTACTTGGAAATCTGAATATTTTCTCTTGGCCACCAAAAAAAAAAGGCTTGTCTTCCAAATTCTGTTTTAAAACACAATCTGGACACATGGAAGGAATTTGGCACTTACTTTCAGCTTCTCCAAACAAAGCCCTTATGCTCTCTTACAGTTCCTGACCACAATGATTATACACTTTATTCAAAATAAGTATGTAAACTGCAGGCTTTGAATAAGTTTTTCCAAATGTGTAGTAAAATATAATCTTTCTTAGAATCCTTTTGGTAATAGTCTTGAGGAAGGCTTAAGACAATAAAGGGTCATCATTCAAATAAAACCTAAACCTGCAACTTTCCTGTTGCTTCTCTGACACGTTTGAATAAGAAGAAGGCACGGTGTCCTCATGGGATAAAAGCCCAGCTGGGGTTTACTTAAAACACACAAAGGCATGGATCACAGGTAAGATTTGCCTGGACAGTCAAGAAGTACCTACATCTGTAGAGTTGAGGTGGCCACTTCTTCTTGGGCATATCTATACCTGCCACCTGAGGCAGGGAGGATTTTTCCAGAGAACCAGCTTTAAAGGGGTGCCAAATACCCCAAAGAATTGAAGAGTCATTTGCACACTAATGTTCAAAGAAGTATTATTCACAATTGCCAAAAGACAGAAGCAACCCAAATGTGTGTCAACCAATGAACAGATGAACAAAATGTGGTATAAACATATAATGGAATATTATTCAGCCATAAAAAGGAATGAAGTCGTGATACATGCGACAACATGGATGAACCTGGAAGACATCATGTTGAGTGAAATAAGCCAAACACAAAAGGACAAATATTGAATGGTCTCACTGATTTGAAACAATTAGAATAAGCAAACTCATAGAGTCAGAATCTAGGATCTAGGTTAACAGGGGATGGGGTGGGAGTGGGGAATGGAAAGTTAAGGCTTAAAATAAGCACAGGGTTCTTATTTGGAATGTTGAAAATGTTTTGGTAAGGGGTGGTGGGGATGATGGTGCAACATTGTGAATGTAATTAACAGCACTAAAATGTATATCTGAGTGTGACTAAAACAGGAAATTTTAGACTGTATATATAGTGACAGAATAAGAATTAAAAAAAAAGATCCATGGAACCACACTGCACAAACAGTGAACCCTAAGTTAAACCGTGGACTGTGTTTAATAGTACAATTGTAAAAATGTGCCAATATCAATTGTGGCAAATGTTCTGCACCAGTAGAAGATGTTAATAATCAAAACCATCTTTTGGTCTATACTTCAGCCAACCAAACAAGCTGTTAGAGCCCTTTCTAACCCTTCAAGTTACAACATTGGATCCAGAATTTCTACCTAGTCATAACAATAAATTCAGCCTGATCCAACTTTATGTTCCTTCCACCATTATTCCACACTCTAAATATTCATTCCCACACAGATTCCTCAGATCTCTAGCCATATAAATTAGGAATATCATGCAACTCTTTTGGAGTGTGGTGTACCTCTTCACAAGTCACACTTTGAACCTCACCTTTTGGGGCCTCTTGGGACTTCAGTCTAGTAATAGGTCAGGAAGCAAAGAGAGGTAGTGGGGATGGGTCCTGAGGAAAATTAGTACCGTCTTTCAAGTCAGCTACCTCCGGGGATTCCATTACAGGTTTGTCCAGCAAAGAAGGTTTAATCTCCTCAGATGTGGGTGGAAAGGCTGCTATCTCGGGGGGTGGGGGGGCATTATAGGCTTATATAAGAAAGCAGAATTAACCTAGTCAGACAGGGGTGGAAAGACTGCTTCTACTGGCAAAGAAGACTCAGCAGAATGTCCCCAGCTTTATCAGGATCTGCCCATATGTCCCCATTCCAGTCTGCAGGATCCCCTGGCAGGGTTGGTGTTCTGGTTTGCTAATGCTGCCCTTTTGCAAAACACCAGAGATGGATCAGCTTTTATAAAGGGGGTTTATCTGGTTACCCAGTTACAATCTTAAGGCCATAAGGTGTCCAAGGTAAGGCATAAGCAATAGGGTACCTTCACTCGAGAAAGGCCATTGGCGTACAGAAAACCTCTGTTAGCTGGGAAGGCATGTGGCTGGTGTCTGCTTGCTCCCATGTTGGGTTCTAGCTCCTCTCTCAGTTCCTGTGCATTCTTCAAAATGTTGCTCTTGGCTGTAGCAAGCTTGCTCATCTGACTGAGCTTATATAGTGCTCCAGCAAACTAAGCAAGGCCCATGGTGAATGGGTGGGGTCACACCTCCATGGAAACCATCCAACCAGAATCATCACCCACAGTTGGGTGAGTCACATCTCCATGGAAACACTCAATCAAAGAATTACAATCCAATCAACACTAATACGTCTGCCCATACAAGATTGCACCAAAGATAATGGTGTTTTGGAGGACAAATACATTCAAACTGACACAGTTGGGAATTTAATTTGTATTGTAATTCATTTACTTGCATGATGAATCTCTGGGTTTGGTTTTCAGAAATCTCAACTCTGTGGCTATAGTAGGGAAGGGTTTCTTTCAAGATACACATAGAAAATTTCATGTCGTTTATGTGGCATTGAGTTGGGAATCTGAAGCCTTGAACTCATCCTTCTCTTTCACAACTTCCTCCAGTATATTTAGCAAAACCCAGCCAATCTCATTATACGCATTAGCTCCGCAAAAATGTTCTATGGTATCAAATACACATTCACATGGAAACTTGCCTCTCATGGGCACTTGAGTAGAAGTATCCAATGGTGATACTTTGAGTATCTTTATTGACATATCACACTTTGGATTATCAGTGCCCTCTTTATCAATGGAAATAAAATTATTAATGCCTTTAAAGCTAATCAGATTAAAGAACCAATTCTCAAAACCCCAGAATCACTTCAGAAAATTCATCCTTATGATTCTGCTCCTCTACTATCACTTTTATTTTTTTTTTTATTTTTTTTTTAATCATCATTTTATTGAGATATATTCACATACCACGCAGTCATACAAAACAAAACGTACTTTCGATTGTTTACAGTACCATTACATAGTTGTACATTCATCACCTAAATCAATCCCTGACACCTTCATTAGCACACACACAAAAATAACAAGAATAATAATTAGAGTGAAAAAGAGCAATTGAAGTAAAAAAGAACACTGGGTACCTTTGTCTGTTTGTTTCCTTCCCCTACTTTTCTACACATCCATCCATAAACTAGACAAAGTGGAGTTTGGTCCTTATGGCTTTCCCAATCCCATTGTCACCCCTCATAAGCTACATTTTTATACAACTGTCTTCGAGATTCATGGGTTCTGGGTTGTAGTTTGATAGTTTCAGGTATCCACCACCAGCTACCCCAATTCTTTAGAACCTAAAAAGGGTTGTCTAAAGTGTGCGTAAGAGTGCCCACCAGAGTGATCTCTCGGCTCGTTTTGGAATCTCTCTGCCACTGAAGCTTATTTCATTTCCTTTCACATCCCCCTTTTGGTCAAGAAGATGTTCTCCGTCCCACGATGCAGGGTCTACATTCCTCCCCGGGAGTCATATTCCACGTTGCCAGGGAGATTCACTCCCCTGGGTGTCTGATCCCACGTAGTGGGGAGGGCAGTGATTTCACCTTTCAAGTTGGCTTAGCCAGAGAGAGAGGGCCACATCTGAGCAACAAAGAGGCATTCAGGAGGAGACTCTTAGGCACAAATATAGGGAGGCCTAGCCTCTCCTTTGCAGCAACCGTCTTCCCAAGGGTAAAACTTATGGTAGAGGGCTCAACCCATCAAACCACCAGTCCCCTATGTCTGTGGTCATGTTAGCAACCATGGAGGTGGGGTAGGCGAATACCCCTGCATTCTCCACAGGCTCCTCAAGGGGATACTACATCTTTTTTTTTTCCTTGTTTTTCTTTCTTTTTTTTTTTTTTTAACTTTCCCTTCTTTTTTAAATCAACTGTATGAAAAAAAAGTTAAAAAGAAAACAAACATACAATAAAAGAACATTTCAAAGAGACCATAACAAGGGAGTAAGAAAAAGACAACTAACCTAAGATAACTGCTTAACTTCCAACATGTTCCTACTTTACCCCAAGAAAGTTACATAATATAGCAACATTTCTGTGAACTTGTTCCTACTATATCCATCAGAAATTAACAGACCATAGTCATTTCTGGGCATCCCCAGAACGTTAAATAGCTTATCTGTTCTTCTTGGATTATTGTTCCCCCTTCCTTAATTGCTCTCTACTGCTAGTTCCCCTACATTCTACATTATAAACCATTTGTTTTACATTTTTCAAAGTTCACATTAGTGGTAGCATATAATATTTCTCTTTTTGTGCCTGGCTTATTTCGCTCAGCATTATGTCTTCAAGGTTCATCCATGTTGTCATATGTTTCACGAGATCGTTCCTTCTTACTGCCGCGTAGTATTCCATCGTGTGAATATACCACATTTTATTTATCCACTCATCTGTTGAAGGACATTTGGGTTGTTTCCATCTCTTGGCAATTGTTAATAATGCTGCTATGAACATTGGCGTGCAGATACCTGTTCGTGTCACTGCTTTCCGATCTTCCGGGTATATACTGAGAAGTGCAATCGCTGGATCGAATGGTAACTCTATATCTAGTTTTCTAAGGAACTGCCAGACTGACTTCCAGAGTGGCTGAACCATTATACAATCCCACCAACAATGAATAAGAGTTCCAATTTCTCCACATCCCCTCCAGCATTTGTAGTTTCCTGTTTGTTTAATGGCAGCCATTCTAACCGGTGTTAGATGGTATCTCATTGTGGTCTTAATTTGCATCTCTCTAATAGCTAGTGAAGCTGAACATTTTTTCATGTGTTTCTTGGCCATTTGTATTTCCTCTTCAGAGAACTGTCTTTTCATATCTTTTGCCCATTTTATAATTGGGCTGTCTGTACTATTGTCATTGAGTTGTAGGATTTCTTTGTATATGCAAGATATCAGTCTTTTGTCAGATACATGGTTTCCAAAAATTTTTTCCCATTGAGTTGGCTGCCTCTTTACCTTTTTGAGAAATTCCTTTGAGGTGCAGAAACTTCTAAGCTTGAGGAGTTCCCATTTATCTATTTTCTCTTTTATTGCTTGTGCTTTGGGTGTAAAGTCTAGGAAGTGACCGCCTAATACAAGGTCTTGAAGATGTTTTCCTACATTATCTTCTAGGAGTTTTATGGTACTTTCTTTTATATTGAGATCTTTGGTCCATTTTGAGTTAATTTTTGTGTAGGGGGTGAGGTAGGGGTCCTCTTTCATTCTTTTGGATATGGATATCCAACTCTCCCAGCCCCATTTGTTGAAAAGACCATTATGGCTCAGTTCAGTGACTTTGGGGGCCTTATCAAAGATCAGTCGGCCATAGATCTGAGGGTCTATCTCTGAATTCTCAATTCGATTCCATTGATCTATATGTCTATCTTTGTGCCAGTACCATGCTGTTTTGGCAACTGTGGCTTTATAATAAGCTTGAAAATCAGGGAGTGTAAGTCCTCCCACTTCGTTTTTCTTTTTTAGAGTGTCTTTAGCAATTCGAGGCATCTTCCCTTTCCAAATAAATTTGATAACTAGCTTTTCCAAGTCTGCAAAGTAGGTTGTTGGAATTTTGATTGGGATTGCATTGAATCTGTAGATGAGTTTGGGTAGAATTGACATCTTAATGACATTTAGTCTTCCTATCCATGAACATGGAATATTTTTCCATCTTTTAAGGTCCCCTTCTATTTCTTTTAGTAGAGTTATGTAGTTTTCTTTGTATAGGTCTTTTACATCTTTGGTTAAGTTGATTCCTAGGTACTTGATTTTTTTAGTTGCTATTGAAAATGGTATCTTTTTCTTGAGTGTCTCTTCAGTTTGTTCATTTCTAGCATATAGAAACATGACTGACTTATGTGCATTAATCTTGTATCCTGCTACTTTGCTAAATTTGTTTATTAGCTCTAGTAGCTGTATCATCGATTTCTCAGGGTTTTCTAGATATAAGATCATATCATCTGCAAACAATGACAGTTTTACTTCTTCTTTTCCAATTTGGATGCCTTTTATTTCTTTGTCTTGCCAGATTGCCCTGGCTAGCACTTCCAGCACAATGTTGAATAACAGTGGTGACAGCGGGCATCCTTGTCTTGTTCCTGATCTTAGAGGGAAGGCTTTCAGTCTCTCTCCATTGAGTACTATGCTGGCTGTGGATTTTTCATATATGCTCTTTATCATGTTGAGGAAGTTTCCTTCAATTCCTACCTTTTGAAGTGTTTTTATCAAAAAGGGATGTTGGATTTTGTCAAATGCTTTTTCAGCATCTATTGAGATGATCAATTGATTTTTCCCTTTTGACTTGTTAATGTGTTGTAATACATTGATTGTTTTTCTTATGTTGAACCATCCTTGCATGCCTGGAATGAACCCCACTTGGTCATGGTGTATGATTTTTTTAATGTGTCTTTGGATTCGATTTGCAAGTATTTTGTTGAGGATTTTTGCATCTATATTCATTAGGGAGATTGGCTGGTAGTTTTCCTTTTTTGTAGCATCTTTGCCTGGTTTTGGTATTAGATTGATGTTAGCTTCATAAAATGAGTTAGGTAGTGTTCCATTTTTTTCAATGTTTTGAAAGAGTTTGAGTAAGATTGGTGTCAGTTCTTTCTGGAAAGTTTGGTAGAATTCCCCTGTGAAGCCATCTGGCCCTGGGCATTTATTTGTGGAAAGATTTTTGATGACTGATTGGATCTCTTTGCTTGTGATGGGTTGGTTGAGGTCTTCTATTTCTTCTCTGGTCAGTCTAGGTTGTTCATATGTTTCCAGGAAATTGTCCATTTCTTCTACATTATCCAGTTTGTTGCCATACAGTTGTTCATAATATCCTCTTATAATTTTTTTAATTTCTTCAGGATCTGCAGTTATGTCACCTTTTTCATTCATTATTTTGTTTATATGGGTCTTCTCTCTTTTTGATTTTGTCAGTCTAGCTAGGGGCTTGTCAATCTTGTTGATCTTCTCAAAGAACCAACTTTTGGTGATATTTATCCTCTCTATTGTTTTTGTGTTCTCTATGTCATTTATTTCTGCTTTAATCCTTGTTATTTCTTTTCTTGTACTTGGTTTAGGATTGGTTTGCTGTTCATTTTCTAGCTTCTTCAGTTGATCCATTAGTTCTTTGATTTTGGCTCTTTCTTCCTTTTTAATATATGCGTTTAGTGCTATAAATTTCCCCCTTAGCACTGCTTTTGCTGCATCCCATAGGTTTTGGTATGTTGTGTTCTCATTTTCATTCGCCTCTATATATTTAGCAATTTCTCTTGCTATTTCTTCTTTAACCCACTGATTGTTTAGGAGTGTGTTGTTTAACCTCCAGGTATTTGTGAATTTTCTAAGTCTCTGATGGTTATTGACTTCTAATTGTATTCCATTGTGGTCAGAGAATGTGCTTTGAATAATTTCAATCTTTTTAAATTTATTGAGGCTTGTTTTATGTCCCAGCATATGATCTATTCTGGAGAAAGTTCCATGAGCACTAGAAAAGTATGTGTATCCTGGTGATTTGGGATGTAATGTCCTGTATATGTCTGTTAAATCTAATTCATTTATCAGATTGTTTAGGTTTTCAATTTCTTTATTGGTCTTCTGTCTGGTTGATCTATCTATAGGAGAGAGTGATGTGTTGAAGTCTCCCACAATTATTGTGGAAACATCAATTGCTTCCTTTAGTTTTGCCAGTGTTTCTCTCATGTATTTTGTGGCACCTTGATTGGGTGCATAGACATTTATGATTGTTATTTCTTCTTGCTGAATTACCCCTTTTATTAGTATGTAGTGGCCTTCATTGTCTCTCAAAACATCCCTGCATTTGAAGTCTATTTTATCTGAGATTAATATTGCTACACCTGCTTTCTTTTGGCTGTAGCTTGCATGAAATATTTTTTTCCATCCTTTCACTTTCAGTTTCTTTGTGTCCCTGTGTCTAAGATGAGTCTCTTGTATGCAACATATTGATGGTTCATTTTTTTTGATCCATTCTGTGAACCTATATCTTTTAATTGGGGAGTTTAATCCATTTACATTCAACGTTAAAACCGTGAAGGCATTTCTTGAATCGGCCATCTTATCCTTTGGTTTATGTTTGCCATATTTTTCCCTCTCTCTATTAATATCCTTTATTGTACCCATACTGAATCTCTTTAGTACTGAACCTTTCTCCAAGTCTCTCTGTCCTGTCTTTTTTTCTCTGTCTGTAGGGCTCCCTTTAGTATCTCCAGTAGGGCAGGTCTCTTGTTAGCAAATTCTCTCAGCATTTGTTTGTCTGTGAAAAATTTAAGCTCTCCCTCAAATTTGAAGGAGCGCTTTGCTGGATAAAGTATTCTTGGCTGGAAATTTTTCTCACTCAGAATTTTAAGTATATCGTGCCACTGCCTTCTTGCCTCCATGGTGGCTGCTGAGTAGTCACTACTTAGTCTTATGCTGTTTCCTTTGTATGTGGTGAATTGCTTTTCTCTTGCTGCTTTCAGAACTTGCTCCTTCTCTTCTGTGTTTGACAGTGTGATCAGTATATGTCTCGGAGTGGGTTTATTTGGATTTATTCTATTTGGAGTTCGCTGAGCATTTATGATTTGTGTATTTATGTTGTTTTGAAGATTTGGGAAGTTTTCCCCAACAATTTCTTTGAATACTCTTCCTAGACCTTTACCCTTTTCTTCCCCTTCTGGGACACCAATGAGTCTTATATTTGGACGTTTCATATTATCTATCATATCCCTGAGGTCCATTTCGATTTTTTCAATTTTTTTCCCCATTCTTTCTTTTATGCTTTCATTTTCCATTCTGTCATCTTCCAGGTCACTGATTCATTGTTCAACTTCCTCTAGTCTTGTACTATGAGTGTCCAGAATGTTTTTAATTTGGTCAACAGTTTCTTTAATTTCCATAAGATCATCCATTTTTTTATTTAGTCTTGCAATGTCTTCTTTATGCTCTTCTAGAGTCTTCTTGATTTCCTTCATATCCCGTACTATGGTCTCATTGTTCATCTTTAGTTCTTTGAGTAGCTGCTCTAGGTGCTGTGTCTCTTCTGGTCTTTTGATTTGGGTGCTTGGGCTTGGGTTATCCATATCGTCTGGTTTTTTCATATGCTTTATAATTTTCTGTTGTTTTTGGCCTCGTGGCATTTGCTGAACTTGATAGGGTTCTTTTAGGGTTTGTAGACCTATTGAAGTCCTTATCTCTAATTTATCAGATCTACAGCTTCGTGGAGTACACTTTCTCTAACTAACCAGCAGGTGGCATCCACGAGCCACCTGTTCTCCACAAGCCAGATCTCCCCTGCTTAGCCTTTTTTTTTTTGGTGAGTGGGGGAGTGAGTCTTGTCTGGCCCAATTGGTGTACCAAGCTTGCGTGTGTAGTTGGTGTTGCCTGCCCTGTATGTGGGGCGTGTTTCTGGGCAGTCGGGAAGGGGGGGTGGCCCTAACAATCAAATCTCCCTGATGATCCTAGAGTTTTAAAGCTGCTGCAATAGTCTAATCCTTCAGTTCAGTCCTGCCACAGTTTGTCTCTGCCACTGACCCACAAGTCTTTGGTATTGGCGTATGGCTCCTGAGACTTGCAAGTGGGCCCCTCTTCCAGGCCGTGCACCCCGGGTCCTCTGTTGAGGGATGACTGTGCTATGTCACAGGTGAGTGCCGTCCCCCCAGGGCAGTTCTGGGCTGCTGGGCTGTGTAGGGAGGCTCCCAGTCTGCTCAAATGATGGCTGAATGGGGCTTTGTTAATTCACACTGCTCCACCTTCCCAGCTCTGGGACAATCAGCTGAGGTTGCAGGGAAGGCTAATGTCCATGCCCAGTTTTGTGGTGTGTGCCTGTTATTTGAAGCACTTCCGTCACACTGGGTTGTCTGGGGCAGCTCTGGGCTATGGGGCTGGCGATGGGCAGGAGTGTTTCCTGTCCACCAGGATGATGGCTGTGAGCGGACACCCCCTTTTCTTGGGAAGTTGTGGTGTTTAGTGAATTTTCTCAGCCACTGGATTATTGCCTTTTGTCTCAGAGCTCTCTTAGTTCTGCTCTTGACTTGGCATGCCCAAATTGCAATTCTTTGAAGCTTTCTGTATTGGGCTTCTTAGAGTAATTGTTTTAGAAAAAGAAAAAAGGATTAAAAAAAAAAAAAAAAAAAAAAGGGCCCTCCTCAGAGATCTAATGGGTTATTGAAATGCTAATAGACAAAGCAACCAGGGCCATTAAGGAAAGGTCCACAGGGCAGAGAGATCGGCTTTTCTTTGGGATTTGCATATGCGCCTCAAGGCCTGAGCTCCGCCCTTCCCCTTTCTGTGTTCACCAGAACTCCAAAAATCCTCTGCTTTTATTTTGGAGTTTTTCGTGTTATTTTTTTTTTTCTATGTCTGTCTCCTCTCTGCTGGGCTGGCAGCTCTCAGATTCTCTGGTGTCTGGTCTCAGTCTATCTATGGTTGGAGTCTGTATCAGTAGAATGAGTTTCTGATAAGAGCAGCCACTGCAGTTCTCTCTTCTCCTTCCCGGAGCTGACAGCCCCTCCTCCCACGGGACTGAGCCTGGCAGGGAGGGGCGCGGGTCCCCTGGCCGCAAAAACTTACAGATTTCGCTGATCTCAGCAGTTCGACATTTTCATGAGTGTTGTATGAAGTATGCCCAAAGACAGATTGCTCTGTGGTGTCCAGTCCACGCAGTTCCTGGCTTTTTCCCTACTTTCCTGGAGGAGTAACTAAAACTTACAGCTCACCAGTCTGCCATCTTGCCCCGCCTCTTGGGCACTGTTCTTGAAGCTGGAGATACCAAATATCCGGGAGGCCCCTTGCGTGCGTGGCGTAGACGCTCCAGCAGGCGGGCCCCTCTACTATCACTTTTAGTACCAAAATCTGTATCAGTTAGGGTTCTCCAGAGAAACAGAACCAATAGGATATCTCTATCTTTCTATCTATCTATCTGCATCTGTCTATCTATCTATCTAAAGAGATTTATTATAAAGAATTGAATCATGTAATTTTGGAGGCCAGCAAATTGAAGTTTGTAGAACAGGCTGGAAGCTATAAATTCCAATAAAAGTAATGTTGAATTCTTGAGTTCAGATTTCTTAGGATGGAAACAAAGGAAGGAGTGGAGGGTGTAGCCTTGAGGCAGAATTCCTTCTGATCCCTGGAGCCCTGAGTTCTTGCTTTCAAGACCTCCAGCTGATTGGAAGAGGCCCACCCACATTGCAGAGGGTAACTGCCTTTAATTAAAGTCAGCTGGTTGTAGATGCTAATCGCATCTATGAAACATACCCACAGTAACTACTAAGCTAGTGATTGGCAAACAACTGGACTCCATAACTCAGTCAAGTTGACACATAGAATTCACTATCAGAGTGGGTTTCTCTCCTTCCTCTATACAGACATAGCTATATATACAAATATTTGGCAAAATGACCTTTATCCAAACACAATTTTATTGAAGTATATTCACATACCAGGCAATCATCCAAAGTATACAATCTATTGTTCACAGTATCATCATATAGTTATACATTCAATTTTTTGTTGAAGTACTAAGCAAAGTTCACTGCCACTATTCCCCCTTTTATCCCTGATTTTGGCCACTAGGCATGCAGCAAGCATTGCCCCAAGCTGAGTTCTCATAGTAGAATCAGGAACCAAAGGATGCAAGTTCTTGGCATTTACATTGCGGGCAAAGTTTCAGACAAAAGAAAAGGGAATTTCCCTCCCCTATCAACAGAGGAGACAAAAATGGCTCTTGGCTGGGGAAACAGGAGAAGAGTCAGAGACAAACCTTAAGAGTTAGAGTCTGGTCTTTGAGAAGGGGCCCTGGGCTCTCATCTACTGCTTCCACCATGCATAAGCTCCAAAACAGACAAAAGAGGGGTAAATATGCCTATGAGTAACCGAAATCTGCAAATTATCAGGGACTTGAAAAAGATAAAAGTTTATTTCCTTCTTATATTCAACAAGTTCAAATGAGGTTGGCTCAGAGCTAAAATAGTATGCCACAGAGACAGACCTAAGTGACTGCTGCGCTGTTTTTCTGCTGGGCAGGGCTTTTATTCCAAAGTCCAAGATGGCTGCTGAAGCACCAGCCATCACATTTATCCACACTGCAGAAAATAGGGAGAGAAAACGAAGAGCACAGCCCCCACTGATAAGGGATGTTTCCTGGACGTTTTACACAGCTCTTCCATAATATCTCACCGGTCACAACACCTAGGGGCAAGAAAGAATAGCAAATGGGGGGGAGCTGTGAGCCCTACATAAATTTGTGTGTTCCGTTATGGAGAGCAGGTAGTAGGGAAAGCTAGCTGTCTCTTCTCTGGCTGGTGGGATGACTGACTCTCCAAAGAGAAACTGAGGAACTGTGAGTAGAGGGGCCTGTCATTGCCATAGGTACTTGTGACATAAAGAGCTCTCCATACCACCAGGGCAGGGGAGGGTTGAATGTAAACACCTGAACAAAGCTCCTGAGCAGATGGGCACGAGGCCAGCTTCTGAGCATCCTTGTGACTTGGGCATGCGAAACTCTAAAGGCCTCCCACATGGTTGAGCATAGCAGGATGCAATACCAGGATAGGATGACAGGAGAACATCAATAGCTGGTTGCAAAGCTGGGGACCACATGGGGCTAAAGGCACTTCAGAAAACATCAGCATGAAACAGACTATATCAGAAGCTGCAGCACCATGTACGTCTCCAGGGATACCAGTGGAGCAGAATACTTCAAATTCACTAGGCTTACCTCAATTTGCTGAGAAAATCATAAAGTGACCAAGATTACCTTAAGTTGGTCGAATTAAATTTTCTGCATCCTGGAATGGAAGACTTGAGATAAAAACCAAGCCATAGAAGAAAAAGATGACATTTCTTGCATATTTAAATTGTGTGGTCTGAGGATTCATGTGCGCGCATGTGTGCGATACTTAAAAATTGGAATCCTGCCATATCTATTGATTTGCAACTTGCTTTTTCCATTTAGCATCTTTCCATTTAGCACCCATGGATCTGCTTCTTTTTGACAATGTCATAACGATGCATTGCGTCCTATACTTTATTGAACTGTTTCTGCTTTCTGTTCCTAGAATGTGGTCGTCTTCAAGCAATTGTAAATGATGAGGCTGTTTGTTGGCTCTCCTGCTCATCCTATGTGTCACCCCCCACCCCCCGCCATGGCTGCCTCACACTGGGAGGGGGTACCTGGCCACCTCCTGGCTCAGGCTGGCGTTCGTGGGGCAGGTGCTACCCCACCGTGTGGAGCACCCATTTATTTACAGATGCAGAGACCACAGCGAGAGCCCCGTTCTGTGGTATCCCAAACTCACCTCCACTTTATCATTGTCCACACACTGTCCTCCCAGACTCCACCTTAATGCCTTCTTTATCTTGTGTTTGCCAGAATGTCAAAACTCTAGTTATTCTCTTCACCTCTGAGTATTTTGGGTGTAAAATGCATTTTTTCTTGCTGTGCCAAATCCTGTGAGTCTCCTTTTACTTATTCGTTTTATTGCATTTCTACGTATATTACATTTTACATTCCATTTCAAATGATCCCAAACCTGCATGACTGCATTCAAAAATCTCTCAATAGGTGCATTTCCCACACACACCACCTAAAATTTTTGCCCCGTCTGAATTAAACAGCTCTCCCCCAATTAGAACAACTTATCCCTTAAGTGGAAGGATCTAGAGAAAGCATTCTTACCTCTGACCCTTGAGGAATGTGCAGTGGATGGGAGACATCAGGTGCCTCCAGGGGCTGCTGTCTCTTTGGGGAGTGCATGGATTTATCTCAGGGATTAGATGGCCTTTTTCTTTTTTTTTTTTTTTAGAGTTTTTTTTTTTTTATTATTCATTTTATTGAGATATATTCACAGACCATGCAGTCATACAAAACAAAGCATACATTCGATTGTTCACAGTACTATTACATAGTTGTACATTCATCACCAAAATCAATCCCTGACACCTTCATTACCACACACACAAAAGTAACAAGATAAAAATTAAAGTGAAAAAGAGCAATTAAAGTGAAAAAGAACACTGAGTGCCTTTTTTTTTCTTTTGTTTGTTTGTTTGTTTGTTTTTTTCCTTCCCCCATTTTTCTACTCATCCATCCACAAACTAGACAAAGGGGAGTGTGGTCCATATGGCTTTTCCAATCCCATTGTCACCCCCTCATAAGCTACATTTTTATATAGTCATCTTCAAGATTCATGGGTTCTGGGTTGTAGTTTGATAGTTTCAGGTATTTACTGCTAGCTATTCCAATTCATTAGAACCTAAAAAGGGTTGTCTAAATTGTGTGTAAGAGTGCCCACCAGAGTGACCTCTCGGCTCCTTTTGGAATCTCTCTGCCACTGAAGCTTATTTGTAGACCCACGATGCCGGGTCTACATTCCTCCCCGGGAGTCATATTCCACGTTGCCAGGGAGATTCACTCCCCTGGGTGTCTGATCCCACGTAGGGGGGAGGGCAGTGATTTCACCTTTCAAGTTGGCTTAGCCAGAGAGAGAGGGCCACATCTGAGCAACAAAGAGGCATTCGGGAGGAGGCTCTTAGGCTCAATTATAGGGAGGCCTAGCCTCTCCTTTGCAGCAACAGTCTTGCCAAGGGCAAGTCCCGTGGTAGAGGGCTCAGCCCATCAAACCACCAGTGTCTCATATCTGTGAGCACATCCACAACCATCGAGGTGGAGAAGCTAGATGGCTTAGCAAATATGCCTTGCCAGGAATTTCAGAGCATGAGGGCAGGATTGGAAAGGGCCAAAGAAACAAAGAGATGGCTAATCTGCCACCCAGGTGAAAAGGCTCAAAGCTGCCTCCTAAATTAAAAATGGAGGGCTAAAAGGAGTATTTGGAAGAAGGGAAGGAAGCTAGAAAGAAGCAGTAGGATAAATTGCACATTTGACCCGGTGAGTTTAGAAGCCAAGCAGTTCCCCACATCCCTCCATCTTAGCCAAGAGGGAAGTAGGGGTCTCAAGTATGGACTGACATCCTTAAACTGCACAGCTCAGGGCATGACCTCTCATTCCAATTTAATGCCCCTTTCAGTATTTCCTCCCCATGGCCTGAGAACAAAAAGTCTCACAATAACCCAATGGACCAAGAGTTAACTTACCCTGTTACACAAAGCCTGGCTGGGTGACTGCAGATTGATTTTTGGGAGCCCAGGAAAGTAATAATGGGGTACTGTAAGTGCCAAAGAACAGCTTAATAGAGAAGCTGGTAAACTGTGGACCTATGTTCTATCTTGTTAGTCTCAGATCCTAGTTTTGTTTTAGTCTAGCCTGGGAGGGAGAGTCTGAACTGTTCAGCGAACCATACTCTGTCATTCACAATCCTTTTACAAAAATGATTTCAGTTTTCATCTGTGTCTCTGCGTACCTTCTAATTACGGATAAGATTTTCACCCTCTCTCCTGGCCTGGAATGTCAATCAGCTCAGCCTTCATTTTTGTGATCTCAACGACTTCTTCTTGACATGCCAATATCATTTCTTCTCTGACTCTAAATGCTGGGTGCTCATAAATCCAACATCTGCAATTTATTGTCTTGCTTGAAGCTCCAGACTTCTCTTAAACTGTTGGAGGAATGTTTTCATCTGCTCTGCTAGTATTGTCCCAGTCATTAGTTATTATTAATAAAATCTAGAATTATTCTTCATTTAAAAAGAGCTCTTTTAACATCGGCCATTGCCCTGCAGATGGCAAGGCTTTTGTTGCCTACTTTTAGTCTCAGTCCTAATTTGTGTTTTCAGCCGAGTCTCTTGAGAGTGTTTGTAATTTCCCCCCATTTAGTCATCATAAAAATTGATCTTGTTTAACCACTTATTTTCAGGATACTTGCCACAGCTGTTGGAATTATTGTTCTCTGTGTGGTTGAGGAAAGGAAGAGGGTTCCTTATCTAAGCTTTTGATTATGGGCCTTCCCTCACTAGTGTAGCTATTTCAAAGTTCTGCCTCTCTCCTTAAACCCTCTGGCCTCTCACCCGAGTATCCACTTGTGCCTCAATTCAGAAAATTCTCATTGAGCACCTACTATGTCCTAGGTACTCCCTAAGATGCCAGGAAACATGAGCTAATTAAAAAGCAAAACCAAAACAAAACAAACTAAAACCTTCTGCTTTCAGAGAAATTACCTTCCTGTGGAGGAAAACAGAGAAAAGCAACAAAAGTAAATGATTTATTATTTAGCAAGTGATAGGCCTTGCGGAGAAAGATAAAACAGAAAGTGTTCAGCAGTGTCAGTTGGCAAAACTCGAGGAGAAAGAAAGAATGCATTTTGTCCATGACTTGTTGGACATAAGATGCCCAGTGGGCAGTTGGTGGGGGCTCTGGAGCTGTGGACTCATATAAGGGTATCACCAGTGTTAGGTGAAGATTGAAGGTGTGAATGTGGATAAGCAGTCTGGGATGTGGGGAGAAGAGGATTGTTCCAGTTTGCTAATGCTGCTGGGATGCAAAACACCAGAAATGGATTGGCTTTTATAAAGGATGTCTATATGGTTTCACAGTTACAGTCTTAAGGCCATAAAGTGTCCAAGGTAATGCATCAACAACCAGGTACCTTCACTGGAGGATGGCCAATGGCATCCAGAAAACCTCAGTTAGCTGGGAAGCCACCTGGCTGGCATCTGCTCTGGAGTTCTGGTTTCAAAATGGCTTTCTCCCAGGACGTTCCTCTCTAGGCTTCAGCTTTTTTCCAAAACGTCGCTCTCAGATACTTCTGGGGCATTTGTCCTCTCTGAGCTTCTCCAGAGCAAAAGTCTGCTTTCAACGGCCATCTTCAAACTGTCTCTCATCTGTAGCTACTCTCTCAGCTCCTGTGCATTCTTCAAAGTGTCCCTCTTGGCTGTAGCAAGCTGCTCCTTCTGTCTGAGCTTATATAGTGCTCTAGTAAACTAATCAAGGCCCATGCTGAATGGGCAGAGCCATGCCTCCATGGAAATTATCCAGTCAGAGTTATCACCCATGGGTGGGTTGCATCTCTGTGGAAACAATCAAAGAATTAGAATCTAATCAACACTGATACGTCTGCCCACACAAGATTGCATCAAAGGCAATGTCATTTTGGGGGGACATAATACATTCAAACCAGCACAAGGATGCAAAACAAAACACAAGGATGGGTAGAAGGAATAGAGGGACTACATAATGAAGGCACAGGATTTGGGAAATGGTTGAGAAAAGATGGTACCCAAGGGTACCATGAGACCTAAGTCAGCCAGCAAGCATCATTTAGTTGCTCCTTAGCAAAACACGGTGATCTCTGATTCATTCTTACTGAAAAATCAAGTAGAAAATATGCAGGCCACTAAGGAAGGAACCCAACCCTGTTCCGCAGATTTAGTGATTACTAGGTACTAGGAGGTTTTAGTCTGCCATATGTAATCTGCGAAGTAGTACTGGCTCTTTGTTTTTTGGGGGGGCTTTTGGGATGGTGGTGA
The DNA here is from genome assembly GCF_015220235.1 of Choloepus didactylus. Classification (NCBI taxonomy): domain Eukaryota; kingdom Metazoa; phylum Chordata; class Mammalia; order Pilosa; family Megalonychidae; genus Choloepus; species Choloepus didactylus. The sequence continues at coordinate 17,118,320 of NC_051330.1, read as the reverse complement.
GGGGTAGGATATTTATTTCCCACTTCTCATGTTTGCATAAGGCTTCAGAATTTCCACCCCACTCCCAAGAAGGAAAGATATTGGAGGAATTATGCAAGCTTCCCCAGACTATCTCATTTTTCTTATCTCTATGTCAACATATACCATTTATGCAGTATTCTAATAGAAACTTATTTTTGTCTTTAAAATAGCTGTCCCATTGCTGTATAATACAGCCAATATATAGTCAGAGTGCCTGGGGTATTTTTAAAACTGTTGGATGATATCCACTTTATTTCTTTTTTTTTTTTTATAGAAAGAAAAAAAAAACAAGAGTTTCTAGGGCTTTGAATATTATTATTTAAAGATATGGTTTGGTGGGACAAAAATCAAGCATGGTATATCAAAGTTAATAAAAAGTTCTTTTACGTAAGAGAATTGCATGTAAGAGGAAAAAGGTTGGTACTTCAGATAGAGAAACAAATTTATTTGCACATGAGAACATGATACAAAAAATTTAATAGAATTAGTCTGTTTGGAAGCATTGGTATGTGTTCATGACTTTGAAAGGCTCCTCCTGGCTCTTTCACCAAGTGGCTGAGGTTGCCTCTGACAATCCAGTGGGCACCCCAGGCACCCAGATTTTAGACTCTAATACTGTGATCTGCTAAAAAGAATAAGAATTCCAAGGACAGTGGCTGTGGCCAGGCCTAGGGACAAGAAAAATTAAAAACTCAAGAAGGGCCAGGAAAAGCAGGAATGCTCAAATATCTAGCATTGTGTTAAGATAAGATGTCTAAATATGGAGTTTTCCCAGTGGTATAGCAGTGACAACTTCAACAGCATGAAAACAAAGAACATTAGTCGATTGGAGCAAGTTCAGCCTATAAAAAGAATCACAAGCCCATTAAGATACTCAAGAAGAACAAAAAATAGAAAGTGTGCCAAAAAAAAAAAAAAAAAAAGCACACATGCATTTCCAATAAAGTTTACAAGACATTCTATCAGTTGTTCAACACAACTAATGTGAAATTTCCACTCAAGGTTTGATTAATACCAAAGTTAATCCTACATTGAAAACAGATCTAAAGAAGAAATAATAAGTTTACTTAAAATATATGATGCCTACTGCTTGGTAATTTTAAATTATAACATATTGGCCATCCAGAATTAAAATGAGTTAGAAACCAAGGTAAAATGTCTCTAGGGCTCAATCCGCATGGAGGACTATTGGTTTGGAATAAGAGGATGCTGATATAAGAAAAAAATGCAGATAGAGTGGCATGACCAGGGTTCTGTTTCACTACGCCAAAACTCAGCTACTGCAGTGGACCAGACTGCCCATCAAGCCACCAAAATTATGAGTCAGGGAGAAATAGTCACAAAATTGTTTGTCACCTTTGAAAGATATAAAAGTAAAAATGACATTTCAAGACAACACAACTTCTTAGCTTACACAAGAGACACTGGAGATTACAAAGACAATTCCTTCTACCTCAACTATCGTACTCCCAAGAGTGACTATAGTTAACCTTCAAATGGGCACTTTAAATCCCAGGCCAGACTGTTAAAAACTGAAATTCTTACAGGCACAGACTCTTTCTCCCATTTCCTCCTTCTTTGTGGATAGGCGCAGGGAGGGTGGAGGCCATTAGTTGTGTTGAACAACTGATAGAATGTCTTGTAAACTTTGTTGGAAATGTTTGTATCTTTTTTTTGGTGGTGACCCAACTAGAAATGCACTCAGGCCCCAGATAAACCTGGTAAAACCACCACAACATGCCACTGAGGAAGAAGTTGAAATAGTTGCCTTAGTTATTGAATTGGAAAATAATAATCAGACACAGGCACTTAAAACGGTAAGTACTTTTATTCTTACAAATTTTGAGGGCATAGTTTAACAATAATCTAATGATTACAATAAGTCCGAAAAGCTAATGGAAAGACGGAAACTCTCAAACCACTAGCGGTCGGTGGGGAGGGTTAGAGGCAAAATGGTAAAGTACCTATGACCCAAACCAAGGGCATGGAGAAATATTGTCTGGAGGTTTGAGAAATGCAACTTAAGACCCATATCATTCGTAATTGGAAGGTTCTAGAAGATTTTTCCTTTTCCATGGTGGTTCCCAAGGACCAGCTATTTCTGACATGGTTGCATGGTTGCATGGTTGCACCCAGGCCTCTTGATACTGGGGCTCCAGGGCCCACCTCAAAGCAAAGGCTGCTCTCTCTAAACGAGAAAGAGAAATTTCCAGGATAAATTAGACTTGGACAGACACCTCTATCCTGAATGCTGATGGGAGACATACAAGAAGCCCATGAAATCTTGTTATTGTCACTGCATTTGTTCTACAGGGCAGTTGTGTAAACCTGGGCCACCCTCTATCAATGGGAAAAGGCTGGATAATTCTAAACTTTGGTGCAGAAATCATGGCTATTAAAGCAGCTGTGTTCTCTGCCAGTGCCTCTGTGAGAGTCACTGCAGAGAGGACACAGAGACACTATTCATTGGCAAATTAAAGGAAAATGGTGCATGTGGTAATTACAAAAAATCAACAATACAGAAAATATAGTGAATGAGTTAATGATGAATTGGAGACTAATGAATGGTGGTCTCCTATGAATGGAAGTGAAAAATGTCCTTTCCTGGATAATGTTGGATCATTATAGGATTCACCACCACTGGTATCAAGAATGACTGATTGCTCCATCTTGCAATTGAGCAAGAGGCTATATAAATGACTGCTTCTCAGGATAGTCCATTTGGGAAAGAAAGAGAGAAGAATTTATGCACTGTCTCTTGATTCCTATTGGTCAAATGTTTATCTCATGGAGTGTTAATTCCTGTGACCTTCTGAGTTTCTGCATTAGGCACTGAATGGGCTCTTGGTATTTTAAGGTTTAGGATCAACAGGGAAGTCCTGGGCAGGAAATGAGATTTGCAGTGGGCAGGCATGAGGGGAAGCATGGTTGGGTTGGACCCTCCTGAAGCTGGTCAGAGTCCAGCAGTTGCTGGGACTGGGATGGCCAGAGTTCTGGAGACAGGTGGGTCCAGAGGAGCTAAAGTGGCCTGTAAGAGGTGTTCGATACATCTGTTCCTTCCCTGTAAGCAGCTGTGATAGCTTGTTTATTTGCACTTTCATCAGGGGAGAGTGGTTCCACATTAGAACAAAGAACTCAATGGACATACCAAATGGATTTGCTAAAGCTGTAGAAGAAATGGTCTTGAAAAGCAAAGCTTTAATTTACAAGAGATTTGAGAGAGAAAAGAATTTGAAGTTTCCAATGACCTAGAGCTTAGTTAGTGAATCACCAACCTGGGAAGGATACGAGAAAATGTGAGCAGTGCTCCACCCCTAGGAGATGAGTCCAACAAAGATGATGGGAAGAAGGCAAAGACTAGACAGGACTAGAATGTAATGATTGCCTGAGTAGGGCTCTTACATTCTGTTTAAACCTGGAGATGGTGTTAGAAACCTGAGAAGAGCTTGGGGTTGGATGTTCTGGTCTCCCAGTGTGCTTGGGTGGATGTAACAGATTCGTGAATTTGCAGGTGTAATTGCAGGGGCAGAGGTGGGGATGGGGAACAAAACTAAGAGTTCTGGAGTCCCTTGGGGGGTGGGGGTGAAACAGGAATCCAGAAAAGTGCTGTGAATGAGAAGAGGCTTAGAATCAAGAAACAAAGAGGAGATGAAGAGATATCAGTTAAAGAAAAAATACAGGGAAATTTCTCTGATATTTTCAGATGATACACTTGTTTACTTGGAATGTCAATAGAATGAAATATGACAGTCTAGCAAGGTCACTAGTTACTAAACAAATTTAGGAAAAATGTCATTTTCCTCTTTGTCATCAATTAGTAGTCAGACTCTACAATGGAAAAATATTATATTTATGGAGACAACCTTCAAAAGACTAAAAATGGAAAAGAAATGCCTAAACTTCAATGAAAGAAACTATAATGCTTTATGGAGAGAGATAAAAGATTTGAATAAATGGAGCTCCATACCATGGACATGCACAAGTAGCCCTAATAATGCAAGATGCCACTTTTCCCCAAACTAATCTATAAATTTAGATTATAACCTAAATCCCAACTGGATTCTTTTTGAAACTTGGTAAAATGATTTGAAGATTCATTTGAAGAAGAAATATGCTACGAGTATTTTGGAAGAGTTTTCATAAAGGGAGCCTTGCTAAATAAGCTTTTAAAGTGTATCATAAAAATACAAAAATTAAAAATTTGATACTGACACAAGAATAGTTAGACCAATGGAGCAAAACAAAAAATGTGGGAACAGATCCATGTGCATATTATACTTGAAAATATCGTAAAGAAATTATTTGAAAACTGAAGGCCCAGGAATGGATTACTCCATAAATGACGTTTTTAAAACAGGATAGTCACTTGGAAAATAATTAGATGTACTAATAATTTTGGTGGTATCCAAAGATATTTGATCAAGACCCATGATCATCTCACTTAATCTTATCAAAGTTACCCCTTGGGCAGGGAGGGGAGATTTGAACAATCCATAGAAGTTGGAATATTCCATCAATACTTACCAATTTACATCAAAATTAATTCTGATTGAATTATTCAAATGTGGAAAATAAAATGATTTGAAATATTAGAGGATAATATAGGTCAATAATTGTGTAATTTTGGTTTGGGCAATAAATTTGATACCAATGAAGAAACCATAAAGGAAAACACATAGTTTTGTTCACCTGAAATTTTTATAATTTCCCCACATAAAAATACCAAATAAAAAACTAAAAGGCAAATGATCAACTTCAAGAAACAATTTAAAAATTATATGCCAAAGGGCTAATATTCTTAATATATCAAAGGCTTTTGTCTATGAATAAGGAAAAGTAGAATGTTCCAAAAGGAAAATGGGCAAAGGAACAAAAATAGTGACTTCATAATAAAAAGAAAATGTCCAATAAACATGAAAACATGTTCAACCACATTAATCAAAGAAGTGCAGGTAAAACAGACATGGGATAGTTTTTTCTGATCAACTTTGCAAGACTCTAATAGATAATGAGAGAGAAAGGGTGGGGAGTGGGGACAGGGAAAGTCAGGGACGGAGAGGAAGGGGGAAAGAGGGAAAGTGATAACTGTGGGGTGATGAGGATATGAAAAAGAAGTATCCTCCTGCAGTGTTTGTGGAAGGGATTAATTTATAACATATTCTGAAGGACAACTTGACAGTAGATAGCAAAAGTCTTAAAGTGTGAGTCATATAGCTAGTAAATAGAAAAATCTCTCTAATTTCCACAATACCCAGGCTCTTAACCACTTATCTACTATCCTGGAAACTGATGGCAAAGACACAAAGTGACATAGGTAAAGAAAATTGAAGGCTCTCTCTCTTCCTCTCTTTTTTTTCCCTCTCTCTATTTCTCTCTCTTCCTGTCTTCCTCTCTTCCTTTCTCTCACCCTCTTTCCCCCTCTCGCCCTTGGAATCCATCCTAACTTCTCTGTGACATTCATTCTTCTCTCTTATTCACCACAGTACAATTCACTTACTTTGTTCAAGAATCCTGTTTAATCGGCTCAACGGGACTTCATTTAAGGAGGGACAGTTAGCCTTTTTCAGCTCCCTCCATTTGGGGGATGTTTTAGAAAGAATCATTTGACTCTTGGAAGTTGGTGGAGCTCCTTGGAGCCAAATTTCAGAGAGGGGAGGAGAGACGCCCCTTCTCTGGGGTTTCCTTTTGTCTCCTCATTAAGTTAATTACTCTCCCTGGGACACTTCACACTGAGCAGCAATTGTACCTAGAACAGAAAGACTTTATTTAGAAAAGCATTTGAGCTGAGATAATGATGCGTCAGTGTCTGACCTTGGGCACCTCATTTCCCAATTAGGAAAATTAGAGACTCCTAGGAATAGCTTTGGGTAAAGGCCCTGAAAATACCCGTGGCCTCTTTCCTCTGAGCAGCCGGGTATGTCCATTCCCCTGATCCCCCAACACACCACAGATAAGCGAAAAAAGTCACTGATATCAGCTGCAAGAAAACTTTTGTGCGTTTTGTGCCAACCTTGTTTTAGAGAGTCCTAAACAGAGAATTTGTTGGGGCGGAGGGAAGGGGGAGCGTCAGGACTCTTTCCCGTTTCAGTGCTGCTGGTGATGACTCAAGCTAGGGATGTGGGACACTCTCCAGGTGGCAGCAGCCCGTGGACCAGAGTCTTCCAACATCCTGGGTTGGTGCTCAGCAGCTAAGTGGTTTTTATACCAGGATCACTGTAAAACACACATATACACAGACAGTGAAACATATACAATGGTATTATTTGTGGCTTCTACGGATGTGAGTAGGAAACTGAAGAAAAAACAATGTGATTTATTAACTTTTTTTTTTTTTAAACTCTCTGCCTTTTCTGGGGTGTGTTTCTTGATCATATAAGTGATTCTGGATAAGATCCATGTCATAACTATGAAAATTTTTGTGTGAGCCTCAGCATCCTTCTCACTTTGGCTGAGCCACTTCCCCCAGCACTGTCTTTTGGCCTCACTAAGAAGCAGCTTTCCAGCCCTGGGGCAGAAATTCCCCCAGAGCCCAAACCCATATCTGTGGCCACCATCCACACCACTGTACACCTCGCCCAAACCTCCCATAGGTGGTCCCAAAGGATGAGCTAAGCATCCCCATCACCTGCAGACCCCCATCCCCCTTCCCTTTTCACGCATGTTTGCTTTAAGCTAACCGACCCTTGACTCTTCTTGGGCAATCTGCTGACCTCCGGCCCTGGACCACAATAAAGTTCCAAGCCCATGGGTCCCTCTTGCTCTCCCTGTGTGCTCCCCAGCTGCTGGCTGAGCCCCCCAGCTGATCGCACTCTAGTCAACCCCTCATGGCAGCCCCCTCTCTCTGGAACCTGTGAGTAGCAGGTCTCACCCATTCTGGTCTCGGTTTCCCATTTTTTCCCATCTGACCTCTGCCTGGACCCAAATTTAAACCCAATTTAATCAGTTTAGATCAGCCCAAGGGCTATTAAATGGAAGGGACACAGCCAAAGTCTCTCTCTCTCTCTCTCTCTCTCTCTCTGTCTCCCCCTCCTCTCTCTCTCTCTCTCTCTCTCTCTCTCTCTCACACACACACACACACACACACACGTCCAACTAAGATCACAGCATTCAAGTGTGTTTTCTTCAGACACAACAAAATACTCCCAAGCAACAGATCAAGTTGGACTATTTTTCAAGGTCCTTGGCAGCCATTTGGTCCATTCTCATTCATCCTTCAGACCTCAGCAGAAGCATCATGTCCTTGGGAAGTTCTCCGTGGCAACCAGACTGCATGAGGTCTCCCTGCTACATTTGCTCCTCCTTTTCTTGGCTGCGTTCTCTCTGTTAGTCATTGCGCAAGATGGGTATGCTCAATTCACCGTTTTAGCCTGAACTATAATTTATTGTTTCATATTTGTCCCTTTTGCTACATCATAAGTCTTAAGATCCGGGAATAGAATCTGCCTTGTTCAATGCTGTATCCCCACTGCCCAGATACACTTTATTTTGAAATGTGTTTGGGCTGAGATAATGATGTGTCAGTGTCTGACCTTGGGCAGCTCATTTCCCAATTAGGAAAATTAGAGACTCCTAGGAATGGCTTTGAGTAAAGGCCAAATAATATTACGTATTAGTGAAATAAATGCTACTGTGATTGTCAGTAGACTGTGAATGTCAGTAGACTTACTTATTTTTGCTTGTGTCCCATAATTTTAACACCTTTTTCTTGTGCATTGTGATTGTCAGAGACCCTTCAATAAGAACTTTAGACAACATTGAGAAGAGCAGTAGTTCTAAAGCAAGAAGTTCCTAAAAATACTTACCGCAAATTCCACCTCACTGCTCTTGCTAGGTGCCAGAAACTTTGAAATGCATTGCTAGCAGATTCTGATGTTTCTTTTGAATTGGCCTGCTGTGTTTCTTCCAGGTTTCTCCAGAAAATGACCATTAATATTCTTCCAGATATTTTCTTACAATATTCTTTACTTCTCCAGGAAGAGAAAAGTCTCAAACCTCAGATTACATAATAGCCAAAAGTAGGTTGTCTTGATCGAGACTGATTCTTGGAGGAAGCATCCAAACTCTGGGGTTTGCCAGGAGTTTGTAGGTCAAGTAGTATTTATGTTTGTCCTTTTGCATTTTTTTTTTTTATTTAATTACTCTGCTTGTGTTTCTGCTCTGTCTGGTACCACACTGATGACAGCTGACCCAATAGCTGCAGATTAGCCCTGGGCTACATCAAATATTTAAGGGATTTTGTCTTCTTGTAGCTTTAATACCCAAATCTGTTGTCAGAACAGAATATTTATTGGTTTAGATAATCAGAGCTGGCCATTTAAAGCTTTGCTGAATATTGCCTGTTTTTTTAGTTTCTGAAATTAGTGAGAAACCTTTTTGCAATCTTGTTTAAATCTTATTGATGTACTTAGATTGCAACATATGCAGGTGATCATTTCTTTCCATTCTAAATACTGGAAATTTTGTTTTTCATAAATTTATAGAAAAGAGAATTGTTCTTTCAAAATGCCAATAGCACTCCCAATGTGAAAAGAAAAATGTTCACAGAATAAAGGTCCATGATACAAGAAACAATGGTGAGCAAAGAAATTGATAAAGATGTAACAAAATCTAAACAAACACTCTTTGAACAAAATTATGATAGTAATTCCAATAATAAATATAGTTAATTGATGGTGTTAAAAAATCAGAATTAAAATTCTCAAAAAAAAATAGCTTGCAAATGGGCAGAGAAGTGATGGTATTTAATGTTTCAAGATCTTTGTACTATTAAGAATGATATTAAAATACTAACTTTAGATTTTGTTAAGGATGCATGGTAAAACATTAAGCGTAGCCACCACAAGAATAGAAATAGATTGGGTAGCTACCATCTAGTAAAAAGGAGAAAATGGGATAAGTGAAATAAAACAGACAACACGGTCTATTTTTAAAGTAAGGAAGAAGTAGAAAAGTAGCTTAGAAGAGGTGAGACAAATAGAAAGCAAAAATTTAACTGGCAATATTATCATTAATAGCAGTAAATATGAACGGACTAAGCTTTGGTTAAAAAATAGAGGATATTGCATTGGATTTAAAAAAAAAGGCAGAATTTAGTTACATGCTTTTTACAGAAGATATACCCTGACCTTATGGACACTGTAAGGTTGAAAGTAAAGGGATGGATAAAAGTATGCCAGGTAAATAATAACCTCCCTGATATTAAAAAGAAAACAAATGCTAGAATAGGCTAGTAATACCAGAAATTTTTTTTTACATCAAAAGTGTTATTAGGTCTAAACAATCATTTCTACATAATAACAAAGGTTTTTAATTCACCAGGAAGATAATAACAATTCTAATTTAAATGTATCAAACAAAAAAGCTCCCAAAATATATAAAAGCAAATATTAACAGTACTACAGGGAGCATAATCCACCACTATAATGATAGGGTACAATATACCTTTCCAACAAATATTAGTAAAAGTATGGTATATAAGATCTCAACAAATCAGTAAGCTTGATTTAATTAAACTCAGCCATCACAGGGTACATGTACTTCTCATCTTCAAAAATATTTTGAAAACTTGGCTATGCATGATTCTGGAAAGCAAGTCTTAACAAATTATAAAGAAACATCTTATAGAAAAAACACAATATCTTTCTTTTTTTAAAAAAATTCAGTTTTATTGAGATACAGTCACATATTATACAATCATCCGGTATACAATCAACTGTTCACAGTACCATCATATAGTTGTGCTTTCATCACCACAATCAATTTTTGAACATTTTCTTTACTCCAAAAAAATAATAGAATAAAAATAAAAGTACAAAAGAACACCTAAAGCATTCTATCTCCCCCAACCCACCCTATTTTTCATTTAATTTTGTCCTCATTTTTCTACTCATCTGTCCATACACTGGATAAAGGGAGTGTGAGCCACAAGATTTTCACAATCAAACACTCAAACCATGTAAGCTACATAGTTATTCAATCATCTTCAAGAAATAAAGCTAATGGGTTGCAGTTTGACACTTTCAGGTATTTCCTTCTAGCTATTCCAATACACTAAAAACTAAAAAGGTATATCTATGTAGTGCATAAGAATGACCACCAGAGTGACCTCTCGACTCCATTTGAGATCTCTCAGCTACAGAAACTATTTTGTTTTGTTTTGCTTCCCCATTTTGGTCAAGAAGATTTTCTCAATTCCATGATGCCAGGTTCAGGCTCATCCCTGGGTGCCACATCCCATGTAGTGGGGAGGGCAGTGAGTTTACCTGCCAAGTTGGCTTAGAGAGAGAGAGAGAGGCCACATCTGAACAATAAAGAGGTTCTCTGGGGGAAACTCTTGGGCACAATTGTAAGTAGGCTTAGCCTCTCCTTTGCAGTAACAAGCTTCATAAGAGAAAACCTCAAGACTGAGGGCTCAACCTACTAAATTGTTAGTCCTTAATGTTTGTGAGACTATCAGTAATAACCCAGGTGGGGAAGTCCAACACTTCTGCATTTTCCCCCAGTTCCTCAGTGGGGACCTGCAAAGGTAGTTTCATTCTCTGCCCAAACTACTTTGGGATGTATCAGCATTTCACACTAACCTGTAAAAACCTACCAGATCTCACTTCCTATTCAAAGTTCCATGTAATTATGGTGTTTGAATAAACTGACTGTACAAAGTAAATTATTTAGTGTGCTAGTGTGCTACAGAAAATATAGATCCTGCACCAAATAAACATCTCTTCCTTTGGTCTCACACAGAAGTTGAAGTTTTAAAACACAGTCAATATCGTCCTCTACGCTCTGGCCTGATTTTCCTTAGTCCTAACCAGATCCGCTTCATTCATAACTCTATTTTAAGTCTGAACTCTTTTTCAGCTTTTTAAACAGTTGCTGTGTGAGGTAATACTAATATTCAAAGCTGTTGAGCTCTAGCTCTGAGTTTCAGGTGTTACACAGATACTCAAAGTTCCAGAGACTGACCAGGTTATACACAAAGAGTTCAGCATCTCGGAATTTGGAGGTAAACATTACAACTCAGGAACAGATGTGACTGTGGTAAGAACTTACAATCTAGGGGCCATTACAGTAGGCATTCCCCTGATAATCTGTGCTCTAAGATTCAACTCTTAGGGTTTACACATTATAATTAGTCCATATTAGTGAGGTGTTATAATTTTTGCCTTTTTGTTTCTGGTGTACTTCCCTCAAAATGCTATCCTTAAGATCCATTCACCTAGTTCCATGTCACACAACTTCATTCTTTCTTGCAATCACTCAATATTCTATTGTATTCATACATTCATCAGTTGATGTACCCTTAGGCCACCTTCATCCATTGCAAATTGTAAATACTGCTGCCATAAACACTGTCCTTGATCTCAGATCTTCCAAGTATATATCCCATAATAAGGTTGCAGTACCTTATGGCACCCACATACTTACCTTCTGGTGGAGCCACCACACTGTCGTCCAGATAGGCTACACCATTCTGCCTCCTCATCAACAGAAGGCCGGTACATCCCTCTCTCCATGTTTTCTCCAGCACTTGTATCCCTCTGTTTATTTTTTCCCTACAATTTTATAAAGATATATTCACATAGCATATGATCATCCATGGTGTATGATCAATTGTTCACAATATCATCATATAGTTGTGCATTCATCACCTCAATCAGCACTTGAACATATTCATTACTCAAAAAAAGATTTAAAAAAGAATAATTAAAAAGATAAAAGAAAAAATTACAGTACAATACAATACAACACAATACAATACAATAATAAGGTCAGACGACAACACTAGTACCAAGAATCCCAGAGACCTCTCTTATATCCCCTTATAGACATTTAGCTTTGGTATATTACCTTTGTTACATTTAATGGAAGCATATTATGATGTTACTGTTAACCACAGAATCCAGTTTGCTTTAATTATATTTTTTCCCCATACCATCCCTTTTTCAATACCCTGCAGGGTTTACATTAATTTGTTCTCCCACATGTAAAAACATTTTAATATTTGTAAATTTAGTCACCATCAATGACCACTCTAGGTTTCACTAAATTATATAGTCCCAGTCTTTATCATCTATTCCTTCCAGTGTCATACATGCCCCTAGCCCTCCTCTTTCAACTTTACCCACAAACATCTTTGTTCAGTGTACTTATAATATTGTGCTACCATCACACACTATTATGCTATCCATTTCTGGATATATACAATCAATCCTGTTGAACATTCTATATTCCTTCAGCATCAAATGCCCAACCTCTACCTCTTTCTATCTCCTGTGTTCTCAGCTTTAACTCTCAAAGTTTGCTTATTAATGTTAGTTCATATTAGTGAGACCGTACAGCATTTTTCCTTTTGTTTCTGGCTAACTTCACTCAACATAACATCCTCAAGATCACATTGTTATATGTTCCATGACTTTGTTCTGTCTTACAGCTGCATAATATTCCATTGTGTGTATGTACCACAATTTGTTTATCTACTCATTCGTTGCTGGACATTTGGGCTGTTTCCATCTCTTGGCAATCATGAATAATGCCATGATAAACATCAGTTTACAAATGTCTGTTTGTGTCTTAGCTTTCAGTTCCTCTGAGTATATACCTAACAAAGGAATTGTTGGATCATATGGCAAATCTATACTTAGCTTCCTGAGGAACCACCACACTGCCTTCCAGAGTGGTTGCACCATTCTACACTCTCACCAGCAATGAATAAGTGTGCCTCTTTCTCCACATCCTCTCCAGCACTTGTAATTTTCTGGGTTTTTTGATAATGGCCATTCTACTAGGTATGAGATGATATCTTGTGGTTTTGATTTGCATTTCCCTAACAGCCAGTGAAGTTGAGGATCTTTTCATATGTTTTTGTGCCATTTGTATTTCCTGTTCAGAAAAGTGTTTGTCCATGTCTTTTCCCCATTTTTTAATTGGGTTGTTTGTCTTTCTGTTGTTGAGTTGTAAGATCTCTTTATGTGTCCTGGATATTAAACCCTTATCTGGTATATGGTTCCCAAATATTGCCTTGCATTGCGTAGGCTGCCTTTTTACTTTTCTGGCAAAGTCCTTTGATGTATAAAAGTGTTTAATTTTGAGGAGATCCCATTTATCTATTTCTTCTTTCATTGCTCATGCTTTGGGTATAAGGTCCAGGAAATCTCCTCCTATCACAAGTCCTTTAAGATATTTCCCTATATTTTCTTCTAAAAGTAGTATGGTCTTAGTGCTAATGTTTAGGTCTTTGATGCATTTTGAGTTAATTTTTGTATAAGGTGTGAGATAGGAGTCCTCTTTCATTCTTTTGGATATGGATATCCAGTTCTCCAACAATATTTATTGAAGAGGCTGCTCTGTTCCAGTTGCTTTGGCTTGACTACCTTATTAAAGATTAATTGTCTGTAGAGGAAGGGTCTATTTTTCAACAGTCAATTCGATTCCATTGGTTGGTGTATCTAGCTTTATGCCAGTGCCATGCTGTTTTGACCACTGTAGCTTTGTAATATGCTTTAAAGTCAGGTAGTGTGAGACCCCTGACTTTATTCCTCTTTCTCAAGATATTTTTGACTATTCAGGGCACCCTGCCCTTCCAAATAAATTTGATTATTGGTTTTTCTATTTCTGTAAAGTAAGTTGTTGGGATTTTAATTGGTATTGCAGTGAATGTGTAAATCAGTTTAGTTAGAATTGACATCTTAACTATATTTTGTTTTCCAATCCATGAACACAGCATGTTCTTCTGTTTTTTAAGGTCCTGTTCTATTTCTTTTAGCAGATTCTTGTAGTTTTCTGTGAATAGGTTGTTTGTGGCCTTGGTTAAGTTTATTCCTCAATACTTGATTCCTTTGGTTGCTATTGTAAATGGAATTTTGTTTTTTATATTTCCTCCTCCTGTTGCTCATTACTTGTGTATAGGAACACTGCTGATTTTTGTGTGTTGATCTTGTACCCTACCACTAGGCTGTATTCATTGATTAGCTCTATTAGCTTTGCTGTAGATTTTTCTGGATTTACTGCATATAGGATCATGTCATCTGCAAACAGTGAAAGTTTTACTTCCTCCTCTCCAATTTGGATGCCTTTTATTTCTTTCTCTTGCCTATTTGCTCTAGCTAGAACTTCCAGCACAATGTTGAATAGAAATGGTGACAGTGGGCATCCCTGTCTTGTTCCTGATCTTAGAGGGAAAGCTTTCAGACTCTCCCCATTGAGTACGATGTTAGCTGTGGGTTTTTCATATATTGCCTTTATCATATTGAGAAAATTCCCTGCTATTCCTATTCTTTGAAGTGTTTTCATAAAGAAAGGGTGTTGAATTTTGTCAAGTGCCTTTTCAGCTTTGATTGAAATGATCACGTGTTTCTTCCACTTTGATTTATTGATGTGGTGTATTACATTAATTGATTTTCTTGTGTTGAGCCAGCCTTGCATCCCTGGAATAAATCCCATGTTGTCATGGCGTATAATTCTTTTAATGTGCTACTGAATTCAATTTGCAAGTATTTTGTTGAAGATTTTTGCATCTATATTCATTAAAGAGCTTGGTCTACAATTTTCTTTTTTTGTTGTAGTATCTTTGTCTGACTTTGGTATTAAGGTGATGTTGGCTTCATAGAATGCGTTAGGGCACTTTCCCTCCTCTTCAATTTTTTTGAAGAGTTTGAGCAGGATTGGTACTAATTCTTTCTTGAAAGCTTTGTAGAATTCATAGGTGAAGCCATCTGGTCCTGGGCTTTTCTTTTTGGGGAGATTTTTGATGACTGACTCAATCTCTTTACTTGTGATTGGTTTGTTGAGGTTGTTTTTTTCTTCTTGGGTCAATGTTGGTTGTTTACACTATTCTAGGAAGTTGTCCATTTTGTGTAAGTTGTCTAGTTTATTAGCATATAGTTGCTTATAGTATCCTCCCATTTTCTCCTTTATTTCTGCAGGGTCAGTAGTTATGTCCTCTTTCCAATTTCTGATTGTATTTATTTGCATCAGCTCCCTGACCCTTCTTTGTTAGCCTAGCTAAGTTTCCATTGATTTTATTGATTTTCTCCAAGAACTTCTGGTTTTGTTGATTCTTTCTGTTGCGTTCCTGTTCTCAGTTTCATTTATTTCTACTCTAATATTTCTTATCTTTTTCCTTCTCTTTGCTTTGGTGTTAGTTTGCTATTCTTTCTCTAGTTTGTCCAGGTGAACAGTTAATTCCTCAATTTTTGCTCTTTATTCTCTTTTAATATAGGCATTTAAGGCAATAAATTTCCCTTTCAGTATTGCCTTTGCTGCATTCCATAAGTTTTGATATTTTGTGTTTTCATTTTCATTTGCCTTGAGGTATTTACTAATTTCTCTTAAATTTCTTCCCTTACTTATTGATTGTTTAAGAGTGTGATGTTTAGCCTACATATATTTGTGAATTTTCTGACCTTCTGCCTGTTACGATTTCCAACTTCATTCCATTATGATTTGAGAAAACTGTTTTGTATAATATCAATATTTTTAAACTTGTTGAGACTTGCTTTGTGATCCAACATGTGGTCTATCCTAGAGAATGTTCCATGAGCACTTGAGAAAAATGTGTATCCTGCTGTTGTGGGGTATAGTGTTCTATAAATGTCTGTCAGGTCTAGTTCATTTATCATACAATTCAATGTCTCTGTTTCCTTATTGATCCTCTGCCTAGATGTTGTATCCGTTGAAGAAAGCAGTGTATTGAAGTCTCCAACTATTATTGTAGAGGTTTCTACTTCTCCCTTCAGTGTTGTCAGAGATTGCCTCATGCGTTTTGGGGGCACTCTGGCTGTGTGCATAAATATTTATGATAGTTATGTCATCTTAATGAGACCATATCTTTCTGATCATAATGCAGTTAAATTAGAAGTCAGCAAAACATAAATAAAATCTCTTAAAGCTTAGAAATTTAAAAATACTTCTAAATAACTCATGAGTCAAAGATAAATCATAGTGGAAATTTAAATAGGTAGAAATGAAAGATGATTAAGTAAGACTATACCAAAGCACATGGGATGTAGGAAAGTGATATTTAGAGGAAAATTTGTAAATGTAAATGCAGATATTAGAAAAGAAGAAAAACTATGACTTACTGAGGGATATGGCCAATTTAGCAATTTGAAAAAGAACCACAGAATAAATACATAGTAAGAAAAATAGAAATAAATAGCATAAAATAATGAAATAGAAAACAAAGATGAAAAGAGAATCAACAAAGCCAAATGTTGAGACCTTGAAAAGATTAATGAAATAAATCTCTGGTGAGACTTATCTGAAAAAAGAGAGAGTTCAATAAAAAAAGTACCACAATTGAAAAAGGGGACATAACCACAGATCTGGGAGAGATTTAAAAAAAGGTGATAGAAAATTGTACACAATATGTGTCAATATATTAGAAAAAATGAAATGGACAAATTCCTGGAAAAACTTAATTACCAAAATCGGTTCAAGAAGAAATAGAATGCTAAATCGTACTGTGATAGGAAGAATTGCTCTCCTAGCTCTCCTAGATATCGAGACTTACTATAAAGGTGGGAGGTATTGACAAGAATGGTATTGATGCAGGTATGGGCAAATTGATTGAGAAAACAGAAAATAAAGCCCCCAAACAGACCATGTCTCCATGGAAACTGAATTTAAGAGTCAGATGGAATAGCAAACATTGGGTGATGGAGAGCGTTTCCTTACCTCATGCCATAAAAATTAAATCCTGATGCATTAAGTTAATGTGAATGATGAAACTTTAAAACTTTTAGAGGATTACACAGGTGAGGGTCAACATCATCAGTAATCATGGAAATGCAAATTTTGTACTCACTAGACTGATAAAAATTAAAAAGTATGATAATGGCAGACATTAGAGAAGATATGATGACAGGAAATTTTTGACACTGTAGGTGCATCAGTTTACACTCAATGCAAAAACTTTGAAGATAATTTAGAATTATAATGATGAACATTCTCACACCTTATGAATAAACAGTTCTATTTAAAGAAACTTGCACAAGATCCCTGGAGACATGAACCAGAATGCTTAGAGTTGCATTTTTGCAAAGCCAAAACAAATAAAACAAAAACCCTGAAAACAACTCAAATTTCAATCAACAGGAGAATGCAGGTATATACATCAATTGTAGTTGTGATGGTTGATTTTACGTGTCAGTTTGGCTAGGTTGGGATGCCCAGTTGTTGGATCAAACACTGGCCTAGATGTTGCTATGAAGGTCTTTTGAAGATGGGATTAGCATCTACAGTCATCTGCCTTTAAGTGGAGGAAATGGCCCTCTTTAATGTGGGTGGGGCTCATCCAATCAGTTGACTATCTGAAGAACAAAAGTTGAGGCTTCTTGGAGAAGAAGAAATTCTGCCTCAAAATTGTAGTGTCAACTCTTGTCTTCCAGCCTGCCAGACTACCTTACAGATTTTGGACTTGCCAACCCCCACAATTACATGAGCCAATTTCTTAAAATAAATCTCTTACAATCTTTATCTATAACTTACATCTACATCTTCATCTACAGCTATATTTTATATCTGTCTGCCTATCTCTATTTATCCATGTCTCATTATCTATCTAATCTCTCTAACATCTTTCTACACATTATCTATCTATATCTATCTATCATATATCTATCTACCTGTATTTATCAATCATCTTTCATCTATCATCTATCTATCAATCATCTATCTGTCTATCCATCCATCTACTTACCTACCTATCTATCTATCATCATCTATCAACTCTGTCATCATATATCTATCTCCTCTTGGTTCTGTTTCTCTGGAAAACCCTGATACAGTAGTAAAATAATCACACAGTGGCCCACAATGGAATATTATGTGGCAGTAAAACGAGGGAACTAGAGCTGTATGCAACAATATGGATGAAACTGGGGATAACAGGTAGCTCTAGGGTCCATGTCACATCCCCTCACCCACCTCTGCTTTCAGCCACAACAATGGATTCTTATGTGTTAGCTCAGCCCTGTCTCTCCCTGGCAGTATTTGGCCTCAGGCAGCAGGACTGGAGGTGGCAGATAACGCTTCAGCTTCATCCACCAGACAATCTTGGGGCTGTTATACATGTTTCTCGGGAGGTCAAGGTGGGATTCCACACTGGCTTTTGCCCACAATAGGTACCATGGTGAGGCATCCTTCAATGGGCTTTTGCTTTCTGCTTCCGCTGCCCTCTCACTCCTGCTTCTGGGTTTACTTACCAAATAAACCACCTCTCACCAATAATAGTGAGTGAAAATGCTTAATAGAAGACTAGATATAATATAGTACTATTTTTACAAATTTCAAAAGCTTATTCACTCAACAATAAGAAGGAATGAACTATTGATGCATATAACAATGTGGACAAATTTCAAAATGATTATGTTGGGTGAAAGAGGTCAGACAGAAAAAAGTATATAGGGTTCAATTAATATAAAATTCTAGAAAATGCAAATAAATCCATAGTGATAGGATGCTTCTTTTGTGGGTGGAGGAAGGGAATGATTACAAAGAGTTATGAGGAAACTTTGGGGGGTGATGGATATATTTGATATCTTGATTGCGGTAATGATTTCATGAGTTCACACATGTGAAAACTTAAACTGTAGACTTTAAATATGTATAGTTTATTGTTATATACAAATTTTTCCCCAATAAAGCTGTTAAAAAAAAAAACTAAGTAAAAGTAAAGAATATTTCATTTAGAAATGCATACATCCACATGCATGCACACATCTCTGTGTGTTTGTGGCAAAAAAAGCAAAAGCAAGAAAATGAAACAGACAAAATGCTAGGCTGTCATTACTTGTGGTGTGGTGAAGGGGTTGGACAGGATATGCTCAAGTTAAGTTGGGTAGTGATTCACACTCATGATTTACACAGACTCTTTTTTTAAACAAAATTCACATTTTATTTAGATTGAAATAACTGTACAGAATTGATTTTCTTCACCCAAAATAGCAGCAATGTTTTCTGTATCATTCCTAGATAAACCACAAAACACTTATTTTTGTAGGCTTTCCAAGTTTGGCTTATAAATCAAGATAAGGCAGTAGATATAGTCATGGAAAGACAGAAGAAACAGACAAATCAACTGTCAGTATCCATGACCTCTGATTCTGTCTTGACCTTGAAATAAAAGTGTTCAACACATACCTGCTAAAAGGTTACGAAGGCATAGGCTCAACAAAGGAGCATAAACAGCAATGACCTGATGTGGAAAAAGGCATTCAAACTTTAACTGTGACTTGTTCCTTTAGGTTCATTTGATAAAGATAAAATCTACACTGAAATCCTTGCTTGGCAAGCTTAGTTTCTCTCATTCCCTGGTAACTCCCTTAACTGTCCGTTACAAATTTTTAACAACATACTTATAAGCCCTACTATTTAAAAGTCAGCTGTGAGCCTCATTTGAACATTTTACAAAATGCATTCCTTCCTTCCACATCTCCTCAAAATTTATTTCTTCAAAGTACTGATAACTGGACTGATAACGTGACAACTGGATCCACAGTGATGATAAATGTCGTGTCTAAAATGACTTAACTAAAATAATTCCAGAGTGCCACTACCACAGATCACACAGAAATGAAACATGGCACTTTCAATGCTATCTTCTGAAAGAATAGATGGGTCTTTAAAGCATGAGAGTTCAAACAGGGGCCCTTTAAGTAGGTAGATTATTGATGACCAATGTATTTAACGGGAGACCTATAGGCAAAGATAGTCAGTGATTAAGCAGCCTACATACACCTTATAGCTTTTCCTCCAAATGTAAGAGAAAAACGTATTTTAAAAGTCTCTTGGGTATTTTCAATGGTTTTTGAATTGCCTGTTGGAAGCTCTGACTTAGTTGTATAGAGTTTGCTTATCTTTTTTTCTGTATTTTTTATAGTTGTATAGAGTTTGATATGTGTCCCCCATTAAATCCAGATCATGTTTTATATCAAAATTTATCTTAAGCAAAGCCAAGACAGACTTTGTTCTGTCAAAGTGTTCCTTGGGTATACTTTCAGGTGCTTTTGTCCATTTTCATAGCATTCGTTCTCAACCTTCATCACAGAAAGAATACGTAAGACCTTCAACAAGACATAAACTTGATGTCAGGCAAGTGGAGGTTCTTCATAAATAGCGGTTGGAAGCTCTGTATCTTTCCCTCTGTGTTTCCACTTGATTCTCCAACAACGAAGCTTGGCTGAGAGGGGTGTCAGGATTTTGGAAGTCACTTCAGCATGGTGTTCCTCTGATGTATTGAATTTGAGCTGTCCCATGACAGGGGGGACCAGAGATAAGCATTTAAGAGCTTTGAGGTGCTATTCTGAGAATATATCTTTAAGTTCTAAATGATGTGCTCCACTGTTGGAACACTTAGGGTTACTTTATAGTAACTCTCAGAGACTAATTGAGATTCCAGGTTACCTTGCTGAGCTTTGTGAAATTTGCCAGGGCATTTCATGTGAATATCAAGTTTGGTTTCCAATTTTTTGGCTTCCTCAAACCAAAATTCATGATAAACTTCAATATTTTCCATCTTTTCATTTAGTGAATGCAGCACTGCAGTCAAGCTCTGGCTGAAAAGAAGACATCAGAGGTTTGCCCCTGGAGATTTTTCCCAAAGGCTTTCGTAAAAGATAGGACATTCTTAAGAATGACAATAGTAACAATGAGATAAAAATCTGTTACTGTACTGGAAAGTACAAATGCTCAGCCAGCTATACAATTATTCCATCTAATGTTGTGTCACTATTATACCACCTAAACATAAAACAAGTGCTTGCAGGAGTTCCACTAAAATTTCAAAAGCATCATGCCTGCCTGTCCATTGAGAATGGCAAATTTCCTTCACTTCATTACTCCGTTCTTCATTGCTCTGAAAAAGGACCATAGTTACACTGTCAAGTTCTAAAAGTAGTTGTGATGATTGATGGGAAAAAGAATAAACTTCCTCAATCGCTCCCAGTACAACAGATTTTTCCATTCAGGCGCTGATTTTGCAAACCACATATTGAAGGCACAGGAAAAGCAGTGTGTAGCTTGGGGATATTTCTCCAGAAGTCTATAAGTAACAACTTTCATTTTGGAAGAAAATCCACGGACACAATGTAAACCTGGCCATGACAGCATTCCATGCTTAGCTCCCACTTCTCAGTTATTGTAGTGTGAAATTTCACAGCCCAAATTTCCGCATCAGGAATTTAGGCAGAAAGCCCAAATTCCTCTCTCAGTTAAGAGATTCATCCACAAACCTCACCAACAAGGCAGGGCTCTTCCCCTACTATGTCCACAATATCATCAGTGGTAATGGAAAAGTGTGAGTCTCTCACTTCCCTGAGAATTTATTCCCAAATGCAGCTCTCACATATCTCTAGCATCTGTTTCTGCTGTGTTTTCAAACAGAACAACAGGTTAACTGCTACAGTTTCAAAGTGCTCTCTCAGAACCTCTTCACCAGAATTTATTGAGCCCTCCTGCAGTGCTTGAAACTTATCAGGAGTAAAGAGACCCTTGGGGAGTTCATCAGCCTCATGTCCATCCAGAGGTATGTTTCATTTTCCCATAAGAATCAAAATTTTAAATAAAGATTTTAAGTATTCTTTGTTTTTCTTCTCTTCAAGGGTTCAAGGTAAAATATCTTCACCCTCTTCTGCGTTTGGGTTCTGAGCATTGCTGGTTTTTTTTTTTTTTTTTTTTTTTTTTTTTATGTTTTTGTGCCCGTTCAGAAGTTTCATCAATTTTTTTTCTGTTTTAGTGTCCTGATTTCATCTTCACTCAATTATTTTATTCATTTTCTGTGTCTACTATGTGGATTGCTCAAATGACTGGTAAGATCAAATATTGTCAGTATAGCATTGTCTCAAAGAACTGTCCTACTAGGATTAGTTCTGCAGATATAGAGTCTCAAAGTGTTTGGCACATAACTGATAATGTTTATTTAGCTTGATCAGGTGTTTGATCTTCCAAGTCTGCTCTCCAGCAACTCTCCACCCACTTCTGACATGTGATCGGGTCTCTGGGAACCTGAAGACGGGCAGGATGGACTGTGTGCTCTTCTGTGTACACTTGGGGGCAGCACAGAAGTCTCCCACCTGCTGGCCAGTGCAGTCCTCCCCTCCCTGCCTCCTCAGGACAGCCTGTGAGCCCATTGGGGCTGGGGAATGATGGGTGGGAGAGAAGCCAATGCAGACTCTTGACATTCCTCTCTGGTGGTAATTTAATGGTGGTGTTACACGGCACACACAATGTAGTTGGAACTGCAGCTTCATCCTTTGTCTATTCACTCCTGAGGCCCCTGCTAGGTTGTGAGCTCCAGGTGGGCAGGGATTATGCTGTACTCTGCCTCATGCCTCTGAGCCTACTGGGTCTGCCTGACATGAAAATAGTCACTGAACTAAAGCTGTCGGGGTAGATAGCTATGACGCTCCACAAGTATTCCTGGGGACAAGAGAGAACTTCAGAAATGCACAAGTGAAATATGAACATAAGTTTTTTCAAGATTCTTTTTCTTCTCAAGATCTAAAAATAATAAACATTTTAGTCACTGGCAGTAAAAGTGCAAGGAGGAATGCTGTCTCCAAGAAACCCTTAGGACATCTAAACTCTCAGGATGTCTGGACCTGGCATGCAGGGTCATTGCTTTAGATAAGGTCACTCAGAGAGAGTGGGTTCCATGAAGCAAGCAAAGAGCTCTTGAGAGTTTCTGGGCACACAGCACTTTAAATGATTTAAGACCCTTTGGTGCTGGGATGGCTGATTACTCGTTGCCATAACACTGCCAGACTGGTTTATTGGATTAATATCCTTGGCCGCCACACATCACTCTGTAGCAGAGTTCCAAGATCTCGGAACATGGTGCATGTATCTTTTGATGAGGGGCCAGAGGGGAGATGCTTGGCCTTATGAGAGAAGGGTCCTGGGTTAGCCAGGGGTGGGTGGGTGAGGAGTGGAAGCAGGGAAATTTTGCTGGAATCAGTCCTCAGAGAAGAGTAGTGGTGTTCTTGTGTGCTCTGTTCTTTCAGCCAAGCATTTGTGGTGTAAGATTTATTATTTTCTAGGCTTGCCAGGGAAGGCTTAGAAACCTGAAAACCATAGCAGCTGGAGAGGAAGTGGACCAAAAAGTCTCTTCCTCCACATTTGCCTGCCTTGAAGAAACTGTTGCTGGAGAAAACATGTGCCCAAGATACATTTGTCTGATGATATAAAGTGGAGTCAAAACTGTTTTGAAAGAGACATCTTTGCAAAGTCACCTTTTATTCCAGAAGCAAATGGGATTGGTTACTCAGGGACAGAATTTCCAGTTCCTTGTTCATCATGGATTTTGTGCCAAGACCAGTTAAACAGGGAAAGGGGAGTTTTATTCTGGTGATTGACCAGGGTTTTGTTCATAGAGGCTTGTGGGAGAGAAATAAAAATTCTGTTTTGCTTAAAATATCAGCTTTGGGTTTAGGAGAAGCTCTCAAAACCAGCCTCTTCTTAATCAGTGCACAAGATTACACCTCCTTCTGAAATCCAACTGCCAGTGTCCATGGCTTCTGCTAGGCAGGCTTTCTCCATTGTGTCTACCCTCTGCTGCACCCGCCATCATGGTCTAGGCCGAGCAACGGTCGACTGGATTTATTCCCAAATCTGTTTTTTCTCCTGAACTCAGTATGGAAATTACCAAATTTGATTACTTATTTTGTTACCCAGTGAGATATGAATGTAAACATAGATTTGTTTCTATGAAACAAAATTGAATGCTTTCTAAAGATGCAGTAAATGTGAATCACTAAAAACTGTTGTCTAATGAAATGTGGGTGACTTGAATGAACCAGGAAAAGTAATGTAAAAATCTGGGATTTTGGATTCAGACTGTTCCAGTGTTTTGAGTTCTAGCTGTAATTTAAAGAAACCAAAATGGGAAATCATGAGCAATGCATTAAAAAAGATCAAGAAAGACCCTGTAGAATTCCAACCAGTAGACCCATGTTTAAAGAAAAGATCTTTGCCCATCGTCATAGACAAATCAGTATACATCTTTTTGTTTGTTTGTTTTAGGTTAAATTCAGTAATATCCTTTTGATAAATGGGGTTTGGGATAAGAGGGATTCTACTGAATTTGTTTTGAATAATGTGGATGCAATGGTCTATTGACCTTTCATTCATAAGTCTCCTCTAAGAGTCTGTATGGGCAACTGCCTTTCTCTTTCTCAAGAGTGATGGGCACTTTCTGGGATTATGATATCCTGAACATACTCCTAAGGTCTCTGGGTTCCAGGGAGAGTGGCAGCCCAGCCCCTCTTGGGACTGTAGAGAGGGATCCATGTGGGAAGTTTCCCAGATTACTGAACACAGCCAGGTGCTCCCTGAATGTTAGCTCTTCTTCTTCCTTCCAGATTGCTGCCATTTTGTCTGATTACTGCCTGTTCTAGTTTGCTAATGCTGCCAGAATGCAAAACACCAGAAATGGATTGGCTTTTATAAAAGGGGTTTTACTTGGTTACACAGTTACAGTCTTAAGGCCATAAATTGTCTATCAACAAAGGGTACCTTCACAGAAGAAAGGCCACTTGCATCCAGAAAACCTCTGTTACCTGGGAAGGCACGTGGCTGGTGTCTGCTTGCTCCCAGGTTGTGTTTCAACATGGTGTTCTCCAAAATGTCTGCATCAGCCTCCAACGGCCATCTTCAAAATGTCTCTCAGCTCCAGCTCGCTATGAGCACCTTCTGTCTGAGCTTATATAGTGGTCCAGTAAACTAAACAAGGCTGACACTGAATGGGTGGGGCCACACCTCCATGGAAATTATCTAATCAGAGTTATCACCTACATCCATGGACACTGAACCAATAGATTCCAACCCAATCCACACTAATCCATCTGCTCCCACAAGAATGCATTATAGAATATGGCTTTTTCTGGGGGACATAAATATACAAACCAGCACACTGCCCTTTTTGCCTGCCTACAAAAAAATGGAAATTAATTACAAACATACAGGAAAAGGAATGCAAATTTTAGAATATTAATGATACTGCCTTCCCTTTGCTCTTATTATTTTTATATTCCAAAGTTCCTTCACATTCCAGAGATGGCATTCACCATAAAGGTCCAGAGTGTAACTAGTTTAGTCTTTGTGGCAGATGGAGAGCAACAGTCATTAAATAGGTAAAGGATCAGTAAAATCTGGAAAAGCATATGCAGATTTTGAGTATGTATTTTTCTGGGGAGAGGGGCCATAATCTTCTTCAGATTTCAAAGGCCCCCATGGTTGAAATTTTTAAGAACCTTTAAGCTTCTTCTGGGCAGCTGCAGCATTTCATTTTTTAAAAAAATTCTATATTTAATTTTTTTAATTTTAATTTTTTTAAGATTGTTCACATACCATACAATTATCCAAAGATCCAAAGTGTACAATCATTTGCTCCTGGTACCCTCATACAGCTGTGCATCCATCACCACACTTAATTTTTGTTCAATTTTTAGAAACTTTTCATTATTCCAGGCAAGAAATAAAGACAAAGAAGTGAAGAAAATAAAAGGAAAAAAAAAAAAGAAAAAAGAAAAGGAAACTCAAATCCTCCCATATCCCTAACCACCCCCCGTCCATTGTTGATGCATAGTTTTATATAGTACATTTGTAACTTTTTATGAAAGAATGTCTAAATACTACTAACTGTAGTATACAGTTTGCAATAGGTATATGCTTTTTCCCTATATGTCCCTCTATTATTAACTTTTAGTTGTATTGTCATACATTTGTTCTGGTTCATGGAAGAGATTTCTAATATTTGTACAGTTGATCATGGACATTGCCCACCATAGGATTCAGTTTAATATATTCCCATCTTTTGACCTCCAACTTTCCTTCTAGTGACATATGCGACTCTGAGCTTCCCCTTTCCACTTCATTCACACACCATTCAGCACTGTTAGTTATTCTCACATCTTGCTACCGACACCCCTGTTCATTTCCAAAAATTTAAGTTCATCTTAGTTGAACATTCTGCTCATACAAAGCAACTGCTCCCCAATCTTTAGCCTTGTTCTATATCTTGGTAACATATATTTCATGTCTATGAGTTTACATATTATAATTAGTTCCTATCAGTGAGACCATGCAATATTTGTCCTTATCTTTCCGGCTTATTTCACTCAGTATATTGCTCTCAAGGTTTCATCATCAACCCATTTTTTTTTTTTAAATGGTTTTGTTCAGATGCCATACATTCCATCCCAAGTAAACAATCGATGGTTCCCTGTATAGTCACATATTTATGTGTTCACCACCCTCACCACTATCTATATAAGGACATCTACACTTCTTCCACAAAGCAGGAGGAAGAGTCAAAGAAGTTAGAGAGGCAAAAAAAAAAAGAAAAAAGAAAGAGGAAAAAAAAAAAAACATAACAGCTAGGAAGCAGCAAAAGGAAAGATAATCTTAAATCAAAGTAGAATAAAGAATCAGACAACACCACCAATGTCAAGTGTCTCACACTCCTCCCCTATCCCCACCGCTTATCTGCACTTACCTTGGTATATCTCCTTTGTTACATTAAAGGAAGCATAATACGATGATTCTGTTAATTATAGTCTGTAGTTTACATTGATTGCATCCCCCCCATGCATCCCCATTTTTAACACCTTGCAAGGTTGACATTTGCTTGTTCTCCCTCGTGAAAGAACATATTTGTACATTTTATCACAATTGTTGAACACTCTAGGTTTTACTGAGTTACACAGTCCCAGTCTTTATCTTTCCTCCATTCTTGTGGTGTCTCACATGCTCCCAACCTTCCTCTCTCAACCATATTCATAGTTATCTTTGTTCAGTGTACTTACATTGCTGTGTAACCATCTCCCAAAATTGTCTTCCAAACCTCTCACTCACGTCTCCTATCACTCTGTAATGCTCCCTTTAGTATTTCCTGTAGGGTGGGTGGCTTGTTCACAAAGTCTCTCATTGTCTGTTTGTCAGGAAATATTTTGAGCTCTCCCTCATATTTGAAGGACAGCTTAGCTGGATATAGGATTCTTGGTTGGCAGTTTTTCTCTTTCAGTATCTTAAATATATCAACCACTTCCTTCTTGCCTCCATGGTTTCTGCTGAGAGATCCACACATAGTCTTATTAAGCTTCCTTTGTATGTAATGGATCACTTTTCTTTTGCTGCTTTCAGGATTCTCTCTCTGTTTTTGACATTTGATAATCTGATTATTAAGTGTCTTGGCATAGGCCTATTCAGATCTATTCTGTTTGGAGTATGCTGCACTTCTTGGATCTGTAATTTTATGTTTTTCATAAGAGATGAGAAATTTTCATTGATTATTTCCTCTATTATTGCTTCTGCCCCTTTTCCCTTATCTTCTCCTTCTGGGACACCAATGATATGTACATTATTATATTTCATTTTGCCCTTAAGTTCCTGGAGATGTTGCTCTTATTTTTCTATTCTTTTCTCCATCTGCTCCTTTGCATGTAGGATTTTAGGTGTTTTGTTCTCCAGTTTCTGAGTGTTCTCTTCTGCCCCTTGAGATCTGCTGTTGTATGTTTCCATTGTGCCTTTTATCTCTTGTGTTGTGCCTTTCAGTTCCATAGATTCTGCCAGTTGTTTTTTTGAACTTTCAATTTCTGCCTTATGTATGCCCAGTGTTTTCTTTATAGCCTTTATCTCTTTTGCTATACCTTTTCTAAACTTTTTGAATTGATTTAGCATTAGTTGTTTAAATTCCTGTATCTCAGTTGAGGTGTAAGTTTGTTCCTTTGACTGGGCAATAACTTCATGTTTCTTAGTGTTATAGTTTTTATAGGTTATAGTTTTCTGTTGTCTAGGAATCTGACCTCCTAGGCCACCCCAATCAGGTTTTCCCAGATGAGAACAAGCTCAGGTCACAGAAGGAGGAAATATTCAGTATCTGGTTTCCCTGATGGTTTTTCTTAGAGGATTGATACACCTGTGCTTTTCTGCCCGGCAGGTGCACCTGTCAGCCTGTCACTGGCAGTTGTAAGGGGGTGTGGCCTGTGGCTCTCCTCCCCCAGGCTTTGGGGTCTGGTTCCAGAAAGGCAGGCAGTAGAGCTGGGCCCCTCCCTTTCCTCTTGGGAAGCTATGCCCCCTCCAGAGATGTCATCTGCATATCAATAAGTTCCTTGTTTCTCTGACTCTGCTGATCAAAGTGTTTTGCTTTTAAAATGGCTGAGGCTGTCTTTACTGCAAAGTGCTGCCAGCTGAAAATGGCTGAGGATTTCTCCACAGAGAGAGAAATAGACAGAAAAGCTTCCAGGTTCACCTGTCAGCCAAAGATAGCACTCAGTCCTTTAGGCTCCCCATCCTGAGACAGATATTTCCCCCGACTCTCCCAAGGTCAGTTGTCACCAGAAGCCTCTGTCTGCTTGTTGAAGATTCACTGTCTGTATTGAGCAGCTAACATTAAAACCCCAGTTGGAGCTGGGCTGAGGTCCACTAGCTTGTTTGGAGAGTTCTTCTCTCTAGCACTGTGAAGCTTCCATGAGGGAGGGGCTCTCAGCTCTTAGCTCTCAGTGCAGCTCTGCAGTTTTACTTACAGATTTTATGCTGCAATCTCAGGCATTCCTCCCAATTCAGATTGGTGGATGATGAGTGGACAGTCATTTTTGTCTCCCCACAGTTATTCTAGGTTATTTACTAGTTTTTTGGTCATTCCTTTCTTTGGGATATTAATTCTTTGACTGTTATATATATGATACAAATATTCTTCCAAATTTGTCAACCATCCTTTAAATTTGTTTGCATATGTGTGTGTGTGTGTGTGACACAGCTAGCTTCACTTAATTTAGTCTTGTTTTGTGCAGTCAAATGAATTAATCTTTTGCTTTATGACTTCTTGACTTTGTTCTTGCCTTAGAAGTCCTTCCTTAATCCATACTATAGAAATATTCTCTATATCTTCTCAATATTGGAGTTTAATTTTTTACATTAAATACAGCTGGAATATATTTTGTCTATGGTATATGGGGTAGGTCTCAGTATCAGGCTGCCAGCCACCCACCAAAATTTGTTCTCCCCTGATTTCATGTGAATACAATGGTAGCAGACACACAGCTGCACAGCAAGACTACATTTCCTGCTTCCCTGGTAATTGGCGTGACCAATAGCATGTGAATACAGGTCTGGGTGACTTTCCAATGTGGGACTTGAAGACACCTCCTTCATCCTCTCTTTTCCTTTTATGCTGGCCGTCACCTGGACATGGTGGTGACTCAGCTGGAACCCTGAAGATGAGACAATGTACACAAGTGGCACTTAGGGAGGAACCTGGCTCCCGGGTAGGCCACAGAGCAGAGTTGCCACCTGAACCACTGTCAGGTGAGAACTATCAGGTGAGGAAGAAACTTGGTGTCTTTCTGTGATAACAGCTCAGCCATTTTCTAACCATTACAGGTGCAGTTCCGTTTGTCTAATGGATAACTAATTATCCCCTATATTGAACTCTATTCTATATAGAGTTATTGAATACTCCACCCATTCCTTCATAATTTGAAATGCCACCTTTTCATATGTTAAACCCCCATTTATATTTGGATCTGCTTATGGACTCCCTAATTGTTGTATTATGTCTAAATGGTGACCCCAGAAATCCAGGTTGTTTTCATCATGGATCTTTGCGGTTTTAACCCACAGCTTCCACAATTGTAGTCAAAGGGGAAGAGAAGGCAGGATGGTTCTCAGGAATGTTTTCATAAGCCAAGCCTTCCTTCCTTTTATGAGCCAGGCTGTCACCCCTATGCACGTCCCCATCCAAATCAGTCACAAGGCTTCAACTTGACTGGAAGGAATGCTTTGTGCCCAGAAGGAGGAAAATAAAATGATATTTAGTGAATATATAGCACTGTCTCTGCCATAACACCATTTATCAAATATAAAAAAATTTCTATCTTTCTTATCTTGCCAAGAATTTCTTTTTTAAATGGGTGACTATAAAACATTATCAAATACTTTAAAATATTTTTTGGCTTAATGATATGCTTTTTCTCTTTTAATCTACCAATGTAGTAAATTATATTAATGGAAATTTGTTGATTTGAAGTTCTTGGTTATGATGCATTTTTCCTTTTATATGCTGCTAGATGTTGTTTGCTAATATATCATTTAGGATTTTCACACTCATGTTTATAAATGAGATTGGTCTATAGTTTTTGTTTTTTTATTATGCTTATTCCATTTTTGATACAAGGTTTTACTATCTTGTGAACTAAGTTTGAAATCTTCCCCTTAACTATGTTCTGGAGCAATTTATATAAAAGAGGGATTATCTGTTCCTTGAAAATGTTGGTAAAATGTGTCTTAGACTACCTTTTTCATTTCTTAATTGGTTTATAGTACTTTCCAGGGTTTTTTTTTTTTTTTTTTTAACTTACTTCTTCAGTCAGTTTTGTAACCTTCTAGACTACTCTCCATTTTACCTATTGTGCCAGCTTGCATGTATTATGTTCCCCCAAATGCTAAGTTCTTTGATGCAGTCTTGTGGAGGCAGATATATTAGTGTTGAGTAGGTTGGAACCTATGGGTTCAGTGTTTCCATGGAGATGTGACTCAATCAACTGTGGGTGAGAACTTTCATTGGATAATTTCCATGGAGGTGTTAACCTACCCATTCGGAGTGGGTCTTTATTGGATCACTGGAGTACTTTAAAAAGAGACACAAAGGCCCAGACACAGAGCAACCGAGAGTGACATTCTGAAGAGCAGCTGCAGCTAAAAGAGGACAAAACGCCCCAAAAGCAACATTTTGGAGAATGTCATTTTGAAACACCACCTTGGAGCAAGTGGACGCCAGCCACGTGCCTTCCCAGCTAACAGAGGTTTTCCGGACACCATTGGCCATCCTCTAGTGAAGGTACCCGATTGCTGATGCCTTACCTTGGACACTTTATGGCTTTAAGACTGGAACTTTGTAACCAAATAAACTCCCTTTATAAAAGCCAACCAATTTCTGATACTTTGCTTAATGGCAGCATTAGCAAACCAGAGCACCTACATTTTCCAATTTATTATGAAATGTACATTCAATTACTTTCCAATTAAAAACACATATTTATATTGGTAACAAATTCCCTTTTCTTATTTCTAACATTGCTTGTTATTTTAACAAGCAGACTAGGTTATTCATCAACTGATTAATGGATAAATGAAACACAGTATATCTAACCAGGATATCATTTAGCAATAAAAAGAAGTGCTGATACATGCTACAACATGGATGAATCTCAAAAGCCTTTAGGCTAAGTGAAAGAAGTCATTCACAAAAGACCACACAATGTATGACCCCATTTATATGAAATCTTCAGAATAGGCAAATCCATAGAGTCAGAAAGCAGGTTATTGGTTGCCTCTGGTGATGGGGTAGGGTGGGGAAAGGAAGTAAGTGCTAAAGGGTATAAGGTTGCATTTTAGGATGATTAAAATGTTCTAAAATTAGATTCTGGTGATTTTTGCCAACCCTGATGATATACTAAAACTATTAAATCATATACTTTAAAAAGGAGAACTTTTTGGTATTTAAATTATATCTCAATAAAGCTGTGAAAAATCAGATTAGCTATTTTTTTGCCTATTTTATTTTTCAAAAACTGACTATTTCTATTGATCAATCCCACAATTTCATAATTATAACCCCACTTTTTGTCATTTTATTAATTTATACTTCTATCTTTTAAAATTACTTACTTTCTATGTATGAGTTGGTTTTTTATCATTGATCACCCACATCTTTTTTACTTTATTGATATCTGTATTTAATAATTTTTAAATAATTATACCTGGCCTTTGATCACAATCTTTTTTTAATGCAATTTTATTGAGATATACTCAGACACCATATAATCCATCCGAAGTATAGACTCAGTGGCACACTGTATCATCATATGGTTGTGCATTCATCACCACAATAAATTTTTGAGCATTTTCATTACTTCAAAATGAAGAAAAAATATATTAAAAAATAAAAAAGAAATAAAAAAGAACACCCAAACCATCCCATACCCCTTATCCCTCCTATTATGTATATATTTTTTGTCATTATTTCATTACTCATCTGCCCATACACTGGTTAAAGAGAGTGTCAGTCACCAGGCTTTTACTATCACACAGTCACTTGACAAAAGCTATATGGTTATACAATTATCATCAAGAATCAAAAAATGGGGAGGAGGAGCTTAAATAGCAAATTCAGATCACTACATCCCAGCTCTGAGAGCAGCAGCAATTGTTTCAATCTGCCCCTGACAAGAGCAGCTGACAGCCCCTGTTTCAACCCTGCCCACAACAGTGGCAGAGTTGGTGGAAACTTAAAGGCACAGTGCCTCCCTAGGACTGCAGGGAACAGTGTGCTGAAGAGCACCATTGGCTGGGAAGGCCAGGAAAGCACAGATTTGGGGAGCAGTCAAAGAGGTGTTTGGTGTCCTTCCTGGTATCCCCTCCTGGGATCTTTGGAAGTGGGTAATGCCCCCTTCATGGGTCCCTGTCCCTGTATTGGCTGGGAAATACTGACTAAGAAAAGTCCTCTCCACAAAGACCATTCTCCCAGAATTTGCCTTCCAGGCAAAAGCAGCTAGAGAGTATGAAAGGAGTGCTAAAAATATGTAGAGTCAAATAAAAAACAAAGAGAATGGATGAACATTCTCAGAGAAGGAACACAGGAAAGGAAGCTTTCTCCTATAGAAAAAAACAATTGGACAAATTGTGCACTCTCAAAAATTGTACTGCATATTCAGGACAAGAATCAGATGAAGAAGAGCTGAAAATCCTATCAGTTAAACATGGGCTATTCTAAGGAGCTAGAGTAAGTTGAGCCAAGTATCAAAGAACAGCCTTAACACAAAGCCAATCAACAATAAAACCCAAGGCAAGAGAGAGAGAAACTGACCTCCAGAGTAAACTCATCAAGGTAATCAACAAAAAATTACAAGCCATACTAAGAACCAGGAAGATATGGCCCAGTCAAAGGAAAAATCAAAACTTCAGATGAGGCACAAAATTTGGAACAACCAATCAAAGATATTCAAACAAATCTCCTAAATCAATTTGAGGAGATGAAAGAAAACATGACTAAAGACATAAAGGATATTAAGAAGACACTGTGTGAGCATAAAGAAGAATTTGAAAGTTAAAACGAAAGATAACAGAAATAATGGGAATGAAAAGCAAAATAGAAGAGATTAAAAATATACGAGAGGCAAACAACAGCAGATTTGAAGAGGCAAAAGAAAGAGTCAGTGAGCTAGAAGACAGGACAGTTGAAACCTTACAGACAGCAGAAGAGATAGAATAAGAATGAGAAAAACTGAGTAAGGTCTCAAGGATTTGAAGGACAGCACAAAGCACACAAACATATGCATCATGGTTGTCCCAGAAGGAGAAGAGAAGGGAAAAGGGGCAGATAGAATATTTAAGGAAATAATAGCTGAAAATTTCCCAACTCTTATGAGAGGCATAAATGTACATGGTCAAAAAGTGCAACATACTTCAAGCAAAATAAATCCTAACAGACCTACTCTGAAACCCATCCTAATTAGATTGTCAAATGCGAAAGATAAAGAGAGAATTCTGAAAGGAGCAAGAGAAAAACAATTAATCACATACCAGGGAACCACAATAAGATTAAGTGCCAATTTCTTACAAAAAACCATGGCAGCAAGAAGGCTGTAATATGATTTATTTAAGGTACTGAAAGAGAAAAACTGCCAGCCAAGAATTATTTATCTGGCAAAATTGTCCTTCAAAAATGTGGGAGAGTTTTAAATATTCACAAATAAACAGAAACTGACAGAGTGCATCAACAAGAGACCTGTCCTACAAGAAATACTAAAAGGAGTTCTGCAGGCTGAAAGGAAAAGACAGGAGAGAGAGGCTTGGAGTAGAATGTAGAAATGAAGATTATCAATCAGGGTAACTAAAAGGGTAAAAAGACAAAAAAATAATAAAAGATACTATATATAAAAACCAAAGGATAAAATGCCTGCAAGTACTATCTTTACAGTAATAACACTGAATATTAGTGGATTAAACTCCCCCATAAAAAGACACAGATTGGCAAAATGGATAAAAAAGTATGATCCAACTATATGCTGTTTACAAGAGACTCATCCTAGACACAAAGACACAAGTAAGTTGAAAGTGAAAGGTTGGAAAAAGATATTCCATGCAAACAGTAACCAAAAAAGAGCTGGGATAGCTATGCTAATATTGGACAAAATGGACTTTCAATGAAAAACTGTTATAAGAGACCAAGAAGGATACTATATATTAATAAAAGGATCAATCCACCAAAAAGAAATAACAATCATAAATATTTACGAACCTAACCATGGTGTCCCAAAATACATTCAGCAAATGTTGTCAAAACTGAAGGGAGAAATAGACATCTCTACAATAATAGATGAAGACTTCAATACATCACTCTCATCGATAGGTAGAACCTCTAGATAGAAGATCAATAAGGAAACAGAGAACTTGAATAATACAACAAATGAAAACTAGACCCAACAGACATATATAGAACACTGCATTCCCAAACATCAGGATATACCTTTTTCTCAAGTGTGCATGGATCATTCTCCAGGAGAGACCACATGTTGGGTCACAAAACAAGTCTCAACAAGTTAACTTGTACAGATTTTCTATATAGGCTGATGGTAAAGGTTTGGAAATGGATGGTGGTGATGGTAGTAAACTTTTATGAGTATAATCAACAGCACTGAACTGTACCAGTGAATGTGGTTAAAAAGAGAAACTATAGGATATATGTTTTACTAGAATAAAAATTGAAGGATAAAACATAAAACTGTACAACACAATGCACCCTATTGTAGACAAAGATCTGTAGCTAATAGTACATGTATAAGAATGTTCTTTCATGAATTATAACAAATGTATGATACATACATAGGGTATTAATAATAGGTATATAGGAAAAATAAACCTAATGTAAACTACAGTTATAGTTAATAATACTATTTTAATAATTTTCCATCAATTGTAACAAATTTAAGTATTGTTAAAAATAGTACAATTATAAAAAAATTGCTATCAACAATTTTAACAAATGTCCTACACCAATGCAAGGTGTTAGTGGTGGGGTGGGGTATGGGAATCCTGTATTTTATGCACAATTGTTTTTTAAAACCATAACTGCTCTTATAAAAAATTTAAAACAAAACAAAACAAAAAATAAACAAAAAGCAAGGCTCAGGAAAAAAAGATATTGAAAAAGAAATGAAATGTAATCATAGTACACTATGTGGTTCAGCTGTTAATAACATTTGCATAGTCATAAGAATGTGAACATTGACTATTTATTGATTTAATAAATAAAAGTATTTGAGGGGAAGAGAGAATTTGTGTGTTGGGATGGGGGGCAGGTAAAGAGAGCTAAATCCTCATATTTTATATTGAAAAGTCAATAGATAATGTTTAAAACTGAAAAATTAAGAAATGCCATAAAGCAATAAGTATGGAGATAAATTCTAGGAAAAGAAAATTCCAACTAAAATAGTTGAAAATTGTGTCTGAGGAGTTGGTAGAGGTGAAATAGGGCAAGGCATTTTTGTTTTTCATTATAGGGCTTGTAGTATTTACTTTTTTAAAAAAACTATTTACTATATTACTTTGCTAAAAAATCAATATAATTTTTAAAATACACCAGTCTACAGAAAATTTCACCAGATGGAAAAATGATCACACACAGTTTAATACTGCCAGTGTCAGCACTTGCTCTTTATTGAACTCTTCTCAATACCTTTTGTAAAAATCACACATTTATGTTTATCCTGTCTAAATAAAGGACTTCGTGATTCCTCAAGTATTCCTGATTGCTCTGTTTTTGGTTCCTTAAAGTTGAACTCAGAAAATAATCAACATATTTAAAAATTTCTCCACATCTGATTTAAAGCTCTTGACACACATTCTGGACAATATGATATTGCTTTGGGTGTTTTCTATCTTTAAGTAAACATACTCTCTGCTCCCATCTTTATTGATTTTCGTATATTTCTGTTTCTTTGGAACACAATTTCCCTTTGTGTTTGGTTTGATGTCATTATAGGGAAAGGAATTAAAAAAAAGAAATACAATGGTGGGAAAAAATCCTGGCCAACCAATAACGATTGTCCTAGGAATGCCTGAGTTAGAGTGAGCTGGAGGAGCTTGGCAGGATCTGGTCCCATGGGTAGATTTTTTGCACGATAGTCCCCAAACTAAAATCTAAGATGACAGGATTCAAAGGGAAGTAAGGTTGGATTTTGTGGGCTTTGTGATGAATGAAGAAATATTTGATTACAGCATTGGCATCATCAAAGCAAAGCCATAGCAGGAGAGATGGCCTCTCTTCTTAGTTTGGTGGAATGTCCACTTTCTTGACTTGGAGATAAATGGTCTTTTCTTTATTTTTTCTTGGTCTGAAATAATAAAACAAAATAGGAGGTGAGTATGAAATTATGAGGAGACCGAAAACCAAAATAAAGTGGATATTAAATAAGTGGAACAATGGATGGCTATATTCTCTGTGTAAGACCAGAGCTGCTGTGTGTCCTGAGTGGTGATTCTCAACAAAGAAGATGGAATGAGCCTGGTGATTAACTAATGTGGGTGGGGTGGTTCCTAAGGCTCTCTCTAGAAGTGGCACTTGCCTAAATATATTCCTTATGTAGTGTTTTACCTTTCCAATAGAGAACATGGAAAAAGCTAAATTTAATCTCATATCAGTTTAAAAAGATGGTTGCCACTGTTATCAGTTCTGCAAATACAATTTGAGAATTTTTTCTACCAAAGTTTATTTACTTTTCAACAGTTTGACAAGTGAAAAATTTAATTTGAAATTTGTTCCAATGGTGAATTTTCTCAATTGGCACTGTCTTTACAAATGCTAGGCTGTCGCTGATGCTTGTTGTAGAAATGCTGGTTGCCTCATCTTGTCACTCCCAGCCATGCTCTTTAGACAGGACCTTGTCAATGGGGATATTGAAATCAGGTGTGGGGCTGCTCCTGGGTCCCCATGCTCATCACAGAATTCTGTTTACCTGGAGGTGGTTAGTCCTGCCTCAGTTTCTGGACCACTCCCTTCTGATCCAGGGAGGGTAGCAGAAGCTCACCAAACCATCCAGTGGTGCTGAAGTCCTTTCAGGCTCCAGATATCAGGGCCCAGTCAAGGCTGCTGAGCTCCTGTGGTCTCTTCACCAGCAGCAATTACAGCAATGGCAGTAGCTGGATGGCTACTAACTAAATGCCAGGCCCTGCACCGGGTGCTGCACCTGCATTATCCTGTTTGTGAACCCAGCCTCCAAGGGCAGAGGCAGCACGTGGTAAATGCAAAGCCTGCGGAATCTGATGGCCAGGGTTAGAATCATCTCAGCACATCCTGGCTGTGTGACTTGGGGAAAATTCTTTAATCTTTCTGTGCCTTGGCATTTTCAATGGTCAAATGGGGTTCCTGAGAATACCTATGCAATAGCATTGTTGTAAGGGTTCGAGGCAGTCATAAATGAGAAGGGGTTGGAAAGCATTTGTTGCAAGCTCCTTATTAATGTTAGCTATTATTATCCTCATTTTATAGAAAAGGAAACTGGGATTTAAGAGGTGAAATAAGATTAAGTGATATGGACTGCATTTCTCACTAGGTCTAGGTGGGCTGGTGTCCTCAGGAGTCAAATGACTCGGGTGGCAGTGGAGGAGGGTGCTGTTCTACCCTGTTCTTGCAGACTCTCCCTCAGGCCTGGGACATCATACCAGAATGAGGCTGTCCCCCTGCAGCTGTACCCTTCTCCCAGCTCCAACTCTGCTCTCACCTTCTCATCCTCTTTCTGCAATTCCCCAGCCATACACAGATCTCTTACATCTTTGAGAAGCCAACTGGGTTATAAAATATAGAAAAAAGAAAAGTGCAAACCCTCACAGAAGTTTTTATAGATCACATAAATGGGATGCACATAGAATAACCACAGGAATAATATTTTAAAATACATTAGCTTATTTTGAACCAGCCTGATGAAAATAATTGAAAACTCTTACAGTGTACATCACTTGGCTGCATTTCTATATCTTGAAACAATTCAGGATACATTTAAAAATTTGACTTCTAGTAAATCATCTAGGTAGATATTTTCCTGTTTTATAGAAGTGCTTCAAAATCTTCTATGAATAATGATGGTGGTTATTAAACATTTATTAAGTGTCTCACACTTTCCATGCATTCTCATTGAATTGTCATGACAATCTGGTGAGGTAGGTACTGCTGTTGTTCCCATTTACACATGGAGAAACTGAGGCTTGGAGAAGTTAAGGCCACACAGATAGGAAAAGTGCAGACCTGGATTGTCAGTTTCTGAAACCCATGGTCTTCAACACCACAGCTTACTGCCTTTCTGACCCTGGAGCTGGCTGGGAAAAGCCCAGAGGAACTCCAATTAGGGATGTGGTAGAAGGAATTCCAACATTTATTCCACAAATATTCGGTGGCCTCCAGCTCTGTGCTTGCCAGGTACTGGGTTAAGATCTAGGGATATGAGAGTAAACAGGATATAATCTCTATCCTCAGGGGGAGGAACTCATGGGGGTTGAATCTGCATCGAGATAGGGGTACAGGGAGATGGTCAGTCTCGATCAGGGGTCTCAAACTCAAAAGTCTACAAGTGCCAGGTATATACTAAAGTGGGCCAGACATGAGACAGCAGGGAATGGTGGGGACTGCAGCCTAACTGCAGAGCGCATACCCATCAAAAAGCTGAGCTATCACTCGCTCCCGCAAGCTGTTAAGGGGAGGAAAAGCTTGCTCTGTGTTACTAAATCTTCTGATTGAAACAAAAACAAACAAACAGATCCTGGGATTCCAGTTTATGTGGAATTTCCTACTTTAAAAAATATTCTGTGGGCCAAGCAAAACATTTGAGGTCTTAGTATCCTGTGGTCTACCACTGTGCAACCTCTGGTCAAATTCAAATCTTCTTTCGACTCTAAGATCCAAAATCTACAGAAAGGCTCATACCAATGAGAGTCCTCTCCAGCAACATTTTGCTCAAGAACTGAATATGTTAAATGTGAAAGTTTTGCAGCATGGATAAAATTCAGTATAGCTCATGGCACCAATGGGCAAAAATGGAATTTGGATAAAATAAATAAAAACATCTAAGCAGTCTGCATAAACAAACTTGTAGAGATGGTGCCTTATAGCTTTCTCTTTATTTGGATATTTTTAAGTTTACTTTTTGAAAGGTTCAAATGGTCCAAATTCAGACAGTACAAAAGGTATGCATTGAAAAGCATCTCCTACTTCTATCCCACAGCCCCACAATTCTATAGACAACAAATGTCATGCATTTCTTGCATATTCTTCCAAATATGTGTATATACTTTTGTTCCTCCATTTTACACAAATGCTAGAATGTATACTTTTCTATACATTTACCCTTTTGTCATTAATAATGCATTTTGGAGAACTTTCCAGAAAAGTGTGCATAAAGCTGTCTCATTCTTTTTAATGGCTGCAGTATGCTATTGAATGGCATGCAATAATTTATTTAAGTGGCCTCCAACTGATGGACATTTAGGTTGTTTTAACAAATTCTTTAATAAATAACTATGTGCATGTCATTTTGCACATATAAACTCCTAGAAGTGCAGAACCGCTAGGTAAAAGAACCTGCACTTTGGCAATTTGAATAGCTATTGTCAAATTGCCCTTCATAGAGGTTTCCGATTTGTACTCCTACCACTAAATGTGTGAGATTGCCTGTTTCCCCACATTTTTCCCAACACATTATGCTACCAAGTGATTGGATCTTTAACAAGCCAAGAAATAGCACATTTTAGTGCATTGTTAATTGGCACTTCTCTTATTATGAATGAAGTTAAGCCTATTTTCATACATTTAAGAGCTGATTTTATTTCCGTTTCACTGAAGTCTCTGTTTAAGTCATTTCCCAACTTTTTGCGATTAGGTGGTTGTTCTTATGGATTTATTAGAGCTCTTTATATATTGTGGAAATTAGCCCTTTGTAGTAGAGTAGTAAATATTTTCTCCATGTTGGTCCTTTTTTTTTAGCTTATGGTAGTTTTTCAATGCAGAATTTACATTTTTATGAAGATAAGTTTATTCATCCATTCTTCTATGCATCCTGGATTTTGTGTCATATTTAGAAAGACCTTCCCTGCTATGCAAGTATAAAAGAATTCTCCCAGATTTCCTTCATTCATTTGGTGATTTCTTTTTTGGTACTTTTAAGTCTTTGATTAATTTTGCATTAATCTCAATGTATGGTGTGAGGTGTGGATCCAACCTAATCTTTCTTTCCAGGTGGCTGGGAATTTGAATTCCCTACCTCTGCATGTTTTCAGCATCATCGATGGTTTCAGGCAACGCCTTCCCCTTGGTTTCAGGTAGCAGGAGCACCAGTCCTCCAGCAATCAAGCCAACCACAGCTGAAAGCCAGACAGACTTAAATCAAATCAGTATCCCGGAAACATATGCAAATCACATTAGCTGAAAAATGCAGGTTCTATAATTAGTTCTCCCATAATTTCAATTATTTTAAATTTTTTATTTTTTTCCTATATTTGTTCACAGATTCCTTTGCCATTTCTGACTGCTCTGTTTTCCATCATGAAAATCATGCCAATTCCAAACTCCATTGGGTTACAACTCCTTATAGGGAAGTGAAATACTTAACATTTTGAGTCAAGGTTATTCCAGGCTAGAGGACATTGCCACAATATTAAGATACTCTGGAGTTAGAAATAACTCTGAAAAAAAATTAAATGTAAAAAAAGGAAGAACATAACTCTGGCAGTATAAAGCACTTACTTGGTAATAAAAATAAGTAAGAAACTTGGATTCTTACTAGCAAATAAAAGCAAAGAATCATGTATTGCTGCATAGCATTGAAAAGTATAACCAGGCCTTTTAGTTCAAATTCAGGGGTTCAATAAATGCTATTGTTCCTTTTTTCCTTTTTCTTCAGATGTAATCTTTTGTGTATGCTGGGGTGGTGGTGGTGGTGGCGGTAGTTGCGGTAGTAGGGTAGTAATAAACTCACTCTAATGTTTTTGATGTTCCAAATTTCCATTAAAGTCTCAAACTTTTAAAGTTACATTTTTATATGTATTTCTGTAATAGAACACAGGAAGTGGGATTTGGGTTATTCACTAGTTTGGGAATTTCAAGAAAATGCATGCTGGGCTCTGCTCTTCCTTGCATGAGGATGCTTTCCAAAGACTCCAAGTCTGGCTCTGGGTATGGGCTGCAAGGAAACAAAAAGGAAACTGAGTGGTGGTGGGCAGTATTCCATACCATAGTGGTATTTTTGGTAAATCTCACTCTGAAATTTGGAAAGAATCTGAGCTTAAAATGGATGGTCTTGCACATTTTAAATAGTCTGATGTCAATTGGTGTGTGACCTAACTATGCTACATATAGAAGCTCTGATTCCAAGACTATAATCTACTTCTGACCATCTGTCTTGACCAAATGCACACCATTTTTCTACTGTTTATCAAGCATGTAGAAAGTATCAGATGTATGCTAAGCATTTTATATGTACTGACTCAGTTAGTCCTTACCAAAACTCTAAATACTAAAATCCTCATCCTGTAGGTGAGACAATTGAGACTCAAAGTGGCTACTCAACTTTCCCAGTATCAAAAAGCCTGTGGAAAACAGGCTTGCTTTGATTCCCACCTCTGTGTCTGCTATGTTATGTTTCCACATCAATGACTCTCACTGCCATCTTTACTTTTTATTAAGACATCCGGTAAACTTTCCAGTGAATTTTTAAACTAAAATTAAACAATAGTATACTTGGCACTATTTTATAGCTTATTTTATTTATTTACTATTATTATGATTATTTTTATTTAAAGTAACACCAAAGGCTCAATGGATTTATGATAAAAATGACAGCTTCTTGCTCCAACCCCCCTTCCCCTTTTACTCTGAGTCCCTAAGGACAAACTCCCTTACCTGAATCTGTTTTCAGTTGTTCTGGCAGTCATTCCTTAAACCCAAATAATATACTTAAACTCTTTTTACTGATCTATCAAATGTAGACAGTATCTATTGATGCTGTATTGAAGAATATAAAACTTAGGCAATTCTAGTCCTCTTTTCCCTTCATTCTTCTGAATATTTAACAGTAATATTATTTTTACTACTCTCAATGTTTTTTTTTTTTTAACTTTTAATAAAATGCAAAATCTCTGTGTTACACAAGTCTGTTTGTACCTCTTGGTCTTCCTTCCACTTTTCCTCCCCATCTTTTCACTGCCCAACTTCCATTAGCAATATCCAATATGATAGCATTTCCATTTGGTTCTATAGCCATCATTATTTTTTCCACGTTCATCTATTATTTGGTTCTACCATTTGAAAATTTCACTATGACAATGTAAATTTTGTTTGTTGCAGGGCCAGGTAGTGTACTATCTTTGAGTCCAAATATCTCCCCCTGGACCACTCAGGGAAGATTGTCCTTTTTATCAGGATCAAAGGGATTCTCTTTTCTTGTACAATCCCTGTGCCTTGACAGCTATGCCAAATTTATTTTGCTTCACGTGTGGATCATGAATTTTTTTTTTTGTCTAGCTTTTGATTTTGTTGAAATTTCTAATTGGGGCTCAAGGACCTGTCCACTGCCTGCTTTGTGACATCCTCCAACCCTGTTTGCCTTCTTGCTGGTTCTTTCTCAGCTCACTCTTGAGGCCTTTGCTTATGCTATTCTTTTTGCCTGGAAGACTGTTTTACGACTCTCCATCTGCTCAAGTTTCACTCTTTGAAGAGGTTTCCTCTAAATGCATTATTTATTTATTTATTTAAAATAGTCCACCCCTCCCTGCCCTGTCACTCCCCTTTACCCTACTTTAATATTTCTCAGAGCATTTATCACAACCTGAAATTATATCATATATTTATTTGTTTACTTATTGACTGTCTGACTTGGCCAATAGAATGAAAACTTTCTGGAGTGGGACTGTCAAGTTCACTGCTTTATCCCCAGGACTTAGCTTCTAACTCCATAAATGTTTGCCGAATAAATGGATAGTATGCCTTCAATATGTTCTCTTTTTTTTTATTAAGATTTATTCACATACCATGCAATCATCCCAAGTCAATATGTTCTTAAGTGTATCCTGCTTGTCAGTTGCCCTATTATATGGAATCTCTTCTTCCACATACACTCCACTCCAGTGGAATTGCTACATCATAGTTTTGTCCCCCACCCTCCGTCCAAACCTTCAGTCCTTCTGGCTAGTTTGGACTCCTTACGCACTATGCTTGTGGCCCAGCTGTCAGCCTAGGGATCTCTTCATCTGCACTCTTGGGTCAAATTTATCATTTTCTGCATTCCATGGCTTCTTATTGCTTGGCTTCCACTGCATTTTGCTGGTGTATACACTTTAACTTCTCCAGGAAGCATGTGAAGGAGGTACACCTTTTGAATCCTAGCATGTACAAAAATGTCTTATTATATATTTTGCCCTCACATTTGATGGATAGTATGGCTAGTGTAGAACCCTAGGTTCAAAATAAGTTTTCCTTCTGTGTGTCTGATGAGATGTTGGATACCAGTTGGATTCTTATTCTTTTAAAGGTGACACTTTTCCTCCTTTCTGGAAAGTTTTAGGAACT
The DNA here is from genome assembly GCF_015220235.1 of Choloepus didactylus. NCBI lineage: Eukaryota > Metazoa > Chordata > Mammalia > Pilosa > Megalonychidae > Choloepus > Choloepus didactylus. The sequence goes on along the minus strand of NC_051330.1, from coordinate 17,074,693 downwards.
TCTATTTATTCCAAAATTTCTGTTTGACCTTAAAGTGTTTAACAGTGGCTCTTTATTTAATCCATCCTGTTTGGCATTTGTTGGATCCTTTAAAGTGGAAGAGTCATGTCTTTATTTAGCTCTGGGAAATGTTCTCCTAATATTTAAAAATAAAGTCCTACTTCTTTCTGTTTTCTCTTTCTGAGAGATGAACATCAAACCTCCTTTTGCTCCTTTTTCTCAAAATCTCCTTTCTTTTGCTTTTTTTTTTGTTGTTGTTGTTCTATATTCCAGCATACTTCATTTTTTTTCATTAGGGCTTATTCCTTTTTTGCATTTCACTGTCATTTTAGCAAGATGTTGTTCACTAATTGTCGTAAGCTTCCAGAACAGTGTCTGGTACATAGTAAGGCTAAATGTGTATTTGTTAAATACACAAATGCACAGGAAAGGGGCAGCTGCCTGTCCTCGGGCTCTCATTTTGAACCAGAGCCTTGCAGTATGCCTTTGAGAATAACTTCTATTAATTCCACTTTTGCACCCTCAAAAATGGCAGAAGCAGAGGCCCCAGAACACATGGGTTCAGAGCCCAAGCCCCAGCATGGGGTTGCCAGGGTCTCAGTTCTGACTCTGTTATGTACTAGTTGTATGGCCTTGGGACATGCTGCCATTTCTCATATGTAAAGGGGGATAATAGTACCAACCTCACAGGTTTGTTATGAAGTTTAAATAAGTTAATATTTGCAATATGCTTAGGACAGTGTCAGGAACGTAGGTGTGAACTACGGAAGTGCTTACTGAAAATCTCTATAAACCTCAAAATCTCTATAAACCTCTAAGGGTCACTTAGTTAACAGGAACAATAAACACGTTCAGCTGGCATCTGAGTGGAGTCTCTGAAGTGAGTGAATTATGAAGAATACCATATATTAATCAAATTATCAACCACAGAATATTTTATATTTGCAAAGCCCAGCCTAATTAACTGGAATGTTCTTTATCCACTTTTCCAGTGCTCTTTCAACCCAGATTTTCCAGCTAATTGATTTTTCAGGCTTCTTAGATTACTGTTTCATGGCTATTTCAAGACCACAATCAGCACACCATTATTTGTGGAAAAGAAAGGAATAGAAGTTGAAACACAAAACTACTAGTTTTGCTCCCTGCTAGCTACTCACATTAAAGGTTGGTGAGGGAAGGGGATGAAACTACTGGCAAAAATAAAGTTTGGGATTGTTTTTTAATTTACTTTAAATGTTGCAATGCAGTTATGATCCTTTACCTTTGCCAAGGGGAAAGCAAGACATGAGGAAGGGTCAATCATAATTCCCCTGGACATGAACTTTTATTGCTTTGTTAAATAGTGCTTGGAGAAAAATGAAATATCTATTCTCTACCCAGAAATATCCTGGTGACCCACTGACCATCCACTGTCCACCTTGGAGTGGAGGAGATTGTGGTGCTTCCCACTTCTTTCCTGGAAGGAAGATGTCCAGGGGTTGGGATGGGCACTGCCCCAAGGTGGAAAGGGGGGGGATGGGGGCAGGTTCCTCAGCCAAAATTGAGGGGAGAAAGGAATGGGGAGCAAGTATGTCCTATAAGCATTGCAAGGCACCCTGTGGCCAACCCATGGTTATCTCAGGAAAAAGAACTTGCATTCAATGAACTTCGGCCATTTTTGAAATATTAAGTTGAAATATGGAGGAATTCACCAGGTCTGTTTGAGGGTGAGTTTGTTACCAGAAAAAGGCGATGGATTCTTTGCCTGATGCACTCAAATGACCAATTCCTGAGACACTCGGGTTTCAAAGAGAGAAAGAGTTTATTTCTAGGCATGAAGCAGGAGATCAGATGGTCTATTGGCCTAAAAATCTGTCTCCTTGTACTGCAGTAATTCTGATAGTTATATAATATTAAAAGATGGGCAGGTTTTAGGATAATGAGCCCAATGGCTCCAGATGATGCAATTATTGAGCATGCGCTGATTGATTACATGCTTAGTCATAGAAAATAAGTAAGAAATGGTGGCCTTAATATGATTATGGGCATGATTTCTAATGTTATAATGAGGTATAGATCACTTCAGGTTAAAGTCTAAGCTACTGCACATGTTAGGTGGGCCCATTTTGGTTACATCCAGCTTCAGTTATAAAGATAACTTTGGAATTGGGGTGGGTTAGTTCTGTGCTGACTCAAGGTCATTTGTTAATAAACATTAGAAGCTGTCTTTCATGATTATAAGACTCCAAAGTAAAAAAACTGGATAAAATGGGCACAAGTGAGGGTCAGTCACAGGCTTTTACAACCACAAGAGCACAAGATAAAGGCTATAGTAGAATCATCATCAGAGATCAAGGCAGCTGGATTACAGTTCAGAGATTTCAGGTATTTCCCTCTGTCTGCTCTAATATACCATGAAGAAAAAAAAAGGAATACCTATATAATGATTCTGTAATCATAATCATCCCTTAAATCCTAACTTCTCATTTACAAGTTCTATCAACAGTTTGGCACTTTTGTTGGCAGGTCTATAGCAGTGGAAAATTTCTTTTCCCTTCTCAAATCCCTTGAGAAGATGGGGAAGAGAAAGAACAAGCAGAGGCCCATGTGTAGGGCAGTGTGCAGCACTGGGGAGAAACGATGGGCGTGCTTCCCTCGTATACATCTAGAGGACTGTTTCCTCCCCTCCCCTAAATTAAGTGCCTGTCGTAGGCATCCTAGAGAAAGTGTAACATTCAAATTAAAAGTGGCTCAGTGTGGGTCTTGCAGATCTTGAAGGAGACAGGAATGAGTGCAGTTAGAGACATTCTGATTGCCATGAGAAGATGTATGCTGTGTGCACGAATCTGGAAACAGACTCACATCTGTGGGGACACACAGAAGGGAGAGGTTCTGTCCCTGTAGTCTACAGCTGTGGGAAAGGGCAATGGACGCTGAATGAATGGAAGTGTCCAGGAATTCCCAGGACCCTTTCAGAGTCTACAGACTTCATGCTCAGTATGTGCCCCCAAGTGCCAATTGCTGAGAATTAAAAATGTCCATGGAAACTTGTATCCTGCAGGCTGGTAGGGGCGAGGAAGAAACGGCGAGGGTACAGTCCTGCCCGTCCCCGAGTCCACTGACAGTGTTAGAAGGGAAACGCTGTGCCAGTGTAACAAAGACAGGTACGCCATTGGGCTACTGCATTTTCTGTATTTTGGTATTTGCTTATCTTTGGCTTTGAAATCGCTCTTTCAAATATCTCAACCACCTGTTTTTTTGGAAGTAAGGATGTAAAGGGGCTTTGTATTTTCCACCTTTGGGTATTGTAAACCGCTTTTTGACAGAGGCCCAGGGAGGGATGGCAGCTGGTGGAGAGAGAAGTAGGGACTGCTTCACAGAAGATTGCTTCCATCTCGCTCGTCTCTTGACCTGTACCCCTCATAAGGATGGGAGTCTGAGCGACTTCCCCTATTTTGATACTAGTAGTTACCGTCATGATACCTATTTTGAAGTGGGAAAATGGAGGTCCCTAAGTAATAGATTTTTGTTCAAACACATCTATGAAGATTTCTTACCAAAAACCACCAACGGGAGTTCATGCCAGACGTCAGTGAGCCGGTACACCAGGAAGGGCGTCATAATGCCACCGATGTCACACATCGAGGAGCAGACGAGGACCCCAAGATTCCTAAAATGTAGGCACCTGGTTTAACTTTTTAACTTATTACTGCACCCTGGTTATCTCCCACCCCTCCCCCAAACAAATGCTGTCATAATCACGACAAGGTCTGCAAACCAAAAAAAAAAGCATTCACATTATTTTCAATGCACAAATATGATATAAGCTACGTAATTCCATTCATATTCTGATGCACTTGTTTACAGAACTTACTTTGAGATTCTTCATGGGGAAGGTGGGGGCAACTTTTTTCTTCTACTTTCATCACTGGGCTTCCCTGCACCATTTCTATGAAACTGTATTTGCTGTTCTGAATCAGTCTCTCCAGTAGATTCTCTTGCAATTCAATATCTCCTGTTCTCACCACATAGTTTCTGTATTTTGCCCCAGTCTACCAATGTGAGATGTGAACTGTTTTATGTGGCTACTGCATTTAAATGTTATCTTCTCTTACACTGTTTTTAAAAGTAATATGTCTTCTATCTTCACCTGCATTAGTACAAGCCAATAAATAAATGTTCCTGCCACCCCCTCCATGCTAAGGGAAACATACTCACCTAATGAATGTGGGGTACAACTCAGCATTAACCAAGCAAACCATTTCATAAGCCATTGTAATTCCCATTCTACCCAAGCACGCGATGGTAACTTTTAGCCAGTGTAGATCTGAGGGAGAAAAAAAAACACACACACACAACTTACACTTACTGCACAAAATCCCTTGTCTTCAAACAGTGCTCCAGAGGGAGCAATTCCATATTCCAGGATGGGATAAGAAAGCAAAATTGGTCCTTGTATAAACAAGGCATTGTTTGCAAATTCTCCATCTCTGTTGTTTTAACCTAATACCTTCTTAACTTTAGACCTCATTGGTGAATGACAATGGAATTATACTTATTTCCAAAGCTAGGCCAACTTTAGCCGACAGAGGTGAACCAAAAGAAATAGCAAAATATGGTATATTTTAAATAATTGCTAATAACTGCAGGATTCAAACCAAGCTCCATAGAGCTTGTTACTCTTCATTGAGAAAGCATTTTAAAAGGAAAGAAAATAACTGAATAATTACTGATTGAATGCATTTACTCAAGTTATCTCATTTAATCAGCAGACAATGATGCAGAGAGGTCAAGGTATTTGCCTAAATAATATCTGGGAAGTATGGGATAAGACTTTGACTCTGGGCTCTATTCCAAATCTCACAATCTCCATTTTAGGCCTGTTTCATGGGTTCTCATAGTCTCTCTCATTATTTTACATCAGAGAACAGTTGAGTACCACTGTTCTTAAAGACAAAGTAGCCATATGGGTTTGCCTAGGAAGGTCCCAGATATTGCCCTCTTCCTTTCCAAATCCATTTGGATGTTAACTTATATGGTCATCCTATTAAAAAGCCACGTATCTTCTTCTCAGGGACTTGGAAAACCCTAGCTTGCTCTGAAACTTACCTTCAGGGATAAAAACCAAGGCTAGACAGGCTGCCCCTGCCACCATATTTGACCAAGCCCAAGGATAACGGCGACCGATGCGATCGACGGTGAAGATGATGATGAGGGCGGCTGGGAATTCAACCAGGGCAGAGTAGAAGAAATCCAAGTAGATATTGCCCCCAGAGAGGCCCATGTGCATGATGAGGCCCTGATAGAGAACAGAGCTCGTGAACCTGAGCAAAGAGGAGAACTCAGGTCAAGCCAAGCACTGAAAGCAAGTAACTGGGAGAAGCTTCTAGAAAAATAAGACTTGATTATAGATCACCTTATATGACCTTATTGCTGCTCCCTCTGTACCATCGCTTTTATGCTACCTGACTTGTTGTAGTGACCAGCTGTGACTTGAGAATCAGGAATGGGGTAGAAGTCAGGATAGCATTTCTTGGCCATATTGAAAGCCAAGGAGAAATGTCTTAACCATCAGAGTGATTTCTCTAGCAGAACCATATCATGTTATTAGTGGTTGCTCAAGTATTTCTTTCTTTGTGGTCTTCTAATGGAGTTGGGATAAGAAAGGATTGACTATTTGAATTTTAGGAAACTTGAAGACAAAATGGCTACATCCTCACTCAGCAATGATTATCTTGTGATCAGATGCAAGCACCACGTTGATGGTGTTTCTAGCTTTGTTGACTAAAAGTGTTCATTATCTGTAATGGAGACTACAAGGATAACTAGCAAGCGTCACAATTATTCAGAAAAGGAAACTAGGAAAATGAAGCCCAATTTCACTGCTGCATTTCACATGCAATATTGTGAAGGTTGCTAAATTAATTCCTGATGGGCCTTGGTTTTGTCAGTTTGTCTGCCTCATTATAAGCCTTCATTTGGCTGGTGCGAAATCCAACGCTCACTGAAAGGACGTGTGGCTCCCTACAGAAGCATGGTGCATAGCAGACAGCTCAAAGTACAGCTGCAGTGACAAAGAGTGAAGTTCAAGTCACTGTATCATGGATCCGGTGGATTATTCTTGAGTCTTATTCTTGTTCATAAGGTTATTATTTTTTCCCAGGTAAATGCCTAATAAAGAAAGAGCTACCCTCATTTCAATTGATCTACATGACTAGTTCTCAATTTTGGCCACATGTTAGTATCACTTACAAAATTTTCAAAATATTTTTCTTGGGTCCTATTCCTGACCAAATAAATCAAGAACTCTGGAGGTGGGGTTGTGATCTTAGTATTTTTAATCTCCCTCAGGTGATCCTAACATGAAGCCAAGGTTGAGAATGTACTGATCTATGCTTAGGATGGTAAACTGATTTCAACATTTGCCTGAGAAAAATGATATTGGGAAAACCTGCTATAAATTAGCCTTACATTGGCATCTACTCTCAGTGCTAATACAGGATTAGGCTACATTTTTGAAGGTGCTGTTGTTCTCTCCCGTTTGTGCATGATTGGGATTAAAATAATTTGGGGGCATTTTAGATTGAAAAATATTCCTTACCAGTTGTACATCAAGATCAAGGTGTGTTTCCTTATCTGGGGGGTTCTGACCAAGTCAAGAAATGAAGGATTCAACTTCTCGCCAACTTCCTCATCAGGTCTAAGGCTCTAAGAATGGAAACAATAAGAACAGCATTGTATATTTAATTATGGTATCTGTGGGTCATATTTGGAATAATGTAAATAATACTTCACATTTCTCGAGTGCTTACAATGTGCCCAGTACTAAGCTAACTACTTCACATGCATTATCTCATTTAATCCATTCAACAACCCTATATATTAGGTTCTATTTTCTTTTTCACCCCATGTTACAGAAGAGGAAACTGGGACCCAGAGAAGTTAGGCAACTCATGGAACAATGTACAAAGTGATACTGTTTGTAAAGCGCAGTGGGGTAAATTGAGGCCCACCCAGCTGCCCCAAAGGCTGAGGGAATCAACTCTCAGCACACCTGGCCCCACCTGGGGCCCATCAGCTGAGAAGCTCTGCTCTGGGACCCTTATACTCAGACTGACAGCATCCCGAGTAACTGGAGCATGTTCTAGATCTCAGGTCCCACCCTAGATTTACTGAATCAGAATCTGCATTTTCACAAGAACTCTGGTTGCAGCAGATACTAAAGTCTGAGAAGCACTGCTCTAGAAGAAAATAGTAAGTGGTGGAGTTGAGATTCCAGCTCCAGGTTTCTGGCAGCAGAATGAGAATGAAGGGGAGACACCTCCCAGCCAGACTTTGGCAATGACCAGACTTACAGCTGTTACATGAACTTCATCTCCATTGGTGAGACAATGACTCACATATGCTTTATTCTGTGACCAATTTTTGAAAGGACCTAGAACTTAAGAATCAGGGACTATGTCAGTTATTAGTGGAAGAAAATATACATTTCAACCACCTTGAAACCGGAGAGGAAGTGAAGGGAAAAAAGCCTCTGAACCCCCAAATCCTCATTCATGTAAATTACAAGTTTTTACAGGTCACTTAGCTTAGATCCTCATTCAGAAAAAGTTTACTCTTCTCTGACATAATTGCCTAGTTAGTTTGATTATCTCTTTTCCAGCCTCTGTCAGATGAGAAGGTATTAGTTAAAAGTACATGAGATGCCCACAGACATAGGGTATTGGTGGTTTGATGGGTTGAGCCCTCTACCATGGACTTGCCCTTAGGAAGACTGTTGCTGTAAAGGAGAGGCTAGGCCTGCCTATAATTGTGCCTAGGAGCCTCCTCCCGAATGCCTCTTTGTTGCTCAGATGCGGCCCTCTCTCTCTGGCTAAGCCAACTTGAAAGGTGAAATCACTGCCCTCCCCCCTACGTGGGATCAGACACCCAGGGGAGTGAATCTCCCTGGCAACGTGGAATATGACTCCGGGGAGGAATATAGACCCGGCATCGTGAGATGGAGAACATCTTCTTGACAAAAAGGGGGATGTGAAAGGAAATGAAATAAGCTTCAGTGGCAGAGAGATTCTAAAAGGAGCCGAGAGGTCACTCTGGTGGGCACTCTTACGTACAATATAGACAACCCTTTTTAGGTTCTAATGAATTGGAATAGCTAGCAGGAAATACCTGAAACTATCAAACTACAACCCAGAACCCATGAATCTTGAAGACAATTGTATAAAAATGTGGCTTATGAGGGGGGACAGTGGGATTGGGGGGGTCATAGGGATCACACTCCCGTTTGTCTAGTTTGTGGATGGATGAGTGGAAAGGTGGGGGAAGGAAACAAACAAACAAACAAACAGACAAGGGCACCCAGTGTTCTTTTTTACTTTAGTTGCTCCTTTTCACTTTAATTATTATTCTGGTTATTTTTGTGTGTGTGGTAATGAGGGTGTCGGGGATTGATTTTGGTAATGAATGTACAACTATGTAATGGTTCTGTGAACAATCAAATGTACGATTTGTTTTGTATGACTGCGTGGTATGTGAATATATCTCAATAAAATGAATAATAATAATAAAAAAAAGTGCATGAGAGCTACTTGGATGAAAGCAGTCAATACAGAGAAAATGGATGCTCTGAAAACTTGATACTTTTTAAGAAGGCAGGATATTGCTTAAGACACATTAGGACACTTTCTATCCAAAATGTTTAAAACCCTCAGAAATTATTTGTATTCGAAGAGCTAAGTTTTACTTCCCTTGGACTTTGACCTCTGTTGGATACCTCCTTCCCTGGGGATGCAGACACACAAGTAGGAAAGACATTGGTGGACTGAAAAGTGAATGGCTGGCTATATTTTTGAGTTGCACAAGATAGAAACTCCTCATTTGATGTTTTGGATCTCTTTCAGTTTTGTATTTTCCATCCACTTCAAAAATTCCACTAGGGAAACACAACTCTCAGCCCATGAAATATTCTGCTGTTTCTTACTAAAGGTAGGCTAAAATGCAAGGCAGGTTGCCTTCCTGGAGCAACTATTGGGTTCCCTTATGTGCACATGTTTCCCAACCCCTTGCTTCCCACCCTTCCCTGATTTTACACTTCAGCCCCTGGCTCACCTGAAGAGAGGCAGGCAGGGATTTCCCATTTTTCTCAGCAATATGCTTAATGATCTTGACGGCTTTAGGATTTTGGTTCTGGGAGATCAGCCACCTTGGAGACTCGGGCAGGCACCTATGGTAGGGACAGTGTAATGTAATCAGCGCTGTTGAGAGGAGGGGGGAAAAGGTGACTGAACCCCCTCAAAATGGTCATAATCATATTTCTGCAAGGGATCTCACAAGATGACGTGTGGTGGGAACTAAAGGAAAATGAAGATTATGCAGGGAGACATACAGCTCTTTCCTCCTTCAAATGTTCACCTGGCATCTGCTTTGTCCAGGTGCCTTCAGTTTCCTTGTAAGAGATTTGTGAGTAGAACCACAGAAAGCAAGCTGCAAAGCAGGGTGCTGCTGAATATCCAAGTTTATGCTACATGGTAGAGAGGCAGGGTTGGCTTGGGTGTGACCCAGGCTTTGCACAAGGGGTGAGAACTGACAGATGGTGCAAAGGTACAGAATTGGGAATATGCAAGTCATCATGGAGGAACCCAAGCCGGTTTTCTTTTTAATGCTGAAAGCAAAAGAATGAGATGAGAGTTTGAGATGAGATGGTGACAACTTCAAGGCAAGCCTGCATAGTTTGGGCTTGATACAGCAGGACACAGGGACCCACTGTAAGACCTTGAGCAGGAATATAACAATTTGGATCTGAGTCTGGAGCATAGGACTCTTAGCAGCTGGTATCAGGGTATGTGGCAGATTGAATCATGGACCCCAACAAAGGATGCGTTCTTAATCTTGATCCACATTCCTGTGGTTGTGAACACATTTGTTAACAGGATTGTTTGAATATGTTGCTAATAGTTAAGGCATGGCCAAATTGGATCAGAGTGGGTTTTAACCCATATTACTGGAGACCTTATAAAGAGGGGAAATTCAAATGTAGTCAGTTGAAATCAGAAATGGTAATAAGCCAGAAGTTAGAGAAAGACAGGGGAAGAGACCCAGGACATTGCCATGTAATGGAGCTCTGCCATCCCCTGAATGCTAATGGCCCCAGGAGAAAGTGTGGCCTTGTCAGTGCCACAATTTGGAACTTCTGGCCCCTAAAACCATGAGCCACTAAATGTTTGACGTTTTAGCCACCCCTTGATGTGGTGTTTGTCATAGCAGTCCTGGCAAACTAAGACAGGGTGGATTGAAGGAGGAAGGCAGGGCAGGAAGGAGCTGGCAGATCTGCTTTTATGGTAGTTCTGGTGCAAAGCTAGGGAGGCCCCAGTTGGGATTCTCACTCTGGAGAGAACTTGGAATGGAGGTTTTTGTGCTAATGCAACGGAGAGAAGAATCACAACGATTCCTGGATTAAAACTTGACATCAGGAATAGAATCACGGCGTGCTCAACAGCTGCCACCCCACAGCTCCCAGCAGATACCCTCCTTTGCAGTACTGCTGTGTAATTTTTTCAGATCACACCTGGAGCCCAGTGTTCAGTGCAGGCCACTATGCTTCAGGAATCCTGGAGCCTTCTCAGCCAAAGGTGTCCTGAGCTGTACGGCCAAGGGGGTGAAGGACTTGGAAACCAGGTCAGAGATGGTAGGAAGCAGAAATGTTTAGCTTAGAGTTAGAAAATCTTCATGGACCTGGGAGTCCTATCCAAATAGTTAAAGAACTGCTGGGTAGCACATAAACTAAACTAATGTTGTGAAGCTCCAAGCACAGAGTTAGAACACTGATTTCCTGGTACAAATCACAGGAAAGGAAATTCTGGCTCCATCAAAAGTCTCTTTAATAAGAACTCTGGATTCTTCACTAAAGTGGCTTGCTTTATGATGAAGTAAACCTTATCCATGATAGTGTTCAAGCAAAGCCTGGATATTCATCAGGTGGGGTCTTATGGGAATCCAAACCCTGGGCAGGAAGCTGGGCCAGATGACCCCTAAGACTGCCTGATCTCAAAGAGTTCTCAGCCATGGGGGCCCACAATCAAACAATGCAAGGTCAAGTACACAGCTGATTCCTCCAAAAATGATCATAAGGATTACAGAGATACAGAAGGCATAGGCAGGCCAGGCCTGACCCAAGTCCCTTGTCCAGTAACTTCCTTAACACCCTCTTTTCTCAATGATGATTCCACCCCACTCTTGGTCCTGGCTTCTCTTCCTCTGGTTGGCTGTCAAAAAATGGTGTTTGCTAGAGTTCTGACCATGTTGCCTTCCTCTCCCAGCTCTATTCATTTTCTGAGTGATCTCTCATCTTCCCTCAAAGAGGGAAACAAACTTAAGTTGCATTCTGGGTCCTTAAATATAATTGCCCCATCATGTTGGATGTCTTTGTGGCACCTCAAGCTCAGTATGTCCAAAGTACAACTTATCACCATTCCTTCCAAACCTGCTCCTTCTTCTGTGTTGCTCATCTTTCCAAATGACATCCTCACCAACACATAAACACAAAAGCCTGAACTCTTGGGGTCATCTCAGTAGATTGGTCTGCACTCTAAATTTCCACATTCAGGCTATCACCAAGCTCTGTCATTTCTCCTCCACTTACAATGATTCATCGTTCGTTCCTTTTTGTCCTCACGGCTTCTGTTTCAATTCAGGCCCTTGTCATCTCTTGCAAGGATTACTGCAAAAGTCTCTTAATTGATCCCCCCTGTAGCACATTTCTTCAAGTGTGCATCTTCAGGGATCTTTTGAAAATGTAAGCATCATGGAGCATTTGTAGAGTGCTGAGTAAAATCAGTTTGATTCTGGTGAGAGTGAAAGTGACAGGAGGAAGTGCTCCAGAAGTGGACAGAGGTTGGAGAAGAGATGGGCCTTTTCTACTATGCTAAAGCATTGGGTATTTTTTTGCAGGAAAATCCACTAAAAGCTTTAAGCAGGGGTGTGATGTGAAATGTAGAGTGGACACTGATGTAGAGGACAGTAAAACAAGTGGCAAGGAGACCAGCTGGGAGTCTATCTCGGCAATTCTGGCAAACAATAATGATTTCCTAATGGGAATAGAAAAAAAAAAAGGAGGTAGATTTGTAGATACAAAGGAGGTTGAATCAGATGAGACAGAGATGAAGGAGTCAAGGATTACTCTCAGAGTTTTGCTGGCTTTTGGAGGAGGAACAGGCTTCCTGGATTAAGCTATTTCATAGGTTAAAATATTTCTTAGGCAAATGGGGAGAACAGGTGGCTAGATCTTGGAGGAACTCAACATGTGGGCCTGCTGCATGGGAGAGATATTTGGTCAGGTAATCCAGCATAGCCCCCTTGTTTTATTTTAAGTAACCTCATATTAGGGGTTTCTAAGAGTTTTTGCTGTTTTTTTGTTGTCTTGCAAATGTTTCTCTTGATGAGAGATGACAAGTATATTTCACTTATCATGGTAACTCTGATTGATTGGCACTGTCTGTTGGCCTTATCTGGGATGAGATTGATTGGGGATGTCTGCCTTGGGCATGGGTATTGGGAAGTGGCCACTCAAGTGCCACACTCAAGCCTTTTCTACCCTAACGTTTCCTCTGAGGAGGGATAGAAAAGCCGCAGTAATATTGCTAACACCTTCAAAGTATCTGCAGTCCCAGTTGTACCATAGCAGCTAGAAACTAAATTAAGCACCACATACATAATGTGGAAATGTAAGACCCAGCTCACAAAATCTTAAAGCCCAAATAAAGACGGAGAAAGGCTGAAGCTCATGATCTTTATCTGTGAAACAGGGAATTGGTCTTCCTGTGAAACGGGTCTGGGAAGTGAAGGAAAATTTGACTTTGGAAGGATGGTATGTGTCAGGGAGAGCAGACGGTTTAGCAAAATAAAATAGTTCAATGTCTCTCCTTTTCGCTCCAAATGGACTTACCAGTAATAGAGCAAGAAGCAGAAGTTGGGCAGCGAAACCGTGAACTGCAGCCACCTCCAGTGAGGGAGCGCGTAAGCCACCCCGGTCAGCACCAGGAGTCCGAAGGTAAAGGCAGCTTGGTAAAGGATCCCCACTGTCCTCCGGTAGCCCAGTCCCACAAATTCTGTAACTGCGGAAAGAACCCAGGTGGTGAGAACAATGCAATGCAACGACAAGCTGGCTGTCACTGTCCAAACATGGAGAAACTAGAATGCAAACCTCAAAAAAATAATCCAAACCCTAGATTTTTTTTTAAATAGCTCTCTAGAAATTTTAAAATGATCTTTGGGGCTTATTTGTTGTAGTGGGCATTTTTGTTGCATTAATTAGTGCGAAATTTTATAATCCCTCTTTAGATGGAGTGAAAGACCTACCAAGATGAGCAAAAACATTTGAATTATAGAATAATTTCAAGGACAAATGCAATTGCATTTCAGACACACACATGCACAATTTTGATCTCGAGTAATAAGACAGTGCTACTTCAAACCTGAATAAATGAATCAAAAATTGAATTTAGATTGTAGATGATTTTTATCTATATGAACACCTGAATACAATTTGTTCTCTTTCAAGCATTTTCCTTGCAATTGTGTCAATTTGTTTAAATGGTTTGCAAACCTAGCAGTATGCTGGAGCCAGTTAGTACTGGCTTGCAAGAATTGATTTTTAAATTTTCAGGATTTTTGCAAGCTGATCATTAAACCCATTAGTATCTTAAAATCAGTTATGGTGGGAGTGCTTATGCCTTGGCAATCAAACCACACTACAAATCAGGGCTTTTTGCTTTCCAGGAGCTGGTTTTCCAGAATTCCACTCCACATGGTATAATAATAAGCTTTATCCCAACCTTTCACGACAGATGAATGAGATCTATGGTATGTGGAAATAGGGATATTTATTTTTATATCAAATACAAGCAAATAATGGAGTCAGAAACTAGAATACAGGTTATCAGGGGCCTGGGTGAGAATGGGGAGTTAATGCTTAACTGGTACAGAATTTTTATTTGGGGTGATGGAAAAGTTTTAGTAATGGATAGTGGTGATGGTGGCACATACTGTGAATGTAATTAATATCACTGAATTACAAATCTAAGTGTGGTTAAAAGGGGGATATTTTAGGTTGCATAAATGTAAAATAAAAATGAAAAATAGGACTGTACATCACAGTGAACCCTAGTGTAAACTATGAACTACAGTTAATAGTACAATTATAATAATATTCTCTCATCAGTTGTAACAAAGTCACCGCACTAACCCAAGTTGTAAATAGTGTGTGTGGGGGGGTGTTGTCTATGGGAATTCTGTATTTTCTGTATGATTTTTCTGTAAACTTACAACTTCTCATACAAAATTTATATTAAAAAAGCACACACTAGAATTTAAATTTCAGATATTTCACAAACCACAGTTTTTTAATTTAAAGTTTAGTAGACATGTTAAAAATTTCGATTATTTGTAAACCAAATAGAAATGCACTCTAAAAGTATTTCTACAAATTACTGTGAATTCCTCCAAAGTATTTTAAAACAGAGTTAAACCAAATGATGTAAGAGCTCAGTAAATAGAAATGCCTGCCTTTCAAAGTAGCTGAGGTCACGGATGGGTTTTGCGGGAAGTGGAGTGGAAAGAGGTGTCAACGACTTTTCAGAGAGATTGGAGAAGAAGTTAAAGGGAGGAGGCTGAAATTAATTTTGCCTGAAATTTAAATGGACACAATTAAGTCCCACATAGTGTGTGTTCTAGAAACCAAAGTACTGATTGGTTTCTTTCATTGACCAAACATTTATAAGGTACCTCCCACGCTAGGAATAATATTAAGCATCATCTCTTCATCTCACATAATTCCACAAATTAACTTTACCAGGCAAAATAGTAAGGACCCATACCTGGGTTGTCTCAGGTATAATAAGAGGTTTTAATTTTTTTATTTCTCTAGATGATTTCAAAGTTTTCGTTACCTTTTGCATGTTTCCCTATTTGAATGTGGCCTAGGTGAAAGTAAAGAGGAGGTCATTTTTCTAATATTGCTTTAAAAAGGTACAATGAATTAAATATTCTCCTGCACTCTATGAAGCTAAATTCTATGGACCCTAGCTAATAAACAGTGAAATGCCAATTATATTCCTGGTCCTACAATTGACTGGCTGAGTAATGTAGGTAGATTATATTTTCTACTAGGTAGATTCTATTTTCAATTTCCAAAAAATTGTGACTTACCAGACTGGATTTATGCAAAGTGTTATAACCTTTTACAAATAGATCATATTATTCACCATCAAATCTTCTTTATGACTAGGCCTGGTAGGTTAGCTTTTCTCTCTATGTAACACTCCATGATACAGAAAACCAAAATTCTAATATATAAGAATGTAGGTAGCATGATGTTTACCCTTGATTATGTGTTCATTGTTTTATTTTCTTTATAAAAGGAATGCAGAATGAGCTGACCAGAAAGATTTAGAAATTCTTTTGATACAGGGGAAAAAACTGGGTCCATTTTTCTGTGCAGCTACCCACCCCACCCTCCCCCGGCTATACTTCGGCAGCACTGTCCTTTGCGCTCACAGAGGCCAGGCAAGCCTGCTTACTCAGGATGTAGCCTATCAACCAGCCCGCCTTGCTGACCAGTCCTTGGATCACGCGAAAAATTAGCATCCATGTATAGGTTGGGGAAATGGCCATGAGAACTCCAGAGGCAGAGTTTATGAGGATTGTAATTAAGAGGCAGAGCTTACGGCCAAACCTGTAGGTAGAGAAACAAAAGAGAGGGAAGGGAATATTATGAGATTCGTGAAGGTTGTGGATAATTCACCGGAAGTTGGGATAATCTAAAAAACAAAACAAACAAACAAACGAAACAACAGACATTAATTCTGAGCTATGGAAATACAGAAGGCTGGGATTGTTACCTGTTGTGACAGTATTCTGCTTTGGGAAAGCTGATGGAATGCAAAATACCAGAAATGGATTGGCTTTAACCATGGGGGTTTATTAGGTTACAAATTTGCAGTAGTAAGGACATAAAAGTGTCCAAGCTAAGGCATCAACAAGAGGATGCCTTCACTGGAGAAAGGCCCATGGAATCTGAGATTCCTCTGTCACGTGGCCAGGCACGTGGCCGGAGTCTGCTGGGCCTCTCTCAGGGAAGCAGAGAAGCTTCTAGTTTGTTATTTTCTCCAAAATGTCTCTGGGCTTCTGTCTTAGCTTATCTCTCTCAGCAACTGTGTGTTCTTGCTAGTTTCTCCCAGGGCATTTCTCTCTAATTATCTGGGGGTCCTCTCTTAGCTTCTCCAGGGCAATCTCTGGATTTCATCTCTTAGCTTCTCTCCTGGTTCTGGTTTCAATGTCTGTCTCCAAAATGTCTCTGGGCATTTTCTTTCTAAGCATCTCTAAGCTCTCTTCAAAATGTCTCTGCCTTTTATCCTCTCATAGAGGACACCAGTAAACTAAGACCCACCTTGAATGGACAGGGCACATCTCCATGGAAACAACCTAATCAAAAGATCCCACCCACAGTAAGTCTGCACTAACAAGATTGGATTAAAAGAACATGACTTTTGTGGGGGTACATAATAGATTTAAACCAGCATGGATGGTTAGGTTCTTTGTCAACTTGGCTAGGTGATGGTGTCTAGTTGTCTGGTCAAGCAAGCACTAGCTTGATTGTTACTATGAGGATATTTCATGGACTTAAATCATCAGTAAATTGATGGCATCTATGGCTGATGACATCTACAATCATCTGAGGAGATTGCCATTGGCAATGAGAAACATTTTATCCACTTAGTTGAAGGCTTTAAAAGGAGAACTGGTGATTTCAGCAGTGAGAAGAGAGAATTTTCATCTCTACTTCAGCTGGCCAGCTTCTCCTGGGGGATTAGTTGAAAACCTTCAACAGATTTCCCAGCCTGCCCAATGGTGCTTGGATCATGCATCCACACAGTTGGGTGAGTAAAGTTTATAAAACCTCATAATATTTACAGGTATCTCCTGTTGGTTCTGTTTCCCTAAAGAATCCTGACTAATACACCCACAAAGAGAGCCCATGACTTCAGGTCAGTTCACGTCAGGACTTCTCATTATTATTCTGTGTCAGTATAGATTGTAAGCACAAGGAGCTGCATTCATCCCAGAGCTAAAATACTTCTCAGCCCCACACAGAGGAGGGTTTTTAGGGAGTGAATAATTCTTCCAAGCCACCCAATGCTGAATGCCCCAGGGGCCTCTCTAGGTCTCATATGAGTCAGAACCTTTGCACTAACAGCCTCAACCAACTGCCCACTCAAGAGAGTTTTTCTTTTGGAAAAAAAACAAAACTCAATTTTCAGTATTCTCTCCCATTCGTTTTAACCCTGCTTTGGACTCTGCAGTATTTGCATGTTTCCATGGAAACAGTCTTTGGTGTTAGCTCTTCACAGTTTACTATGTCATAGGCCTTTGTTATGGAGTGCCCTAGGAGTAAAGCAGTTTTATTCCAGGGATTTAGATTTCATCAGTTTAGGGACTTGGGTGAGTTGTCTCAGTATCCAGATTAGAGGAAGAAATGGAAACTAGGATTTAATCTTGGCTTTACCACTTCTTATGATGTTGGGCAAGTTACTAAACTGTTCTTAATTTCTTCATCTGGACAATACCTACCTGGCCCAGCTGACAAGAGGATTAAATGAGATCTTGTGCATGAGAACTGGGCATATAGCTTCCATTCCCCTCTCTCTTCCTTTCTCCCTTCTATTTCCTGGTTCTCAGAAAGTTGATTTGGGGATTAGTCTCAGTACTCTTATTGTGAACATTTTCATAAAGTCCTGCTTTTGTTCTAAAAGGCACTGTGCTGGTTTGGATATATTGTGTCCCCCCAAAAACCATATTCTTTAGTGCAATCCTGTGGGGTCAAATTTATTAATCTTTTTGCTTAAGGTATGATCTCTTGATTGAATGTTTTGATGGAGATTTGATCTCACCCATTCAGGGTAGGTCTTGATTAGTTTACTGGAGTCCTTTAAAGGGAGCTCACACTGAGAGCAGAGAGATGAAAATGCCCCTGGATATGCAAAGCTAGGAGCTGACCGAGATACTTGCTGATGCTTAGAGATGCTTGGAGATGCAGACAGAAGGACATTTGGAGATGCTAAGCTAAGAGAAATCCAGAAACATTTTGGAGAAAGCCATTCTGAAATGCAAGCCAGGAGCAAAGGACCAGCAGACTCCAGCCACATGCCTTCCCAGCTGACAGAGGTGTTCCGGATGAAGATATCCTCTTGTGGATGCCTTAGTTTGGACACTTATGGCCTCAGAACTGTAAATTTGTAACCAAATAAACCCCCTTTATAAAAGCCAATCCATTTCTGGTATTTTGCATAATGGCAGCACTAGCTAACTAGAACAGGCACCCAAAGCAGCCATTAGTGAATATTTTTAAAATTCTTCATTGAACCCAATATTTTATTTAATCTTGGTTTACCCGCTCTAATCTGAATAGTAATTAGTGCCCTATGTCGTTAGAATTGCACATTATGGTGGATGGACAATTTTTATTTGTTTCTCTTATTATTAGACATCTTTATTCTAATGCCTATTTCAAATAATAACTATTTGAAAATAATTGATAGCATCATTAATAATTAACTTTGGAATATTAATTGAACTACAATTAATTACAATACATTAAATATATTTTATATATTTAATATGTTTATAAAATATATTTTATAAAATAAAATATATTTTTAATGCATTTATATACTTAATATATAAACAAAATTATTTAATATTTTTAATATGCTATAATATAATATATAATATATAATTAATATAATTATAGTATATAAATGATCTTAAAATTAAAGATCAAGCAGTTCTCTGTAATTAATGGAAACTATTAAATT
Source organism: Choloepus didactylus (assembly GCF_015220235.1). Lineage (NCBI taxonomy): Eukaryota > Metazoa > Chordata > Mammalia > Pilosa > Megalonychidae > Choloepus > Choloepus didactylus. Next base: position 17,055,848 of record NC_051330.1, on the reverse strand, counting down.
TTTTTAAATCCCTGTTTTAACTATATCATTTCTTAATTGTGAGTCCATGGTTTCCCATTGTAAATATATAACTCCTTAGCTTTTTATTAAGTGCCTTCTAAAGTCATGTCCCCACATCATTTTTCAGCCTTTCTTCCCACATTCTCCTACCCAAACACCCTTCTTTACCCTCGAAGAGTTTATAATCTGGCTTTATTTATACATCTGCTTAAGTGGTAATTAATTCCTCAGCTCCCACAGTTGATTCAGCCAGATAACAAAGCACCACAGTGATGTTTCCTTGGATGATGAGAAGGAACATCATCATTTGAATTTCAGAGCAGGACACCTTCGGAAAACCAAATCCATGAGGCAGAAAGGCTTCACTGGGAGACAAGAAGTCCCGAAGAAGGACACAGATTTTTCTGGAACCCTATGGTGGCTGCATTAGTGCTTTAGATCAACTTTCGTGCCCTTATACACATGCACAAATAGGGCGAAAGAAGGGGAACAGCCAATGAAACTTTAGATCATTTAGGAAAAAGAAATTGAGATATGTACATAGCCTCTTTGGGAAGAATAATGAGCAGTCGACTTTCCACAGGAGGTTTCCACAATAGGAACAAAATAATGAAGCCATTCAAGCAGGTGGATAATTGACAGGGATTTATAACTCAGGAATGCAGTGTCAGTAGAGAATTTTAACAGGTCTCCTACTCTTTGAGTGGGATGAGAATAATTAACTCATCTATTTAATCTACTGTTTGAAGATCAGTCATGTATTTGCTCACATCCTACCCGACAAGTTCAGTGTTGATGTCTCCACCTTACAGGGGAAGGAGGGAATTGCCAAGAGAGTGAGGAATCCTGCTTGGCAAGATAGTCAGACAGTGGAGCAAGGTCCAGAGACTGGACCTGTTAATATGTCTCTCCAGACTTAATGGGTGATCTCCAAACAAGGCTTCCTCAATTCTATGGTAATGAAAATAACAATGAGCCTTCTTTACCTCACAAGTCACCCACATAAAGTTTTGGGAATAGCCAGAGCAGAGAGTTATGGAAGTGGGGAAATGTTTGAAGGGACCGCCTTTGGGCCAGGCGATTTTGATTTTTACTCTGTTTCCCTCCTGCTGCCCAGCAGGCACAGGCCACTGTGAAAATGCAGATGCCCTGGGGGATGGGATGATATATTAACTCATTGTAATCAATCTTTGACACGTCTGCAAGTTCTACTCCAGTCTGACAATATAATAGAAAATATTCTATTTACATTTGATGTTATACTCATATATTTGGGTTTATCTATATTATAGGTATAGTTGGGGAGGGGTGGGAGGGTGACAAGCATCAAGTATACTTACTTTACCATTTATTTGATACGTATAAATTTATTTACAGATGGATTTAAAACTATTTATAGAGATGGATACATATGTCCATCTTTAATTAAATATATATATGTATATAGCAGATGGATTTTAAAACAATATATGATATATATCCATCTATAATTAATTATACATATATTACAGATGGATTTATAAGCTTTCATCCCACCAATATTATTTATTAGTTGCCCACGCTGACTTCCGTATCTATCTGTTTACTAAGCCAAACACGCATGATCTGATAGATCCATGGCAAAATAAATATCAAAGCAGTTTTGCATTTCAGGTAGGGAGTGGAGCTACTGCTCTATTGTGGTTATTTCTTTCTGCAATATAAAAAAGAAAAGGAAGCCATTTCTGAATGTTTTGCTTGGGATTCTAAATAGCCGTAAATGATAAGATCACACATTTTAGTTTTGCCACTAGACCAATTTCAGTGTCAATGTGCATCATTTATGGCGGGCTTCCTGTGAGTCCAGAGCAGCAGGCTCACATTGAGAGTGAAATGATGTGGTAACGCTTGCTCGGCCACTTACCATCTAATGTGAGAAATACAGCAATGTGCATGATAGCTAAAACTGGAATTGCATCTAACACCTCAATTGAGGATAAAGCAATGAGCAACCCCAAGTTTTGTGATTCAGTTTAACTTTCGGTTCTCAAGATTGGGGTTTTGGTTTTGTGTTTTGAAGTGTGAGCTTTTTTCTTAACTGTGGGGTCTCAAAACCTCTGTTTGCTAAGTCTGCTTCCCGGTTCTGAGATTATGGTGGAAGGCGCTAGAGCAGTGAGTCCTTAGAGACAAGAACATGGTCTTTGGAGCCAGATGCCAGCCTCTGCCCTTTCCCAGTGATGAACCTCACCCCTCTCAGCATTTTTTGACAAATGAACCCTTCCTCACAAGGCTAAAGTTGTCCAAACTATTGAGCACTGGGCCTGGCACATGGAAAACAATCAATAAACAAAAGATTTGATCCACATTAAGTAGTTAACCCTGGTGGCCAAATTATCTAAAGTGCTTATCAAGCATAAAATAATGTTTCTGTTCTTTTCCCTTTTGAGGACTTTGAAAAATATCTAGTTGAGCACCAACAGAGCAAAGATGCCTGTCCATACAGAACTCTCAGCACAGAGAGTTTGGGATTCTAAAGTGATGGATAAATAAAAGCCACAAAGGTATCTTCAACAGCATGAATCCCTGAATAACTTTCCTACTTGAGGACTTGGAACCATGTGAGAATGCCATTTGCTGTGCATTGCACACGGAGACACTTCTCTTCATCTCTTTCCAGAGACACTAACATTACAGAAGTGGACATTTACATCTCTCCATGTAGACGGATTCTGTTGCCATCTCACCAAATTGAATCCTCAGTTTCATACGTATAATTACATGTGGCTACAGGGATTCAGTTCAGGAATCTGGAAATCTGGTAAACTGAGTAAGAACAGAAATGGGAGAATCTACCCCTACTGTGGTCCCTGTATTTGAAAGGGAAGCAGAGGATGGATCTCATCACCAGAATGAATTGGGAATTATAAAAGGAATTAAATCACCTATTACTCTTCCTTGCACCCTAAACATCTATGATAGCCTTCAAGGAAAAATTGCAACCTAAGGCTGAAACATTGCTCTATGACCCCTGGGATTTTGAAAACGAGGATGCTGGTTATTTTTATGAAAGCAGCAGAAAAATATGTAAGATTGTAAAGAAAATTGACATTGAGGCCAAGAAAAGTGTAATCTGTGTAAACTTGGGGAAAGGGTGGTATTTATGCAGGGCAGGTGTATCTGGGTGTTTTCCGAATCTGAGGGATTGTTTGAATCCTACCACGTTTGTGCTTCACCTACCTGTCTGCTATGTAGCCGATACCCACAGAACCGATAAAAAATCCTACGTTCACTCCTGACTGAAACAGGTCCAGCTTCCAGGAGTTGGAACACACGAGGTTAAACTGCCAAAGCGTGTGATGCATTCCAGAAAAGAAAGAAGAGAAAATCCAGTTAGAATCCTGTTCAACACAGCTCAGCCTGGGGCACTCATTAAATATTACTTGAGTTGAACTGATGTGGCTGAATGGCAATAAACCAACTGTTTTCTTGCTGGGTTTATTTTCTTTACACAGCCAGAAGATTTGTTTCTCAAACTGTTTTGCATTTCATCTGGGAGTATGTCATTAAGCTAAACCATAAGGCTGGCTAAATTAGCTGAAATTGGATAATTACTACATTCATAGACATATATATGAGGCATTTTTCCCTTTCTAATTTTAATGCACAGAGGCAAACAGATATGTCAACATGAAGTCAACAAACGCTGCCACTAGGAAGTTGGGCTGTTCAATGTCTCTTTGCTATGAAGTGTCTCTTTAAATGTAGGGGGTTAGGAGTGTCTTATTAAAGACTATGCCTTTTTCTTTTTTTTGCAGTAGGGACAACAGGTGCTGGCCTGAAAGTTGGAAAACGCTTCTAGAGCTAATCTGCTTATTTAGTCTCTGGCCTTGGACAAAACTTTTCTTTGCTTTGAGCCTCAGTTTCCCCATCTCTCTATGAGGGAATGAGGTTCCATGCTTTAAGACCTCTTGAAGTTGTGTGGTGATAAGTATTAGATCCTCCACCTTTGACATAGCTATTTGACCCTTTTGCTCCTTAAAAATAGGCTCCTCTACAGCAACGTCTGTTCATGTAGAATATCTTTGCGTTATCCAGGCTGTCACTTTAAATGAAGCGAGGCAACTGGCTTTCTCAATATTTTCAGAATAATTTGATCTCCCCATTTTGCTTTGCCTTGAATGAAAGGGAGTCTCCAATTTTTTGGTTGTTGTTTTCTCTATGGTTATAGAAATGAAACATCACAATTAACTTTTAATTGTGACTCTATTTTTTTAATAAAATAATAACACCATAGCATCATTGCCAAACCCAAATGGTTTTATATGGACACTCTGAGCAAATTCAAGAGGAAAAAAAATAGCCACCAGGGGAAGAGTACATCATATCAGATGAGTCATCTAAGTTTCCAGGTATCCATGTGCGTGTTGGAAGAACAAAGAAGGAGAGGTATGAGGTTCCAGAAAAAGTCCCTTTCTTAGCATTATTTCCAGGAGTTCTGACATGCTTTTGTTTGTGTCTTACCATGGAAACTTGCATAAACTAGGATTGCTATTGTCAGAATTCAATGGAGTCTAAACCACTCATAAAGCAGGTAAATAAGAAGCTGCATCTTTTCCCTTTGGAAACTAGGATTTTATAAGATACATTGAGTCCAAAGAGCATGTCCCAGCACTGTCCTAAGAACAAGGGCTTACAGGTTTCTTCCTTAAGCAAAGTTCAGCTTTTTGCCTCTTTGTTGTGTAAGTCCTGAGCATCTGTTTCTGTGGGAGCTCACCTCGGTCACGATGGAGGAGCCGGGCGAGTCGTACACCCAGCCATGCTGACAGGGGGCGAGCGGCAGGAGGCTCCTGTTGACCTCCAGTCCGGCCAGCGGGTCGACGCAGCCCAGCGCGCTCTGGTTCCAGTCCACCTCGTACCTCCTGCACTGGCGGGCGAAGGCTCCACCCGCGTCCCCGTGGCCGGGCACCGTGTAGTTCAGCTCCTCTCCCAGGCTCCAGCCACACCGCTGGCTCAGCTCGGCCACCCCGGGGCTCAGGCAGCGGTGGTCCGGGGTGAACCCCAGGAAGACGATGCCCACGTAGATAGGGGTGAAGGCCGCCGAGAGCAGAGCTAAGAGGAAAAATGTTTGTTTCTGGAAAAAGTGAAAATCCCCTATATGCTCTAAAATGTCATCCACAGTTGGCATTCTTCCTGGAGGCAGGAAAAGTCCAGCTGCTTTCCCCTGAGTTAGTCTAAATGTTGCTGACAGCGGTGGTGGCAAGGCCAGCGCAACTCTTGACCAAAGTCAAAGAGTGGGAGTTAGTCAGTTCGCTCTAGAAATTGACTAGCCTTTGGTCCAAACCTTTCCTTTGCCAGGCTGTCTTCAAACTGGCACTTCTCCAGTGAGTGTGCTTCACGCAGCTTTTCTGAAATGCTAGAGCAAGTTCACAGGGCTCCATGCAGCGTTTGTTGTAACATCCTTCGCCACAAGTTTGTCGCTACCTCATACCAGCACGACAAGCAGTCCTTTCTCTGCACCACAACTGGGTCAGTAACCTGAGTGCTTTCACGGATCAAGGACCTGTTAATCTTTCTTTAGTAAACCAAGTGTCCAGGAACTTAATATATTCATATCTCATCCACCCTGCCAACCTTTCCTTTCAGTCCTGGAGAGAATGTACACGCATTTGGCTCTGCTTGCCCAGTGGGGTGAGAATCATGGTCTTGGGTCAGAACTTTTGTCTGAATTCAAAGTGGTTTGCAAATACTATTGCTGAGCTTGCTCCACAAAAAACAGCAAGTGTACTTGGGATACATGCTGTGCCTGCTGCTTTGATCTTTCCCGGATTTTATAATTCTGCTTCTTAAAAACGTTTACTTCAATTTGTCATCTTACCTTTCAACCCTGAAATGTGCTTTGCCTTGATCCATTTGTGGGGAAATAAAGTGTTCACCACACATATAGGTCAAGTGTAAATGCATTCAGGGGTGTCTTTTTTTCCTGGATATTTCTGTTTGTGGTCAAGATTGTCTTTAGGATGGTGATACATGCATCCAAATGCAGGAGACATGCGCAATCTGTCTTTCCTGTTGGAATAAAGGATCTTTGATGCATTGTGAAGCTGCCAAATAGAGAGTGACCTGTTGATTCTTCTACATGATAAATACCAGAAATATACTCCAATTTGTTTTCCTGCTGTCTTCTTTCTTCTCTTTCTCCTTCTCCTCACCATCCCCCCTCCTCCTGTTTCTCCTCCTCCTCCTCCTTCTTTTCTTTCTGTTGAATAGTCATTGGGCATGATAGCATGGTTCTAAAGCACTGACCTATATGAGCCTTTCTCCCTACTGCAGTGCAAGCTTCTTGTTTTCTTAAAAAAAGCAAGAAGCAGGGTGCCTGTCAGGGTCCCCATTATGTCTTTGTCTGGCTCACAGAGATGTTCTGCTAGGGAGGTGACAGATTAGGAAGACCTCTGCCACCGTTGGCCCCATTTTGATGTAAGTGAGTGGGCTCAGACCCTATAGAACCAAGAGATTTGGGGAGTATTTCTGGTTACAAACATTATAGTTGCAAAGCTCATCCATGTCATTATGCCCACTGACTATTCAATAGAAAAAAATGAAATAAGAAAAGAAAACTGGATTGAATTTTTGGTTGTGCTGTGGCTGTCCATTGCCAATGGTAGGCTGCTGTGAACAGGGGTCTCGGCTTCTGATTTAATTTCACAGACTGAAAACGCCCAGTCCCTGGAAAGCTTTGGCTCGTTTGGTAGCCATCTCAGATAACAGGAAGGATTTACAGAAAGATGAGTCTGAGAATCTGGAGAGACATTCCAGTTCTCTAGTTGAGGGAGCTCTCTGGATGCAGAGATATTTTTAAGATAAAAATGAAAAATAAAAGTTGTTAATAAAATAAAGAGCAAATAAATATGCCAGTCAGCAAAAAGAAATGGCAAAGTCAAGCACTAAAAATATACTCTTAACTTCTGCTTCTGGGAAGATGGAGAAGATGTATTTTTCCATGTTCTTCTGGTGAAATGCAAGTAAATACCTTGGAAATTGCATATAAAACAAACATAAGACTCTGGAAGGTGGAGAAGGAAGGCATACTGGCTAGGGAACTTGGGACCCAAAGAATGACATGATGGTGTGTCCTTGGTTTTCTTTCAGCCTCACATAACCCAGACAAGATACTGGAGAAGCCAGCAACCCAGAAACTCTATAGGCACAGACATAAAACCCCCAACAAAAACCTTCTCTCCCTAGTCAAAGTACTAAAAAAACCCAGCCTAACAAGGCAGAACATTTTTAGAAAATAGCCACTCTACTGTAGCCAAATAATGACAGAATATATTGTGATCCCACCTCACCCACACCAATAAAGTATGTGTGGGGAGCCTAGATGTCCATCCTTTCCAGGCTATAATAAGATGCCCCAATGCCCCTTCTGTTGTCAGAGAAGATCCATTAGGGTACCAGATTTTTCATTCCTGCTAGATGGCAAGGTAAACCCCCCTCCCAGTGATGTCAGATACTATGTGGACAGCCTGGACATCCACTCCCATCCAGCAGGGAGGTGGCACCCCTTCCCCTCCTTGCTGGAGTGGTGTCAGAAGAACCGCTAGTGAGGGGTCAGAACTTCCACCACTGCTCAACACTGATGAGGCCATGTTCCTCTCCTTTCCCTGTGGGGTCAGTGGAGGTCATACAGAGGGCAGTTATGAGGCAGTCCTACCCTTCCCAGCCAGGAAGGTATCAGTGGACATCTAGTGGGAGCTAAAACTCCCACCCCACGCAGCAGGAACTAGATGCTTCCCCCGGGTGTCAACAAAACCCAAATGGGGAACTTCAACTTATCCTCTCACATGGAAGTAATGAGATGCAGCCTCCACCCCTGTTGAAGCAGTGACAGAGGAAGACAGCTAAAACAGAGGATTTAAATAATACCCAGAGTCCCATTAACTAATACTCAAAACGTCTAACTTTTAGCTGAAAATCACTTATCTGAAGCTTCATGAAAAGAGACAATCAATAGATGGTGACATGGAGGTGACAGAGATATCAGAGTTACCTGACAAAAATTTTAAAGCAGTCACCTAAAAATGATTCAGTAATTATGAACACATTTGAAATAAAAGAAAAAATAGAAAATCACATCAAAGAGATAAAAAGTAAAGAAGAACTAAGTGGAAGTTTTAGAACTGAAAAATACAATAGCAGGAGTTAAAAATTCAATAAATGAGTTCAACAGAATGGTGGGACAAAGGAAAGTATTGTAGTTTGCTAATGCTGCTGGAATGCAAAACACCAGAGATGGATTGGCTTTTATAAAGGGGGTTTATTTGGTTACACGGTTATAGTCTTAAGGCCATAAAGTGTCCAAGGTAACACATCAGCAATCAGGTACTTTCACTGGAGGATGGCCAATGGTGTCCAGAAAACCTCTGTTAGCTGGGAAGGCACGTGGCTAGTGTCTGCTCCAAAGTTCTGGTTTCAAAATGATTTTCTCTCAGGACATTCCTCTCTAGGCTTCAGCTCCTCAAATGCCATTCTTAGGTGCTCTTGGGATGTTTGTCCTCTCTTAGCTTCTCCAGAGCAAAAGTCTGCTTTCAAAGGTCATCTACAAAATGTCTCTGTAAACTGAAACTCCTCTCTCAGTTCCTGTGCATTCTTCAAAGTGTCCCTTTTGGCTGCAGCTCCTCTTCAAAATGTCACTCTCAGCTGCACTGGGTTCCCTCTGTTTTTCAGCTCATTTATAGGGCTCCAGTGATTTAACTCAGACCCACCCTGAATGGGTGGGGTAACACCTCCATGGAAAATATCCAACCAGTCATCACCCACAGTTGGGTGGAGCACATCTCCACAGAAACACTCAAAGAATTACAATCTTATCAACACTGATATGTCTGCCCACACAAGATTACATCAAAGATAATGGTGTTTTGGGGGGCATAACACATTCAACCTGGCACATTCCACTCCCTGGACCCCAAAATGACATGATCTTTCTATATACAAAATACAGTCATCCCACAGCAATATCACAAAAATTTAAATCATTTCAGAAACAATAGTTAAGAACAAGATCCCATTAAATCAGTTACAGTTGTGGTCTGTCCAAAAGCAAAATTCCCCTCTGACCGTGGACCTATAAACTTAGAACAAGTTATATGCTTCCAATATACAAAGGAGGGACATTCATAGGATAAACATTCTCATTGCTCTAAGGAGAAATTGAAAAGGAAAACAGGGTTCACAGGATCAAAACAGTTCCTAAAACCTGCAGGACAAACTCCATTAGATTTCAAAGTCTGAGAGTCATTTACAGAATGATGTTGAATCCTTGGGTCTTGAGAGAGCAGGAGTCTAACCTTCCTAAGGGCCTTTGTGGCAGCCCTTTTGTCTCCAAATGTTGGGGTGAGTGCTTCAACATATCTGCACACTGGGGAGACCACCTTCTCGGCCCCACCCTCCTCAAACATTGGGGCAACACCTGGATTCTCTTCCATATCTGGGGCACATGCTCAACCTCTTCAAAACAATGGGGTGGCAGCCAGGTTCTCCCCAGTCCCCTGGGAATGTGCTCCATCCTCTTTGAGGCCTGAGGTGGCAACACATTTCCTGAACATCGAGGTGGAAGGCCCACCCTCGACCTCTGGGTCAAGCTCACTCTTTCCATGCCTGTAGGCCACTCTGTTTTCCCAGCCTTGCAGATCTTGTATGCTGAAGACTACAAAATATTGATTAAAGAAATCAAAGAAGAGCTAAATAAATGGAGAGCATACCATATTCATGGATTGGAAGACTCAACATAATAAAGATGTCAATTCTACCCAAAATGATAGGCACATTTATCATAATTCCTATCAAATTCCATAAGGTTTTCTGTAGATATAGGCAAGACTACTCTAAAATTTACAGGGAAAATCAGAGCAATAAGAACAGCTAAAACAACTTTGAAAGAGAAGAATAAATTGAGATGAGTCAGTCTACCAGATTTCCAGAATTAGTCTACAGCTTTGCTAATCAAGACGGGTATTGGTGGAGGGAGAGACACGTATGTCAATGGAATGGAATAGACCCACACAAATATGCCCAACTTATTTTTGACAAAGCTGCAAGGACAATTCAGTGGAAGAAAGATAGCATTTTCAATAAATGATATTGGATAAATTGGACATCCATAGGGGGAAAAAAACTACAACCTATGCCTCATACCCCATACAAACATTAATTCAAAATGGATCATGGACTCAAATACCAAATGCAAAACCATAAAACTTATACAAAAATCATAGGAAAAAATCTTGGGGATCTAAGGCTAGACAAAAAGTTCTTAGACTTGACACAAAAAGCATGCCCCATAAAAGGAAAAATTAATAAAGATAACTTCATCAAAATAAAAAGTATTTTGCTCTGAAAAAGACCCTCTCAAGAAGATGAAAGACAAGCTATAGATTGGGAGAAAATATTTGCAAACCACATATCCAACAAAGGACTAGCATGAAGAATAATATATAAAGAATTCTCAAAAATTATCAATAAATAATCAAACAATGCAATTAGAAAAAGGACAAAAAGACATGAACAGACATTTCATTGAAGAGGAAAGACAGATAGCAAACAAGCATATAAAAGATGTGCAACATCATTAGCCATTAGGGAAATGCAAATAAAACCACAATGAGATATCACTACATACCTGTCAGAATGGCTAAAATAAAAAACAGTGACAATACCGAATATTGGCAACCATATGGAGACATTGGATCACTCACACCTTGCCAATGGGAATTAAAATGTGCAGAAAAGTTTGGCAGTTTCTTTAAAAACTAAACATGCAACTACCAAATGACCTAGCCATTGTACTCCTGGGCATTTATTCTTGAGAGAGGAAAATTTATGTTCATACAAAACCTGTGCATGAGTTTTCACAGAGGCTTTATTCATAAGACTCCTAATTGGAAACAATCCAAATATGCTTGAATGGATGAATGATTAATCAACCTGTGATATATCAGTACCATGGAATACTCCTTAGGAATAAAAATGAATGACCTATTGATACACACAGCAAACTAGATAAAGCTTTGGAGAATTCTCCTGGGTAAAAAAAGCCCCTATCCAAAGATTACAAATTTATGGCTCCATAACATACTTGAACTGAGAAAAGTACAGGAATGGAGAACAGATCAGTGTTTGCCAAGTGTTAAGGAAGGAGAGAGGATGGGAAGGAAGTAGGCATGGTTATGAGAGGACAACCTGACAGGCCTTGTGGTGATTACCCTAATAGCATTTCCTTAATGGCACTGAGCATCTTTTCAAGTATTTATTGACCATTTGTATATCTTCTCTGTAGCAAAGTCTGTTCAAATATTTCTCCCATTTTTACATTGGGTTTTTTTATTTTTGTTGTTGAGTTGAAGGACTTCTTTATATATTCTGTATACTAAACCCTTATTGGATATATGGTTTCCAAATTATTTTCTCCCATTCTATTGGTTGTCTTTTCATTTTCTTTAAAATGTCCCTTGATACACAAAATTTTTAAATTTTGATGAGTCCAATGTATCTTTTTTTTCTTTTGTTGCTCATGCTTTGAGTTTAAAGTCTGAGAAACCATCGCCTAAGGCAAGGTCCTGAAGATGCTTCCCTATGTTTTCTTCTGGGAGTTTTGTGGTTTTAGTTCTTATACTTAAGTCTTTGATCCATTTTGAGTGAGGTAGGGGTCCACCTTCCTTCAGCACACAGACGTCCAGTTTTCTCAGCACCATTTGTTGAGAGACTATTCTTTTCCCACTGTTTCAGTTTGCTAATGCTGCCATTATGCAAAATACCAGAAATGGATTGGCTTTTATAAAGGGGGCTTATTTGGTTTCAAATTTACAGTTCTACAGCCATACAAGTGTTCAAATCAAGGTATAATAATGAGTATACCTTCACTGGAGAAATGTCTATGGCATCCTGAAAACCTGTTAGCTTTGACGGCACATGACTGACTTCTGCTGATCCCAGGTTCTGGCTTCAAAATGGCTTTCTCCCAGGACATTTTTCTCTGAGTCTTGGGGTGTTCTCTTAGTTTCTCCCAGGCAAACTCTGGACTAGCAAAAGTCTACTTTCAATGGCCATCTCCAAAATATCTCTCCTGGCTACAGCACAGAGCTCCTTCTGTCTGAGGACTTACAGGGCTCCAGTAAACTAATCAAAAGCCACACTGAATGGGCAGGTCCACACCTCCATGGAAATAATCTAATCAAAATTTTTACCTACAGTTGGGTGAAGTCACATCTCCATGGAGACAACCTAATCCCAATATCCCACAAGATTGGATTAAAGATCATGGCTTTTTGTGGGGGACATAATATATCCAAACCAGCACACCCACAGAGTGAACTTGGCACCTTTGGTCAATTGTTCAAAGATGTGAGGGTTGATTTTTGAATTCTCTGTTCATTTCTATTGGTCTATATGTCTGTCCTTGTGCCAGTATCATACTGTTTTTATTACTGTGTGTTTGTAATAAGTTTTAAAATGAGGAAGTTTGAGTCTTCCAACTTTGCTCTTATTTTTCAAGATGGCTTTGGCTATTCAGGCTTAGTCCTAATCATGCACACAGTCACTCCAAGATGAAAGTGTTTTTCACAGAATTCTTTTTGTCTCTCTCTTTGATCTCTCTGTTAAGCTGTATGCTCATTTGGTATTACACCCATCACTTAGGTGTCACTAATTACTGACTGATTGCTGTATTGCTTTTGACAGTGCTGTGGGTCTTCAACAGTTCAGCAGTCTGGTTCAATTAAATTTGGATGTTGTTTGGGAGGTAAGGGGGCTTTTATTGGCTGTCTCTCTCTGGTTAATTAGCTGGCCTATTGCTTAGTTTGTTACTCTTAAATAATCAGAGCTGTTGTTTTCAAGAGCACTCTTAGGCCTGAACATCCCCACAATCTATATTAAAGTCAGTTATTTTGGGAAGAGATATGGAGCTCCCTTTTCTTATGAACTGCTTTCTACCCCTGGACAGAGTCTATTTGTGCTGAACAGCAAATAGTCTCTGGTGTCCTTATTTTGCCTCTCCCATTATGGAACATTTGCTCTATGGGCAAGCTGAGGAGAGAAACCAGAGTCCCAGCTTTCTGTGTTCCATAATCTCTATCCTGCAGAGGGGTGCTGGCTACAGAAAATAAGCTCCCAATCTCTTGGACACACTCACCAGGAGTTTAGCCTCTTTGATGAAGTTGTAGGGGTTGAGAAATGCTGGCAACCTACCCCTTCTGATGAGATGCAGTACCCTTTTATTGGGAGCTAAGGAAGCAAGAGCCCTGTCTTCTTGGTCATACTAACTCAGAGTGGAGTTTCCATCAAGCTGAGCTGGAAGGGCAAGATGTATGGCTCAAATACTTCAGACCCTTACTGTTCTTACTGAGTGTTCTAGTTTGCTAATGCTGCCATTTTGCAAAATACCAGAAATGGATTCACTTTTATAAAGGGTGTATGTTTTGTTACAAATTTACAGTCTGAAGGCCATGAAAATGTCCAAATTAAGGCATCAACACAAGTATACCTTCAGCGAAGGAAGGCCAATGGCATCTGGAAAAAACTGTCAGCTGGAAAGGCATGTGGATGGTGTCTGCTGATCCTAGGTTGTGTTCCAGTTCTTCTCTCAGCTCTGGTGCATTCTTCAAAATGTTGCTCTTGGGGTGTTTTGTCCTCTCTTAGCTTCTCTGGAGCAAACACTGGGCTAGCATCTCCAAAGTGTCAGCAAAAGTCTGCTTTCCGTGGCCATCTCCAAAATATCTCTCTGAGCTGCTCTACAAAATGTCACTCTCAGCTGGTCTGAGATCCTTTTGTTTGGGAGGTCTTTTATAGGACTCCAGTGATTAAATTAAGATGCACCCTGAATGGGCAGGGTGCATAACTCCATGGAAATAATTCAATCCAACATTTCACCCATAGTTGATAGAGTCACATCTCCATGGAAACACTCAATCAAAGGATTCCACCCCAATCAGTACTAATACATTTGCCCCTACAAAATTGCATTAAAAACATGGCATTTTGGGGGGCATAATACATTGAAACTGGCACACTAAGTTTTTTTTTTTTAATCATCATTTTATTGAGATATATTCACATACCACGCAGTCATACAAAACAAATCGTACTTTCGATTGTTTACAGTACCATTACATAGTTGTACATTCATCACCTAAATCAATCCTTCATTAGCACACACACAAAAATAACAAGAATAATAATTAGAGTGAAAAAGAGCAATTGAAGTAAAAAAGAACACTGGGTACCTTTGTCTGTTTGTTTCCTTCCCCTATTTTTCTACTCATCCATCCATAAACTAGACAAAGTGGAGTGTGGTCCTTATGGCTTTCCCAATCCCATTGTCACCCCTCATAAGCTACATTTTTATACAATTGTCTTTGAGATTCATGGGTTCTGGGTTGTAGTTTGATAGTTTCAGGTATCCACCACCAGCTACCCCAATTCTTTAGAACCTAAAAAGGGTCGTCTAAAGTGTGCGTAAGAGTGCCCACCAGAGTGACCTCTCGGCTCGTTTTGGAATCTCTCTGCCACTGAAGCTTATTTCATTTCCTTTCACATCCCCCTTTTGGTCAAGAAGATGTTCTCCGTCCCACGATGCCGGGTCTACATTCCTCCCCGGGAGTCATATTCTACGTTGCCAAGGAGATTCACTCCCCTGGGTGTCTGATCCCACGTAGTGGGGAGGGCAGTGATTCCACCTTTCAAGTTGGCTTAGCCAGAGAGAGAGGGCCACATCTGAGCAACAAAGAGGCATTCAGGAGGAGACTCTTAGGCACAAATATAGGGAGGCCTAGCCTCTCCTTTGCAGCAACCGTCTTCCCAAGGGTAAAACTTATGGTAGAGGGCTCAACCCATCAAACCACCAGTCCCCTATGTCTGTGGTCATGTTAGCAACCATGGAGGTGGGGTAGGCGAATACCCCTGCATTCTCCACAGGCTCCTCAAGGGGGCACTACATCTTTTTTTTTTCCTTGTTTTTCTTTCTTTTTTTTTTTTTTTAACTTTCCCTTCTTTTTTAAATCAACTGTATGAAAAAAAAAGTTAAAAAGAAAACAAACATACAATAAAAGACCATTTCAAAGAGACCATAACAAGGGAGTAAGAAAAAGACAACTAACCTAAGATAACTGCTTAACTTCCAACATGTTCCTACTTTACCCCAAGAAAGTTACATAATATAGCAACATTTCTGTGAACTTGTTCCTACTATATCCATCAAAAATTAACAGACCATAGTCATTTCTGGGCATCCCCAGAACGTTAAATAGCTTATCTGTTCTTCTTGGATTATTGTTCCCCCTTCCTTAATTGCTCTCTACTGCTAGTTCCCCTACATTATACATTATAAACCATTTGTTTTACATTTTTCAAAGTTCACATTAGTGGTAGCATATAATATTTCTCTTTTTGTGCCTGGCTTATTTCGCTCAGCATTATGTCTTCAAGGTTCATCCATGTTGTCATATGTTTCACGAGATCGTTCCTTCTTACTGCCGCGTAGTATTCCATCGTGTGTATATACCACATTTTATTTATCCACTCATCTGTTGAAGGACATTTGGGTTGTTTCCATCTCTTGGCAATTGTGAATAATGCTGCTATGAACATTGGCGTGCAGATATCTGTTCGTGTCACTGCTTTCCGATCTTCCGGGTATATACCGAGAAGTGCAATTGCTGGATCGAATGGTAACTCTATATTTAGTTTTCTAAGGAACTGCCAGACTGACTTCCAGAGTGGCTGAACCATTATACAGTCCCACCAGCAATGAAAAAGAGTTCCAATTTCTCCACATCCCCTCCAGCATTTGTAGTTTCCTGTTTGTTTAATGGCAGCCATTCTAACCGGTGTTAGATGGTATCTCATTGTGGTCTTAATTTGCATCTCTCTAATACCTAGTGAAGCTGAACATTTTTTCATGTGTTTCTTGGCCATTTGTATTTCCTCTTCAGAGAAATGTCTTTTCATATCTTTTGCCCATTTTATAATTGGGCTGTCTGTACTATTGTCATTGAGTTGTAGGATTTCTTTATATATGCAAGATATCAGTCTTTTGTCAGATACATGGTTTCCAAAAATTTTTTCCCATTGAGTTGGCTGCCTCTTTACCTTTTTGAGAAATTCCTTTGAGGTGCAGAAACTTCTAAGCTTGAGGAGTTCCCATTTATCTATTTTCTCTTTTGTTGCTTGTGCTTTGGGTGTAAAGTCTAGGAAGTGGCCGCCTAATACAAGGTCTTGAAGATCTTTTCCTACATTATCTTCTAGGAGTTTTATGGTACTTTCTTTTATATTGAGATCTTTGGTTCATTTTGAGTTAATTTTTGTGTAGGGGGTGAGGTAGGGGACCTCTTTCATTCTTTTGGATATGGATATCCAACTCTCCCAGCCCCATTTGTTGAAAAGACCATTATGGCTCAGTTCGGTGACTTTGGGGGCCTTATCAAAGATCAGTCGGCCATAGATCTGAGGGTCTATCTCTGAATTCTCAATTCGATTCCATTGATCTATATGTCTATCTTTGTGCCAGTACCATGCTGTTTTGACAACTGTGGTTTTATAATAAGCTTCAAAGTCAGGGAGTGTAAGTCCTCCCACTTCGTTTTTCTTTTTTAGAGTGTCTTTAGCAATTCGAGGCATCTTCCCTTTCCAAATAAGTTTGATAACTAGCTTTTCCAAGTCTGCAAAGTAGGTTGTTGGAATTTTGATTGGGATTGCATTGAATCTGTAGATGAGTTTGGGTAGAATTGACATCTTAATGACATTTAGTCTTCTTATCCATGAACATGGAATATTTTTCCATCTTTTAAGGTCCCCTTCTATTTCTTTTAGTAGAGTTATGTAGTTTTCTTTGTATAGGTCTTTTACATCTTTGGTTAAGTTTATTCCTAGGTACTTGATTTTTTTAGTTGCTATTGAAAATGGTATCTTTTTCTTGAGTGTCTCTTCAGTTTGTTCATTTCTAGCATATAGAAACATGACTGACTTATGTGCATTAACCTTGTATCCCGCTACTTTGCTAAATTTGTTTATTAGCTCTAGTAGCTGTATCGTCGATTTCTCAGGGTTTTCTAGATATACGATCATATCATCTGCAAACAATGACAGTTTTACTTCTTCTTTTCCAATTTGGATGCCTTTTATTTCTTCGTCTTGCCGGATTGCCCTGGCTAGCACTTCCAGCACAATGTTGAATAACAGTGGTGACAGCGGGCATCCTTGTCTTGTTCCTGATCTTAGAGGGAAGGCTTTCAGTCTCTCACCATTGAGTACTATGCTGGCTGTGGATTTTTCATATATGCTCTTTATCATGTTGAGGAAGTTTCCTTCAATTCCTACCTTTTGAAGTGTTTTTATCAAAAAGGGATGTTGGATTTTGTCAAATGCTTTTTCAGCATCTATTGAGATGATCAATTGATTTTTCCCTTTCGAGTTTTTAATGTGTTGTAATACATTGATTGTTTTCCTTATGTTGAACCATCCTTGCATGCCTGGAATGAACCCCACTTGGTCATGGTGTATGATTTTTTTAATGTGTCTTTGAATTTGATTTGCAAGTATTTTGTTGAGGATTTTTGCATCTATATTCATTAGGGAGATTGGCCGGTAGTTTTCCTTTTTTGTAGCATCTTTGCCTGGTTTTGGTATTAGATTGATGTTAGCTTCATAAAATGAGTTAGGTAGTGTTCCATTTTCTTCAATGTTTTGAAAGAGTTTGAGTAAGATTGGTGTCAGTTCTTTCTGGAAAGTTTGGTAGAATTCCCCTGTGAAGCCATCTGGCCCTGGGCATTTATTTGTGGGAAGATTTTTGATGACTGATTGGATCTCTTTGCTTGTGATGGGTTGGTTGAGGTCTTCTATTTCTTCTCTGGTCAGTCTAGGTTGTTCATATGTTTCCAGGAAATTGTCCATTTCTTCTACATTGTCCAGTTTGTTGCCATACAGTTGCTCATAATATCCTCTTATAATTTTTTTAATTTCTTCAGGATCTGCAGTTATGTCACCTTTTTCATTCATTATTTTGTTTATATGGGTCTTCTCTCCTTTTGATTTTGTCAGTCTAGCTAGGGGCTTGTCAATCTTGTTGATCTTCTCAAAGAACCAACTTTTGGTGATATTTATCCTCTCTATTGTTTTTTTGTTCTCTATGTCATTTATTTCTGCTTTAATCCTTGTGATTTCTTTTCTTCTACTTGGTTTAGGATTGGTTTGCTGTTCATTTTCTAGCTTCTTCAGTTGATCCATTAGTTCTTTGATTTTGGCTCTTTCTTCCTTTCTAATATATGCGTTTAGTGCTATAAATTTCCCCCTTAGCACTGCTTTTTGCTGCATCCCATAGGTTTTGGTATGTTGTGTTCTCATTTTCATTCGTCTCTATATATTTAGCAAATTCTCTTGCTATTTCTTCTTTAACCCACTGATTGTTTAGAAGTGTGTTGTTTAACCTCCAGGTATTTGTGAATTTTCTAAGTCTCTGATGGTTATTGACTTCTAATTGTATTCCATTGTGGTCAGAGAATGTGCTTTGAATAATTTCAATCTTTTTAAATTTATTGAGGCTTGTTTTATGTCCCAGCATATGATCTATTCTGGAGAAAGTTCCGTGAGCACTAGAAAAGTATGTGTATCCTGGTGATTTGGGATGTAATGTCCTGTATATGTCTGTTAAATCTAATTCATTTATCAGATTGTTTAGGTTTTCAATTTCCTTATTGGTCTTCTGTCTGGTTGATCTATCTATAGGAGAGAGTGATGTGTTGAAGTCTCCCACAATTATTGTGGAAACATCAATTGCTTCCTTTAGTTTTGCCAGTGTTTCTCTCATGTATTTTGTGGCACCTTGATTGGGTGCATAGACATTTACGATTGTTATTTCTTCTTGCTGAATTGCCCCTTTTATTAGTATGTAGTGGCCTTCTTTGTCTCTCAAAACATCCCTGCATTTGAAGTCTATTTTATCTGAGATTAATATTGCTACACCTGCTTTCTTTTGGCTGTAGCTTGCATGAAATATTTTTTTTCATCCTTTCACTTTCAGTTTCTTTGTGTCCCTGTGTCTAAGATGAGTCTCTTGTATGCAACATATTGATGGTTCATTTTTTTTTATCCATTCTGCAAATCTATATCTTTTAATTGGGGAGTTTAATCCATTTACATTCAACGTTATAACCGTGAAGGCATTTCTTGAATCGGCCATCTTATCCTTTGGTTTATGTTTGCCATATTTTTCCCTCTCTCTATTAATATCCTTTATTGTACCCATACCGAATCTCTTTAGTACTGAACCTTTCTCCAAGTCTCTCTGTCCTGTCTTTGTTTCTCTGTCTGTAGGGCTCCCTTTAGTATCTCCAGTAGGGCAGGTCTCTTGTTAGCAAATTCTCTCAGCATTTGTTTGTCTGTGAAAAATTTAAGCTCTCCCTCAAATTTGAAGGAGAGCTTTGCTGGATAAAGTATTCTTGGCTGGAAATTTTTCTCACTCAGAATTTTAAATATATTGTGCCACTGCCTTCTGGCCTCCATGGTGGCTGCTGAGTAGTCACTACTTAGTCTTATGCTGTTTCCTTTGTATGTGGTGAATTGCTTTTCTCTTGCTGCTTTCAGAACTTGCTCCTTCTCTTCTGTGTTTGACAGTGTGATCAGTATATGTCTCGGAGTGGGTTTATTTGGATTTATTCTATTTGGAGTTCGCTGAGCATTTATGATTTGTGTATTTATGTTGTTTAGAAGATTTGGGAAGTTTTCCGCAACAATTTCTTTGAATACTCTTCCTAGACCTTTACCCTTTTCTTCCCCTTCTGGGACACCAATGAGTCTTATATTTGGACGTTTCATATTATCTATCATATCCCTGAGGTCCATTTCGATTTTTTCAATTTTTTTCCCCATTCTTTCTTTTATGCTTTCATGTTCCATTCTGTCATCTTCCAGGTCACTGTTTCGTTGTTCAACTTCCTCTAGTTTTGTACTATGAGTGTCCAGAATCTTTTTAATTTGGTCAACAGTTTCTTTAATTTCTATAAGATCATCCATTTTTTTATTTAGTCTTGCAATGTCTTCTTTATGCTCTTCTAGGGTCTTCTTGATTTCCTTTATATCCCGTACTATGGTCGCATTGTTCATCTTTAGTTCTTTGAGTAGCTGCTCTAGGTGCTGTGTCTCTTCTGGTCTTTTGATTTGGGTGCTTGGGCTTGGGTTATCCATATCGTCTGGTTTTTTCATATGCTTTATAATTTTCTGTTGTTTTTGGCCTCGTGGCATTTGCTGAACTTGATAGGGTTCTTTTAGGGTTTGTAGACCTATTGAAGTCCTTATCTCTAATTTATCAGATCTACAGCTTCGTGGAGTACACTTTCTCTAACTAACCAGCAGGTGGTGTCCACGAGCCACCTGTTCTCCACAAGCCAGTTCTCCCCTGCTTAGCCTTTTTGGTGAGTGGGGGAGTGAGTCTTGTGGGGCCCAATTGGTGTACCAAGCTTGCGTGTGTAGTTGGTGTTGCCTGCCCTGTATGTGGAGCGTGTTTCTGGGCAGTTGGAGTGGGGGGGTGGCCCTAACAATCAAATCTCCCTGGTGATCCTAGAGTTTTAAAGCTGCTGCAATAGTCTAATCCTTCAGTTCAGTCCTACCACAGTTTGTCTCTACCACTGACCCACAAGTCCTTGGTATTGGCGTATGGCTCCTGAGACTTGCAAGTGGGCCCCTCTTCCAGGCTGTGCACCCCGGGTCCTCTGTTGAGGGATGACTGTGCTATGTCACAGGTGAGTGCCGTCCCCCCAGGGCAGTTCTGGGCTGCTGGGCTGTGTAGGGAGGCTCCCAGTCTGCTGAAATGATGGCTGAATGGGGCTTTGTTAATTCACACTGCTCCACCTTCCCAACTCTGGGACAATCAGCTGAGGTTGCAGGGAAGGCTAATGTCCACGCCCAGTTTTGTGGTGTGTGCCTGTTATTTGAAGCACTTCCGTCACACTGGGTTGTCTGGGGCAGCTCTGGGCTATGGGGCTGGCGATGGGCAGGAGTGTTTCCTGTCCACCAGGATGGTGGCTGTGAGCGGACACCCCCCTTTTCTTGGGAAGTTGTGGTGTTTAGTGAATTTTCTCAGCCACTGGATTATTGCCTTTTGTCTCAGAGCTCTCTTAGTTCTGCTCTTGACTTGACATGCTCAAATTGCAATTCTTTGAAGCTTTCTGTATTGGGCTTCTTAGATTAATTTTTTTATAAAAACAAAAAATTATTAAAAAAAAAAAAAAAAAAAAAAAAAAAAGGGCCCTCCTCAGAGATCTAATGGGTTATTGAAATGCTAAGAGACAAAGCAACCAGGGCCATTAAGGAAAGGTCCACAGGGCAGAGAGATAAGCTTTTCTTTGGGATTTGCATATGCACCTCACGGCCTGAGCTCCGCCCTTCCCCTTTCTGTGTTCACCAGAACTCCAAAAATCCTCTGCTTTCATTTTGGAGTTTTTCGTGTTGTTTTTTTTTTCTGTGCCTGTTTCCTCTCTGCTGGGCTGGCTGCTCTCAGATTCTCTGGTGTCTGGTCTCAGTCTATCTATGGTTGGAGTTTGGATCAGTAGAATGTGTTTCTGATAAGGGTTGCCACCGCAGTTCTCCCTTCTCCTTCCCGGAGCTGACAGCCCCTCCTCCCCCGGGACTGAGCCTGGCAGGGAGGGGCGCGGGTCCCCTGGCCGCAAAAACTTACAGATTTTGCTGATTTCAGCAGTTCGACATTTTCATGAGTGTTGTATGAAGTATGCCCAAAGACAGATTCCTCTGTGGTGTCCAGTCCACGCAGTTCCTGGCTTTCTACCTACTTTCCTGGAGGAGTAACTAAAACATCTAAGTTTTACTAAATTTTCTTGCATAAATATTTATTCTTTCATTGCATGTCCTTAGGACAGTTTCCAGACTTTATATGATTGATCTTTTTTAAAAATTGTTTTTCCCTGCTTTGCATATTTCACAAGATAATGTGTCAGCAGAGCTCCTGACACCATCAGGAAGCAGAATTCCTGATTTATATTTTGCTCACTTTTAAATTGGGTTTTTGTTTTCTTATTATTGAATTTCGAGAGTTCTTTATTTATTTTAGAAAAAAGTCCTTTATCAGGTATATGATTTGCAAATATTTTCTCCCAATTTGTGGTTTGATTTTTTATTCTCTTAACAATGTCTTCCAAAGAGCAAATATTTTTCATTTTAATGAAGTCCAATGTGTCAGTCTTTTCTTTTATGCACTATGGTATTGGTGTAGTATCTATAAAATTTTGTTAACACAAATTGACAAAGATTTTCTTCTACAAGTTTTATAGTTTTAGATTTTACCTTTAAGCATAAGCATATTGAATAGTGGTCCTTCAAAAGATAATGTCCATGTCTTAATCCTCAGATTGTGTAAATGTATAAATCAGATGTGTAAATCAAATTACATCTCTGTAAATCAGAAATGGATATCGGATTTTGTGAAATGCTTTATATTCATCTATTGAGATGATTGCATCCTTTTTTTTGTTTTTAATTTGTTAATATGATGGTTTACATTGATCAGCATATTAAATGTCCAACTAATCTTGCATTCCCTGAGAGAAACTCCACTTTGGTTATGATGCATCCTCATGTTTATATACTTCTGTGTTCATTTAATAAAATGTTTAAAATTTTTGTATCTATGTTCATGAGGGATATTGATCTATCATTTTCTTTTCTTGAAATATTTTTGTCTGGTTTTGGTATCACAGCAATTCTGGTATCATAGTATAAATTGGGAAATATTCCTTCTTCAATTTTCTGGAAGATTTTGTGAAGAATTGGTGCTAATTTTTCACTAAATGTTTGGTAAAACTCACCAGTGAAACCATCTGGGCATGGAGTTTTCTCTGTGAGAAAGTTGTTAACAAGAAATTCAATATTTAATAGCTATCCAACTTTACCATAGATTTTTATACCATTTACATTCAAATGTGATCATGGATATGCTTAGGTTTGAAGTTATTATCTGTTTGTCCTATTTGTTCTTTTTCCCCTTTCCTAGTTTTCTGCCTTCTTTTTGATTATTTATGATTCCATTTTGTCTTCTTTGTTGGCTTATTGGATATGACTACAATATCTGAGAATCATTTTTGTGTATAACTTCTCTAATTATGTCTATGGCTGTGAGAGTGAAGGAGTTAAAACAATAAGATTATAAAGCCTTACTCCACTTTCAGGGACCCAGAGGTGGTGCTGATTGCCTCTTATGAGGAAATTTTACAGACACTTGCTCCCTGAATTTGACTCATTGACAAGTCCCTGTGAAGATACCAGATCCCTCAGCCATGGGCAAGAGGGCACCAGGTGAGGGGCAAGGACAGCATCATTTGCCAAGAAGCAATTATGTTGAAGTTCATTATGAATTGCTTGTAGTAAATGATCAGATAAGGAGAAGTTAAGACCCCAGATCACTTACATCAATTAGTTTACTCAGTCATTCAACACGTTTCCGTTAATGTACTAACACACGAGCAAAGCTCACAGCATCACTGCCACAAAATCATTTCTTGTTTGGTAATAGTCTCTACAGAAAAGCCACATGGGCAGTGAGCAAGTAGAGATGGAGAAACCACAGGCAGGGCAAGGAACATAGTGATGGTGGTAACTCAAAGCTTATGATTAGAATCTAGATCTCTTATGATTAGTCATTTATTTATGGGATGTGCTTGCATGTTCAGAAGCTTGACTAGAGGGTAATCTGAACCTCTGCTGAATTTAATCCAAATAATCTGATAATTCCTTGTAATTAATGCCAAGAGTATTTCTCAATCTTTTAAAGGGTTCATTCATAATGCAAATAAATATTGTCCCCGTGATGCAATCTTCTGTACAGTACTGAGGAAGTCCAGTTGTGCCCAACCCAAATTTCTCTGCAACACTACAGCAGAGAACAGGGGCTAGTTAAGGTGGACAGAATTGATAAATACTACTCAATGACAATTCCGACAGTCAGGTAATTAGTGGACAACAGGGCAGAGAAAGGAAGATCTCTGAGCAATCACCAGGAAGTCCCTTCCAACATTTCTTAGTCTATAACTCCAGGGAGTCCTTCCTCCAAGATCCTCATCTTGCCATCACTGCTAGCCTCAGCTTTACCAATGGGCAAACTCATGCCCATTTTCACAACCCCTAATATGATAAGAAATGGATAGGGAGGCTGAAATGTATGTTTCCCACCAAAAGCATTGCATAGGGGGGCTGAGCGTCTTATGCAAGTGCCACAAAAATATGCCTGCATTTTAATAATTTGTGGATACAGGAAAAATTTCTCCTTAGGTTAACCACCTCATATGCTGAGGACACTAAGATTTATTAATTCTATTCTGCTATGCCTCCAACCTGCTGCTAGTCCTTTATAAGCTATACACCAGCCCTGCAAGATGGTTATTATCATCCCCATTTTAAAGATGAGAATAGTGTGGCTCAGAGACAGTAACTGACCTCAGCTAGGTCACAAAACCGCTAAATGGCATTTAATCCCCTAGATGATGTGTAGTCTAAAGAACATGGGTTTGGGTGTCACAGAGGCTTGAGTTGGAGGTTTCTACCATTCCCTTACCATGTGACCTTGCACAATTCACCAAACTTCTATGTATTTCATTTTCTGTGAGAAAAATGGGAATAATAATAGTAGGGTACTTTTAGAGATTAAGTGAGAATATTTCTGAAGTATAGTGGCTGTAAAATGTGTTAGTTATCGTATTTACATTTAAATATATTTTTTCAAAAACATAACCCCCATAACATTCAGAAAAAATTATTTGATTTTTTTGCAGTATAAGGTCATGTTTAGATATTAAATATATAATTACAAAAAAAAGAATAATTTAAAATACAAGTCAAAATTTGTAATGCCATATAGTAGGGCATATGAAAAGTAAAAAGAAAATGTGGAACATTTTCAGACTTACAAAGTTTTTAAATGTATCTTGCTCTAATTAATAGCATAAAAATTTTATAAGGAAAATGAAGTGATATTTTACTGTGTCCAGTAAACAATATTATAACGGTATAATCTTCATCAATTTTTATTTAAAACATTTTCTAATTCTGTAATCCAGAATGTTATGGCAATGAGTTTCTATATTAACTTGTTCCTAAATATTTTGAATAAAAATTTGTTCCAAATGTATTCTGAGTTAGATTTTAACCTACACACAGAAATGAACCCAGAATGAATCACCAATCCTTTGTTTTAAAAATTTTAAGTATTTTTTTGTTAGAGAAGTTGTGGTGTTACAGAACAATCATGCATAAAATACAGGATTCCCATGAAACACCCCACCACAACACCTTACATTGGTGTGGAGCATTTGTTACAATTGATGATAGCACATTTTTATGCTTGCACTATTAATTGAAGTCAATGGTTTAACTTAAGGTTCACCATTGTATAGTGTAGTTCCATACATCTTAAAAAAAAATTTGTTCTGTAACCATATATACAATATAACATTTTCTCTTTTTAAAAATTTTTATTCTGTAACCGTATATACAATATAGCATTTTCTCTTTTAATCATATTCAGATATACATTTCAGTGCTGTTACTTGTGTTCACAATGCTGTGCTACCATCACCACCATCCATTACCAAAACACTAAAAACAGTGCTGGGGAAACTGGATCCCCACTTGCAAGAAAAAGGAGGACCCCCACCTCACACCATATACAAAAATCAACTCAAAATGGATCAAACACCTTAATATAAGTGCTAGAACTATCAAAACCCAGGAAGAAAATGTAAGTAAGCTTCTCAGTGCCTTGTGTTAGGCAGTGATTTCTTAGACTTTACACTAAAAGCATAAGCAGCAAAAGAAAAATAAATAAATGGGACCTCATCAAAATGAAAAATTTTTATGCCTCAAAGGACTTTATCATGAAAGTAAAATGACAGTCTAATATTTGGAAACCACCTATCTGATAAGCATTCAAAATCCAGAATATATAAAGAAATCCTTCAACTTAACAAGAAAAAGATAAATGACCAAATAAAAAAATGAGCCAAAGACTTCTCTACAAAGAAGATATATACAAATGGTCAGAAAGCACACACAAAAGTCATAGGCATCTCTCCAAAGAAAATATATACACATGGTCAGAAAGCACACAAAAAGATGTTCATTATCATTAGCCATCGGGGAAACGCAAGTCAAAACCACAATGAGATAGCATTTCACACCCATTAGAATGGCTGCTATTAAAAAAATGGAACATAACAAGGGTTGGAGATGATGCAGAGAAATAGGATCTTTCAATCATTTCTGGTAACAATGTCAAATGGACCAGTTCTTTTTAAAGCATTAAAAATTTCTTAATAAAGCAACCGACTGAACAAAGTAATAATAGCAATAACAATATCACTAAAAGAAATAATAATAAATGCACTATTCCAGACATTAGTTAATGCTTACACTCCACTAGAGACAGAGCAGTTTTATTGTTGTTCAGAAAATTCATGAAGACCTTTTAACCCTTTCCTCTTTTAATTTTAAGGAAAACCAGGTGGGAAAGTGTCCCAGAATGGTGGAGTAAGAGTCACAAAAATGCTGCTCCTCCATAAAAGCAATGAGAACACTAGGAAAATCTGCCAAAACCATTTTTTTTTCAGAACTCTTCTAAGAAAGAAAGGCTTGCAGCAAAATCAGTTTTATCAAGAGAAAAAGGTAAATCACAGTAAGAATGGTGAGCTTTGTGGTGCTTTAACTTTCCCTAATCCCATTCCTCTTTCCCCACCTCTACAGTAGCCTTGGAAACTAACTACACAACTATAATAGTTGTGAAAATCCACAGCTTGGCTGCCACTGGAGGGGAAAATGTATTTGGTTCTCCCCAAAATCCCCATTTCTTGAGGAATGTCACTATTTGATCTGCCTGGAGGCTCAATGGAAAGCTCCATTTTCAAGGCTTCTCTATTTGACCTGACTCAGAGCTCACTATCCAAAGGGCATTTGTTGAAATGTGAGCAAAGGTATCCACAAACATTTTAGGAAAACAATCAGCAGTAATTGTTTAACATCATAGCTGCCTGAGGCTGAGTTACAAGTTGGAATGCATACAAGACCTGAAAGGAAAAGGAGAAAAATGAGATATCCATAGTGGGTTTTGAAGAGCTCTCACCTATTCCTGGGAATCTGTAAGGCTTCATGTCTGCACGGAACTGTGTACATGATCAGGAAGGCCTGAAGAGGCACTCAGCTTTCACCTCTGTCTGATCTTGAGGCTGTCCTCAAGAAGTGAAGGCCACGGCAGAGTTGTAAACTGCCTATGAGAGCATTGAGCACATGTCCCAACACATGAGAGCCCTTTGGAAAAGTCTAGAAGGCTTTTGGGTTCAAGGCATTTAAGGAAATCTCTGTATAATCATTAGCTGACCACTAAGATAATCAAGCAGAAATTTCAGTGGCCTCACAGGCAAAGAATACATATTTTACATAATTAGTCCAGAAAAGTCACCATGCAAAGAAACAGCAGCAACAGCAAATAACAACTAGCAACAATGAAAAACTCTGGGGGAATTCGATTTCTGGAGTTGATATATTTTTAAAATATCCAGTTTTCAGCAAAAAAATATGAACTATTTAAAGAACAGGAAAATATGACCCAGGGCAAAAAGAGCAGTGAATAGAAACTGTCTACAAGAAGCCCAGACATTGGACTTACTAGACAATGAGTCTAAGTTAGTTATTATAAATATGTTCAAAGAACTAAGGGCAACCTGTCTAAAGAATTAAAGGAAAGTATGGGAGCAGTGTGAAGAGGCGAGAGTGACCCCCGGACCGACAAAAGCCCATGCACCGCTGCATCCCCGCGTCCAGCGCCCATGTCCTACCGCCGTCGCCACCATGCCCAAGAGAAAGGCTGAAGGGGATGCTAAAGGAGATAAAGCCAAGGTAAAAGATGAACCACAGAGAAGATCTGCAAGCTTATCTGCTAAACCTGCTCCTCCAAAGCCAGAGCCCAAGCCTAAAAAGGCCCCTGCAAAGAAGGGAGAGAAGGTACCCAAAGGGAAAAAAAGGAAAGCTGATACTGGCAAGGATGGGAGTAACCCTGAAGAAAATGAAGATGCCAAAATAGACCAGGCACAGAAAGCTGAAGGTGCTGGAGATGCCAAGTGAAGTGTGTGCATTTTTGATAACTGTGTACTTCTGGTGACTGTACAGTTTGAAATACTATTTTTTATCAAGTTTTATAAAAATGCAGAATTTTGTTTTACTTTTTTTTTTTAAAGCTATGTTGTTAGCACACAGAACACTTCATTGTTGTTTTTTGGGGAAGGGGCAAATGTCGCTAATAGAATGTCTCTGAAGCTGGGTTAATATGGAGGAAAACATCTTTCCCCTCTGATTTTGAGAGACTTCCTCTTTACCCCCAGGAGATGGGATTCCCTAATATTGACACACGTTAGCCACCTTGACGCAAATGCCTTATATGGAAAAACTAAAATTCGTTTTTATGTCCTCTTCTCCCTCTTAGCCTTCAGCATAGACTTGGCTCCCTTAAACCTGTTGGGGCCTGACCCAAAAGAATTGGTTACCAGAATGTCGGGCGATTTGGACCTTCCAGTGATGCCCCTGAGATGGCATCTGACAAAAGAGCAGTGAGTCCTTGTTTAGGTTGTGGATCTTAAAACTGATGATTCTGCTGTTCTCATTTCATTTTCTGAAAGTCAGTGTCGGCTCGTGAAAAGTTGTCAAACAACATGCTAAATGTGAAATGTCAACCCTCACTCTGAAACTTTCCCTGTTCAGAGCATCAAATGAAGACTTCATTGGTTTTTATAGTGGCTGTCTGATTTTGGTAGTCCATTGAAGAAGGGAGTTTGAAAGTTGTTGTATACTGTTACCGATTGTCTGTCCATGTCCTGCCTGAAATACCATGATTGTTTATGAAAAGTATCTTTAATAAAGCTGGATACAATTTGGCTTGGAAAAAAAAAAAAAAGGAAAGTATGATAACAATAAAGATATATAAAAAGAACTAAATAGAAAGTCTGTAGTGGAAATGTACAATAAATAAAATGGAAACCAGCTCAAATGACCATCAATTGATGAATGGATAGACAAAATGTTTATACAATGGAATATTATTCAGAAATAAATGGAATGGAGTTTGATACATGCTGCAAGGTGAATGAACTTTAAGCCCATTAAGCCAAGTGAAAGAAACCAGGCAAAAGGCCACATTTTGTCTGATTCCAATTATATTAAATGCCTAGAATAGGCAGATATAGAGAGACAGAAAGTAACTTAGTGGTTTCCAGAGACTGGAGGAAGGGGTAAATGGAGAGTGACCACTAGCAGATACAGAGTCTCTTTTGTGGGTGATGAAAATGTTCTAAAATCAGATAGTGGTATTGAATCCACAACTCTGTGAATACTGTTATCCCTTCCACATAGTGACTTTTGCCATCATGGTTTTGATATATCATGGGTAGGCATACAAAATTAAATAGGAATTTTTTGAGAGCTTTGCAGAAGTCAAAGATGACATGTGAAGCCCAGCAGACAACACACAAAGGCTAGTAATGTAGAGATATCTTAAAAAGTCTAGTAACTCATAAATGCATAAAATGTATGTACTGTTACATATAATTACCTGTACAGTATGTATTTTACTGTTTCATAAAATAAATGAACAGCTACACAATTTTTTTCTTAAAATTAAATTTTTAGTGACAGAACTGTGATTATACACACTGGTTTGGGGATGCCAAATGTGTTTACAGCAATGTCTCATGTGACATCTTGCTGTGGTCTCGCAGTGCGCTTCGCCTGTTGAATTTCTCATATCTGTGTCCATTTAAATACCATAAAGTCTATTAAAGTCATGAGTCCCAAGTGTAGTATTCCTTAAGGTTTGGAAAGTGCTCCCAAGAAACAGAGGAAAGTGATGAACTTGAAGGGGAAAGTAGAATTATTAGATTTGCTTCATTCAGGCAAAATGGATGCTGTAGTTAGTCACCATTACAGCATTAATAAGAAATATAAGGCATATCAAGAAAAAAGAGAAGGAAATCTCTGAAGCTATTGCTGCAGCTACACCAATGAATGCAAAGCATTTTCATTAAACACAAGATCCACATCTCTCTTGCGCAGAAAGTGCGACATTCTTTTGGGTGCGGGATTGTTATTAAAAATGCATTCCAGTAGACTCCGGTATCATATGAGAAAAGGCTAAGTCTTTATATGACTCCTGTGAAGGTTAGGTTCATGTGTCAACTTGGCCAGGTGATGGTACCCAGGTGTCTGGTCAAGCAAGCACTGGCCTAACCATTACTGCAAGGATGTTTGTTGCTGGTTAATAAACAAATAAGCTGGTTTATTAAATCATCAGTCAATTGGCTGCAGCTGTGACTGATGACTCATCGAAGGGTGTGTCTTCCACAATGAGAGAATGCAGTCAGCTGGATTTAATCCAATCAGTTGAAGACTTTTAAGTGAGACAGATAAAGGATGTTCACTTCTTCTTCAGCTGACCAGTGAAGCATTTTCTGAGAAGTTCATCGAAGTTGCAAGTTCATTTCCTGAGGAGTTCATCAAACATCTTCATTGGAGTTGCCAGTTTGCTGCCTGCCCTATGGAATTTGGACTCGTGCATACCCACAGTTGCATGAGACACTTTTATAAATCTTGTATTTTTAGGTAGCTGTCATTGAATCTGTCTCCCTAGAGATCCCTAACTAACACAACTCCTTAAAGGAAAGTGAAGGTGAAGGGTCTACCCCTATGGATTTTCAAGCCAGCAAAGTCTGGGGTGAAAATTTTAAAAATAGATTTAGCCTACACAACGTAAAAGTTACAGGAGAGGCAGCATCTGCTGATTAAGAGACAGCTAGGGGAGGCGGGGCAAGATGGCAGACTGGTGAGCTGTATGTTTTAGTTACTCCTCCAGGAAAGTAGGTAAAAAGCCAGGAACTGCGTGGACTGGACACCACAGAGCAATCTGTCTTTGGGCATACTTCATACAACACTCATGAAAACGTGGAACTGCTGAGATCAGCGAAATCTGTAAGTTTTTGCGGCCAGGGGACCCGCGCCCCTCCCTGCCAGGCTCAGTCCCGGGGGAGGAGGGGCTGTCAGCTCCAGGAAGGAGAAGGGAGAATTGCAGTGGCTGCTCTCATCGGAAACTCATTCTACTGATTCAAACTCCAACCATAGATAGACTGAGGCCAGACACCAGAGACTCTGAGAGCAGCCAGCCCAGCAGAGAGGAGACGGGCATAGAAGGAAAACAACACGAGAAGCTCCAAAGTAAAAGCAGAGGATTTTTGGAGTTCTGGTGAACACAGAAAGGGGAAGGGCGGAGATCAGGCCTTGAGGCGCATATGCAAATCCCGAAGCAAGGCTGATCTCTCTGCCCAGGGCACCTTTCCTTAATGGCCCTGGTTGCTTTGTCTATTAGCATTTCAATAACCCATTAGATCTCTGAGGAGGGCCGTTTTTTTTTTTTTTTTTTTTTTTTTTTTTTTTTTTTTTTTAAATCCTTTTTGCTTTTTCTAAAACAATTACTCTAAGAAGCTCAATACAGAAAGCTTCAAAGAATTGAAATTTGGGCACGTCAAGTCAAGAGCAGAACTAAGAGAGCTCTGAGACAAAAGGCAATAATCCAGTGGCTGAGAAAATTCACTAAACAACACAACTTCCCAAGAAAAGGGGGGTGTCCGCTCACAGCCACCATCCTGGTGGACAGGAAACACTCCTGCCCATCGCCAGCCCCATAGCCCAGAGCTGCCCCAGACAACCCAGTGTGACGGAAGTGCTTCAAATAACACGCACACACCACAAAACTGGGCGTGGACATTAGCCTTCCCTGCAACCTCAGCTGAATGTCCCAGAGCTGGGAAGGGGGAGCAGTGTGAATTAACAGAGCCCCATTCAGCCATCATTTGAGCAGACTGGGAGCCTCCCAACACAGCCCAGCAGCCCAGAACTGCCCTGGGGGGACGGCACTCACC
This sequence comes from Choloepus didactylus, assembly GCF_015220235.1. Classification (NCBI taxonomy): domain Eukaryota; kingdom Metazoa; phylum Chordata; class Mammalia; order Pilosa; family Megalonychidae; genus Choloepus; species Choloepus didactylus. Next base: position 17,023,869 of record NC_051330.1, on the reverse strand, counting down.
TGTGACATAGCACAGTCATCCCTCAACAGAGGACCCGGGGTGCACAGCCTGGAAGAGGGGCCCACTTGCAAGTCTCAGGAGCCATACGCCAATACCAAAGACTTGTGGGTCAGTGGCAGAGACAAACTGTGGCAGGACTGAACTGAAGGATTAGACTATTGCAGTAGCTTTAAAACTCTAGGATCATCAGGGAGATTTGATTGTTAGGGCCACCCCCCCTCCCCGACTGCCCAGAAACACGCCCCACATACAGGGCAGGCAACACCAACTACACACGCAAGCTTGGGACACCAATTGGGCCCCACAAGACTCACTCCCCCACTCACCAAAAAGGCTAAGCAGGGGAGATCTGGCTTGTGGAGAACAGGTGGCTCGTGGACGCCACCTGCTGGTTAGTTAGAGAAAGTGTACTCCACGAAGCTGTAGATCTGATAAATTAGAGATAAGGACTTCAACTGGTCTACAAACCCTAAAAGAACCCTATCAAGGACAGCAAATGCCACGAGGCCAAAAACAACAGAAAATTATAAAGCATATGAAAAAACCAGACGATATGGATAACCCAAGCCCAAGCACCCAAATCAAAAGACCAGAAGAGACACACCTAGAGCAGCTACTCAAAGATCTAAAGATGAACAATGAGACCCTAGTACGGGATATGAAGGAAATCAAGAAGACCCTAGAAGAGCATAAAGAAGACATTGCAAGACTAAATAAAAAAATGGATGATCTTATGGAAATTAAAGAAACTGTTGACCAAATTAAAAAGATTCTGGACACTCATAGTACAAGACTAGAGGAAGTTGAACAACGAATCAGTGACCTGGAAGATGACAGAATGGAAAATGAAAGCATAAAAGAAAGAATGGGGAAAAAAATTGAAAAACTCGAAATGGACCTCAGGGATATGATAGATAATATGAAACGTCCGAATATAAGACTCATTGGTGTCCCAGAAGGGGAAGAAAAGGGTAAAGGTCTAGGAAGAGTATTCAAAGAAATTGTTGGGGAAAACTTCCCAAATCTTCTAAACAACATAAATACACAAATCATAAATGCTCAGCGAACTCCAAATAGAATAAATCCAAAAAAACCCACTCCGAGACATATACTGATCACACTGTCAAACATAGAAGAGAAGGAGCAAGTTCTGAAAGCAGCAAGAGAAAAGCAATTCACCACATACAAAGGAAACAGCATAAGACTAAGTAGTGACTACTCAGCAGCCACCATGGAGGCGAGAAGGCAATGGCACGATATATTTAAAATTCTGAGAGAGAGGAATTTCCAGCCAAGAATACTTTATCCAGCAAAGCTCTCCTGCAAATTTGAGGGAGAGCTTAAATTTTTCACAGACAAAGAAATGCTGAGAGAATTTGCTAACAAGAGACCTGCCCTACTGGAGATACTAAAGGGAGCCCTACAGACAGAGAAACAAAGACAGGACAGAGAGACTTGGAGAAAGGTTCAGTACTAAAGAGATTCGGTATGGGTACAATAAAGGATATTAATAGAGAGAGGGAAAAATATGGCAAACATAATCCAAAGGATAAGATGGCCGATTCAAGAAATGCCTTCACGGTTTTAACGTTGAATGTAAATGGATTAAACTCCCCAATTAAAAGATATAGATTCGCAGAATGGATCAAAAAAAATGAACCATCAATATGTTGCATACAAGAGACTCATCTTAGACACAGGGACACAAAGAAATTGAAAGTGAAAGGATGGAAAAAAATATTTCATGCAAGCTACAGCCAAAAGAAAGCAGGTGTAGCAATATTAATCTCAGATAAAATAGACTTCAAATGCAGGGATGTTTTGAGAGACAAAGAAGGCCACTACATACTAATAAAAGGGGCAATTCAGCAAGAAGAAATAACAATCGTAAATGTCTATGCACCCAATCAAGGTGCCACAAAATACACGAGAGAAACATTGGCAAAACTAAAGGAAGCAATTGATGTTTCCACAATAATTGTGGGAGACTTCAACACATCACTCTCTCCTATAGATAGATCAACCAGACAGAAGACCAATAAGGAAATTGAAAACCTAAACAATCTGATAAATGAATTAGATTTAACAGACATCTACAGGACATTACATCCCAAATCACCAGGATACACATACTTTTCTAGTGCTCACGGAACTTTCTCCAGAATAGATCATATGCTGGGACATAAAACAAGCCTCAATAAATTTAAAAAGATTGAAATTATTCAAAGCACATTCTCTGACCACAATGGAATACAATTAGAAGTCAATAACCATCAGAGACTTAGAAAATTCACAAATACCTGGAGGTTAAACAACACACTCCTAAACAATCAGTGGGTTAAAGAAGAAATAGCAAGAGAAATTGCTAAATATATAGAGACGAATGAAAATGAGAACACAACATACCAAAACCTATGGGATGCAGCAAAAGCAGTGCTAAGGGGGAAATTTATAGCACTAAGCGCATATATTAAAAAGGAAGAAAGAGCCAAAATCAAAGAACTAATGGATCAACTGAAGAAGCTAGAAAATGAACAGCAAACCAATCCTAAACCAAGTAGAAGAAAAGAAATAACAAGGATTAAAGCAGAAATAAATGACATAGAGAACAAAAAAACAATAGAAAGGATAAATATCACCAAAAGTTGGTTCTTTGAGAAGATCAACAAGATTGACAAGCCCCTAGCTAGACTGACAAAATCAAAAAGAGAGAAGACCCATATAAACAAAATAATGAATGAAAAAGGTGACATAACTGCAGATCCTGAAGAAATTAAAAAAATTATAAGAGGATATTATGAACAACTGTATGGCAACAAACTGGATAATGTAGAAGAAATGGACAATTTCCTGGAAACATATGAACAACCTAGACTGACCAGAGAAGAAATAGAAGACCTCAACCAACCCTTCACAAGCAAAGAGATCCAATCAGTCATCAAAAATCTTCCCACAAATAAATGCCCAGGGCCAGATGGCTTCACAGGGGAATTCTACCAAACTTTCCAGAAAGAACTGACACCAATCTTACTCAAACTCTTTCAAAACATTGAAAAAAATGGAACACTACCTAACTCATTTTATGAAGCTAACATCAATCTAATACCAAAACCAGGCAAAGATGCTACAAAAAAGGAAAACTACCGGCCAATCTCCCTAATGAATATAGATGCAAAAATCCTCAACAAAATACTTGCAAATCGAATCCAAAGACACATTAAAAAAATCATACACCATGACCAAGTGGGGTTCATTCCAGGCATGCAAGGATGGTTCAACATCAGAAAAACAATCAATGTATTACAACACATTAAAAACTCGAAAGGGAAAAATCAATTGATCATCTCAATAGATGCTGAAAAAGCATTTGACAAAATCCAACATCCCTTTTTGATAAAAACACTTCAAAAGGTAGGAATTGAAGGAAACTTCCTCAACATGATAAAGAGCATATATGAAAAACCCACAGCCAGCATAGTACTCAATGGTGAGAGACTGAAAGCCTTCCCTCTAAGATCAGGAACAAGACAAGGATGCCCGCTGTCACCACTGTTATTCAACATTGTGCTGGAAGTGCTAGCCAGGGCAATCCGGCAAGACGAAGAAATAAAAGGCATCCAAATTGGAAAAGAAGAAGTAAAACTGTCATTGTTTGCAGATGATATGATCTTATATCTAGAAAACCCTGAGAAATCAACGATACACCTACTAGAGCTAATAAACAAATTTAGCAAAGTAGCGGGATACAAGATTAATGCACATAAGTCAGTAATGTTTCTATATGCTAGAAATGAACAAACTGAAGAGACACTCAAGAAAAAGATACCATTTTCAATAGCAACTAAAAAAATCAAGTACCTAGGAATCAACTTAACCAAAGATGTAAAAGACCTATACAAAGAAAACTACATAACTCTACTAAAAGAAATAGAAGGGGACCTTAAAAGATGGAAAAATATTCCATGTTCATGGATAGGAAGGCTAAATGTCATTAAGATGTCAATTCTACCCAAACTCATCTACAGATTCAATGCAATCCCAATCAAAATTCCAACAACCTACTTTGCAGACTTGGAAAAGCTAGTTATCAAATTTATTTGGAAAGGGAAGATGCCTCGAATTGCTAAAGACACTCTAAAAAAGAAAAACGAAGTGGGAGGACTTACACTCCCTGACTTTGAAGCTTATTATAAAGCCACAGTTGCCAAGACAGCATGGTACTGGCACAAAGATAGACATATAGATCAATGGAATCGAATTGAGAATTCAGAGATAGACCCTCAGATCTATGGCCGACTGATCTTTGATAAGGCCCCCAAAGTCACCGAACTGAGCCATAATGGTCTTTTCAACAAATGGGGCTGGGAGAGTTGGATATCCATATCCAAAAGAATGAAAGAGGACCCCTACCTCACCCCCTACACAAAAATTAACTCAAAATGGACCAAAGATCTCAATATAAAAGAAAGTACCATAAAACTCCTAGAAGATAATGTAGGAAAACATCTTCAAGACCTTGTATTAGGAGGCCACTTCCTAGACTTTACACCCAAAGCACAAGCAACAAAAGAGAAAATAGATAAATGGGAACTCCTCAAGCTTAGAAGTTTCTGCACCTCAAAGGAATTTCTCAAAAAGGTAAAGAGGCAGCCAACTCAATGGGAAAAAATTTTTGGAAACCATGTATCTGACAAAAGACTGATATCTTGCATATACAAAGAAATCCTACAACTCAATGACAATAGTACAGACAGCCCAATTATAAAATGGGCAAAAGATATGAAAAGACAGTTCTCTGAAGAGGAAATACAAATGGCCAAGAAACACATGAAAAAATGTTCAGCTTCACTAGCTATTAGAGAGATGCAAATTAAGACCACAATGAGATACCATCTAACACCGGTTAGAATGGCTGCCATTAAACAAACAGGAAACTACAAATGCTGGGGGGGATGTGGAGAAATTGGAACTCTTATTCATTGTTGGTGGGACTGTATAATGGTTCAGCCACTCTGGAAGTCAGTCTGGCAGTTCCTTAGAAAACTAGATATAGAGCTACCATTCGATCCAGCGATTGCACTCCTCGGTATATACCCGGAAGATCGGAAAGCAGTGACACGAACAGATATCTGCACGCCAATGTTCATAGCAGCATTATTCACAATTGCCAAGAGATGGAAACAACCCAAATGTCCTTCAACAGATGAGTGGATAAATAAAATGTGGTATATACACACGATGGAATACTACGCGGCAGTAAGAAGGAACGATCTGGTGAAACATATGACAACATGGATGAACCTTGAGGACATAATGCTGAGCGAAATAAGCCAGGCACAAAAAGAGAAATATTATATGCTACCACTAATGTGAACTTTGAAAAATGTAAAACAAATGGTTTATAATGTAGAATGTAGGGGAACTAGCAGTAGAGAGCAATTAAGGAAGGGGGAACAATAATCCAGGAAGAACAGATAAGCTATTTAACGTTCTGGGGATGCCCAGAAATGACTATGGTCTGTTAATTTCTGATGGTTGTAGTAGGAACAAGTTCACTGAAATGTTGCTATATTATGTAACTTTCTTGGGGTAAAGTAGGAACATGTTGGAAGTTAAGCAGTTATCTTAGGTTAGTTGTCTTTTTCTTACTCCCTTGCTATGGTCTCTTTGAAATGCTCTTTTATTGAATGTTTGTTTTCTTTTTAACTTTTTTTTTTCATACAGGTGATTTGAAAAAAGAAGGGAAAGTTAAAAAAAAAAAAAAAAGAAAAAAGACAAACAAGGGAAAAAAAAAAAAAAAAAAAAAAAGATGTAGTGCCCCCTTGAGGAGCCTGTGGAGAATGCAGGGGTATTCGCCTACCCCACCTCCATGGTTGCTAACATGACCACAGACATAGGGGACTGGTGGTTTGATGGGTTGAGCCCCCTACCATAAGTTTTACCCTTGGGAAGACGGTTGCTGCAAAGGAGAGGCTAGGCCTCCCTGTATTTGTGCCTAAGAGTCTCCTCCTGAATGCCTCTTTGTTGCTCAGATGTGGCCCTCTCTCTCTGGCTAAGCCAACTTGAAAGGTGAAATCACTGCCCTCCCCCCTACGTGGGATCAGACACCCAGGGAAGTGAATCTCCCTGGCAACGTGGAATATGACTCCCAGGGAGGAATGTAGACCTGGCACCGTGGGACGGAGAACATCTTCTTGACCAAAAGGGGGATGTGAAAGGAAATGAAATAAGCTTCAGTGGCAGAGAGATTCCAAAAGGAGCCGAGAGGTCACTCTGGTGGGCACTCTTATGCACACTTTAGACAACCCTTTTTAGGTTCTAAAGAATTGGGGTAGCTGGTGGTGGATACCTGAAACTATCAAACTACAACCCAGAACCCATGAATCTCGAAGACAGTTGTATAAAAATGTAGCTTATGAGGGGTGACAATGGGATTGGGAAAGCCATAAGGACCAAACACCACTTTGTCTAGTTTATGGATGGATGTGTAGAAAAGTAGGGGAAGGAAACAAACAGACAAAGGTACCCAGTGTTCTTTTTTACTTCAATTGCTCTTTTTCACTCTAATTATTATTCTTGTTATTTTTGTGTGTGTGCTAATGAAGGTGTCAGGGATTGATTTAGGTGATGAATGTACAACTATGTAATGGTACTGTAAACAATCGAAAGTACAATTTGTTTTGTATGACTGCGTGGTATGTGAATATATCTCAATAAAATGATGATTAAAAAAAAAAAAAAAAAAAAAAAAAAAAAGAGACAGCTAGGGAGTTTCCTGAAACCCTGAAAAAAAATTTTTTTTACACAGATTTTCCAGATTGTGGAGGTGCCGTATCCCTAACCACCATGTTGTAGAAGGGATGACTGCATTCTGAAAACCATTGAATTCAGCACTTTAAAATGGTGAATTTTATACTACATGAATTATATTTCAGTAAAGTTGTCATTTAAAGAAAGAATGACAACACCAGGATGAAGTATCTGTCAATAATCCATCATGGATATGTCTAGATTAGGATTTCTCTGTCTTGGTACTATCGACATTTTGGACCAGATAGTCCTTTGTGGTGGGGGCTTTCCTTTGCATTGCAGGATGTTTAGCAGTAACAATGGCCTCCACCTACTAATGCCAGTAGCAGCTCTCCAGGTATAACAACCAAAAATATCTCCAGACATTGCCGCATGCCCCCTGGGGGGGGGGTAGAAATCCGCTCTCAGTTGTGACCCACTGGCCTATGTTGATCTTTACTTTTTCCTAGGCTGCTAGTTGAGATCATGAATTTCTCATTCATTCAATCATTCAACACACCCTTACCAAACTCTTATTATACGTAAGTGTTAGTGGTCTGAATCCAAGAAAATAAGTAGGTAAGTAAGATTCTATTCAAAAGGAATCTAAAAATCTGGTTTTGGGGGGGGGGGGGGCAGGTATGAGACAGGTATATAAATACCAGCAATAGGCAGTATGGAAGTTTTCAGAATTGAACACACTCTCTTGTCTTTATTGCAGTTATCTAGGGATTGGAGCCAATGTCCTGATTCTTTTGTTATATCCACACTGTGTGATGTTGGCAATGTCATTTAATCCTTCCAGCCCTGTTTCTTCCCATATAAACTGCTAGAGATAGGTGCATGATTTACGTAATTCATATGTACTGGTTTGAATCTATTATGTCCCCCACAAAAGCCATGTTCTTTAAATCCAGTCTTGTGGGTGCAGACTTATCAAGGGTGGGATCTTTTGATTAAGTTGTTTCCTTGGAGATGCAACCCACCCAATTGTGGGTGAGGCTTTTTGATTAGATTATTTCCATGGAGATGTGACCATGTCCATTCAAGGTTGTTCTTGATTAGTTCACTGGAGTCCTTAAGAGAGTTCAGGGGCCAATACAGACCTAGACACTTGGAGATGAAGACAGAAAGATACTTGGAGATTCTAAGCTAAGAGATGAAGCCCAGAGTTTGCCCTGGAGAAGCTAAGAGAGGACCCCAGACGCTTAGAGAGAAATGCATTGGGAGAACAAGCAAGGATGCACAGGAGCTGAGAGAGAGAGAAGCTAAGAGAGACAGAAGCCCAGAGACATTTTGGAGAAAGCCATTTTGAAACCAGAACCCAGGAGCAAAAGACCAGCAGATGCCAGCCATGTGCCTTTCCAGCTGACAGAGGTGTTGCAGATGCCATCATCTTTTCTCCAGTGAAGGTATCCTCTTGTTGATGCCTTAGTTTGAACATTTTTATAACCTTAGAACTGTAAATCTGTACCCTAATAATCCTCTTTATAAAAGCCAATCCATTTCTGGTATTTTGTATAATGGCAGCTTTAGCAGTGCCAATGAGAATTCATCTTCCCACCATTGGTTCACAACCTCTCCTCAGGGGCTGTCTGGAGTCCAAAGTGATCAACCAGGTGACCTCTTCCCTCCTATCTCTTCCAGTCTAATTGTGAAAATGGGAAGTGTTTGTGTGTTTGATTGCGGTGATGGCCACAGCCCTCACCCTTCTGTGTATCCTTACCTGTTGCCATGTAACTTTGCTGTTTCTCTCATTTAAGTGGCAGAGTCTATTTCCTCCCTGTGGACCCAGGTTTGTGACTTGCTTTGGTCAATAGAATGCAGATGTGGTCGTGTGGTAATTCAGCACCAAGACCTTAAGAGGCTTTGAGTGTTTCTGTTTACTCTTGGTTTCTTCTGCCATCACCATGTGCCCAGGCTAGCCTGCAAGAGAATGAGAGACACCTGGAACACAGCCAAGTCAACCCAGATATACAAGTCAAGGCCTTCCTTGATCAGCTGACAGTCAACCAAATCCCATACTTTTGTGCAAGTCCAGCTAAGATCACAACAGCTGCCTAGGTGACCACCCCAGATGGAGGAGCAATCAACACTTAATTGTTGCAAGCCTCAAGGATTTTGTGGTCATTTGCTCTGCAGGATAATTTTAGCACTAGGTATCTCATCTATATAGGAAAAAAAAAAAAGCCTGATGTTATTCAGGTCAGTGCTTATGTAATTCCAGGTCTACCTGAGACACAGATGATTTAAAGCAGGCCATCTCACAGTGCTTGATTTGTGTATTCTTTGTGCAGCTGACAGGGAAAATGACAGCAGGCCAAGTAGGACCAGGTAGGAAGAGTCAACAGAGTCAGGCTGAGTTCAGTCTTACCCTAAAGCATCCATATCACCTGGGCAAGCCAATAACTTCTCTTGTAAAATGGGGATATAAGATAACACAGAACTTACCTATCACAATGGCTTGCAATGAAAGTATTCACTGAAGACCTTCCTCACTCTCTCTCTCTCTTTCTCTTTTCTTCCTCCTTGTCCCCCACACCATCTTACACTTGCCTTTGTAGAAAGCGGAAGTGGCTTTGTCTTCCTCTTCAATTCCCTGCTGCCCATTTGCTTTGCTGCCTTGATTCAGAATCATGGACACACAGAATCTCCCAGATGGAAAGGACCTCTGAGGACATCAGAGCAACACCATCGGATACTTAAATTCCTCAACAATCTCTGCCCCAAATACTTACACACAAATGCTTTCTATGTTGGGTGAGCCAGAGCACTTTAAGGCATCTCCCACTCCATTTTTGGGCATTAGAGATTGCTAGATTTTCCTCACACCGGTCTCAAGATTCATTTTCTGGTATATTCTATACATCTGGGTATTATTCTTTCTTCTAGGGTAGACAGCTTAAGTTAAAACCTTACACAGAACTTCAGATATTTGAAGACAGCTTCCTTTTATTTCAGGCTCTTATCTTTTCCAGGGTGAGCACCTCCAGTTCCCCAGATGCAGGTTTTTTATTCTCTTACCCATTTTGGATATCCCTGAAATGTGTTCTGTTTTGTCTCTTGCCTCGATGGTGAGGCATCCAGAACCCACCACTCTGGGTGGGGTATACCCAGAGCACCGTCAAGCTAGCTGGGTCGTGGACTTCTCAAGCAGGCCTAGGGGCTGACACCAGTGAGGAAGTTAATTGTGTACAGGAGGCAACTCCCCTGCACACCCATTTCAGTTACCATCCCCCTGAGGGGGCCTGCAGGAGGGCCAATTTGAACTTCCCCTGGGCTCCCCTCACCAAACTAATCCTTAATTGTTTTTCTTTATTGTTGTTGTTTTCCTACAAAGAGGTGGCTCTTTGTTCATTTCTTTTGAGCCAGGACATTCTAATTAAACTCATGATGTAATCAGGGAGCACTGACTAGGAGGAGAATAGAGGATGGTACTCTGTTGGTCCCAGAGGTTCCCATCTCTGGAGAACAACTTCCTTTCCCCCAACCCTCTCAGCCTTCCCACCAAGCCCAGCTCTAGGAGGCACAAAAGAATACAAACCACGAGACTATCCCCAAACCACAAAGGCAACCCAGCAGACTCCACAGGGTTCATTTTAAAGAGCCATGGGGAATAATTGTTTTAAACACCCAGAGAGTTAATTACTGAGTTTCCTTCCTTACAGCATTTTGTCTTCAGAGACTACAGTTTTAGTTGGTTGTTAGATCAAGTACAGAGTATTTTGTTGGACCTCGGGCTTCCAAGTTATATTGAACATGCAGCTTAGATGTGGGTGTAGGGTCTCATTAGCCAGAGCTCTTTGGTCTTGCAGCTTGGGAACTTCACACAGTTTCATTTGTCAAAGTAAACTCCTTATTAATATCCAAATATGATTAGAACTTCATTGGGCATTTGACCTCCCCAAAACCCAGGTGCCAGTCACCTTCTTGATTGGAGTGCTTTCTTCAGAGATCCATGTTGCATGGAATACTATTGGAGAATGAGAGGAGAATAACCTTTTCTTTAAGATTTTTATTTCCATAATTCTCGGCTATGTTTTTTTAAGTTTGGATTAGCAACCAATTTCCTCCTTGACCAAGTTATTATTTCTTAAGGCTATTTATCCAGAGCACTGAGAGTAACAGTGCATATAGCCCTCTTATCTGTTTATAAGGGGATATCAGCACAGGTGTGTGTGTGCAAGTGTCAATGTTAATTAATTCCAAAATGATTTTTAAAAAAACAACAGAGGTGTCAGAATCAGGTCTTTTAATTCCTAGAAAAGCCCTAAGGTTTTCTCCAGAAGTGTAGTTCCCGAGGTCAAAGAAATCTGGTCAGAGAGGAAGGGCCCAATATATTTTTACTTTTTTTGACTTCAGCCCACAGTAGGCTGCAGTACATTGAAGAGAGTGGTACCTTCTTGGAAAAAACACTGATTCCAGGTCAGAAGAGGGAATTAATACGATGAGCCTAGGACTTCCTTTTGGGACAGAAAACAAGAAAGCTGAGACTTTTGGGGACCTGTGAAAAGATCAAAGAGACCACCTGAAGTTGCTCCCATTGGTTTAAAATGGGACAATTTGGGGATCAAAAAGAATAATAACTGCAATGGGTTGAAATGCATTGAGTATATTTTTAAAATCTATGAGCTCATAATGATTTTACAACAACTGAAACCTCTCATGAAATAATGAATCTAGGCAGCAATCATCTATAGATGCTAAGTTCATCTACTGACGAGGAAGGAGTCAGGCTGATACCATCGGAAACAATTGATCAATCTTGACATCAAGAAAAATGAACAACCAGACTTTATTTGCTGCATGTTGTAATGCAATAGGTAGCACACAGCATACAGGTTAAAAAACCTGAATCTAATCAAGCCTCTAAATCTAATTATCAGTTTACAGGAAGTGTTGGAGATAAAGTAACAAGTTAGACCACAATATAAGGAAGCAATCAGCCCCAACCAGAATGCAGTGTATTGTCCCAGTGGCCCAATTTCTCCAAAAAATCAGTGACATGAAAGAACAGTAGAGAGAAGGGATAAAGAGTAAGTGAGGCTTCAGAGACATGAAAGCAAATACAACAAGTGGATCTTGTTTGGAACATGATTAAAGCAACCCAACTGTAAAAATAATCTTGGAGAAAATAGGAAACATTTCATTGGTCATTAGATGATATTAAAGAATCATTTTTAATTTTGTTAAGTGTGATCATAGCATTTTGGCTATGGTTAAAAAATAGGCCTAATCAGTTACAGAATTAAACATGAAGTGGTATGTTGTCTGCTGTTTGCTTTAAAAAACTTTTTAAAAAATTGGATGCAAATGGAGAAAACAAGAACAGCAAAATTAATGCTACAAAATTGTCTTTGCTGCTACCCCGTATCAGTGATTCTTAAGTCTTCAGTGGCACCCTTGGTCAGCTTTCTATGGCTTTATTACTTTCAAAAAGTCTTTCTAAACCCAGCCACTTGATGTTTTACAGCCTCTGCTACTCGCTCCATTTTTTGAGATTCTCCTCTTCCAAGCTTGAGCAGCAAGAGGACTTCATCTCTCTAGTTCCTTCTCTCTACCAGGGTTTTCTGTTTGAAGGCTTTGGAGTCCAATCATCATGGCAAAAAAAAAAAAAAAAAAAAAGAATTACCAAAAGGGGAGTTACAGGATCCTTATGGAAGTTATTCTCAGATCTGTTTCACATATATGTGGAGAGCCCTGTTTCTTACAGCATCTTTTCTTACTGGTCTCACAGAAGTTGTCTGGACCATATTCTCATTCTTCTATCACTAGTGATGGAGCCTGTCAAAAACCCCTGCCTTTGCTTACTCCACTCCTACCTTTTGTCACCTCTCTCCACTTGAAGAATGGAAGGCAGAGAGTGACATGATTTGTCTGGGAACTTGCTGTACGATCGCTTAATTGTGGCTCTCCTGCACCACTCGGGCCTGCTCTGCCCTGCCATCCCTCATTCTTTCTTCCTCACCAGCCCCCACTTCCTCCCCCATGCCCAGACCTTGGAAATTTCCTTCTTCTTCTGTGATATACAAACCAGACCTGATGATAAATTTGAATTTTGTTTTAAGGAAAGACCTTTTCCTAATGCAATATGGAGTGAGGACCATTCCAATGTATATACTCCATACTCACTGGAAGTTTCTAATCTTGCAGAATTAAGTTGTGAGCTACAAAACCACTGTATTTTTCAGGAAAGATGGCATATCTAATTAGGGAGTGTTGAATGAAACCACAAAAAGCTTCAGAGTGAGAACAATAAACACCATAGGATCTGTTGTCATTTTGGGAGGAAGCCAAAATATTTTGGTTTCAACAGTGAGATCTTAAACATACTCTATATTTTCCCTGAACCCATTTGTCCAACTCTATTTCACAATGGTAGAATTTTGAAACCATAAAAGGTTTATTCTAAAGCGCATTGGCCATAGAGGCATTTCCCACATTTACTCCACAACATTTGCAAAGTTTCTACTGTTGTTTTGTGATTTTCTTTCTAATCTTGTAATCTCTTACTCATTGGATCAGAATTCTCCAGTATAAAAACAAATGTATAAATTCATAGGTCTAATATGATGAGTTTACTGCAAAATTTATGAAGAGAACTTTTAAAAAGGGCTATGTCTTTTTGTGATGTCATGAGTTCCATCAAAACCCTTCAAAGAGAAAACCCTGGTGGAGGGAAGGAACTAGAGAGATGCCGCCACGAGATAGTGATCACAATTTGGTGTGTATTACCCCTAATCCAGGGGGACGAGGTAAGAGCTCACTGTTTGTTGACTGTCTGACTGATTGATTAAAAAACCTAAAATCCAATGAAATTAAACATTTAACTAAAACTAATCAGCTGAAAATTCAATACTGTAATGAGGGCCTTCTCATTTACAACCCAGTACTATCTCTACCATCCCAGAGTGCTTTTCTTCTCGGCTACATTTTGCTATGAAAACAAAATCTGAACCGGCCAAGCATATACAAATGGAAAAGACTTTGGGAATATAGGTCTTTCTAGAACCACATTTACATACATGAAAACACATGTATAAACAGATATTTTCCAAGATTCTTAAGCTTTGATACTGGGGCAGAAACTGCAGATTGTTCTTCTGTAGTAATAGAGACCCTTAATTTTTAGCTGAGCACGCAGCCATCCACAATATAGACTATAAGCTGCTACTCTCAGGTAGATGTGGCCTTATGATCTGGTCAAGCAGATCTATCTGAAAATATCATGGGGCAGCTTCTGAGATCCTTTCTTCAAAGACAACTTGTGCTCTCCTTTTGCCCCTTTGTTCTTTGTCTCTTCTTCCCTTATCTTCTTGAGCATATGGAGGCTCTGGCCCCAAAAAGGATTATGAAATTGAAGGTCACGAGCTAGGGAAGGGTGATGGGGGAACCAGAAGGAGCCAGTATAATGAGGCTTCCAAGCCTGGAGCCATCCTACAGTTGTGCCTGCATTGCCTTCAGGCTTTTCCATGTGAAGTTAACAAAAGCCTGTCTTCCTTAAACCATTGTTGCTTTGGATCTCTAGTACCTGCCACGGAACCTCATCTTAAACGATATGAGTGGTTCAAAAATTCCAAATGATTCCGCTCTCATCTATTAAGTAAATACCAATTTCTTAAATTCAATTGTATTGAGATATATTCACATATCATGCAGTCATACAAGGCGTACATTCAATTGTTCATAGTACCATTATATAGTTGTGCGTTCATCCCCCAAATTAATTTTTGAACATTTTCATTACCACACACACAAAAAGAATAAGAATAAGAATTAAAGTGAAAAAGGACAATTAAAGTAAAAAAGAACACTGGGTACCTTTGTCTGTTTGTTTCCTTCCCCTATTTTTCTACTCATCCATCCATAAACTAGACAAAGTGGAGTTTGGTCCTTATGGCTTTCCCAATCCCACTGTCACCCCTCATAAGCTACATTTTTATACAACTGTCTTCGAGATTCATGGGTTCTGGGTTGTAGTTTGATAGTTTCAGGTATCCACCACCAGCTACCCCAATTCTTTAGAACCTAAAAAAGGTTGTCTAAAGTGTGCGTAAGAGTGCCCACCAGAGTGATCTCTCGGCTCGTTTTGGAATCTCTCTGCCACTGAAGCTTATTTCATTTCCTTTCACATCCCCCTTTTGGTCAAGAAGATGTTCTCCATCCCACGATGCCGGGTCTACATTCCTCCCCGGGAGTCATATTCCACGTTGCCAGGGAGATTCACTCCCCTGGGTGTCAGATCCCACATAGGGGGGAGGGCAGTGAGTAAATACCAATTTAACAGTCCAGGGTATGAAAGGATATTTAGAAAAAAAAAACTTCAAATCAGGTCTCAGAATAATTCATTATAAATTTTGGACAACATAAGCAAATTCCACTGGTTTTTAAAGTTATGTAAATGATCCACGGATCTACAAATTAGGGACATAAAAATCTGTAGCCAGCTTTGGCATCAAAAGGAATGGGGAGAGGAGGATGGAGGGCATCTGAGTAGTTCCATGGGGCATGGTCTGGACTAGAACAGAGTAATCTGTGCTTTGGTCCCCCAGCTGACTATAACTTGCCCCGTTACTCTAAGTTGGTCAGCTACTATCTCACTCATCTCACCCATAAACAGAAAAGAATGAATTAGATTTCTAGGGATCCTTTAAACTTCAGAATTTAAGGATTTAGGGATTTGTTAGTAGTCTATCCTAGGTCTTCCATGTCCTGCACAAAGAGCCCCAAAATGCTTACTCTGCTGTAGATCCACCATCATATCACATATTCAAGCATTGATTTTCCTCTTTCTCTTCAACTTTCACTTTAAAATAAGCTGAGCCAAGTTGGTTTGCATGAGATTTATGGTTATTGGTCAACAGCTACCTGTGTCCATTTCATTTCCTTGGATTACCACTCCTGTTATCCAAGAGAAAAAAAATCAAACATATTATTGATATGATTATTTCCTCTAAAAATTCTTCATTTTCCTAAGAAAGCCAATTTCAAATAGAAGACCAGGGAAAGGTCTTTGAACTTCTGGCTGAAATGAGAGATGATTGGCAAGTGATTAAAGTGTTTGTTTATATTTAATGTTTCCTCAATATCAAATTTCAGAGTTTAGGTTTCTTTGATTGAGAAATAAAAAATCAGACTGCCCAAGGTCATCATTTTCACAGGAATGGAAGTAAAATAGAGGACCAACTAGTCATATTCATTTACCCAGAGCAAGGAAGAAAGGAACAAAGTGTGAAGAAACTACTGTATAACCGAGAATTATTTCTTTTACTCTTTTCTTTCTACTAATTTTTAGAGAATGAATGTAATTCCTCTAATTTTTAAAGAATATAATTAATTTGTGCTGCAAGCTAAAATAAGCTAGCTAGTCAGTTGTTAGTTGAAGAATAAGCAGTCACTACTCCATCCAAAGAAACCAGCCTTAGTTGCGGTGGGGAATTCTACCTGGAGATGTAAGATATGATGGAGGAAGCAGTCAGAGACTGATAACACAGGATAACGTATTTTGGGGTATAGTCTTCTGGTCTCATCAGGAAAAAATACAAAGCTCAGAGCAGAGAGAAGGTGCTTAGAAGTAATATTGTCCTTTACTAGATATTAGGTCTCTGAGTTTGTAATAAGGCAATCAGCCATCACATTTGCCTGGTTGATTAATTAGAGAAAAACAGCTCCATCAATGTAACAGGAGAGTCTGGTGGTACTTATTATTCTGGAAAATTCTCTACCATCTTCCCTTTAAATATCGTCTCTGCTCCCTTTTGTCAACTGAAATCTTTTTCTCAGTCTGTCACTGAAATCTTTTCATAAATAGGACAGAGCTTTTCATTCTATCTTGTCTCTTTTAACATTTTATCTATATTTTTCATCTTTCTACTTCTCTGTTTTGAATTCTATTATTTTCTCTGATCCATTTTCAATTCACTGGTTTGTTCTGCTGTGTTTAGCCTACAGTTTAACTTGTCGATTGCATTTTATTTTAGTGACTGAATTTCTACTTGGTGCTTTTCCAATTTTCTTCTTTTTAATGTAATTTCCTATTGTTATATTACATATTTAGATACTTCATTTATATAGTCAACTTTCAAAACATAAATTCATTTAAAATATTTTTCAAATTCTGTTATTTCTGTATTCCTGGGAGTGAATTATCCCATTTGTTGCAGCTGACTCTCCCTCATGGTGTTTGTTTCATGGCCTTCTCCTTTGTGCCCATCTTTAGTGGGCCTGGTCTTCCGTGGATGCCTATGGGCTCTGGTCTATAGCCATGTCCTTATGAGGCTATTTCACAGCAGCCTCTTCCAAGTTCCTAGTGGTTTCCCTGGTTTCAGTCAAATGTATTAAGTAAATTCCTGGCTGACAGGTGTCCACATTGCCCAGCTGGTGTGAATTTGGATTTTACTCCCATGTACAGTACAGGCTTGGGTTCCCAAATCTTTACAGGATGGCTTTTCCCAACCCCATGCCAGGGCAAATGGTGCTTTTATGTGGTATTCCCAGGCCAATGGGTGGAGTTTTTATAAGCCCCCATTCACAGACAGTTAGCTTTAATTTTGGAGCTCAGTTTCAGCTATTGCTCACATAATGAGCTTAAAGCCATGGCTACTGTTCCTCCTTGGGCATTAAATTCCTGTCCTCAGGAGTTTACTGTACCCCATGGGCTCAACCCGTGTTGTAACCCAAGAGCTACTCTCTGACCTTGAGTTATATTTATGACTTTGGCATCTGGGGATATCCCTTTCTTGCCTTTGAGCTTGACTCAATCCAATAGTGATTTTATCCAGCATTTCTACATGTGAGGAACAGAGGGGCCTGCTCAGTCTGCCATCATGTCCAGGGTCAATTAATATTTATTATGTGCCTGCTATATATCCAATGTGGCTAGGCCCTGAGGACACAGAAATACAGAGTCCAAAGTGGCAGGCAGACAAATGAACCAACATTTATAATTAAATCCAAGAAACGCAAAGCTACCATTATCACAGAGTTTCATGGAAGCCTGCTCAAGCATTCAAGGTGGGGCATCTGACTCAGGCTTTGAAGGGGCAGCCATGGATCAGCCAAGAAAACACACATTCTTCTAAACAAATCCTCATCGGAAAACATGCATGTGAAAGGGCAAGTTTGCAGAGGAAATTTTTTTAGCTTTCCTTTCTTTCTAAAGTCTGTGTGTAGCCCTAGCAACCACAATCATATGCGGAATTCCTTAACTCCTCTCATTTCACCTTCTGGAACTTTCGCAAGCTTTGTGATTTTTTTCAGCACCAAAGATATTACTTGATAAATCATTTATCAAGCAAACAGTATCAAATAATTATTAAGGTAGCTTCCCAAAAGATTAATTTAAGCACTGGGATATAGATTATATCTTGGAAGACTTTTGAATCATTGCCAACTGGCATTGTAAGTATTTATTGGGATGTAGTCCTCGATGACTTAGGAAGCCTTATTCTGTTGCTTTGTTTGATTTTTTAACATTAAGAGCAGTAATATCATTCAAATATTTTTGGTAAGTTATGAAAATTATTATTTATATTGAGGATAACTTGGAATAATATAAAACCAGGGGATCTAGAATGGAAGAGATGTGTCGAATCATCTATGGAACCATAGGGTGTTTGAGATGGGTGTTACCTTGTTGAAAATCTAGGCCAGTGTAGTTGAAATCAGGGTTTCTCAACCTCAGGAATAATTCTCTGTTGTGAGGGCAGTCCTCTGTACCCTTACAGAAGCTTAGCAGCATCCCTGCCCTCTCTGCACTAGAGGCAAGTAGCATTTCTCATCCCCACCCTTAGTCATGACAAATGTCCCCAGAGAGTGCCCAGTGTCCCCAGATCAGAACTACCAGCCCAAATCCTTTGTTTTAGAGCTAAGACGCTGAGGTCTGGGGAGGATGTGGGACGTGCATTGGGTGACACAGCTAGTCAGAAGCAAATCCTGGATTAGCACCCCTTGTCTCCTGCCTGCCTTTCTAGACTCCTTCCCCAAAATCTAAGTGCAATAAAACCCTGCTGGTTAAATTAGCCAGCCTCTAAACCCTGTTTATGTCAGAACCCTGGGATCAGACCCTCAAAATAATGTCGCTTCTATTGAGAAGTTCAAACTTGGCAGACTTGGGCTGTTTGAGTTGTTTCTAATTTACTTTAAGAACCAAGACTTTTGTGAAATTTCAGTGATACTCATTGAGTCAATACTAAGTAACCAAAATGTTCCTTCCAGGCTCACATTTTCTTTTAAGAGAGCATCTGTTTCTCTTCCCATCTCCTTTATTTGTAGAACTAAAAACAAAAATAAAAACAAAATCCCTTGCTGCAGTCTCAGAGGATTTTTGTGAACTTGATGTGACTTTCCATTCCACTGGTGTTTGACTTGCCAAACAGTAAATAAATCTAAGCATAGCTTTTGTTCATTTGATAATTGGGTGTAATCGTGTAAAGTTAAAGTTCACTTCACAAAAAAACATCAGAATTCATTTGGGATCTTTCCTTCCAGTTGATACATCTAGAGGCCTAGGGAAAACAAAACAATTCATGTTTTTGAAACCCTGTGGTCCTGTCATTCACCCCAACGTACCGTGTTGACAAACAAGTATAAGAGAGAGAAAAGGATGAATAAAACCAGTCTCCAAGGTGCTTTTCCACAGTGGCTGTACTTCTGTGAACACAGCCCCTTCTCACCAGCGAGGGGCTCACTCGTTTCATAAGTTGCTGAAGCCACGCAGCAGGCCTGTCTTGGATTCTGACACTTGCAGTGCAGTTGTCATTGTGTCCAGAAGTTTGTGGTTGGGAAGAATGACAGGAGCCAGCCAACAGCCAGTGACATTCAAGCTCAACCGCAATTTATGTCAGTGTGCCAGTGACGAAATTCACGGCTCTCCCTCAGAGCCTCTGCATGTCAGTCTGACAGGGCAAATGCTCTCCTGTGACCAGTGCCAGAGCACAGCAGGTGTTTCTTCTTGCCCTTTGTTGACATGATCTCCAGCTCCAGGAGATAACTCAGGAATGCTGCTGACGCCATCCGAAAGCGCAACACCCTTACCCACTTACGCTACAACCTGCTAAAGCAAAATCCCAGCTGCCTGTCAGTTGGTAAGAGAAACCTTGTGTTTCCATATCGTGAAGTGTCTGCATTGCAGCCTGTTGATGAATTCTGTGCTGGTTCCATGCAGAACCCAGAACTATCTATAGACAAAATGAGGAATGGGGAGGAAACCAAACCAAACCGAGTCAATGGTTTCTCTTTTTCTCTTTCTGGAACCCTACTGTATGATCAGGGTTCTGGAACCCCCAGTAGAGTGCTGACTCCTTTCCTCTGAATTACTACAGCTTCTGAGTTATGATTGAGTCTGGTATTCCCAATAAAATTGTAACTCAGTGAAGGCAAGTTCTATCTCTTGTTCATTTCTCATGAACAGCATGTTATCTACTATTTCAGAGTGGCATAGCAGAAACAGCATCTGACTGTGAGTCCAAAGATCTGTATTCTACCCACAGCTCTGAGACTGAGTACGAACTCAGGACCCAAGACTCTGCCTTGCTGGATATGGTGATGGTCAAAAGAAAATGAATGTGAAAGACTTTGAAAAGTACACAGCTCGGTGGAGATGTATGACACTAATTACAGCTAGGGAGCTGTGACTTTACCACTGCTTTCTAGATTTGGGTGTGCAAGCTCAGAGCTCCACATTCCTTCCTAAGAATCTGGCTAACAGTTAAAGTTGCTTAGTAGCTTCCAAAAAGGTGGTTATCTCAGACAGCCATAGAAACCTAAAATTGTCATCCAACCGCTTTATTTTATGGTTGAAGGAACTGAATCCCAGACAGCCAACGGATTTCCAACCTGAGTCATATCACAAATTTCATTGAAAGCACTACACCACAGAGACTTTCCATGTTTCCTTTCCCATGTTTAGATGCCTTCTATAGTTTAAAAAACCAAATAGCTAAACCACAGAGACTTTCCATGTTTCCTTTCCCATGTTTAGATGCCTTCTATAGTTTAAAAAACCAAATAGCTAAGGCAGTCGTGTAGAAACATGAAAAAATACTTTGTTATAAATAAAAAGTTTTAAACTGTGATTTTTAAAAATGCAAACTATTTGGTAAAATTATGTTATTTTCCCAGGACTCCCCTAGTGGGGGCCCTGCCCCCAATTTCTGCAACTGTAGCAGGGATGATGATGAGGTCAGCCATCTCTTTGACACTCTGGAATTCTGCCCCACAGTCCATCCCGAAGATGAGTCTCAGACTTTGAGAGCATCTGATCAGATGTCACCGAGGCCACTTAAGGATGTGTGGAGTTGAGCAGCTGGTCAATTCTGCCCCAGAACAGCTGGCAGGAGAAATCTCTAGAGATTGCCTACAAGAACTTTCATCAATGACAGTAGTGTTCTGTATTGGCACTGCCCAATATGGCAGCAGCCAGCCACAAGGGGCTGGTGAGCCCTGAAATGTGGCTAGTGCCACTGAGGCTCTACATTTTTTAATTTAATTTAATTTTAATTAATTTAAGTTTAATTTCCATAGCCGTGTGAGGTCAGCAGCTACTGTGTCGGACAGCACAGCTAGAAGAATGCCCCCCTAGCTCTCCCGGTGCTCTGGGGGCTGACTTTTGTAAGCCTCTGTTGTGTGTCTTCCAATATTGAAGACTTCCTGGGGGATCTCTAGGTGTGTGCAGATCAGTCTAAGTGCTCACCCATTTGGGCTCCAGTTGGTCACTCATCTCCCCCACACCTCCACCCAACTGAACCTGACCTTGTGCGTGTCTAAGTCTTTTCTTGATCTTATCTAAATCCTAATTCCTGCAGTTGGGTTCTATGTAGGTTGAAGGAGGAATATAGATGGACAGCAAATCACATCCTCTGTCTTACTAGTCCTTCACAGTCAGGAGATTTACTCCTGCATCTCTTTTCCCTCCATCGCCTTCATGAGAGACTCCTCCAGGCTCTTCTGCCTGACTGAGAAGTAGCAGCTCCCCGGCACCTGGCAAAGCTCCCTGGTTCTTCACTGTAAAGCCCTCGTATCTTCTATGGAGGCAGCTCTTTCTCTCACCTGCTACAGTCATGGCCCAGAGACAGAATAGCTTGTTTTTGTTTTCGGCTCCAGTTAAATTTTTTAATATGGGTGTCAGAAACCCGATAAGCATGGCCATTAAATGATAGGATACAGAGCATCTGCAAATAGACACTTGCCAAACACTGTTCTGCACGATTGGGTCAATTTCAACTGCAGCTAAAACTGGACTCTCTCTTTCTCACTTGTCTCTGTTAATTACAAGACAAGATCTTCTTGAATCCAATTTTTTTTTCTTAAACTGTTTTTGGCTGCTTCCACTTTGCAAGTAGTTAGTCAAGTAGCAGATGAACTTTTCTTTTTGAGCTTAAAATGTCCTTGCTAACATAGTGTTTTTTTTTTCTAAAAGCAAAACAAAAACTGAGCTCAGATTTTCAACTTTTCTGAAAGGAATTCTGAGGTAAGCTTGCTAACTGATACACCTGAACATACAGTTCATAGCAACCCCGTTCTTCCAGTTGCTCAGACCAAAATCCTTGATGTCAATCTTGGCTTCTATCTCCCTCTCTCTTGCTCTCACTCCCCTCTCCTCACTCCTCTTTCCCCTCTCCCTCTCTCTTTATCTCTCTCATGCACATGAAGTCTGTCAGCCCTGCCTTTACCAAAAATTCAGAATTAATTTCTCTCCATCTTCACTGCCGCCATCTTGGTCCTAGCAGCCATGTTCTCTCACCATGGTTATTGCAAGGGACTCTTATGTAGTCTCCTGCTTCTACCCTTGCCCCTTTCCAATCAATTTTTGACTCAGCAGGCTATTTCTCCTCAGTGACTCTGTTCACTGAGCATGATTCTTTTAAGAATCGTCTATGTCCTCATGTGTATTAGTAGTTCATTCCTTTTCATTGATGAATGACATTCCACTGCTTGTTCATCTATTCACATGTTGATGGACATTTAGGTTGTTTAGAGTTTGGGGCTTGTTTTAGTTTCCTAGGCTGCTCCAAGCAAATACCATGAAATGGGTTGGAGTAAACAAAGGGAATTCATTAGCTTACTGTTTTAAGGTGGGTGAAAATGTCCAAATCAAGGCATCATCGAGGCACTACTTTCTTCCCAAAGACTGGCTGTGGCTATCCTTGGCTCCTCCACGGCAAGGCATGTGGTAGCGTCTGCTGATTTCTCCCTCCACCTCCTTGCCAAAAGTTGATATGGTCAGTCTTTATAATTTCGGTCATTCTTTTATGCATGAGGTAGTGTCTCACTGTGCTTTCAATTTCCCTTTCTCTAATTATTAACAAGTTTATGAGGTATAATTTTGAGGTATAATTAACATGCAATAAACAGCTCATGATTAAGGTGCACAATTTAATCTTGTAAATCTTTGCATTTGCTTATTTGCCATTCATATTTCTCCTGTGAACTGTCTTTTCAACTGTTTTTTCCTATTTTTATTGTTTGTTTACTTATTGTTGAGTTTTGAGAGTTCTTTGTATATTCTGGATACAAGTAATTTATCAGAAATGAGATTTGCAAATACTTTCTCCCAGTCTGTGGCTTATCTTCTCATTCTTCTAGTGATATCTTGTAAAGAGCAGACATTTTTATTTTTGATGAACTCCAGTTTATCAATTTGTGTTTTTTTGTTGGGTGATGATTTTGTTGTTATAACTAAGAAATCTTGAGAGGCAGGGCAAGATGGCAGACTGGTGAGCTGTATGTTTTAGTTACTCCTCCAGGAAAGTAGGTAGAAAGCCAGGAACTGCATGGACTGGACACCACAGAGCAATCTGACTTTGGGCATACTTCATACAACACTTATGAAAACGTGGAACTGCTGAGATCAGCGAAATCTGTAAGTTTTTGCAGCCAGGGGACCTGCGCCCCTCCCTGCCAGGCTCAGTCCCGTGGGAGGAGGGGCTGTCAGCTCCGGGAAGGAGAAGGGAGAACTGCAGTGGCAGCCCTTATCAGAAACTCATTCTACTGATCCAAACTCCAACCATAGATAGACTGAGACCAGACACCAGAGAATCTGTGAGCAGCCAGCCCAGCAGAGAGGAGACAGGAATAGAAAAAAAACAACACGAAAAACTCCAAAATAAAAGCGGAGGATTTTTGGAGTTCTGGTGAACATGGAAAGGGGAAGGGCAGAGCCCAGGCCCGAGCTCAGGCCCTGAGGCACATATGCAAATCCCGAAGAAAAGCTGATCTCTCTGCCCTGTCGACATTTCCTTAATGGCCCGGGTTGCTTTGTCTCTAAGCATTTCAATAACCCATTAGATCTCTGAGGAGGGCCCTTTTTTTTTTTTTTTTTTTTTAATCCTTTTTTCTTTTTCTAAAACAATTACTCTAAGAAGCCCAATACAGAAAGCTTCAAAGACCTGTAATTTGGGCAGGTCAAGTCAAGAGCAGAACTAGGAGAGCTCTGAGACAAAAGGCAATAATCCAGTGGCTGAGAAAATTCACTAAACACCACAACTTCCCAAGAAAAGGGGGGTGTCCGCTCACAGCCATCATCCTGGTGGACAGGAAACACTCCTGCCCATCGCCAGCCCCATAGCCCAGAGCTGCCCCAGACAACCCAGTGTGATGGAAGTGCTTCAAATAACAGGCACACACCACAAAACTGGGCGTGGACATTAGCCTTCCCTGCAACCTCAGCTGATTGTCCCAGACTTGGGAAGGTGGAGCAGTGTGAATTAACAAAGCCCCATTAGGCCATCATTTCAGCAGACTGGGAGCCTCCCTACACAGCCCAGCAGCCCAGAACTGCCCTGGGGGGACGGCACTCACCTGTGACATAGCACAGTCATCCCTCAACAGAGGACCCGGGGTGCACAGCCTGGAAGAGGGGCCCACTTGCAAGTCTCAGGAGCCATACGCCAATACCAAGGACTTGTGGGTCAGTGGCAGAGACAAACTGTGGCAGGACTGAACTGAAGGATTAGACTATTGCAGCAGCCTTAAAACTCTAGGATCACCAGGGAGATTTTATTGTTAGAGCCACCCCCCCCCCCACCCTGACTGCCCAGAAACACGCCCCATAAACAGGGCAGGCAACACCAACTACACACGCAAGCTTGGTACACCAACTGGACCCCACAAGACTCACTCCCCCACTCACCAAAAAGGCTAAGCAGGGGAAAACTGGCTTGTGGAGAACAGGTGGCTCGTGGACGCCACCTGCTGGTTAGTTAGAGAAAGTGTACTCCATGAAGCTGTAGATCTGATAAATTAGAGATAAGGACTTCAATTGGTCTACAAATCCTAAAAGAACCCTATCAAGTTCAGCAAATGCCACGAGGCCAAAAACAACAGAAAATTATAAAGCATATGAAAAAACCAGACGATACGGATAACCCAAGCCCAAGCACCCAAATCAAAAGGTCAGAAGAGACACAGCACCTAGAACAGCTACTCAAAGAACTAAAGATGAATAATGAGACCATAGTATGGGAGACAAAGGAAATCAAGAAGACCCTAGAAGAGCATAAAGAAGACATTGCAAGACTAAATAAAAAAATGGATGATCTTATGGAAATTAAAGAAACTGTTGACCAAATTAAAAAGATTCTGGACACTCATAGTACAAGACTAGAGGAAGTTGAACAATGAATCAGTGACCTAGAAGATGACAGAATGGAAAATGAAAGCATAAAAGAAACAATGGGGAAAAAAATTGAAAAAAATCGAAATGGACCTCAGGGATATGATAGATAATATGAAACGTCCAAATATAAGACTCATTGGTGTCCCAGAAGGGGAAGAAAAGGGTAAAGGCCTAGGAAGAGTATTCAAAGAAATTGTTGCGGAAAACTTCCCAAATCTTCTAAACAACATAAATACACAAATCATAAATGCTCACCGAACCCCAAATAGAATAAATCCAAATAAACCCACTCCGAGACATATACTGATCACACTGACAAACACAGAAGAGAAGGAGCAAGTTCTGAAAGCAGCAAGAGAAAAGCAATTCACCACATACAAAGGAAACAGCATAAGACTAAGTAGTGACTACTCAGCAGCCACCATGGAGGCGAGAAGGCAGTGGCACGATATATTTAAAATTCTGAGTGAGAAAAATTTCCAGCCAAGAATACTTTATCCAGCAAAGCTCTCCTTCAAATTTGAGGGAGACCTTAAATTTTTCACAGACAAACAAATGCTGAGAGAATTTGCTAACAAGAGACCTGCCCTACTGGAGATACTAAAGGGAGCCCTACAGACAGAGAAACAAAGAAAGGACAGAGAGACTTGGAGAAAGGTTCAGTACTAAAGAGATTCGGTATGGGTACAATAAAGGATATTAATAGACAGAGGGGAAAAATATGACAAACATAAACCAAAGGATAAGATGGCTGATTCAAGAAATGCCTTCACGGTTATAACGTTGAATGTAAATGGATTAAACTCCCCAATTAAAAGATATAGATTCGCAGAATGGATCAAAAAAAATGAACCATCAATATGTTGCATACAAGAGACTCATCTTAGACACAGGGACACAAAGAAACTGAAAGTGAAAGGATGGAAAAAAATATTTCATGCAAGCTAGAGCCAAAAGAAAGCAGGTGTAGCAATATTAATCTCAGATAAAATAGACTTCAAATGCAGGGATGTTTTGAGAGACAAAGAAGGCCACTACGTACTAATAAAAGGGGCAATTCAGCAAGAAGAAATAACAATCGTAAATGTCTATGCACCCAATCAAGGTGCCACAAAATACATGAGAGAAACACTGGCAAAACTAAAGGAAGCAATTGATGCTTCCACAATAATTGTGGGAGACTTCAACACATCACTCTCTCCTATACATAGATCAACCAGACAGAAGACCAATAAGGAAATTGAAAACCTAAACAATCTGATAAATGAATTAGATTTAACAGACATATACAGGACATTACATCCCAAATCACCAGGATACACATACTTTTCTAGTGCTCATGGAACTTTCTCCAGAATAGATCATATGCTGGGACATAAAACAAGCCTCAATAAATTTAAAAAGATTGAAATTATTCAAAGCACATTCTCTAACCACAATGGAATACAATTAGAAGTCAATAACCATCAGAGACTTAGAAAATTCACAACTACCAGGAGGTTAAACAACACACTCCTAAACAATCAGTGGGTTAAAGAAGAAATAGCAAGAGAAATTGCTAAATATATAGAGACGAATGAAAATGAGAACACAACATACCAAAACCTATGGGATGCAGCAAAAAGCAGTGCTAAGGGGGAAATTTAAAGCACTAAATGCATATATTAAAAAGGAAGAAAGAGCCAAAATCAAAGAACTGATGGATCAACTGAAGAAGCTAGAAAATGAACAGCAAACCAATCCTAAACCAAGTAGAAGAAAAGAAATAACAAGGATTAAAGCAGAAATAAATGACATAGAGAACAAAAAAACAATAGAGAGGATAAATATCACCAAAAGTTGGTTCTTTGAGAAGATCAACAAGATTGACAAGCCCCAAGCTAGACTGACAAAATCAAAAAGAGAGAAGACCCATATAAACAAAATAATGAATGAAAAAGGTGACATAACTGCAGATCCTGAAGAAATTAAAAAAATTATAAGAGGATACTATGAACAACTGTATGGCAACAAACTGGATAATGTAGAGGAAATGGACAATTTCCTGGAAACATATGAACAACCTAGACTGACCAGAGAAGAAATAGAAGACCTCAATCAACCCATCACAAGCAAAGAGATTCAATCAGTCATCAAAAATCTTCCCACAAATAAATGCCCAGGGCCAGATGGCTTCACAGGGGAATTCTACCAAACTTTCCAGAAAGAACTGACACCAATCTTACTCAAACTCTTCCAAAACACTGAAGAAAATGGAACACTACCTAACTCATTCTATGAAGCTAACATCAATCTAATACCAAAACCAGGCAAACATGCTACAAAAAAGGAAAACTACCGGCCAATCTCCCTAATGAATATAGATGCAAAAATCCCCAACAAAATACTTGCAAATCGAATCCAAAGACACATTAAAAAAATCATACACCATGACCAAGTGGGGTTTATTCCAGGCATGCAAGGATGGTTCAACATAAGAAAATCAATCAATGTGTTACAACACATTAACAAGTCAAAAGGGAAAAATCAATTGATCATCTCAATAGATGCTGAAAAAGCATTTGACAAAATCCAACATCCGTTTTTGATAAAAACACTTCAAAAGGTAGGAATTGAAGGAAACTTCCTCAACATGATTAAGAGCATATATGAAAAACCCACAGCCAGCATAGTACTCAATGGTGAGAGACTGAAAGCCTTCCCTCTAAGATCAGGAACAAGACAAGGATGCCCGCTGTCACCACTGTTATTCAACATTGTGCTGGAAGTGCTAGCCAGGGCAATCCGGCAAGACAAAGAAATAAAAGGCATCCAAATTGGAAAAGAAGAAGTAAAACTGTCATTGTTTGCAGATGATATGATCTTATATCTAGAAAACCCTGAGAAATCAACGATACACCTACTAGAGCTAATAAACAAATTTAGCAAAGTAGCGGGGTACAAGGTTAATGCACATAAGTCAGTAATGTTTCTATATGCTAGAAACGAACAAACTGAAGAGACACTCAAGAAAAAGATACCATTTTCAATAGCAACTAAAAAAATCAAGTACCTAGGAATCAACTTAACCAAAGATGTAAAAGACCTATACAAAGAAAACTACATAACTCTACTAAAAGAAATAAAAGGGGACCTTAAAAGACGGAAAAATATTCCATGTTCATGGATAGGAAGACTAAATGTCATTAAGATGTCAATTCTACCCAAACTCATCTACAGATTCAATGCAATCCCAATCAAAATTCCAACAACCTACTTTGCAGACTTGGAAAAGCTAGTTATCAAATTTATTTGGAAAGGGAAGATGCCTCGAATTGCTAAAGACACTCTAAAAAAGAAAAACGAAGTGGGAGGACTTACACTCCCTGACTTTGAAGCTTATTATAAAGCCACAGTTGCCAAAACAGCATGGTACTGGCACAAAGATAGACATATAGATCAATGGAATCGAATTGAGAATTCGGAGATAGACCCTCAGATCTATGGCCGACTGATCTTTGATAAGGCCCCCAAAGTCACTGAACTGAGTCATAATGGTCTTTTCAACAAATGGGGCTGGGAGAGTTGGATATCCATATCCAAAAGAATGAAAGAGGACCCCTACCTCACCCCCTACACAAAAATTAACTCAAAATGGACCAAAGATCTCAATATAAAAGAAAGTACCATAAAACTCCTAGAAGATAATGTAGGAAAACATCTTCAAGACCTTGTATTAGGCGGCCACTTCCTAGACTTTACACCCAAAGCACAAGCAACAAAAGAGAAAATAGATAAATGGGAACTCCTCAAGCTTAGAAGTTTCTGCACCTCAAAGGAATTTCTCAAAAAGGTAAAGAGGCAGCCAACTCAATGGGAAAAAATTTTTGGAAAACATGTATCTGACAAAAGACTGATATCTTGCATATATAAAGAAATCCTGGCAGGCGGGGCAAGATGGCAGACTGGTGAGCTGTATGTTTTAGTTACTCCTCCAGGAAAGTAGGTAAAAAGCCAGGAACTGCGTGGACTGGACACCACAGAGCAATCTGTCTTTGGGCATACTTCATACAACACTCATGAAAACGTGGAACTGCTGAGATCAGCGAAATCTGTAAGTTTTTGCGGCCAGGGGACCCGCGCCCCTCCCTGCCAGGCTCAGTCCCGGGGGAGGAGGGGCTGTCAGCTCCAGGAAGGAGAAGGGAGAATTGCAGTGGCTGCTCTCATCGGAAACTCTTTCTACTGATTCAAACTCCAACCATAGATAGACTGAGGCCAGACACCAGAGACTCTGAGAGCAGCCAGCCCAGCAGAGAGGAGAGGGGCATAGAAGGAAAACAACACGAGAAGCTCCAAAGTAAAACCAGAGGATTTTTGGAGTTCTGGTGAACACAGAAAGGGGAAGGGCGGAGATCAGGCCTTGAGGCGCATATGCAAATCCCGAAGCAAGGCTGATCTCTCTGCCCAGGGCACCTTTCCTTAATGGCCCTGGTTGCTTTGTCTATTAGCATTTCAATAACCCATTAGATCTCTGAGGAGGGCCGTTTTTTTTTTTTTTTTTTTTTTTTTTTTTTTTTTTTTTTTAAATCCTTTTTGCTTTTTCTAAAACAATTACTCTAAGAAGCTCAATACAGAAAGCTTCAAAGAATTGAAATTTGGGCACGTCAAGTCAAGAGCAGAAATAAGAGAGCTCTGAGACAAAAGGCAATAATCCAGTGGCTGAGAAAATTCACTAAACAACACAACTTCCCAAGAAAAGGGGGGTGTCCGCTCACAGCCACCATCCTGGTGGACAGGAAACACTCCTGCCCATCGCCAGCCCCATAGCCCAGAGCTGCCCCAGACAACCCAGTGTGACGGAAGTGCTTCAAATAACAGGCACACACCACAAAACTGGGCGTGGACATTAGCCTTCCCTGCAACCTCAGCTGAATGTCCCAGAGCTGGGAAGGGGGAGCAGTGTGAATTAACAGAGCCCCATTCAGCCATCATTTGAGCAGACTGGGAGCCTCCCAACACAGCCCAGCAGCCCAGAACTGCCCTGGGGGGACGGCACTCACCTGTGACATAGCACAGTCATCCCTCAACAGAGGACCCGGGGTGCACAGCCTGGAAGAGGGGCCCACTTGCAAGTCTCAGGAGCCATACGCCAATACCAAAGACTTGTGGGTCAGTGGCAGAGACAAACTGTGGCAGGACTGAACTGAAGGATTAGACTATTGCAGTAGCTTTAAAACTCTAGGATCATCAGGGAGATTTGATTGTTAGGGCCACCCCCCCTCCCCGACTGCCCAGAAACACGCCCCACATACAGGGCAGGCAACACCAACTACATACGCAAGCTTGGGACACCAATTGGGCCCCACAAGACTCACTCCCCCACTCACCAAAAGGCTAAGCAGGGGAGATCTGGCTTGTGGAGAACAGGTGGCTCGTGGACGCCACCTGCTGGTTAGTTAGAGAAAGTGTACTCCACGAAGCTGTAGATCTGATAAATTAGAGATAAGGACTTCAACTGGTCTACAAACCCTAAAAGAACCCTATCAAGGACAGCAAATGCCACGAGGCCAAAAACAACAGAAAATTATAAAGCATATGAAAAAACCAGACGATATGGATAACCCAAGCCCAAGCACCCAAATCAAAAGACCAGAAGAGACACACCTAGAGCAGCTACTCAAAGAACTAAAGATGAACAATGAGACCCTAGTACGGGATATGAAGGAAATCAAGAAGACCCTAGAAGAGCATAAAGAAGACATTGCAAGACTAAATAAAAAAATGGATGATCTTATGGAAATTAAAGAAACTGTTGACCAAATTAAAAAGATTCTGGACACTCATAGTACAAGACTAGAGGAAGTTGAACAACGAATCAGTGACCTGGAAGATGACAGAATGGAAAATGAAAGCATAAAAGAAAGAATGGGGAAAAAAATTGAAAAACTCGAAATGGACCTCAGGGATATGATAGATAATATGAAGCGTCCGAATATAAGACTCATTGGTGTCCCAGAAGGGGAAGAAAAGGGTAAAGGTCTAGGAAGAGTATTCAAAGAAATTGTTGGGGAAAACTTCCCAAATCTTCTAAACAACATAAATACACAAATCATAAATGCTCAGCGAACTCCAAATAGAATAAATCCAAAAAAACCCACTCCGAGACATATACTGATCACACTGTCAAACATAGAAGAGAAGGAGCAAGTTCTGAAAGCAGCAAGAGAAAAGCAATTCACCACATACAAAGGAAACAGCATAAGACTAAGTAGTGACTACTCAGCAGCCACCATGGAGGCGAGAAGGCAATGGCACGATATATTTAAAATTCTGAGAGAGAGGAATTTCCAGCCAAGAATACTTTATCCAGCAAAGCTCTCCTTCAAATTTGAGGGAGAGCTTAAATTTTTCACAGACAAAGAAATGCTGAGAGAATTTGCTAACAAGAGACCTGCCCTACTGGAGATACTAAAGGGAGCCCTACAGACAGAGAAACAAAGACAGGACAGAGAGACTTGGAGAAAGGTTCAGTACTAAAGAGATTCGGTATGGGTACAATAAAGGATATTAATAGAGAGAGGGAAAAATATGGCAAACATAATCCAAAGGATAAGATGGCCGATTCAAGAAATGCCTTCACGGTTTTAACGTTGAATGTAAATGGATTAAACTCCCCAATTAAAAGATATAGATTCGCAGAATGGATCAAAAAAAATGAACCATCAATATGTTGCATACAAGAGACTCATCTTAGACACAGGGACACAAAGAAATTGAAAGTGAAAGGCTGGAAAAAAATATTTCATGCAAGCTACAGCCAAAAGAAAGCAGGTGTAGCAATATTAATCTCAGATAAAATAGACTTCAAATGCAGGGATGTTTTGAGAGACAAAGAAGGCCACTACATACTAATAAAAGGGGCAATTCAGCAAGAAGAAATAACAATCGTAAATGTCTATGCACCCAATCAAGGTGCCACAAAATACATGAGAGAAACATTGGCAAAACTAAAGGAAGCAATTGATGTTTCCACAATAATTGTGGGAGACTTCAACACATCACTCTCTCCTATAGATAGATCAACCAGACAGAAGACCAATAAGGAAATTGAAAACCTAAACAATCTGATAAATGAATTAGATTTAACAGACATCTACAGGACATTACATCCCAAATCACCAGGATACACATACTTTTCTAGTGCTCACGGAACTTTCTCCAGAATAGATCATATGCTGGGACATAAACAAGCCTCAATAAATTTAAAAAGATTGAAATTATTCAAAGCACATTCTCTGACCACAATGGAATACAATTAGAAGTCAATAACCATCAGAGACTTAGAAAATTCACAAATACCTGGAGGTTAAACAACACACTCCTAAACAATCAGTGGGTTAAAGAAGAAATAGCAAGAGAAATTGCTAAATATATAGAGACGAATGACAATGAGAACACAACATACCAAAACCTATGGAATGCAGTAAAAGCAGTGCTAAGGGGGAAATTTATAGCACTAAACGCATATATTAAAAAGGAAGAAAGAGCCAAAATCAAAGAACTAATGGATCAACTGAAGAAGCTAGAAAATGAACAGCAAACCAATCCTAAACCAAGTAGAAGAAAAGAAATAACAAGGATTAAAGCAGAAATAAATGACATAGAGAACAAAAAAACAATAGAGAGGATAAATATCACCAAAAGTTGGTTCTTTGAGAAGATCAACAAGATTGACAAGCCCCTAGCTAGACTGACAAAATCAAAAAGAGAGAAGACCCATATAAACAAAATAATGAATGAAAAAGGTGACATAACTGCAGATCCTGAAGAAATTAAAAAAATTATAAGAGGATATTATGAACAACTGTATGGCAACAAACTGGATAATGTAGAAGAAATGGACAATTTCCTGGAAACATATGAACAACCTAGACTGACCAGAGAAGAAATAGAAGACCTCAACCAACCCATCACAAGCAAAGAGATCCAATCAGTCATCAAAAATCTTCCCACAAATAAATGCCCAGGGCCAGATGGCTTCACAGGGGAATTCTACCAAACTTTCCAGAAAGAACTGACACCAATCTTACTCAAACTCTTTCAAAACATTGAAAAAAATGGAACACTACCTAACTCATTTTATGAAGCTAACATCAATCTAATACCAAAACCAGGCAAAGATGCTACAAAAAAGGAAAACTACCGGCCAATCTCCCTAATGAATATAGATGCAAAAATCCTCAACAAAATACTTGCAAATCGAATCCAAAGACACATTAAAAAAATCATACACCATGACCAAGTGGGGTTCATTCCAGGCATGCAAGGATGGTTCAACATCAGAAAAACAATCAATGTATTACAACACATTAAAAACTCGAAAGGGAAAAATCAATTGATCATCTCAATAGATGCTGAAAAAGCATTTGACAAAATCCAACATCCCTTTTTGATAAAAACACTTCAAAAGGTAGGAATTGAAGGAAACTTCCTCAACATGATAAAGAGCATATATGAAAAACCCACAGCCAGCATAGTACTCAATGGTGAGAGACTGAAAGCCTTCCCTCTAAGATCAGGAACAAGACAAGGATGCCCGCTGTCACCACTGTTATTCAACATTGTGCTGGAAGTGCTAGCCAGGGCAATCCGGCAAGACAAAGAAATAAAAGGCATCCAAATTGGAAAAGAAGAAGTAAAACTGTCATTGTTTGCAGATGATATGATCTTATATCTAGAAAACCCTGAGAAATCAACGATACACCTACTAGAGCTAATAAACAAATTTAGCAAAGTAGCGGGATACAAGATTAATGCACATAAGTCAGTAATGTTTCTATATGCTAGAAATGAACAAACTGAAGAGACACTCAAGAAAAAGATACCATTTTCAATAGCAACTAAAAAAATCAAGTACCTAGGAATCAACTTAACCAAAGATGTAAAAGACCTATACAAAGAAAACTACATAACTCTACTAAAAGAAATAGAAGGGGACCTTAAAAGATGGAAAAATATTCCATGTTCATGGATAGGAAGGCTAAATGTCATTAAGATGTCAATTCTACCCAAACTCATCTACAGATTCAATGCAATCCCAATCAAAATTCCAACAACCTACTTTGCAGACTTGGAAAAGCTAGTTATCAAATTTATTTGGAAAGGGAAGATGCCTCGAATTGCTAAAGACACTCTAAAAAAGAAAAACGAAGTGGGAGGACTTACACTCCCTGACTTTGAAGCTTATTATAAAGCCACAGTTGCCAAGACAGCATGGTACTGGCACAAAGATAGACATATAGATCAATGGAATCGAATTGAGAATTCAGAGATAGACCCTCAGATCTATGGCCGACTGATCTTTGATAAGGCCCCCAAAGTCACCGAACTGAGCCATAATGGTCTTTTCAACAAATGGGGCTGGGAGAGTTGGATATCCATATCCAAAAGAATGAAAGAGGACCCCTACCTCACCCCCTACACAAAAATTAACTCAAAATGGACCAAAGATCTCAATATAAAAGAAAGTACCATAAAACTCCTAGAAGATAATGTAGGAAAACATCTTCAAGACCTTGTATTAGGAGGCCACTTCCTAGACTTTACACCCAAAGCACAAGCAACAAAAGAGAAAATAGATAAATGGGAACTCCTCAAGCTTAGAAGTTTCTGCACCTCAAAGGAATTTCTCAAAAAGGTAAAGAGGCAGCCAACTCAATGGGAAAAAATTTTTGGAAACCATGTATCTGACAAAAGACTGATATCTTGCATATACAAAGAAATCCTACAACTCAATGACAATAGTACAGACAGCCCAATTATAAAATGGGCAAAAGATATGAAAAGACAGTTCTCTGAAGAGGAAATACAAATGGCCAAGAAACACATGAAAAAATGTTCAGCTTCACTAGCTATTAGAGAGATGCAAATTAAGACCACAATGAGATACCATCTAACACCGGTTAGAATGGCTGCCATTAAACAAACAGTAAACTACAAATGCTGGAGGGGATGTGGAGAAATTGGAACTCTTATTCATTGTTGGTGGGACTGTATAATGGTTCAGCCACTCTGGAAGTCAGTCTGGCAGTTCCTTAGAAAACTAGATATAGAGCTACCATTCGATCCAGCAATTGCACTCCTCGGTATATACCCGGAAGATCGGAAAGCAGTGACACGAACAGATATCTGCACGCCAATGTTCATAGCAGCATTATTCACAATTGCCAAGAGATGGAAACAACCCAAATGTCCTTCAACAGATGAGTGGATAAATAAAATGTGGTATATACACACGATGGAATACTACGCGGCAGTAAGAAGGAACGATCTGGTGAAACATATGACAACATGGATGAACCTTGAAGACATAATGCTGAGCGAAATAAGCCAGGCACAAAAAGAGAAATATTATATGCTACCACTAATGTGAACTTTGAAAAAATGTAAAACAAATGGTTTATAATGTAGAATGTAGGGGAACTAGCAGTAGAGAGCAATTAAGGAAGGGGGAACAATAATCCAGGAAGAACAGATAAGCTATTTAACGTTCTGGGGATGCCCAGAAATGACTATGGTCTGTTAATTTCTGATGGTTGTAGTAGGAACAAGTTCACTGAAATGTTGCTATATTATGTAACTTTCTTGGGGTAAAGTAGGAACATGTTGGAAGTTAAGCAGTTATCTTAGGTTAGTTGTCTTTTTCTTACTCCCTTGCTATGGTCTCTTTGAAATGCTCTTTTATTGTATGTTTGTTTTCTTTTTAACTTTTTTTTTCATACAGGTGATTTGAAAAAAGAAGGGAAAGTTAAAAAAAAAAAAAAAAATGAAAAAAGACAAACAAGGGGAAAAAAAAAAAAAAAAAAAAAAAAGATGTAGTGCCCCCTTGAGGAGCCTGTGGAGAATGCAGGGGTATTCGCCTACCCCACCTCCATGGTTGCTAACATGACCACAGACATAGGGGACTGGTGGTTTGATGGGTTGAGCCCTCTACCATAAGTTTTACCCTTGGGAAGACGGTTGCTGCAAAGGAGAGGCTAGGCCTCCCTGTATTTGTGCCTAAGAGTCTCCTCCTGAATGCCTCTTTGTTGCTCAGATGTGGCCCTCTCTCTCTGGCTAAGCCAACTTGAAAGGTGAAATCACTGCCCTCCCCCCTACGTGGGATCAGACACCCAGGGAAGTGAATCTCCCTGGCAACGTGGAATATGACTCCCAGGGAGGAATGTAGACCTGGCACCGTGGGACGGAGAACATCTTCTTGACCAAAAGGGGGATGTGAAAGGAAATGAAATAAGCTTCAGTGGCAGAGAGATTCCAAAAGGAGCCGAGAGGTCACTCTGGTGGGCACTCTTATGCACACTTTAGACACCCCTTTTTAGGTTCTAAAGAATTGGGGTAG
This sequence comes from Choloepus didactylus, assembly GCF_015220235.1. Lineage (NCBI taxonomy): Eukaryota > Metazoa > Chordata > Mammalia > Pilosa > Megalonychidae > Choloepus > Choloepus didactylus. Next base: position 16,987,087 of record NC_051330.1, on the reverse strand, counting down.
CTGGTGGTGGATACCTGAAACTATCAAACTACAACCCAGAACCCATGAATCTCGAAGACAGTTGTATAAAAATGTAGCTTATGAGGGGTGACAATGGGATTGGGAAAGCCATAAGGACCAAACACCACTTTGTCTAGTTTATGGATGGATGTGTAGAAAAGTAGGGGAAGGAAACAAACAGACAAAGGTACCCAGTGTTCTTTTTTACTTCAATTGCTCTTTTTCACTCTAATTATTATTCTTGTTATTTTTGTGTGTGTGCTAATGAAGGTGTCAGGGATTGATTTAGGTGATGAATGTACAACTATGTAATGGTACTGTAAACAATCGAAAGTACAATTTGTTTTGTATGACTGCGTGGTATGTGAATATATCTCAATAAAATGATGATTTAAAAAAAAAAAAAAAAAAAAAAATAAAGAAATCCTACAACTCAATGACAATAGTACAGTCGGCCCAATTATAAAATGGGCAAAAGATATGAAAAGACAGTTCTCTGAAGAGGAAATACAAATGGCCAAGAAACACATGAAAAAATGTTCAGCTTCACTAGCTATTAGAGAGATGCAAATTAAGACCACAATGAGATACCATCTAACACCGGTTAGAATGGCTGCCATTAAACAAACAGGAAACTACAAATGCTGGAGGGGATGTGGAGAAATTGGAACTCTTTTTCATTGCTGGTGGGACTGTATAATGGTTCAGCCACTCTGGAAGTCAGTCTGGCAGTTCCTTAGAAAACTAGATATACAATTACAATTCGATCCAGCGATTGCACTTCTCGGTATATACCCGGAAGATCGGAAAGCAGTGACACGAACAGATATCTGCACACCAATGTTCATAGCAGCATTATTCACAATTGCCAAGAGATGGAAACAACCCAAATGTCCTTCAACAGATGAGTGGATAAATAAAATGTGGTATATACACACGATGGAATACTACGCGGCAGTAAGAAGGAACGATCTCGTGAAACATATGACAACATGGATGAACCTTGAAGACATAATGCTGAGCGAAATAAGCCAGGCACAAAAAGAGAAATATTATATGCTACCACTAATGTGAACTTTGAAAAATGTAAAACAAATGGTTTATAATGTAGAATGTAGGGGAACTAGCAGTAGAGAGCAATTAAGGAAGGGGGAACAATAATCCAAGAAGAACAGATAAGCTATTTAACGTTCTGGGGATGCCCAGGAATGACTATGGTCTGTTAATTTCTGATGGATATAGTAGGAGCAAGTTCACAGAAATGTTGCTATATTAGGTAACTTTCTTGGGGTAAAGTAGGAACATGTTGGAAGTTAAGCAGTTATCTTAGGTTAGTTGTCTTTTTCTTACTCCCTTGTTATAGTCTCTTTGAAATGTTCTTTTATTGTATGTTTGTTTTCTTTTTAACTTTTTTTTCATACAGTTGATTTAAAAAAGAAGGGAAAGTTGAAAAAAAAAAAGAAAAAAAAAAGAAAAACAAGGAAAAAAAAAGAGGTAGTGCCCCCTTGAGGAGCCTGTGGAGAATGCAGGGGTATTCGCCTACCCCACCTCCATGGTTGCTAACATGACCACAGACATAGGGGACTGGTGGTTTGAGGGGTTGAGCCCTCTACCACAGGTTTTACCCTTGGGAAGACGGTTGCTGCAAAGGAGAGGCTAGGCCTCCCTATGGTTGTGCCTAAGAGCCTCCTCCCGAATGCCTCTTTGTTGCTCAGATGTGGCCCTGTCTCTCTAGCTAAGCCAACTTGAAAGGTGAAATCACTGCCCCCCCCCCCCCCCATGTGGGATCAGACACCCAGGGGAGTGAATCTCCCTGGCAACGTGGAATATGACTCCCGGGGAGGAATGTAGACCTGGCATCGTGGGACGGAGAACATCTTGTTGACCAAAAGGGGGATGTGAAAGGAAATGAAATAAGCTTCAGTGGCAGAGAGATTCCAAAAGGAGCCGAGAGGTCCCTCTGGTGGGCACTCTTACGCACACTTTAGACAACCCTTTTTAGGTTCTAAAGAATTGGGGTAGCTGGTGGTGGATACCTGAAACTATCAAACTACAACCCAGAACCCATGAATCTCGAAGGCAGTTGTATAAAAATTTAGCTCATGAGGGGTGACAATGGGACTGGGAAAGCCATAAGGACCACACTCCACTTTGTCTAGTTTATGGATGGATGAGTAGAAAAATAGGGGAAGGAAACAAACAGACAAAGGTACCCAGTGTTCTTTTTTACTTCAATTGCTCTTTTTCACTCTAATTATTATTCTTGTTATTTTTGTGTGTGTGCTAATGAAGGTGCCAGGGATTGATTTGGGTGATGAATGTACCACTGTGTAATGGTACTGTAAACAATCAAAAGTACGATTTGTTTTGTATGACTGCGTGGTATGTGAATATATCTCAATAAAATGAAGATTAAAAAATAAATAAATAAATAAATAAATTAAGACCAAAAAAAAAAAGAAATCTTTGTCTAACTGAAGATCACAAAGATTTTCTCTTATATGTTCTTCTAGACATTTTAAGTTTTTATATACAGTGGTCATACATACTTCTATACATATGTTGATCATACATATATCCATGATTCATTTTCAGCTAATTTTTAATATCTGATATGAGATATGTATCACAGTTATGTTTTTTGCAGCATACGAATTTCCAATTGTTCCAGGATTATTTGTTGAATTGACTCTGCTTTGTGCACAGAAATGCCCTTACTCTTTGGTAAAATCAGTTGTCCACATTTCTGTGGGTCTATTTCTGGATTCTTCTGTTCCATCGATCTATTTAGCTATCTTAAATGCCTATACCACCAGGCTTGTTTGCTGTGGCTTTATAATAAATTTGGAATCAAGTAGTGTTAGCTCTCAAACTTTGTTCTTCTTTTTCAATGTAGTTTTGCCTCTTCTAGGTGCTTTGCATTTCCATATGAATTTTAGAATCAATGTGTAGAATTCTACAGAAAAGCCTGTGGGGATTTTGATAGATCAATTTAGAGAAAGTTAATATTTTTGAAATATTAAGCCATCTGATAAATGAAAATGGAATATCTCTTCATTTATTTAGGTCTTCTTTAATTTCCCTCACCAATGTTTTGTAATTTTTTGGTGTATAGATCGTGCACATTTCATCATATTTTTCTCTAGGTATTTCATATTTTGATGCTATTTTAAATGGTGTTGTAGAATTTAATTGTTGATTTTTGTTGCTAGTATATAAATATACCTTGATTTTTGCATATTTATCCTATAGCATTTATAAGTTCATATACTGGTTTTAGTAACTTTTTTTTTTTTTTTTTTTTTTTTTTTTTTTTTTTTTTTTTTTACAGCTTATAACACAACTTTTATTAGAAAAGTTATACATAACATGGCATCAACTATTTCCAAGAACAATATTAAACCCGATAAGCAACAAAAACCAGACTAACAAAATGTGTAACAAGAAACTAATGACCTTTCTATAATCAAACATTCAATTATCTACAATGTCTTTTTACAAAGGGGGAAAAATCCATGGTTTACAGGCACATTATATTGAAAATAAAGCTGTAATAGCAATTTTATACATTTCCATTCTCAAGAAACTGAATCATTAAAACAGTAATTACGAGTTCACAAATTTAAAATATTTCACATAATTTTAAAATTATTGGGTATACACTGAAGTCTGAGTTTCAAAAGTGATTTTTTTTTCCCCACAAAAGTGCCAACACTTAAGCTAGGACTTTCAGTGTGAGTAATTTTGCCCTAAAAAGTTAAGACATGTTTTGATAATCATAACAGTCACATAATTTCTGTGCTATCTGGTCTGTTAATATTAAAGCCTTTATTTGGATGTGTGTTTCTTCACTTAAATTATAGGAAACTGGAGAGGATTTCTGTTGCAAAGCTATTAAAATAAAGTTCCAAACACAGGAGTGTGCGGCACTGGAAGAGACCAGTACTAAAACTTGTAATAAATATCAGGGAAGCCATTAATTTTTACAGCATTGTCTGCTTAAAGATTAAGTCAACCAGGTGCATAATTTCCCATCAAGTCTGTCCTTTTAATAGGCATGATAATTTCTATTTTCATGATCTGAATATTCAAACAAATTTATCCTAACATCTTTTCAAAACTTTGATTTATAGCTTCTGGAAAGTTATAAACTCTTTTATAGTCATTCTACTCTTTAAAAAAGTCTACTACTGCTCATTTTGGAGCCTCACTGTAACAACAGATTTCAGGATAGCAGGTTCATCATGAGGGCTCAAATGGAATGATCTGTAAAATAGAACACTTTAAATCAAGTAAGTCCTATCTTTTTGGAGCTGAAAGGAATCAGTTACAGCACAGTTTCATATATACCGTCGCTTATTATGGAATTAAAGTTTAAAATATATCTCAAAAGGATGAACAAACTGTTGTTTCAGGTACCACCCTAAGCACAGTGATTAACATGAAGATTGACTGAGTTACTGATACAAAAAGAAAATTTCGTTCTGTCAAAGATTCACACTATATTTTTTAATGAAATTATCAGACATTTTCCGAGACAGGTTTACCTTTTCAAAGAAGTAATGGAGAATTAAGATAAAAATCATGACTTTCAACTGCTACTCAACATTATTTCATGCACCATTATTGCACACATCTGTTCTGAACTGTTAAAATAATCTTCTGGGTCCTTGGGTGCTTGTTTCCTCCATCAGAACACAAACACAATCCATATAAGCAGTTTCCTTAAAGACGAAATGGATAAATTTAAAATACTGGAGAAAAATGAAATAAAAAAGCAGACACTTTGTACAGACAAAAATCTAAATTTTCTGGAGGGGTTTTGTGTGCCCTGCACATGGGGGCAATTTGTACACACTAGTGAAATTAACACTAGCTATAATGCTTCTAGCTGCTCAAATAATATGGAATCTTGGTCCAGGTGTTGCGATGATGTCGCTGTATGGTTCTTCCTGTGTCAGCTCAATAGCTTGCTGCTTTTTAAGAACCAAGAAACTGTAGAACTTTGCTGCAGCTTGTTTTCTGTTTGTGTTTCGACATAATTCAAGCAAACTGATAGATTCAGCTCCAGTTTTAGCAAGTGCTCGCTGAAGACCATGAAGCATCTGCTGAGTTCTTTTGTTCCATCTTCTTTCTTCTTGATCCTGATCACCCCCTGAAGCATCTTCATCCTCCTCCTCTTCCTCCTCCTCTTTGTCCTTCTCTTTTTCCTTCTCCTTTTCTGGTAGAAGTTCTAGCTCTGGTATTAGCTGACAGATATTTGGAGGCTCTTCTGGAGGGAGCTCGACAGGGGGTATTTCCATCTGCTCAACCTGCTGAGGAGGCATCACAGGCTCTGGGTCAACTTGTCCGGCCTTTCGCTTAACTCCCTGAGGGGGTGGTGGGGGCATGGTTGACTCATCCACGTTTGTTCTGCTGGTTTCCATCACAGACTCCTGGAGGCGGCTTGGCTCTTCCAAAATGGGTTCATCAATAACATCACGTTGCTGATGTTGCTGTTGCTGGTCATCTCTGGGAACCTCTGGATTTTCAAATTCTTTAAGGAACTCATCCAAATTATCAGCTTCTCCTCCTTTCCTCCTTTTTCTGAGGTCTTCTGGTACAAGCGGTGTAAGACAGCGTGTAAAGAGCTTCAGTAGTCTATTATTCCACAAAGGCTGAGCAGGTAAAGAGAAAAGTTTTTCCACTCCTCCTGTCTCTTTCCACATCATCAATTTCTTGGTGGGTGGTGCCAGATCCAAAGTAGTAACAATATCAGAATAATCACTAAGCTGGGCTCTAATGGTCTTGCTATCCAACTCCTTGACACTGTCAACTATTAGCTTCCTCTTCCTCTTGGCTTTTGTTTCTTTGACAGTGATATCAATAGGTTCCAAAGCAAATGCTTCTTCCTCATTTGGAACAAGTGTTGTCTGATCAGTCATAGTTGGCATTGGTTCAACAGGATCCACGGAATCAGGACTATCAGGCCCACCCATTGACACGTTGTCATCCTCATCCATATCATCATGTGCAGGCTGCTCTGGCAACATCACCCCTGCCTCAGAGAGAGCAGGGGGATCGTCAAAGATACCACCGTCATTATTACTAATAAGTTTGTCATCTAATATACCACCATCATTTCCTTCTCCAAAATTGTCATCCTTATATTGGTCTTCATATTCTAAATGGTTAATTTTCTCATTCAGATTGCTGGTGCTCTGCTCAGGCTCAAGTAAGAGGTTAGAAGCACTAGTGCTTACTAACATGTCATCATCCTCAAAAGCACTGCCTTCTCTCATTATCTCACGATCATCCATTCCAAAGTCTCCGAAATCATTTTCCTGTAGGATACTGATGTTCCCAACTTCTTCTCGCATGGTTATCTCTTCCACTCTACTCTGGTTTAGGCTGAATTGCTGGGCCACATCGATGTCATCTAAGTCAGGAAGTGGTTGATCAAAGTCATGAAATTCTTCAGGTAAGGTAATGGCATTATAAGCTGCTTCCCGATTTTCTTCAGGCAGGTCAACAACACCTGGCCGAAAAGCCATCTTTATCTTAATGAATGCCTCATTACAGTCTGCAAGAAGATATTTGGCTTTCCTGTGATAGATTCGAACTACTCCCAGTAAGAGATGTCCTGATGTTCGAAGTGCCATCTTCACCTTGGGTGAGATGATACTCTCCACACTGCTCTCTAAATTACATTCAAATACATGGGCTTTGGTTAGCTTCTTATCCCAATGGGCCGCTAGCCAAATTTTGGCCAGAGGCCCTCTTTTACTCAGGACAAAATGTGCGTAGAACATTGTTCTGGTTGACTATGAAATAGGAGGAAACCTTAATCTCCTTCGGGAGTAGGGCCGGCCTGGGTGGCCCGGGGAGGGGAAAAGGGTCGGGGGAGGGGGCGGGGAAAGGGGGGAGCCCTTGTGCGGTGTAGTTTCGGAGCAGCTCCCGCCGCCGCCACAGCCACCGCCTCCTTTCCGATTCACTCCGTAACTTTTTAAAAATAGATTCCATCAAACATTCTACGTAGAAAATCAAGTCATCTGTGAATAAAAAGACTTTTACTTTTTCCTTTCCAATCTGGATGCCTTTTATTTATTTTTCTTGCCCTACTGAACTGGCTAAAATTTCCAGTTATATATTGAACAGAAGTAGTGAGAGTGGATAGCTTTGTCTTGTTATTAATTTTAAGGCGAAAGCAATCAGTCTTTCAAAATTAATTATGATATTAACTATAGATTATTCATAGATACTCTATCAGCTTGAAGAAGTTCCCTTTTATTCCTAGTTTGCTAAGGATTTTTATCGAGAATGGGTGCCAAATTTTGTTAAATGATTTTCTATCCCTATTCAGATGGTCCGTATGATTTTTCAGTGGAAACCCTCTCAAGTGTTTCCTATCTCTCAAGGATAACTGCCCAATGCCTTGAAAATAGCTGTTTCATATATATTTTTTGCTTTTTGTAGTTGTTTCAGGAAAGAGAGTAAATCTAGTCTATATTACTCCATATCGGTCAGAGAAGCAGAGTTGCAACTGAATTAATTTTTGTTTCCTTCTAAGGAATATGTAAACCTGTGGCTATGATTTTACATTGCATTCTACAATAGATATGTTTTGCAAGAAAAGATGGATTCTAATTTCAATAGTGGAATTGAAGAGCTGAATAAGTCATGGAGTTTGTTTGCTAGGTAAATCATGCCTTCCAGGAACTGAGAAGTTCAAGAACCCCTGATCTCACATATCTGCCTGTCTCTGATATGCATTCACTGACTTCTTTTCCCCCCAAGGGAGTAATGTACTCTTCTCAGTGAAGTTCTTCTTTGCTCCTATCAAGTGTCTACTTGAAATCTGATTAACTCCTTAGAACTCCAGCTTTTTCTCCCCTGAGAATTGTATGAACTGCTTCCTCCTAATGTGACCATATTTGACACCCCCAAAATGGGTCTCCTGTTCAGTACTGCCGGCACCAATAGAACAAAACCAGATTTGGTAAAGCAAAGCAGAACTTTTGCCTCTGGCCAAAGAATGGAGAAGGGTGGACTCTTGTCCTAGAGGCACCTTCTCCCCAAAGGAAGGTGAATGTGGTTCTTTTACAGGGGTTGGTTCTTTTACAGGTGGTTGTTGCAAGTGGGCAAGGGGTTTCCAAAGAATGCAAAGGGATTTTCAAAGAATTGATTTTGAGCATGTACGGTCCATGGTCATGCTAGAACATATTTCTCCATGTATCACATGTTCGGAAAATGGTGTCTAAATTCCACCCAGAGGCAGAGAATTTACTATTATAATGAGCAAAGTTAAAGTACAGTCAGGGTTGGGGGCTTAGTGTGCATGCTTCAGGAAGGGGACTTCCCTGGCTGTGGCAAGACGGGAACTTGAGGTTAGCATCGGAAGGGGCCTTGCTTTTTCATTGGCTGGGGACTTTGTGGCTCACTGCAGGGTGAGGGGGTGATGGCTGGGGGAGCTTGAGTTTTTGGCAGCGTAGCTTCTTTGCAGCTATTTGCAGTTGTATTTTTCTGAAAATAAGCCGAACTCAAGCATAGACAGAAGTTAGATGGAAGTTTTTAGAGCAACATTCTGGGTCAGATTTCATCCTGGTGACAATATCACATTTCCAGTTATAAAATCCAAGCCTGAAGTAATATAACATCTGAAAAACACACTTAATGTGACAAGGTCTTAAGGCAGGGAAATATTTAGCTATTTTACAGAGATGTCCAATAAATAAGAAAATGACAGGACTTCCCCAATACAAAGTCTTTCCCTGTGCCCAGTGCATGGACACAAAGAGGTTGTGAGCTCTGGACCAAGAGCCAAAAATCTACACCACCACAGAAATAGCCTGTTCTCTGACGGAATAGAGAGTACGGCAAAGCTGGTAAATTTTATGAGGCCAGAATACTTGTGCCAACTATTTTTTCTCACTTATTTTTGTCTTTTGGCTTTAAGGAGTTTTAAACTACAGAGGTGTTCAATGGTTAAGCAGACAGACATTTATTTTTCTTTTATTTCTTCATTTGCTTTTATGCTTGACACTTTGCTTATTGAGATCAGACAAAATTTTATCATAAATTGTTATTTTTATGGGATTGTTTTCTGCATATTATTATGTAATTCATATGTTATTTATTAGGGTTGTGAGATAAGAAACTAATAATATCTTTTCCAAATGTCAAAGAATTTTTCCAACACCATTATTTTAAAAAAATATCCTTCTCCACTGATTTATGATATCACTATCATAAAATATTTAACTCTTCTGCATACCAAGATCTGGTTATGGGTTCTCAACTCTGCTCTGTGTATCTTTCTGTCTCTTTTCATACCCCTACAATGCTACTCTAAATAATTTTAATATTAAAATGTGCTTTCAAATCTGATAGAAACAGTCTGCTGTAGAAGAGATCTATACTATTCTTATTTACTATTCTTATCCATTCCATAGTCCAGATTAACTTTAATTTACATTTACAAATTCAAGAAATCATTGGAATTTTATTTAGGATTAAATAGAACATCTCAATTATTTGGGAGAAGAACTGTCATTTTCACAATACTTTAATCTTTCCAACAAGAAATATTTTACCTTTTGATTATGAAACTCACTTATGTAACTCAGTAAATAAACACACACACACTCATGCTCATAACCTGTGCATCTTTTGATAAGACTTATCCAAGTTGCCAGTTTTTGTTATAATTGATATTGCGACTGGAGACTTTATGTTTGTAACTATTTTCTGCTGGTTCATAAAAAACATATTGATGTCTGTATATTTTCACCACCTCACTGAACTCTTAATAGTTTCCAGTAGTTTCCAGTAGGTTTTGTATGGTGTTTTCTTTAATCAATAGGTCACTTGAAACTTTTAGTAGTCTCTTAATTCAGGATTCTGTTTAATAAATAAAAGAAATCCCCATCAAATGCTGGGTTGGAGGAAAGAGGAACACTAAACCCAAACTTCTAAAATATCCTCACTTTGTGATATATTTTGATATAAAACCCTAGAATTCCTTAGAGCTGAATGAAAACTTACGTATAACAAATCTAACTCTCTCCTTTTCAGAGGGTGAAACAGAATCTCTGACTATTTACTCATGTAGCTGTTGTAATGTTGGATGTTGGGGGAAAGAAACATTAGTGACCACATTATAATGAGCTGTCATCAAAATTCTAGTGCGCTATACTAATGTTACAATTTTGTGATCTGTAATTTTCCCCATAAGTTGTTCTCAACATAGGCCATGTTGTCTTGAAATGACATACTTTAAAAAATTCATTGATTTTTATCATCATTATCATTGTTATTATTAAAGAAATTGTGAGTTTACAGAAGAATCATGCATAAAATACAGGGTTCCCATATACCATTCTATTATTAACACCTTGAATTGGTGTCATACATTTGTTACATGTGATGGAAACACTTGTATAATTGTACTACTAACTACAGTCCATGGTTTAACAGTGTTCACTGTGTTCTGCAGTTTCACACATTTAAAAAATTTTTTATTCTAGTAATATATATACAACCTGAAATTTCCCTTTTACATGCATTCAAATATATAATTAGTGCTGTTAATTATGTTCGCAATGTTGTGTTACCATCATCACCATCCACTACTGAAACTTTTCTTTCATCTCAAATAGCAACTCTGTATATTAACTCCTTACTCCCTATTGCTTACCTCCACCCTGCCCCCTGCTAGCCTATATTCTGGAGTCTGACTCTATGAGTTTGCTTATTCCAATTATTTCATATCAGTGAGATCATACAATATTTGTCCTTTTGTGTCTGGTATATTCACAGACACGAAAGGACAAATATTCTGGTTCACTGGTTGATGAACACTTGGGTTGCTTCCATCTTTTGGAAACTGTGAATAATGCCACAATGGACATTGGTGTGCAAATATCTGTTCAAGTCCCTGCTTTCAATTCTTTTGGGTATATACCTGGAAGTGAGATTGCCAGGTCATAGGGTAGTTCTATACTTCACTTTCTGAGGAGCTGCCATCTTCCACAGCAACTACACCATTTTACGTTGCCATCGGCAATGAATGAGGGTTTCTATTTTTCCACATCCTTGTCAACACTTATGATTGTCTGTTTTTTTAATACTAGTCCTTCTAGTGGTATGAAATGGTGTCTCATTGTGGTTTTTGATTTGCATTCCCTTGATAGCTAATGATGATTAGCATCTTTCCATGCACCTTTTGGCCATTTGTATGTCTTCTTTAGAGAGGTGTCTATTCAGGTCTTTTGCCCACATTTTTTTTTTTATTAAATTCAGTTTTATTGAAATACATTCACACACCATACAATCATCCATGATATACAATCCACTGTCCACAGTATGATAACATAGTTATGCGTTCATCACCACAATCTATCTCTGAACATTTTCCTTACATCAGAAAGAACCAGAACAAGAATAAAAAATAAAAGTGAAAAAAGGACACCCAAATCATCCCCCCATCCCACCCCATTTGTCCTTTAGTTTTTATCCCCATTCCTCTACTCATCCATACACTAGATAAAGGGGGTGTGATCCACAAGGTCTTCACAATCACACTGTCACCCCTTGTAATCTACATTATTATATAATTGTCTTCAGGAGTCCAGACTGCTGGGTTGGAGTTTGGTAGTTTCAGGTATTTACTTCTAGCTATTCGAATACATTAAAGCCTGAGAGGTGTTATCTATATAGTGCATAAGAATGTCCACCAGAGTGACCTCTCGACTCCATTTGGAATCTCTCAGCCACTGAAACTATTTTGTCTCATTTTGCATCCCCTTTTGGTCAAGAAGATACTCTCAGTCCCACGATGCCGGGTCCACATTCATCCCCGGGAGTCGTACTCTGCATTGCCAGGGAGATTTACACCCCTGGGAGTCGGGTCTCACGTAGAGGGGAGGGCAGTGAGTTCACCTGTCAAGATGCTTTTGCCCACTTTTTAATTGAGTTGTATGTCTTTTAGTTGTTGAGTCAAAGCATTTCTTGATATATTCTGGATATTAAACTTCATCGAATATGTGGTGTTCTAGTTTCCTAATGCTGCCGAAAACACCAGAGACGGATTGGCTTTTATAACAGGGTTTTTTTTTTTGGTTACACAGTTACAGTCTTATGGTCATAAAGTGTCCAAGGTAACATATCAGCAATTGGGTACCTTCACTGGAGGATGGCCAATGGCATTGGAAAACTTCTGTTAGCTGGGAAAGCATGTGGCTGGCATCTGCTCCAAAGTTCTGGTTTCAAAATAGCTTTCTCCCAGGACATTCCTCTCTAGGTTGCAGTTCCTCAAAAATGTCACTCTTGGTTGCTCTTGGGGTGTTTGTCCTCTCTTAGCTTCTCCAGAGCAAGAGTCTGCTTTCAACGGCCATCTTCAAACTGTCTCTCATCTGCAGCTACTCTCTCAGCCTCTGTGCATTCTTCAAGGTGTCCCTCTTGACTGTAGCAAGCTGGCTTCTTCTGTCTGACCTTTTATAGGGCTCCAGTGAACTAATCAAGGCCAATGCTGAATGGGCAGGGCCACAACTCCATGGAAATTATCCAATGAAAGATCTCGCCCACAGTTGAGTAATCACATCTCCATGGAAACATCCAATGAAAAGTCTCCAACACAATCAACACCAATACATTTCCTGCCCACACAAGACTGCATCAAAGATAATGGTGTTTTGGAGGACATAATACATCCAAAACAGCAAATGTATCCAAATATTTTCTCCCGTTGTGTAGGTTGTCATTTGACTTTCATGGTAGAGTCCTTTGAAGCACAACATTTAAAAATTTTGATGAGGTCCCATTTATCTATTTTTTTCTTCTGTTACTTGTGCTTTGGGTATAAATTCTAAGAAACCATTGCCTAACAGAAGGTCCTGAAGATGCTTCCTTAAGTTTTCTTCTAGGTGTTTGGTAATTCTGGCTCTTATATTTAGGCCTTTGATCCATTTTGAGTTAATTTTTGAATAAGGTGTGAGGTAGAGAGCCACTCTCTTTTTTTTTTTTTCACAAATGAAGAACCAACTTTTCCAGCACCATTTCTTGAAACGACTACTCTTCCTCAAATAAGTGGCCTTTTCCCTCTTGTCAAAAATCAGTTTCCCATAGTGTTAGGGTTGATTTCTGAACTCTCAATTAGATTCCATTGTTGTATGTATCTATCCTTATGTCAGTACTGTGCTGTTTTGATAACTATGGCTTTGTAATAAGTTTTAAAACTCAAAATGTGAGTCTATCAACTTCATTCTTTTTCAGTATGGCATTGGCTATCTGAGCCCCTTACCCTTCCATATAAATTTCGTGATTGGCTTTTCCCTTTCTACAAAGAAGGTTGTTGGAATTTTGATCGTGATTGTGTTGAATCTGTAAATCATTTTGGGTAGAATTGACATATTAATATTTAGTCTTCCAATTCATAAACATAGAGTGTCTTTCTATTTATTTAGGCCTTATTTTATTTCTTTTAGCCATTTTTTATAGTTTTCTGTGTACAATTCCTTTCCCTTCTTGGTTAGATTTGTTCCTAGATACTTGATTCTTTTAGTTGCTATTGTGAATGGAATTTTTTTCTTGATTTCTTCTTTGAATTTTTCATTACTAGTATAGAGAAACACTACTGAATTTTGGGTGTTGATCTGGAAACTTGTAGTTTTCCTGAATTCATTTATTAGCTCTAGGAGCTTTGGTGTGGATTTTTCAGGATTTTCTGTATAAAGGACTATGTCATCTGCATTTGGGTAAGTTTTACTTCTTCCTTTCCAATTTGGATAACTTTTATTTCTTTTTCTTGCCTGATTGCTCTGACTACAACTCCATTACAAAGTTGATTAACAGTGCTGACAGAAGGCATCCTTGTTTTGTTCCTGATCTTAGAGGGAAAGCTTTCAATCTTTCATCGTTGAGTATGATGTTAGCTGTGGATTTTTCATATATGCCCTTTATCATGTTGAGGAAGTTTATTTCTATTCCTAGTTTACTAAGGTTTTTTTTGTCAAGAAGTGGTGCTGGATTTTGTCAATTGTCTTTTCTGCATCAATTGAGATGATCACGTGCTTTCTTTTTCCCTTCATTCTGTTAATGTGGTGTATTACGCTGATTTTTTGTATGTTGAACCACTCTTGCATACCAGGGATAAATCCCACTTGATCATGGCATATAATTTTTTAATGAGTTATTGGATTCGGTTTGCTGGTATTTTGTATTTTTGCATTTATATTCCTAAGAGATATTGGCCTGTAATCTTCTTTTCTTGTGGTATCTACCTGGCTTTGATATAAGGGTGATCTTAGCCTCATAGAATGGATTCAGGAATGTTCCTTCTTCAATTTTTTGGAAGAGTTTGAGCAAGACTGGTATCAACTCTCCCTGGAATGTTTGATACAATCACCTCTGCCATCTGGTACAGGGCTTTTCTTTGTTGAGAGGGGTTTTTTGATTACTGATTCATTCTTTTTACTATTCATTTGTTTGTTGAGATCTCTATTTCTTCTTGGGTCAGTGTAAGTAGTTTGTGTTTTCGAGGAATTTGTTCATTTTATCTAGGTTACTAATTTGTTGGCATACACTTGTTCATGGTATCCTCTTACAGTCTTTTTATTTCAATGGGGTAGGTATAGACAGTAATATCCCCCTTTACACTTCTGATTTTAGTTATTTTGTCCTCTTTCTTTTTTTCCTTTGCCAGTCTAGCTAAAGGTTGTTGATTTAATTTTTTTCAAAGAAATAATTTTTGATTTTGTTGAGTTTCTCTACTGTTTTTTTTTAAAATTTTTGGGTTACATCTCTCATTTGAAAGCTTTCTTATTTTTTAATGTAAGCATTTAGAGCTATACATTTCCCTCTTAACATTGCCTTTGCTGAATCCCTAAAATTTTGGTATGTTGTATTTTCATTTTCATTTGCTTCAAGATATTTCTTAATTTCACTTGTGAATTCTTCTTTAATCCATTGGTTGTTTAAGAGAATTTTGTTTAATTTCCACATATTTATGAATTTTCCATTTTTCCCTCTGTTATTGATTTCAAGTCATTCCATTGTGGTCTTAGAAGACATGTTGTAAATATTAATCTTTTTAAATTTGTCAACACTTATTTTGTTACCTAACATGTGGTCTATCTTGGAGAATGATGCACGTGCACTTGAGAAGAATGTGTATTCTGTTTTTGTTGGATGAAGTGTTCTATATATGTCTGTCAGGTCTAGTTAGTTTAGGATATCATTCAAGTCTTGTACTTCCTTATTGATCTTCTGTCTAGATGTTCTATCCATTATTCAAAGTGGTGGATTAAAGTCTCCTACTGTTAAAGTAGAACTATCTATTTCTCCCATCATATCTGTCAGTATTGGATATATATATTTTGGGGCTTCTATTAGCTGCATATATATTTGTATTTGCTACATCTCCCCAAAGAACTGACCCTTTGATCAGTAAATGAGGACCTTCTTTGTCCCTCATAACAGGGACTTGAATAGATTTTAAGTCAGAATGACTTACTTTATTTTAGAGCAGAAGCAGAAAGGAAGGTTCCATCTGCTTCCCCAAACTGTATTTCTAAGCTGTTTTCTAAGCACTCAGCATGCAGAGGAACACGCTGTTGCAATGGCCCCATCTTACTGAGTGTCTGTAACAGGCCAATGCAAACAAGCTGCAACTCACAAGTGGAAACTCCACTCTAGTGTCAAGTTTGAGAGGAGCTGGAACTCAGGGCAGCTCCTCAGGTATAGACCTTGGTGGAAACTAGTATCCCTACAGCCACCAAAAACACTTTAGGAGCTCTGCAAACATATGTCATTTATTTGCCTTGGAATACGGGTCTATTATCCAAATCCCAGTTGGACGTTTTATCCCCTGGAGGGAGTCAGCTTTGCAAAATGGCTGTCATGGGTGCAGAGATCAGAGACAGATGTCACAAATTTCTCCTCATCTGCCAGTTGCCTGAAGTAATTTTTTCCCTCACACCCCACCTTTCTTCCTACTGTGATGCAAGCACTGGCATGTGTGTGGTGAGTAGGTCACTATTAGAACCTAACGTTAATAGGGAGGGACATTCAAATATGGGCAGTGCTATTATATTTGCACCCCAATCAAGTGTTTGTTGACTCCCTATGGTGTCCTCCTCTCACTAGACCATCAACTCTTCAAGGACAGAGATGATACCCTCTTCATCTGCATGTGTTGAGTCCCTAGCACTGTGCCGGAAGTGGAGAGGTTTCAATAAAGGCATGAATGAATAACTGATTGAAAGAAATGGAGGGAACATAACCACAGCATTACAGTCCCTGCCCACCATGAGCTGGTGAAGGCTGTCCATTGCTTGTAAAGATAACTTTATAGATTTGGTCTGGGTTGATGGGGGGATGTGGGGGTGGGATAGAGGCTCCTGGTCACCCTGTCATCTGGAATGTGGTTGAGTGAGAGAATCACATTTGACAGGAAGATTGAACTCTAATCAAGTCCATAGCTCTAAAATTATTCCTTTCCCGAGGGAGATTAAGTCATGAACTCCACCTTGTGGTAGGAACAGAGCCCTCTGCAACCTGACAGGAAGTGAGGTGAAGCGATGAGTTCCGCTGAGCAGCAGGCAGGTGGCTGTCTAATTCACTCCGAGCACACATGACTTAGTCAAGAGGAGGAAGGCTCCAGGAGAAGGACCGGAGAGCCTGAGTGAGAGCCAAGGAGAACGAGGATCGGAAGCTCGTGAGAGCTGTGGGCTGATGTTCCCATGATCCCACACCACAGAGCAGAGTCTCTGGGAGATATGGGACAATAAAGAATGTTGCACAGAGAACCCTGGGGAAATGACACCAAAGTGTAAGGGAAAGAGAAATAAGAGGGGAAGGTGAGTAGGATAAAATGGATTTGACAAAGTCACAATATAAGACAGTATATAAGAAATGATAGGAGGCAAAAGGGCATATTTTCTGAAAACTGGAACTATCACCAAGTAGTCAGTATTTTACATACCCTCTAACTTTTGAATCACAAAGAATGAGAGGACTTTATGTGTCATCTAAATAAACATCCTGTTATCAAAGAGGACTGCTTTAACCCATTTCATTTACCAAGACTGGGTTGCTATCAAATGAGGCAACAGAGCCATTTTCAAGCTGAAATTAAGGAAACCCAGGAAATACACAACCATACAAAAATATTTTTTAAGGAACAAATGTCACTAACTCCCTCTTCAACAAGAAGTCCAGAATAAAGCATAATGATGTATGTTATGACTGGGAAATCAAAGGATGCTGAACATAGTCTAGTCTTTTATGTAAACATACACACATACATATATGCATACATTATATATGCACACACACATTCACATGTAAACACTACTTTACAGGAATGCATGATAATTATTTTTATTTAAAACATTTTCTAATTCTGTAATCCAGAATGTTATGGCAATGAGTTTCTATATTAACTTGTTCCTAAATATTTTGAATAAAAATTTGTTCCAAATGTATTCTGAGTTAGATTTTAACCTACACACAGAAATGAACCCAGAATGAATCACCAGTCCTTTGTTTTAAAAATTTTAAGTATTTTTTTGTTAGAGAAGTTGTGGTGTTACAGAACAATCATGCATAAAATACAGGATTCCCATGAAACACCCCACCACAACACCTTACATTGGTGTGGAGCATTTGTTACAATTGATGATAGCACATTTTTATGCTTGCACTATTAATTGAAGTCAATGGTTTAACTTAAGGTTCACCATTGTATAGTGTAGTTCCATACATCTTAAAAAAAAATTTGTTCTGTAACCATATATACAATATAACATTTCCTCTTTTTAAAAATTTTTATTCTGTAACCGTATATACAATATAGCATTTTCTCTTTTAATCATATTCAGATATACATTTCAGTGCTGTTACTTGTGTTCACAATGCTGTGCTACCATCACCACCATCCATTACCAAAACACTAAAAACAGTGCTGGGGAAACTGGATCCCCACTTGCAAGAAAAAGGAGGACCCCCACCTCACACCATATACAAAAATCAACTCAAAATGGATCAAACACCTTAATATAAGTGCTAGAACTATCAAAACCCAGGAAGAAAATGTAAGTAAGCTTCTCAGTGACCTTGTGTTAGGCAGTGATTTCTTAGACTTTACACTAAAAGCATAAGCAGCAAAAGAAAAATAAATAAATGGGACCTCATCAAAATGAAAAATTTTTATGCCTCAAAGGACTTTATCATGAAAGTAGAATGACAGTCTAATATTTGGAAACCACCTATCTGATAAGCATTCAAAATCCAGAATATGTAAAGAAATCCTTCAACTTAACAAGAAAAAGATAAATGTCCAAATAAAAAAATGAGCCAAAGACTTCTCTACAAAGAAGATATATACAAATGGTCAGAAAGCACACACAAAAGTCATAGGCATCTCTCCAAAGAAAATATATACACATGGTCAGAAAGCACACAAAAAGATGTTCATTATCATTAGCCATCGGGGAAACGCAAGTCAAAACCACAATGAGATAGCATTTCACACCCATTAGAATGGCTGCTATTAAAAAAATGGAACATAACAAGGGTTGGAGATGATGCAGAGAAATAGGATCTTTCAATCATTTCTGGTAACAATGTCAAATGGACCAGTTCTTTTTAAAGCATTAAAAATTTCTCAATAAAGCAACCGACTGAACAAAGTAATAATAGCAATAACAATATCACTAAAAGAAATAATAATAAATGCACTATTCCAGACATTAGTTAATGCTTACACTCCACTAGAGACAGAGCAGTTTTATTGTTGTTCAGAAAATTCATGAAGACCTTTTAACCCTTTCCTCTTTTAATTTTAAGGAAAACCAGGTGGGAAAGTGTCCCAGAATGGTGGAGTAAGAGTCACAAAAATGCTGCTCCTCCATAAAAGCAATGAGAACACTAGGAAAATCTGCCAAAACCATTTTTTTCAGAACTCTTCTAAGAAAGAAAGGCTTGCAGCAAAATCAGTTTTATCAAGAGAAAAAGGTAAATCACAGTAAGAATGGTGAGCTTTGCGGTGCTTTAACTTTCCCTAATCCCATTCCTCTTTCCCCACCTCTACAGTAGCCTTGGAAACTAACTACACAACTATAATAGTTGTGAAAATCCACAGCTTGGCTGCCACTGGAGGGGAAAATGTATTTGGTTCTCCCCAAAATCCCCATTTCTTGAGGAATGTCACTATTTGATCTGCCTGGAGGCTCAATGGAAAGCTCCATTTTCAAGGCTTCTCTATTTGACCTGACTCAGAGCTCGCTATCCAAAGGGCATTTGTTGAAATGTGAGCAAACGTATCCACAAACATTTTAGGAAAACAATCAGCAGTAATTGTTTAACATCACAGCTGCCTGAGGCTGAGTTACAAGTTGGAATGCATACAAGACCTGAAAGGAAAAGGAGAAAAATGAAATATCCATAGTGGGTTTTGAAGAGCTCCCACCTATTCCTGGGAATCTATAAGGCTTCATGTCTGCACGGAACTGTGTACATGATCAGGAAGGCCTGAAGAGGCACTCAGCTTTCACCTCTGTCTGATCTTGAGGCTGTCCTCAAGAAGTGAAGGCCAAGGCAGAGTTGTAAACTGCCTATGAGAGCATTGAGCACATGTGCCAACACATGAGAGCCCTTTGGAAAAGTCTAGAAGGCTTTTGGGTTCAAGGCATTTAAGGAAATCTCTGTATAATCATTAGCTGACCACTAAGATAATCAAGCAGAAATTTCAGTGGCCTCACAGGCAAAGAATACATATTTTACATAATTAGTCCAGAAAAGTCACCATGCAAAGAAACAGCAGCAACAGCAAATAACAACTAGCAACAATGAAAAACTCTGGGGGAATTCGATTTCTGGAGTTGATATATTTTTAAAATATCCAGTTTTCAGCAAAAAAATATGAACTATTTAAAGAACAGGAAAATATGACCCAGGGAAAAAAGAGCAGTGAATAGAAACTGTCTACAAGAAGCCCAGACATTGGACTTACTAGACAATGAGTCTAAGTTAGTTATTATAAATATGTTCAAAGAACTAAGGGCAACCTGTCTAAAGAATTAAAGGAAAGTATGGGAGCAGTGTGAAGAGGCGAGAGTGACCCCCGGACCGACAAAAGCCCATGCACCGCTGCATCCCCGCGTCCAGCGCCCATGTCCTACCGCCGTCGCCACCATGCCCAAGAGAAAGGCTGAAGGGGATGCTAAAGGAGATAAAGCCAAGGTAAAAGATGAACGACAGAAAAGATCTGCAAGGTTATCTGCTAAACCTGCTCCTCCAAAGCCAGAGCCCAAGCCTAAAAAGGCCCCTGCAAAGAAGGGAGAGAAGGTACCCAAAGGGAAAAAAAGGAAAGCTGATACTGGCAAGGATGGGAGTAACCCTGCAGAAAATGAAGATGCCAAAACAGACCAGGCACAGAAAGCTGAAGGTGCTTGGAGATGCCAAGTGAAGTGTGTGCATTTTTGATAACTGTGTACTTCTGGTGACTGTACAGTTTGAAATACTATTTTTTATCAAGTTTTATAAAAATGCAGAATTTTGTTTTACTTTTTTTTTTTAAAGCTATGTTGTTAGCACACAGAACACTTCATTGTTGTTTTTTTGGGGAAGGGGCAAATGTCGCTAATAGAATGTCTCTGAAGCTGGGTTAATATGGAGGAAAACATCTTTCCCCTCTGATTTTGAGAGACTTCCTCTTTACCCCCAGGAGATGGGATTCCCTAATATTGACACACATTAGCCACCTTGACGCAAATGCCTTATATGGAAAAACTAAAATTCGTTTTTATGTCCTCTTCTCCCTCTTAGCCTTCAGCATAGACTTGGCTCCCTTAAACCTGTTGGGGCCTGACCCAAAAGAATTGGTTACCAGAATGTCGGGCAATTTGGACCTTCCAGTGATGCCCCTGAGATGGCATCTGACAAAAGAGCAGTGAGTCCTTGTTTAGGTTGTGGATCTTAAAACTGATGATTCTGCTGTTCTCATTTCATTTTCTGAAAGTCAGTGTCGGCTCGTGAAAAGTTGTCAAACAACATGCTAAATGTGAAATGTCAACCCTCACTCTGAAACTTTCCCTGTTCAGAGCATCAAATGAAGACTTCATTGGTTTTTATAGTGGCTGTCTGATTTTGGTAGTCCATTGAAGAAGGGAGTTTGAAAGTTGTTGTATACTGTTACCGATTGTCTGTCCATGTCCTGCCTGAAATACCATGATTGTTTATGAAAAGTATCTTTAATAAAGCTGGATACAATTTGGCTTGGAAAAAAAAAAAAAAGGAAAGTATGATAACAATAAAGATATATAAAAAGAACTAAATAGAAAGTCTGTAGTGGAAATGTACAATAAATAAAATGGAAACCAGCTCAAATGACCATCAATTGATGAATGGATAGACAAAATGTTTATACAATGGAATATTATTCAGAAATAAATGGAATGGAGTTTGATACATGCTGCAAGGTGAATGAACTTTAAGCCCATTAAGCCAAGTGAAAGAAACCAGGCAAAAGGCCACATTTTGTCTGATTCCAATTATATTAAATGCCTAGAATAGGCAGATATAGAGAGACAGAAAGTAACTTAGTGGTTTCCAGAGACTGGAGGAAGGGGTAAATGGAGAGTGACCACTAGCAGATACAGAGTCTCTTTTGTGGGTGATGAAAATGTTCTAAAATCAGATAGCGGTATTGAATCCACAACTCTGTGAATACTGTTATCCCTTCCACATAGTGACTTTTGCCATCATGGTTTTGATATATCATGGGTAGGCATACAAAATTAAATAGGAATTTTTTGAGAGCTTTGCAGAAGTCAAAGATGACATGTGAAGCCCAGCAGACAACACACAAAGGCTAGTAATGTAGAGATATCTTAAAAAGTCTAGTAACTCATAAATGCATAAAATGTATGTACTGTTACATATAATTACCTGTACAGTATGTATTTTACTGTTTCATAAAATAAATGAACAGCTACACAATTTTTTTTTTAAAATTAAATTTTTAGTGACAGAACTGTGATTATACACACTGGTTTGGGGATGCCAAATGTGTTTACAGCAATGTCTCATGTGACATCTTGCTGTGGTCTCGCAGTGCGCTTCGCCTGTTGAATTTCTCATATCTGTGTCCATTTAAATACCATAAAGTCTATTAAAGTCATGAGTCCCAAGTGTAGTATTCCTTAAGGTTTGGAAAGTGCTCCCAAGAAACAGAGGAAAGTGATGAACTTGAAGGGGAAAGTAGAATTATTAGATTTGCTTCATTCAGGCAAAATGGATGCTGTAGTTAGTCACCATTACAGCATTAATAAGAAATATAAGGCATATCAAGAAAAAAGAGAAGGAAATCTCTGAAGCTATTGCTGCAGCTACACCAATGAATGCAAAGCATTTTCATTAAACACAAGATCCACATCTCTCTTGCGCAGAAAGTGCGACATTCTTTTGGGTGCGGGATTGTTATTAAAAATGCATTCCAGTAGACTCCGGTATCATATGAGAAAAGGCTAAGTCCTTATATGACTCCTGTGAAGGTTAGGTTCATGTGTCAACTTGGCCAGGTGATGGTACCCAGGTGTCTGGTCAAGCAAGCACTGGCCTAACCATTACTGCAAGGATGTTTGTTGCTGGTTAATAAACAAATAAGCTGGTTTATTAAATCATCAGTCAATTGGCTGCAGCTGTGACTGATGACTCATCGAAGGGTGTGTCTTCCACAATGAGAGAATGCAGTCAGCTGGATTTAATCCAATCAGTTGAAGACTTTTAAGTGAGACAGATAAAGGATGTTCACTTCTTCTTCAGCTGACCAGTGAAGCATTTTCTGAGAAGTTCATCGAAGTTGCAAGTTCATTTCCTGAGGAGTTCATCAAACATCTTCATTGGAGTTGCCAGTTTGCTGCCTGCCCTATGGAATTTGGACTCGTGCATACCCACAGTTGCATGAGACACTTTTATAAATCTTGTATTTTTAGGTAGCTGTCATTGAATCTGTCTCCCTAGAGATCCCTAACTAACACAACTCCTTAAAGGAAAGTGAAGGTGAAGGGTCTACCCCTATGGATTTTCAAGCCAGCAAAGTCTGGGGTGAAAATTTTAAAAATAGATTTAGCCTACACAACGTAAAAGTTACAGGAGAGGCAGCATCTGCTGATTAAGAGACAGCTAGGGAGTTTCCTGAAACCCTGAAAAAAAATTTTTTTTACACAGATTTTCCAGATTGTGGAGGTGCCGTATCCCTAACCACCATGTTGTAGAAGGGATGACTGCATTCTGAAAACCATTGAATTCAGCACTTTAAAATGGTGAATTTTATACTACATGAATTATATTTCAGTAAAGTTGTCATTTAAAGAAAGAATGACAACACCAGGATGAAGTATCTGTCAATAATCCATCATGGATATGTCTAGATTAGGATTTCTCTGTCTTGGTACTATCGACATTTTGGACCAGATAGTCCTTTGTGGTGGGGGCTTTCCTTTGCATTGCAGGATGTTTAGCAGTAACAATGGCCTCCACCTACTAATGCCAGTAGCAGCTCTCCAGGTATAACAACCAAAAATATCTCCAGACATTGCCGCATGCCCCCTGGGGGGGGGGGGTAGAAATCCGCTCTCAGTTGTGACCCACTGGCCTATGTTGATCTTTACTTTTGCCTAGGCTGCTAGTTGAGATCATGAATTTCTCATTCATTCAATCATTCAACACACCCTTACCAAACTCTTATTATACGTAAGTGTTAGTGGTCTGAATCCAAGAAAATAAGTAGGTAAGTAAGATTCTATTCAAAAGGAATCTAAAAATCTGGTTTTTGGGGGGGGGGCAGGTATGAGACAGGTATATAAATACCAGCAATAGGCAGTATGGAAGTTTTCAGAATTGAACACACTCTCTTGTCTTTATTGCAGTTATCTAGGGATTGGAGCCAATGTCCTGATTCTTTTGTTATATCCACACTGTGTGATGTTGGCAATGTCATTTAATCCTTCCAGCCCTGTTTCTTCCCATATAAACTGCTAGAGATAGGTGCATGATTTACGTAATTCATATGTACTGGTTTGAATCTATTATGTCCCCCACAAAAGCCATGTTCTTTAAATCCAGTCTTGTGGGTGCAGACTTATCAAGGGTGGGATCTTTTGATTAAGTTGTTTCCTTGGAGATGCAACCCACCCAATTGTGGGTGAGGCTTTTTGATTAGATTATTTCCATGGAGATGTGACCATGTCCATTCAAGGTTGTTCTTGATTAGTTCACTGGAGTCCTTAAGAGAGTTCAGGGGCCAATACAGACCTAGACACTTGGAGATGAAGACAGAAAGATACTTGGAGATTCTAAGCTAAGAGATGAAGCCCAGAGTTTGCCCTGGAGAAGCTAAGAGAGGACCCCAGATGCTTAGAGAGAAATGCATTGGGAGAACAAGCAAGGATGCACAGGAGCTGAGAGAGAGAGAAGCTAAGAGAGACAGAAGCCCAGAGACATTTTGGAGAAAGCCATTTTGAAACCAGAACCCAGGAGCAAAAGACCAGCAGATGCCAGCCATGTGCCTTTCCAGCTGACAGAGGTGTTGCAGATGCCATCATCTTTTCTCCAGTGAAGGTATCCTCTTGTTGATGCCTTAGTTTGAACATTTTTATAACCTTAGAACTGTAAATCTGTACCCTAATAATCCTCTTTATAAAAGCCAATCCATTTCTGGTATTTTGTATAATGGCAGCTTTAGCAGTGCCAATGAGAATTCATCTTCCCACCATTGGTTCACAACCTCTCCTCAGGGGCTGTCTGGAGTCCAAAGTGATCAACCAGGTGACCTCTTCCCTCCTATCTCTTCCAGTCTAATTGTGAAAATGGGAAGTGTTTGTGTGTTTGATTGCGGTGATGGCCACAGCCCTCACCCTTCTGTGTATCCTTACCTGTTGCCATGTAACTTTGCTGTTTCTCTCATTTAAGTGGCAGAGTCTATTTCCTCCCTGTGGACCCAGGTTTGTGACTTGCTTTGGTCAATAGAATGCAGATGTGGTCGTGTGGTAATTCAGCACCAAGACCTTAAGAGGCTTTGAGTGTTTCTGTTTGCTCTTGGTTTCTTCTGCCATCACCATGTGCCCAGGCTAGCCTGCAAGAGAATGAGAGACACCTGGAACACAGCCAAGTCAACCCAGATATACAAGTCAAGGCCTTCCTTGATCAGCTGACAGTCAACCAAATCCCATACTTTTGTGCAAGTCCAGCTAAGATCACAACAGCTGCCTAGGTGACCACCCCAGATGGAGGAGCAATCAACACTTAATTGTTGCAAGCCTCAAGGATTTTGTGGTCATTTGCTCTGCAGGATAATTTTAGCACTAGGTATCTCATCTATATAGGAAAAAAAAAAAAAAGCCTGATGTTATTCAGGTCAGTGCTTATGTAATTCCAGGTCTACCTGAGACACAGATGATTTAAAGCAGGCCATCTCACAGTGCTTGATTTGTGTATTCTTTGTGCAGCTGACAGGGAAAATGACAGCAGGCCAAGTAGGACCAGGTAGGAAGAGTCAACAGAGTCAGGCTGAGTTCAGTCTTACCCTAAAGCATCCATATCACCTGGGCAAGCCAATAACTTCTCTTGTAAAATGGGGATATAAGATAACACAGAACTTACCTATCACAATGGCTTGCAATGAAAGTATTCACTGAAGACCTTCCTCACTCTCTCTCTCCCTTTCTCCCTTTTCTTCCTCCTTGTCCCCCATACCATCTTACACTTGCCTTTGTAGAAAGCGGAAGTGGCTTTGTCCTCCTCTTCAATTCCCTGCTGCCCATTTGCTTTGCTGCCTTGATTCAGAATCATGGACACACAGAATCTCCCAGATGGAAAGGACCTCTGAGGACATCAGAGCAACACCATCGGATACTTAAATTCCTCAACAATCTCTGCCCCAAATACTTACACACAAATGCTTTCTATGTTGGGTGAGCCAGAGCACTTTAAGGCATCTCCCACTCCATTTTTGGGCATTAGAGATTGCTAGATTTTCCTCACACCGGTCTCAAGATTCATTTTCTGGTATATTCTATACATCTGGGTATTATTCTTTCTTCTAGGGTAGACAGCTTAAGTTAAAACCTTACACAGAACTTCAGATATTTGAAGACAGCTTCCTTTTATTTCAGGCTCTTATCTTTTCCAGGGTGAGCACCTCCAGTTCCCCAGATGCAGGTGTTTTATTCTCTTACCCATTTTGGATATCCCTGAAATGTGTTCTGTTTTGTCTCTTGCCTCGATGGTGAGGCATCCAGAACCCACCACTCTGGGTGGGGTATACCCAGAGCACCGTCAAGCTAGCTGGGTCGTGGACTTCTCAAGCAGGCCTAGGGGCTGACACCAGTGAGGAAGTTAATTGTGTACAGGAGGCAACTCCCCTGCACACCCATTTCAGTTACCATCCCCCTGAGGGGGCCTGCAGGAGGGCCAATTTGAACTTCCCCTGGGCTCCCCTCACCAAACTAATCCTTAATTGTTTTTCTTTATTGTTGTTGTTTTCCTACAAAGAGGTGGCTCTTTGTTCATTTCTTTTGAGCCAGGACATTCTAATTAAACTCATGATGTAATCAGGGAGCACTGACTAGGAGGAGAATAGAGGATGGTACTCTGTTGGTCCCAG
Organism: Choloepus didactylus; assembly: GCF_015220235.1. NCBI lineage: Eukaryota > Metazoa > Chordata > Mammalia > Pilosa > Megalonychidae > Choloepus > Choloepus didactylus. Next base: position 16,960,443 of record NC_051330.1, on the reverse strand, counting down.
AGGTTCCCATCTCTGGAGAACAACTTCCTTTCCCCCAACCCTCTCAGCCTTCCCACCAAGCCCAGCTCTAGGAGGCACAAAAGAATACAAACCACGAGACTATCCCCAAACCACAAAGGCAACCCAGCAGACTCCACAGGGTTCATTTTAAAGAGCCATAGGGAATAATTGTTTTAAACACCCAGAGAGTTAATTACTGAGTTTCCTTCCTTACAGCATTTTGTCTTCAGAGACTACAGTTTTAGTTGCTTGTTAGATCAAGTACAGAGTATTTTGTTGGACCTCGGGCTTCCAAGTTATATTGAACATGCAGCTTAGATGTGGGTGTAGGGTCTCATTAGCCAGAGCTCTTTGGTCTCGCAGCTTGGGAACTTCACACAGTTTCATTTGTCAAAGTAAACTCCTTATTAATATCCAAATATGATTAGAACTTCATTGGGCATTTGACCTCCCCAAAACCCAGGTGCCAGTCACCTTCTTGATTGGAGTGCTTTCTTCAGAGATCCATGTTGCATGGAATACTATTGGAGAATGAGAGGAGAATAACCTTTTCTTTAAGATTTTTATTTCCATAATTCTCGGCTATGTTTTTCTAAGTTTGGATTAGCAACCAATTTCCTCTTTGACCAAGTTATTATTTCTTAAGGCTATTTATCCAGAGCACTGAGAGTAACAGTGCATATAGCCCTCTTATCTGTTTATGATAAGGGGATATCAGCACAGGTGTGTGTGTGCAAGTGTCAATGTTAATTAATTCCAAAATGATTTTTAAAAAAACAACAGAGGTGTCAGAATCAGGTCTTTTAATTCCTAGAAAAGCCCTAAGGTTTTCTCCAGAAGTGTAGTTCCCGAGGTCAAAGAAATCTGGTCAGAGAGTAAGGGCCCAATATATTTTTACTTTTTTTGACTTCAGCCCACAGTAGGCTGCAGTACATTGAAGAGAGTGGTACCTTCTTGGAAAAAACACTGATTCCAGGTCAGAAGAGGGAATTAATACGATGAGCCTAGGACTTCCTTTTGGGACAGAAAACAAGAAAGCTGAGACTTTTGGGGACCTGTGAAAAGATCAAAGAGACCACCTGAAGTTGCTCCCATTGGTTTAAAATGGGACAATTTGGGGATCAAAAAGAATAATAACTGCAATGGGTTGAAATGCATTGAGTATATTTTTAAAATCTATGAGCTCATAATGATTTTACAACAACTGAAACCTCTCATGAAATAATGAATCTAGGCAGCAATCATCTATAGATGCTAAGTTCATCTACTGACGAGGAAGGAGTCAGGCTGATACCATCGGAAACAATTGATCAATCTTGACATCAAGAAAAATGAACAACCAGACTTTATTTGCTGCATGTTGTAATGCAATAGGTAGCACACAGCATACAGGTTAAAAAACCTGAATCTAATCAAGCCTCTAAATCTAATTATCAGTTTACAGGAAGTGTTGGAGATAAAGTAACAAGTTAGACCACAATATAAGGAAGCAATCAGCCCCAACCAGAATGCAGTGTATTGTCCCAGTGGCCCAATTTCTCCAAAAAATCAGTGACATGAAAGAACAGTAGAGAGAAGGGATAAAGAGTAAGTGAGGCTTCAGAGACATGAAAGCAAATACGAGTGGATCTTGTTTGGAACATGATTAAAGCAACCCAACTGTAAAAATAATCTTGGAGAAAATAGGAAACATTTCATTGGTCATTAGATGATATTAAAGAATCATTTTTAATTTTGTTAAGTGTGATCATAACATTTTGGCTATGGTTAAAAAATAGGCCTAATCAGTTACAGAATTCAACATGAAGTGGTATGTTGTCTGCTGTTTGCTTTAAAAAAACTTTTTAAAAAATTGGATGCAGATGGAGAAAACAAGAACAGCAAAATTAATGCTACAAAATTGTCTTTGCTGCTACCCTGTATCAGTGATTCTTAAGTCTTCAGTGGCACCCTTGGTCAGCTTTCTATGGCTTTATTACTTTCAAAAAGTCTTTCTAAACCCAGCCACTTGATGTTTTACAGCCTCTGCTACTCGCTCCATTTTTTGAGATTCTCCTCTTCCAAGCTTGAGCAGCAAGAGGACTTCATCTCTCTAGTTCCTTCTCTCTACCAGGGTTTTCTGTTTGAAGGCTTTGGAGTCCAATCATCATGGCAAAAAAAAAAAAAAAAAAAAAGAATTACCAAAAGGGGAGTTACAGGATCCTTATGGAAGTTATTCTCAGATCTGTTTCACATATATGTGGAGAGCCCTGTTTCTTACAGCATCTTTTCTTACTGGTCTCACAGAAGTTGTCTGGACCATATTCTCATTCTTCTATCACTAGTGATGGAGCCTGTCAAAAACCCCCGCCTTTGCTTACTCCACTCCTACCTTTTGTCACCTCTCTCCACTTGAAGAATGGAAGGCAGAGAGTGACATGATTTGTCTGGGAACTTGCTGTACGATCGCTTAATTGTGGCTCTCCTGCACCCCTCGGGCCTGCTCTGCCCTGCCATCCCTCATTCTTTCTTCCTCACCAGCCCCCACTTCCTCCCCCATGCCCAGACCTTGGAAACTTCCTTCTTCTTCTGTGATATCCAGACCAGACCTGATGATAAATTTGAATTTTGTTTTAAGGAAAGACCTTTTCCTAATGCAATATGGAGTGAGGACCATTCCAACGTATATACTCCATACTCACTGGAAGTTTCTAATCTTGCAGAATTAAGTTGTGAGCTACAAAACCACTGTATTTTTCAGGAAAGATGGCATATTTAATTAGGGAGTGTTGAATGAAACCACAAAAAGCTTCAGAGTGAGAACAATAAACACCATAGGATCTGTTGTCATTTTGGGAGGAAGCCAAAATATTTTGGTTTCAACAGTGAGATCTTAAACATACTCTATATTTTCCCTGAACCCATTTGTCCAACTCTATTTCACAATGGTAGAATTTTGAAACCATAAAAGGTTTATTCTAAAGCACATTGACCATAGAGGCATTTCTCACATTTACTCCACAACATTTGCAAAGTTTCTACTGTTGTTTTGTGATTTTCTTTCTAATCTTGTAATCTCTTACTCATTGGATCAGAATTCTCCAATATAAAAACAAATGTATAAATTCATAGGTCTAATATGATGAGTTTACTGCAAAATTTATGAAGAGAACTTTTAAAAAGGGCTATGTCTTTTTGTGATGTCATGAGTTCCATCAAAACCCTTCAAAGAGAAAACCCTGGTGGAGGGAAGGAACTAGAGATATGCCGCCACGAGATAGTGATCACAATTTGGTGTGTATTACCCCTAATCCAGGGGGACGAGGTAAAAGCTCACTGTTTGTTGACTGTCTGACTGATTGATTAAAAAACCTAAAATCCAATGAAATTAAACATTTAACTAAAACTAATCAGCTGAAAATTCAATACTGTAATGAGGGCCTTCTCATTTACAACCCAGTACTATCTCTACCATCCCAGAGTGTTTTCTTCTCGGCTACATTTTGGTATGAAAACAAAATCTGAACCGGCCAAGCATATACAAATGGAAAAGACTTTGGGAATATAGGTCTTTCTAGAACCACATTTACATACATGAAAACATATCTATAAACAGATATTTTCCAAGATTCTTAAGCTTTGATACTGGGGCAGAAACTGCAGATTGTTCTTCTGTAGTAATAGAGACCCTTAATTTTTAGCTGAGCATGCAGCCATCCACAATATAGACTACAAGTTGCTACTCTCAGGTAGATGTGGCCTTATGATCTGGTCAAGCAGATCTATCTGAAAATATCATGGGGCAGCTTCTGAGATCCTTTCTTCAAAGACAACTTGTGCTCTCCTTTTGCCCCTTTGTTCTTTGTCTCTTCTTCCCTTATCTTCTTGAGCATATGGAGGCTCTGGCCCCAAAAAGGATTATGAAATTGAAGGTCACGAGCTAGGGAAGGGTGATGGGGGAACCAGAAGGAGCCAGTATAATGAGGCTTCCAAGCCTGGAGCCATCCTACAGTTGTGCCTGCATTGCCTTCAGGCTTTTCCATGTGAAGTTAACAAAAGCCTGTCTTCCTTAAACCATTGTTGCTTTGGATCTCTAGTACCTGCCACGGAACCTCATCTTAAACGATATGAGTGGTTCAAAAATTCCAAATGATTCCGCTCTCATCTATTAAGTAAATACCAATTTCTTAAATTCAATTGTATTGAGATATATTCACATATCATGCAGTCATACAAGGCGTACATTCAATTGTTCATAGTACCATTATATAGTTGTGCGTTCATCCCCCAAATTAATTTTTGAACATTTTCATTACCACACACACAAAAAGAATAAGAATAAGAATTAAAGTGAAAAAGGACAATTAAAGTAAAAAAGAACACTGGGTACCTTTGTCTGTTTGTTTCCTTCCCCTATTTTTCTACTCATCCATCCATAAACTAGACAAAGTGGAGTTTGGTCCTTATGGCTTTCCCAATCCCACTGTCACCCCTCATAAGCTACATTTTTATACAACTGTCTTCGAGATTCATGGGTTCTGGGTTGTAGTTTGATAGTTTCAGGTATCCACCACCAGCTACCCCAATTCTTTAGAACCTAAAAAAGGTTGTCTAAAGTGTGCGTAAGAGTGCCCACCAGAGTGATCTCTCGGCTCGTTTTGGAATCTCTCTGCCACTGAAGCTTATTTCATTTCCTTTCACATCCCCCTTTTGGTCAAGAAGATGTTCTCCATCCCACGATGCCGGGTCTACATTCCTCCCCGGGAGTCATATTCCACGTTGCCAGGGAGATTCACTCCCCTGGGTGTCAGATCCCACATAGGGGGGAGGGCAGTGAGTAAATACCAATTTAACAGTCCAGGGTATGAAAGGATATTTAGAAAAAAAAAACTTCAAATCAGGTCTCAGAATAATTCATTATAAATTTTGGACAACATAAGCAAATTCCACTGGTTTTTAAAGTTATGTAAATGATCCACGGATCTACAAATTAGGGACATAAAAATCTGTAGCCAGCTTTGGCATCAAAAGGAATGGGGAGAGGAGGATGGAGGGCATCTGAGTAGTTCCATGGGGCATGGTCTGGACTAGAACAGAGTAATCTGTGCTTTGGTCCCCCAGCTGACTATAACTTGCCCCGTTACTCTAAGTTGGTCAGCTACTATCTCACTCATCTCACCCATAAACAGAAAAGAATGAATTAGATTTCTAGGGATCCTTTAAACTTCAGAATTTAAGGATTTAGGGATTTGTTAGTAGTCTATCCTAGGTCTTCCATGTCCTGCACAAAGAGCCCCAAAATGCTTACTCTGCTGTAGATCCACCATCATATCACATATTCAAGCATTGATTTTCCTCTTTCTCTTCAACTTTCACTTTAAAATAAGCTGAGCCAAGTTGGTTTGCATGAGATTTATGGTTATTGGTCAACAGCTACCTGTGTCCATTTCATTTCCTTGGATTACCACTCCTGTTATCCAAGAGAAAAAAAATCAAACATATTATTGATATGATTATTTCCTCTAAAAATTCTTCATTTTCCTAAGAAAGCCAATTTCAAATAGAAGACCAGGGAAAGGTCTTTGAACTTCTGGCTGAAATGAGAGATGATTGGCAAGTGATTAAAGTGTTTGTTTATATTTAATGTTTCCTCAATATCAAATTTCAGAGTTTAGGTTTCTTTGATTGAGAAATAAAAAATCAGACTGCCCAAGGTCATCATTTTCACAGGAATGGAAGTAAAATAGAGGACCAACTAGTCATATTCATTTACCCAGAGCAAGGAAGAAAGGAACAAAGTGTGAAGAAACTACTGTATAACCAAGAATTATTTCTTTTACTCTTTTCTTTCTACTAATTTTTAGAGAATGAATGTAATTCCTCTAATTTTTAAAGAATATAATTAATTTGTGCTGCAAGCTAAATAAGCTAGCTAGTCAGTTGTTAGTTGAAGAATAAGCAGTCACTACTCCATCCAAAGAAACCAGCCTTAGTTGCGGTGGGGAATTCTACCTGGAGATGTAAGATATGATGGAGGAAGCAGTCAGAGACTGATAACACAGGATAACGTATTTTGGGGTATAGTCTTCTGGTCTCATCAGGAAAAAATACAAAGCTCAGAGCAGAGAGAAGGTGCTTAGAAGTAATATTGTCCTTTACTAGATATTAGGTCTCTGAGTTTGTAATAAGGCAATCAGCCATCACATTTGCCTGGTTGATTAATTAGAGAAAAACAGCTCCATCAATGTAACAGGAGAGTCTGGTGGTACTTATTATTCTGGAAAATTCTCTACCATCTTCCCTTTAAATATCGTCTCTGCTCCCTTTTGTCAACTGAAATCTTTTTCTCAGTCTGTCACTGAAATCTTTTCATAAATAGGACAGAGCTTTTCATTCTATCTTGTCTCTTTTAACATTTTATCTATATTTTTCATCTTTCTACTTCTCTGTTTTGAATTCTATTATTTTCTCTGATCCATTTTCAATTCACTGGTTTGTTCTGCTGTGTTTAGCCTACAGTTTAACTTGTCGATTGCATTTTATTTTAGTGACTGAATTTCTACTTGGTGCTTTTCCAATTTTCTTCTTTTTAATGTAATTTCCTATTGTTATATTACATATTTAGATACTTCATTTATATAGTCAACTTTCAAAACATAAATTCATTTAAAATATTTTTCAAATTCTGTTATTTCTGTATTCCTGGGAGTGAATTATCCCATTTGTTGCAGCTGACTCTCCCTCATGGTGTTTGTTTCATGGCCTTCTCCTTTGTGCCCATCTTTAGTGGGCCTGGTCTTCCGTGGATGCCTATGGGCTCTGGTCTATAGCCATGTCCTTATGAGGCTATTCCACAGCAGCCTCTTCCAAGTTCCTAGTGGTTTCCCTGGTTTCAGTCAAATGTATTAAGTAAATTCCTGGCTGACAGGTGTCCACATTGCCCAGCTGGTGTGAATTTGGATTTTACTCCCATGTACAGTACAGGCTTGGGTTCCCAAATCTTTACAGGATGGCTTTTCCCAACCCCATGCCAGGGCAAATGGTGCTTTTATGTGGTATTCCCAGGCCAATGGGTGGAGTTTTTATAAGCCCCCATTCACAGACAGTTAGCTTTAATTTTGGAGCTCAGTTTCAGCTATTGCTCACATAATGAGCTTAAAGCCATGGCTACTGTTCCTCCTTGGCATTAAATTCCTGTCCTCAGGAGTTTACTGTACCCCATGGGCTCAACCCGTGTTGTAACCCAAGAGCTACTCTCTGACCTTGAGTTATATTTATGACTTTGGCATCTGGGGATATCCCTTTCTTGCCTTTGAGCTTGACTCAATCCAATAGTGATTTTATCCAGCATTTCTACATGTGAGGAACAGAGGGGCCTGCTCAGTCTGCCATCATGTCCAGGGTCAATTAATATTTATTATGTGCCTGCTATATATCCAATGTGGCTAGGCCCTGAGGACACAGAAATACAGAGTCCAAAGTGGCAGGCAGACAAATGAACCAACATTTATAATTAAATCCAAGAAACGCAAAGCTACCATTATCACAGAGTTTCATGGAAGCCTGCTCAAGCATTCAAGGTGGGGCATCTGACTCAGGCTTTGAAGGGGCAGCCATGGATCAGCCAAGAAAACACACATTCTTCTAAACAAATCCTCATCGGAAAACATGCATGTGAAAGGGCAAGTTTGCAGAGGAAATTTTTTTAGCTTTCCTTTCTTTCTAAAGTCTGTGTGTAGCCCTAGCAACCACAATCATATGCGGAATTCCTTAACTCCTCTCATTTCACCTTCTGGAACTTTCGCAAGCTTTGTGATTTTTTTCAGCACCAAAGATATTACTTGATAAATCATTTATCAAGCAAACAGTATCAAATAATTATTAAGGTAGCTTCCCAAAAGATTAATTTAAGCACTGGGATATAGATTATATCTTGGAAGACTTTTGAATCATTGCCAACTGGCATTGTAAGTATTTATTGGGATGTAGTCCTCGATGACTTAGGAAGCCTTATTCTGTTGCTTTGTTTGATTTTTTAACATTAAGAGCAGTAATATCATTCAAATATTTTTGGTAAGTTATGAAAATTATTATTTATATTGAGGATAACTTGGAATAATATAAAACCAGGGGATCTAGAATGGAAGAGATGTGTCGAATCATCTATGGAACCATAGGGTGTTTGAGATGGGTGTTACCTTGTTGAAAATCTAGGCCAGTGTAGTTGAAATCAGGGTTTCTCAACCTCAGGAATAATTCTCTGTTGTGAGGGCAGTCCTCTGTACCCTTACAGAAGCTTAGCAGCATCCCTGCCCTCTCTGCACTAGAGGCAAGTAGCATTTCTCATCCCCACCCTTAGTCATGACAAATGTCCCCAGAGAGTGCCCAGTGTCCCCAGATCAGAACTACCAGCCCAAATCCTTTGTTTTAGAGCTAAGACGCTGAGGTCTGGGGAGGATGTGGGACGTGCATTGGGTGACACAGCTAGTCAGAAGCAAATCCTGGATTAGCACCCCTTGTCTCCTGCCTGCCTTTCTAGACTCCTTCCCCAAAATCTAAGTGCAATAAAACCCTGCTGGTTAAATTAGCCAGCCTCTAAACCCTGTTTATGTCAGAACCCTGGGATCAGACCCTCAAAATAATGTCGCTTCTATTGAGAAGTTCAAACTTGGCAGACTTGGGCTGTTTGAGTTGTTTCTAATTTACTTTAAGAACCAAGACTTTTGTGAAATTTCAGTGATACTCATTGAGTCAATACTAAGTAACCAAAATGTTCCTTCCAGGCTCACATTTTCTTTTTAAGAGAGCATCTGTTTCTCTTCCCATCTCCTTTATTTGTAGAACTAAAAACAAAAATAAAAACAAAATCCCTTGCTGCAGTCTCAGAGGATTTTTGTGAACTTGATGTGACTTTCCATTCCACTGGTGTTTGACTTGCCAAACAGTAAATAAATCTAAGCATAGCTTTTGTTCATTTGATAATTGGGTGTAATCGTGTAAAGTTAAAGTTCACTTCACAAAAAAACATCAGAATTCATTTGGGATCTTTCCTTCCAGTTGATACATCTAGAGGCCTAGGGAAAACAAAACAATTCATGTTTTTGAAACCCTGTGGTCCTGTCATTCACCCCAACGTACCGTGTTGACAAACAAGTATAAGAGAGAGAAAAGGATGAATAAAACCAGTCTCCAAGGTGCTTTTCCACAGTGGCTGTACTTCTGTGAACACAGCCCCTTCTCACCAGCGAGGGGCTCACTCGTTTCATAAGTTGCTGAAGCCACGCAGCAGGCCTGTCTTGGATTCTGACACTTGCAGTGCAGTTGTCATTGTGTCCAGAAGTTTGTGGTTGGGAAGGATGACAGGAGCCAGCCAACAGCCAGTGACATTCAAGCTCAACCGCAATTTATGTCAGTGTGCCAGTGACGAAATTCACGGCTCTCCCTCAGAGCCTCTGCATGTCAGTCTGACAGGGCAAATGCTCTCCTGTGACCAGTGCCAGAGCACAGCAGGTGTTTCTTCTTGCCCTTTGTTGACATGATCTCCAGCTCCAGGAGATAACTCAGGAATGCTGCTGACGCCATCCGAAAGCGCAACACCCTTACCCACTTACGCTACAACCTGCTAAAGCAAAATCCCAGCTGCCTGTCAGTTGGTAAGAGAAACCTTGTGTTTCCATATCGTGAAGTGTCTGCATTGCAGCCTGTTGATGAATTCTGTGCTGGTTCCATGCAGAACCCAGAACTATCTATAGACAAAATGAGGAATGGGGAGGAAACCAAACCAAACCGAGTCAATGGTTTCTCTTTTTCTCTTTCTGGAACCCTACTGTATGATCAGGGTTCTGGAACCCCCAGTAGAGTGCTGACTCCTTTCCTCTGAATTACTACAGCTTCTGAGTTATGATTGAGTCTGGTATTCCCAATAAAATTGTAACTCAGTGAAGGCAAGTTCTATCTCTTGTTCATTTCTCATGAACAGCATGTTATCTACTATTTCAGAGTGGCATAGCAGAAACAGCATCTGACTGTGAGTCCAAAGATCTGTATTCTACCCACAGCTCTGAGACTGAGTACGAACTCAGGACCCAAGACTCTGCCTTGCTGGATATGGTGATGGTCAAAAGAAAATGAATGTGAAAGACTTTGAAAAGTACACAGCTCGGTGGAGATGTATGACACTAATTACAGCTAGGGAGCCGTGACTTTACCACTGCTTTCTAGATTTGGGTGTGCAAGCTCAGAGCTCCACATTCCTTCCTAAGAATCTGGCTAACAGTTAAAGTTGCTTAGTAGCTTCCAAAAAGGTGGTTATCTCAGACAGCCATAGAAACCTAAAATTGTCATCCAACCGCTTTATTTTATGGTTGAAGGAACTGAATCCCAGACAGCCAACGCATTTCCAACCTGAGTCATATCACAAATTTCATTGAAAGCACTACACCACAGAGACTTTCCATGTTTCCTTTCCCATGTTTAGATGCCTTCTATAGTTTAAAAAACCAAATAGCTAAACCACAGAGACTTTCCATGTTTCCTTTCCCATGTTTAGATGCCTTCTATAGTTTAAAAAACCAAATAGCTAAGGCAGTTGTGTAGAAACATGAAAAAATACTTTGTTATAAATAAAAAGTTTTAAACTGTGATTTTTAAAAATGCAAACTATTTGGTAAAATTATGTTATTTTCCCAGGACTCCCCTAGTGGGGGCCCTGCCCCCAATTTCTGCAACTGTAGCAGGGATGATGATGAGGTCAGCCATCTCTTTGACACTCTGGAATTCTGCCCCACAGTCCATCCCGAAGATGAGTCTCAGACTTTGAGAGCATCTGATCAGATGTCACCGAGGCCACTTAAGGATGTATGGAGTTGAGCAGCTGGTCAATTCTGCCCCAGAACAGCTGGCAGGAGAAATCTCTAGAGATTGCCTACAAGAACTTTCATCAATGACAGTAGTGTTCTGTATTGGCACTGCCCAATATGGCAGCAGCCAGCCACAAGGGGCTGGTGAGCCCTGAAATGTGGCTAGTGCCACTGAGGCTCTACATTTTTTAATTTAATTTAATTTTAATTAATTTAAGTTTAATTTCCATAGCCGTGTGAGGTCAGCAGCTACTGTGTCGGACAGCACAGCTAGAAGAATGCCCCCCTAGCTCTCCCGGTGCTCTGGGGGCTGACTTTTGTAAGCCTCTGCTGTGTGTCTTCCAATATTGAAGACTTCCTGGGGGATCTCTAGGTGTGTGCAGATCAGTCTAAGTGCTCACCCATTTGGGCTCCAGTTGGTCACTCATCTCCCCCACACCTCCACCCAACTGACCCTGACCTTGTGCGTGTCTAAGTCTTTTCTTGATCTTATCTAAATCCTAATTCCTGCAGTTGGGTTCTATGTAGGTTGAAGGAGGAATATAGATGGACAGCAAATCACATCCTCTGGCTTACTAGTCCTTCACAGTCAGGAGATTTACTCCTGCATCTCTTTTCCCTCCGTTGCCTTCATGAGAGACTCCTCCAGGCTCTTCTGCCTGACTGAGAAGTAGCAGCTCCCCGGCACCTGGCAAAGCTCCCTGGTTCTTCACTGTAAAGCCCTCGTATCTTCTATGGAGGCAGCTCTTTCTCTCACCTGCTGCAGTCATGGCCCAGAGACAGAATAGCTTGTTTTTGTTTTCGGCTCCAGTTAAATTTTTTAATATGGGTGTCAGAAACCCGATAAGCATGGCCATTAAATGATAGGATACAGAGCATCTGCAAACAGACACTTGCCAAACACTGTTCTGCACGATTGGTTCAATTTCAACTGCAGCTAAAACTGGACTCTCTCTTTCTCACTTGTCTCTGTTAATTACAAGACAAGATCTTCTTGAATCCAATTTTTTTTTTCTTAAACTGTTTTTGGCTGCTTCCACTTTGCAAGTAGTTAGTCAAGTAGCAGATGAACTTTTCTTTTTGAGCTTAAAATGTCCTTGCTAACATAGTGTTTTTTTTTCTAAAAGCAAAACAAAAACTGAGCTCAGATTTTCAACTTTTCTGAAAGGAATTCTGAGGTAAGCTTGCTAGCTGATACACCTGAACATACAGTTCATAGCAACCCCGTTCTTCCAGTTGCTCAGACCAAAATCCTTGATGTCAATCTTGACTTCTATCTCCCTCTCTCTTGCTCTCACTCCCCTCTCCTCACTCCTCTTTCCCCTCTCCCTTTCTCTTTCTCTCTCTCATGCACATGAAGTCTGTCAGCCCTGCCTTTACCAAAAATTCAGAATTAATTTCTCTCCATCTTCACTGCCGCCATCTTGGTCCTAGCAGCCATGTTCTCTCACCATGGTTATTGCAAGGGACTCTTATGTAGTCTCCTGCTTCTACCCTTGCCCCTTTCAAATCAATTTTTGACTCAGCAGGCTATTTCTCCTCAGTGACTCTGTTCACTGAGCATGATTCTTTTAAGAATCGTCTATGTCCTCATGTGTATTAGTAGTTCATTCCTTTTCATTGATGAATGACATTCCACTGCTTGTTCATCTATTCACATGTTGATGGACATTTAGGTTGTTTAGAGTTTGGGGCTTGTTTTAGTTTCCTAGGCTGCTCCAAGCAAATACCATGAAATGGGTTGGAGTAAACAAAGGGAATTCATTAGCTTACTGTTTTAAGGTGGGTGAAAATGTCCAAATCAAGGCATCATCGAGGCACTACTTTCTTCCCAAAGACTGGCTGTGGCTATCCTTGGCTCCTCCACGGCAAGGCATGTGGTAGCGTCTGCTGATTTCTCCCTCCACCTCCTTGCCAAAAGTTGATATGGTCAGTCTTTATAATTTCGGTCATTCTTTTATGCATGAGGTAGTGTCTCACTGTGCTTTCAATTTGCCTTTCTCTAATTATTAACAAGTTTATGAGGTATAATTTTGAGGTATAATTAACATGCAATAAACAGCTCATGATTAAGGTGCACAATTTAATCTTGTAAATCTTTGCATTTGCTTATTTGCCATTCATATTTCTCCTGTGAACTGTCTTTTCAACTGTTTTTTTCCTATTTTTATTGTTTGTTTACTTATTGTTGAGTTTTGAGAGTTCTTTGTATATTCTGGATACAAGTAATTTATCAGAAATGAGATTTGCAAATACTTTCTCCCAGTCTGTGGCTTATCTTCTCATTCTTCTAGTGATATCTTGTAAAGAGCAGACATTTTTATTTTTGATGAACTCCAGTTTATCAATTTGTGTTTTTTTGTTGGGTGATGATTTTGTTGTTATAACTAAGAAATCTTGAGAGGCAGGGCAAGATGGCAGACTGGTGAGCTGTATGTTTTAGTTACTCCTCCAGGAAAGTAGGTAGAAAGCCAGGAACTGCATGGACTGGACACCACAGAGCAATCTGACTTTGGGCATACTTCATACAACACTTATGAAAACGTGGAACTGCTGAGATCAGAGAAATCTGTAAGATTTTGCAGCCAGGGGACCTGCGCCCCTCCCTGCCAGGCTCAGTCCCGTGGGAGGAGGGGCTGTCAGCTCCGGGAAGGAGAAGGGAGAACTGCAGTGGCAGCCCTTATCAGAAACTCATTCTACTGATCCAAACTCCAACCATAGATAGACTGAGACCAGACACCAGAGAATCTGTGAGCAGCCAGCCCAGCAGAGAGGAGACAGGAATAGAAAAAAAACAACACGAAAAACTCCAAAATAAAAGCGGAGGATTTTTGGAGTTCTGGTGAACATGGAAAGGGGAAGGGCAGAGCCCAGGCCCGAGCTCAGGCCCTGAGGCACATATGCAAATCCCGAAGAAAAGCTGATCTCTCTGCCCTGTCGACATTTCCTTAATGGCCCGGGTTGCTTTGTCTCTAAGCATTTCAATAACCCATTAGATCTCTGAGGAGGGCCCTTTTTTTTTTTTTTTTTTTTAATCCTTTTTTCTTTTTCTAAAACAATTACTCTAAGAAGCCCAATACAGAAAGCTTCAAAGACCTGTAATTTGGGCAGGTCAAGTCAAGAGCAGAACTAGGAGAGCTCTGAGACAAAAGGCAATAATCCAGTGGCTGAGAAAATTCACTAAACACCACAACTTCCCAAGAAAAGGGGGGTGTCCGCTCACAGCCATCATCCTGGTGGACAGGAAACACTCCTGCCCATCGCCAGCCCCATAGCCCAGAGCTGCCCCAGACAACCCAGTGTGATGGAAGTGCTTCAAATAACAGGCACACACCACAAAACTGGGCGTGGACATTAGCCTTCCCTGCAACCTCAGCTGATTGTCCCAGACTTGGGAAGGTGGAGCAGTGTGAATTAACAAAGCCCCTTAGGCCATCATTTCAGCAGACTGGGAGCCTCCCTACACAGCCCAGCAGCCCAGAACTGCCCTGGGGGGACGGCACTCACCTGTGACATAGCACAGTCATCCCTCAACAGAGGACCCGGGGTGCACAGCCTGGAAGAGGGGCCCACTTGCAAGTCTCAGGAGCCATACGCCAATACCAAGGACTTGTGGGTCAGTGGCAGAGACAAACTGTGGCAGGACTGAACTGAAGGATTAGACTATTGCAGCAGCCTTAAAACTCTAGGATCACCAGGGAGATTTTATTGTTAGAGCCACCCCCCCCCACCCTGACTGCCCAGAAACACGCCCCATAAACAGGGCAGGCAACACCAACTACACACGCAAGCTTGGTACACCAACTGGACCCCACAAGACTCACTCCCCCACTCACCAAAAAGGCTAAGCAGGGGAAAACTGGCTTGTGGAGAACAGGTGGCTCGTGGACGCCACCTGCTGGTTAGTTAGAGAAAGTGTACTCCATGAAGCTGTAGATCTGATAAATTAGAGATAAGGACTTCAATTGGTCTACAAATCCTAAAAGAACCCTATCAAGTTCAGCAAATGCCACGAGGCCAAAAACAACAGAAAATTATAAAGCATATGAAAAAACCAGACGATACGGATAACCCAAGCCCAAGCACCCAAATCAAAAGGTCAGAAGAGACACAGCACCTAGAACAGCTACTCAAAGAACTAAAGATGAATAATGAGACCATAGTATGGGAGACAAAGGAAATCAAGAAGACCCTAGAAGAGCATAAAGAAGACATTGCAAGACTAAATAAAAAAATGGATGATCTTATGGAAATTAAAGAAACTGTTGACCAAATTAAAAAGATTCTGGACACTCATAGTACAAGACTAGAGGAAGTTGAACAATGAATCAGTGACCTAGAAGATGACAGAATGGAAAATGAAAGCATAAAAGAAACAATGGGGAAAAAAATTGAAAAAATCGAAATGGACCTCAGGGATATGATAGATAATATGAAACGTCCAAATATAAGACTCATTGGTGTCCCAGAAGGGGAAGAAAAGGGTAAAGGCCTAGGAAGAGTATTCAAAGAAATTGTTGCGGAAAACTTCCCAAATCTTCTAAACAACATAAATACACAAATCATAAATGCTCAGCGAACCCCAAATAGAATAAATCCAAATAAACCCACTCCGAGACATATACTGATCACACTGACAAACACAGAAGAGAAGGAGCAAGTTCTGAAAGCAGCAAGAGAAAAGCAATTCACCACATACAAAGGAAACAGCATAAGACTAAGTAGTGACTACTCAGCAGCCACCATGGAGGCGAGAAGGCAGTGGCACGATATATTTAAAATTCTGAGTGAGAAAAATTTCCAGCCAAGAATACTTTATCCAGCAAAGCTCTCCTTCAAATTTGAGGGAGACCTTAAATTTTTCACAGACAAACAAATGCTGAGAGAATTTGCTAACAAGAGACCTGCCCTACTGGAGATACTAAAGGGAGCCCTACAGACAGAGAAACAAAGAAAGGACAGAGAGACTTGGAGAAAGGTTCAGTACTAAAGAGATTCGGTATGGGTACAATAAAGGATATTAATAGACAGAGGGGAAAAATATGACAAACATAAACCAAAGGATAAGATGGCTGATTCAAGAAATGCCTTCACGGTTATAACGTTGAATGTAAATGGATTAAACTCCCCAATTAAAAGATATAGATTCGCAGAATGGATCAAAAAAAATGAACCATCAATATGTTGCATACAAGAGACTCATCTTAGACACAGGGACACAAAGAAACTGAAAGTGAAAGGATGGAAAAAAATATTTCATGCAAGCTACAGCCAAAAGAAAGCAGGTGTAGCAATATTAATCTCAGATAAAATAGACTTCAAATGCAGGGATGTTTTGAGAGACAAAGAAG
This sequence comes from Choloepus didactylus, assembly GCF_015220235.1. NCBI lineage: Eukaryota > Metazoa > Chordata > Mammalia > Pilosa > Megalonychidae > Choloepus > Choloepus didactylus. Next base: position 16,944,254 of record NC_051330.1, on the reverse strand, counting down.
GCCACTACGTACTAATAAAAGGGGCAATTCAGCAAGAAGAAATAACAATCGTAAATGTCTATGCACCCAATCAAGGTGCCACAAAATACATGAGAGAAACACTGGCAAAACTAAAGGAAGCAATTGATGCTTCCACAATAATTGTGGGAGACTTCAACACATCACTCTCTCCTATACATAGATCAACCAGACAGAAGACCAATAAGGAAATTGAAAACCTAAACAATCTGATAAATGAATTAGATTTAACAGACATATACAGGACATTACATCCCAAATCACCAGGATACACATACTTTTCTAGTGCTCATGGAACTTTCTCCAGAATAGATCATATGCTGGGACATAAAACAAGCCTCAATAAATTTAAAAAGATTGAAATTATTCAAAGCACATTCTCTAACCACAATGGAATACAATTAGAAGTCAATAACCATCAGAGACTTAGAAAATTCACAACTACCAGGAGGTTAAACAACACACTCCTAAACAATCAGTGGGTTAAAGAAGAAATAGCAAGAGAAATTGCTAAATATATAGAGACGAATGAAAATGAGAACACAACATACCAAAACCTATGGGATGCAGCAAAAGCAGTGCTAAGGGGGAAATTTAAAGCACTAAATGCATATATTAAAAAGGAAGAAAGAGCCAAAATCAAAGAACTGATGGATCAACTGAAGAAGCTAGAAAATGAACAGCAAACCAATCCTAAACCAAGTAGAAGAAAAGAAATAACAAGGATTAAAGCAGAAATAAATGACATAGAGAACAAAAAAACAATAGAGAGGATAAATATCACCAAAAGTTGGTTCTTTGAGAAGATCAACAAGATTGACAAGCCCCAAGCTAGACTGACAAAATCAAAAAGAGAGAAGACCCATATAAACAAAATAATGAATGAAAAAGGTGACATAACTGCAGATCCTGAAGAAATTAAAAAAATTATAAGAGGATACTATGAACAACTGTATGGCAACAAACTGGATAATGTAGAGGAAATGGACAATTTCCTGGAAACATATGAACAACCTAGACTGACCAGAGAAGAAATAGAAGACCTCAATCAACCCATCACAAGCAAAGAGATCCAATCAGTCATCAAAAATCTTCCCACAAATAAATGCCCAGGGCCAGATGGCTTCACAGGGGAATTCTACCAAACTTTCCAGAAAGAACTGACACCAATCTTACTCAAACTCTTCCAAAACACTGAAGAAAATGGAACACTACCTAACTCATTCTATGAAGCTAACATCAATCTAATACCAAAACCAGGCAAACATGCTACAAAAAAGGAAAACTACCGGCCAATCTCCCTAATGAATATAGATGCAAAAATCCCCAACAAAATACTTGCAAATCGAATCCAAAGACACATTAAAAAAATCGTACACCATGACCAAGTGGGGTTTATTCCAGGCATGCAAGGATGGTTCAACATAAGAAAATCAATCAATGTGTTACAACACATTAACAAGTCAAAAGGGAAAAATCAATTGATCATCTCAATAGATGCTGAAAAAGCATTTGACAAAATCCAACATCCGTTTTTGATAAAAACACTTCAAAAGGTAGGAATTGAAGGAAACTTCCTCAACATGATAAAGAGCATATATGAAAAACCCACAGCCAGCATAGTACTCAATGGTGAGAGACTGAAAGCCTTCCCTCTAAGATCAGGAACAAGACAAGGATGCCCGCTGTCACCACTGTTATTCAACATTGTGCTGGAAGTGCTAGCCAGGGCAATCCGGCAAGACAAAGAAATAAAAGGCATCCAAATTGGAAAAGAAGAAGTAAAACTGTCATTGTTTGCAGATGATATGATCTTATATCTAGAAAACCCTGAGAAATCAACGATACACCTACTAGAGCTAATAAACAAATATAGCAAAGTAGCGGGGTACAAGGTTAATGCACATAAGTCAGTAATGTTTCTATATGCTAGAAACGAACAAACTGAAGAGACACTCAAGAAAAAGATACCATTTTCAATAGCAACTAAAAAAATCAAGTACCTAGGAATCAACTTAACCAAAGATGTAAAAGACCTATACAAAGAAAACTACATAACTCTACTAAAAGAAATAAAAGGGGACCTTAAAAGATGGAAAAATATTCCATGTTCATGGATAGGAAGACTAAATGTCATTAAGATGTCAATTCTACCCAAACTCATCTACAGATTCAATGCAATCCCAATCAAAATTCCAACAACCTACTTTGCAGACTTGGAAAAGCTAGTTATCAAATTTATTTGGAAAGGGAAGATGCCTCGAATTGCTAAAGACACTCTAAAAAAGAAAAACGAAGTGGGAGGACTTACACTCCCTGACTTTGAAGCTTATTATAAAGCCACAGTTGCCAAAACAGCATGGTACTGGCACAAAGATAGACATATAGATCAATGGAATCGAATTGAGAATTCGGAGATAGACCCTCAGATCTATGGCCGACTGATCTTTGATAAGGCCCCCAAAGTCACTGAACTGAGTCATAATGGTCTTTTCAACAAATGGGGCTGGGAGAGTTGGATATCCATATCCAAAAGAATGAAAGAGGACCCCTACCTCACCCCCTACACAAAAATTAACTCAAAATGGACCAAAGATCTCAATATAAAAGAAAGTACCATAAAACTCCTAGAAGATAATGTAGGAAAACATCTTCAAGACCTTGTATTAGGCGGCCACTTCCTAGACTTTACACCCAAAGCACAAGCAACAAAAGAGAAAATAGATAAATGGGAACTCCTCAAGCTTAGAAGTTTCTGCACCTCAAAGGAATTTCTCAAAAAGGTAAAGAGGCAGCCAACTCAATGGGAAAAAATTTTTGGAAAACATGTATCTGACAAAAGACTGATATCTTGCATATATAAAGAAATCCTACAACTCAATGACAATAGTACAGTCGGCCCAATTATAAAATGGGCAAAAGATATGAAAAGACAGTTCTCTGAAGAGGAAATACAAATGGCCAAGAAACACATGAAAAAATGTTCAGCTTCACTAGCTATTAGAGAGATGCAAATTAAGACCACAATGAGATACCATCTAACACCGGTTAGAATGGCTGCCATTAAACAAACAGGAAACTACAAATGCTGGAGGGGATGTGGAGAAATTGGAACTCTTATTCACTGTTGGTGGGACTGTATAATGGTTCAGCCACTCTGGAAGTCAGTCTGGCAGTTCCTTAGAAAACTAGATATACAATTACAATTCGATCCAGCGATTGCACTTCTCGGTATATACCCGGAAGATCGGAAAGCAGTGACACGAACAGATATCTGCACACCAATGTTCATAGCAGCATTATTCACAATTGCCAAGAGATGGAAACAACCCAAATGTCCTTCAACAGATGAGTGGATAAATAAAATGTGGTATATACACACGATGGAATACTACGCGGCAGTAAGAAGGAACGATCTCGTGAAACATATGACAACATGGATGAACCTTGAAGACATAATGCTGAGCGAAATAAGCCAGGCACAAAAAGAGAAATATTATATGCTACCACTAATGTGAACTTTGAAAAATGTAAAACAAATGGTTTATAATGTAGAATGTAGGGGAACTAGCAGTAGAGAGCAATTAAGGAAGGGGGAACAATAATCCAAGAAGAACAGATAAGCTATTTAACGTTCTGGGGATGCCCAGGAATGACTATGGTCTGTTAATTTCTGATGGATATAGTAGGAACAAGTTCACAGAAATGTTGCTATATTAGGTAACTTTCTTGGGGTAAAGTAGGAACATGTTGGAAGTTAAGCAGTTATCTTAGGTTAGTTGTCTTTTTCTTACTCCCTTGTTATAGTCTCTTTGAAATGTTCTTTTATTGTATGTTTGTTTTCTTTTTAACTTTTTTTTCATACAGTTGATTTAAAAAAGAAGGGAAAGTTGAAAAAAAAAAAAAGAAAAAAAAAAGAAAAACAAGGAAAAAAAAAGAGGTAGTGCCCCCTTGAGGAGCCTGTGGAGAATGCAGGGGTATTCGCCTACCCCACCTCCATGGTTGCTAACATGACCACAGACATAGGGGACTGGTGGTTTGAGGGGTTGAGCCCTCTACCACAGGTTTTACCCTTGGGAAGACGGTTGCTGCAAAGGAGAGGCTAGGCCTCCCTATGGTTGTGCCTAAGAGCCTCCTCCCGAATGCCTCTTTGTTGCTCAGATGTGGCCCTGTCTCTCTAGCTAAGCCAACTTGAAAGGTGAAATCACTGCCCCCCCCCCCCCCATGTGGGATCAGACACCCAGGGGAGTGAATCTCCCTGGCAACGTGGAATATGACTCCCGGGGAGGAATGTAGACCTGGCATCGTGGGACGGAGAACATCTTGTTGACCATAAGGGGGATGTGAAAGGAAATGAAATAAGCTTCAGTGGCAGAGAGATTCCAAAAGGAGCCGAGAGGTCCCTCTGGTGGGCACTCTTACGCACACTTTAGACAACCCTTTTTAGGTTCTAAAGAATTGGGGTAGCTGGTGGTGGATACCTGAAACTATCAAACTACAACCCAGAACCCATGAATCTCGAAGGCAGTTGTATAAAAATTTAGCTCATGAGGGGTGACAATGGGACTGGGAAAGCCATAAGGACCACACTCCACTTTGTCTAGTTTATGGATGGATGAGTAGAAAAATAGGGGAAGGAAACAAACAGACAAAGGTACCCAGTGTTCTTTTTTACTTCAATTGCTCTTTTTCACTCTAATTATTATTCTTGTTATTTTTGTGTGTGTGCTAATGAAGGTGCCAGGGATTGATTTGGGTGATGAATGTACCACTGTGTAATGGTACTGTAAACAATCAAAAGTACGATTTGTTTTGTATGACTGCGTGGTATGTGAATATATCTCAATAAAATGAAGATTAAAAAATAAATAAATAAATAAATAAATTAAGACCAAAAAAAAAAAAGAAATCTTTGTCTAACTGAAGATCACAAAGATTTTCTCTTATATGTTCTTCTAGACATTTTAAGTTTTTATATACAGTGGTCATACATACTTCTATACATATGTTGATCATACATATATCCATGATTCATTTTCAGCTAATTTTTAATATCTGATATGAGATATGTATCACAGTTATGTTTTTTGCAGCATACGAATTTCCAATTGTTCCAGGATTATTTGTTGAATTGACTCTGCTTTGTGCACAGAAATGCCCTTACTCTTTGGTAAAATCAGTTGTCCACATTTCTGTGGGTCTATTTCTGGATTCTTCTGTTCCATCGATCTATTTAGCTATCTTAAATGCCTATACCACCAGGCTTGTTTGCTGTGGCTTTATAATAAATTTGGAATCAAGTAGTGTTAGCTCTCAAACTTTGTTCTTCTTTTTCAATGTAGTTTTGCCTCTTCTAGGTGCTTTGCATTTCCATATGAATTTTAGAATCAATGTGTAGAATTCTACAGAAAAGCCTGTGGGGATTTTGATAGATCAATTTAGAGAAAGTTAATATTTTTGAAATATTAAGCCATCTGATAAATGAAAATGGAATATCTCTTCATTTATTTAGGTCTTCTTTAATTTCCCTCACCAATGTTTTGTAATTTTTTGGTGTATAGATCGTGCACATTTCATCATATTTTTCTCTAGGTATTTCATATTTTGATGCTATTTTAAATGGTGTTGTAGAATTTAATTGTTGATTTTTGTTGCTAGTATATAAATATACCTTGATTTTTGCATATTTATCCTATAGCATTGATAAGTTCATATACTGGTTTTAGTAACTTTTTAAAAATAGATTCCATCAAACATTCTACGTAGAAAATCAAGTCATCTGTGAATAAAAAGACTTTTACTTTTTCCTTTCCAATCTGGATGCCTTTTATTTATTTTTCTTGCCCTACTGAACTGGCTAAAATTTCCAGTTATATATTGAACAGAAGTAGTGAGAGTGGATAGCTTTGTCTTGTTATTAATTTTAAGGGGAAAGCAATCAGTCTTTCAAAATTAATTATGATATTAACTATAGATTATTCATAGATACTCTATCAGCTTGAAGAAGTTCCCTTTTATTCCTAGTTTGCTAAGGATTTTTATCGAGAATGGGTGCCAAATTTTGTTAAATGATTTTCTATCCCTATTCAGATGGTCCGTATGATTTTTCAGTGGAAACCCTCTCAAGTGTTTCCTATCTCTCAAGGATAACTGCCCAATGCCTTGAAAATAGCTGTTTCATATATATTTTTTGCTTTTTGTAGTTGTTTCAGGAAAGAGAGTAAATCTAGTCTATATTACTCCATATCGGTCAGAGAAGCAGAGTTGCAACTGAATTAATTTTTGTTTCCTTCTAAGGAATATGTAAACCTGTGGCTATGATTTTACATTGCATTCTACAATAGATATGTTTTGCAAGAAAAGATGGATTCTAATTTCAATAGTGGAATTGAAGAGCTGAATAAGTCATGGAGTTTGTTTGCTAGGTAAATCATGCCTTCCAGGAACTGAGAAGTTCAAGAACCCCTGATCTCACATATCTGCCTGTCTCTGATATGCATTCACTGACTTCTTTTCCCCCCAAGGGAGTAACGTACTCTTCTCAGTGAAGTTCTTCTTTGCTCCTATCAAGTGTCTACTTGAAATCTGATTAACTCCTTAGAACTCCAGCTTTTTCTCCCCTGAGAATTGTATGAACTGCTTCCTCCTAATGTGACCATATTTGACACCCCCAAAATGGGTCTCCTGTTCAGTACTGCCGGCACCAATAGAACAAAACCAGATTTGGTAAAGCAAAGCAGAACTTTTGCCTCTGGCCAAAGAATGGAGAAGGGTGGACTCTTGTCCTAGAGGCACCTTCTCCCCAAAGGAAGGTGAATGTGGTTCTTTTACAGGGGTTGGTTCTTTTACAGGTGGTTGTTGCAAGTGGGCAAGGGGTTTCCAAAGAATGCAAAGGGATTTTCAAAGAATTGATTTTGAGCATGTACGGTCCATGGTCATGCTAGAACATATTTCTCCATGTATCACATGTTCGGAAAATGGTGCCTAAATTCCACCCAGAGGCAGAGAATTTACTATTATAATGAGCAAAGTTAAAGTACAGTCAGGGTTGGGGGCTTAGTGTGCATGCTTCAGGAAGGGGACTTCCCTGGCTGTGGCAAGACAGGAACTTGAGGTTAGCATCGGAAGGGGCCTTGCTTTTTCATTGGCTGGGGACTTTGTGGCTCACTGCAGGGTGAGGGGGTGATGGCTGGGGGAGCTTGAGTTTTTGGCAGCGTAGCTTCTTTGCAGCTATTTGCAGTTGTATTTTTCTGAAAATAAGCCGAACTCAAGCATAGACAGAAGTTAGATGGAAGTTTTTAGAGCAACATTCTGGGTCAGATTTCATCCTGGTGACAATATCACATTTCCAGTTATAAAATCCAAGCCTGAAGTAATATAACATCTGAAAAACACACTTAATGTGACAAGGTCTTAAGGCAGGGAAATATTTAGCTATTTTACAGAGATGTCCAATAAATAAGAAAATGACAGGACTTCCCCAATACAAAGTCTTTCCCTGTGCCCAGTGCATGGACACAAAGAGGTTGTGAGCTCTGGACCAAGAGCCAAAAATCTACACCACCACAGAAATAGCCTGTTCTCTGACGGAATAGAGAGTACGGCAAAGCTGGTAAATTTTATGAGGCCAGAATACTTGTGCCAACTATTTTTTCTCACTTATTTTTGTCTTTTGGCTTTAAGGAGTTTTAAACTACAGAGGTGTTCAATGGTTAAGCAGACAGACATTTATTTTTCTTTTATTTCTTCATTTGCTTTTATGCTTGACACTTTGCTTATTGAGATCAGACAAAATTTTATCATAAATTGTTATTTTTATGGGATTGTTTTCTGCATATTATTATGTAATTCATATGTTATTTATTAGGGTTGTGAGATAAGAAACTAATAATATCTTTTCCAAATGTCAAAGAATTTTTCCAACACCATTATTTTAAAAAAATATCCTTCTCCACTGATTTATGATATCACTATCATAAAATATTTAACTCTTCTGCATACCAAGATCTGGTTATGGGTTCTCAACTCTGCTCTGTGTATCTTTCTGTCTCTTTTCATACCCCTACAATGCTACTCTAAATAATTTTAATATTAAAATGTGCTTTCAAATCTGATAGAAACAGTCTGCTGTAGAAGAGATCTATACTATTCTTATTTACTATTCTTATCCATTCCATAGTCCAGATTAACTTTAATTTACATTTACAAATTCAAGAAATCATTGGAATTTTATTTAGGATTAAATAGAACATCTCAATTATTTGGGAGAAGAACTGTCATTTTCACAATACTTTAATCTTTCCAACAAGAAATATTTTACCTTTTGATTATGAAACTCACTTATGTAACTCAGTAAATATACACACACACACTCATGCTCATAACCTGTGCATCTTTTGATAAGACTTATCCAAGTTGCCAGTTTTTGTTATAATTGATATTGCGACTGGAGACTTTATGTTTGTAACTATTTTCTGCTGGTTCATAAAAAACATATTGATGTCTGTATATTTTCACCACCTCACTGAACTCTTAATAGTTTCCAGTAGTTTCCAGTAGGTTTTGTATGGTGTTTTCTTTAATCAATAGGTCACTTGAAACTTTTAGTAGTCTCTTAATTCAGGATTCTGTTTAATAAATAAAAGAAATCCCCATCAAATGCTGGGTTGGAGGAAAGAGGAACACTAAACCCAAACTTCTAAAATATCCTCACTTTGTGATATATTTTGATATAAAACCCTAGAATTCCTTAGAGCTGAATGAAAACTTACGTATAACAAATCTAACTCTCTCCTTTTCAGAGGGTGAAACAGAATCTCTGACTATTTACTCATGTAGCTGTTGTAATGTTGGATGTTGGGGGAAAGAAACATTAGTGACCACATTATAATGAGCTGTCATCAAAATTCTAGTGCGCTATAGTAACGTTACAATTTTGTGATCTGTAATTTTCCCCATAAGTGTTCTCAACATAGGCCATGTTGTCTTGAAATGACATACTTTAAAAAATTCATTGATTTTTATCATCATTATCATTGTTATTATGACAGAAATTGTGGGTTTACGGAAGAATCATGCATAAAATACAGGGTTCCCATATACCACTCTATTATTAACACCTTGAATTGGTGTCATACATTTGTTACATGTGATGGAAACACTTGTATAATTGTACTACTAACTACAGTCCATGGTTTAACAGTGTTCACTGTGTTCTGCAGTTTCACACATTTAAAAAATTTTTTATTCTAGTAATATATATACAACCTGAAATTTCCCTTTTACATGCATTCAAATATATAATTAGTGCTGTTAATTATGTTCACAATGTTGTGTTACCATCATCACCATCCACTACTGAAACTTTTCTTTCATCTCAAATAGCAACTCTGTATATTAACTCCTTACTCCCTATTGCTTACCTCCACCCTGCCCCCTGCTAGCCTATATTCTGGAGTCTGACTCTATGAGTTTGCTTATTCCAATTATTTCATATAAGTGAGATCATACAATATTTGTCCTTTTGTGTCTGGTATATTCACAGACACAAAAGGACAAATATTCTGGTTCACTTGTTGATGAACACTTGGGTTGCTTCCATCTTTTGGAAACTGTGAATAATGCCACAATGGACATTGGTGTGCAAATATCTGTTCAAGTCCCTGCTTTCAATTCTTTTGGGTATATACCTGGAAGTGAGATTGCCAGGTCATAGGGTAGTTCTATACTTCACTTTCTGAGGAGCTGCCATCTTCCACAGCAACTACACCATTTTACGTTGCCATTGGCAATGAATGAGGGTTTCTATTTTTCCACATCCTTGTCAACACTTATGATTGTCTGTTTTTTTAATACTAGTCCTTCTAGTGGTATGAAATGGTGTCTCATTGTGGTTTTTGATTTGCATTCCCTTGATAGCTAATGATGATTAGCATCTTTCCATGCACCTTTTGGCCATTTGTATGTCTTCTTTAGAGAGGTGTCTATTCAGGTCTTTTGCCCACATTTTTTTTTTTATTAAATTCAGTTTTATTGAAATACATTCACACACCATACAATCATCCATGATATACAATCCACTGTCCACAGTATGATAACATAGTTATGCGTTCATCACCACAATCTATCTCTGAACATTTTCCTTACATCAGAAAGAACCAGAACAAGAATAAAAAATAAAAGTGAAAAAAGGACACCCAAATCATCCCCCCATCCCACCCCATTTGTCCTTTAGTTTTTATCCCCATTCCTCTACTCATCCATACACTAGATAAAGGGGGTGTGATCCACAAGGTCTTCACAATCACACTGTCACCCCTTGTAATCTACATTATTATATAATTGTCTTCAGGAGTCCAGACTGCTGGGTTGGAGTTTGGTAGTTTCAGGTATTTACTTCTAGCTATTCGAATACATTAAAGCCTGAGAGGTGTTATCTATATAGTGCATAAGAATGTCCACCAGAGTGACCTCTCGACTCCATTTGGAATCTCTCAGCCACTGAAACTATTTTGTCTCATTTTGCATCCCCCTTTTGGTCAAGAAGATACTCTCAGTCCCACGATGCCGGGTCCACATTCATCCCCGGGAGTCGTACTCTGCATTGCCAGGGAGATTTACACCCCTGGGAGTCGGGTCTCACGTAGAGGGGAGGGCAGTGAGTTCACCTGTCAAGATGCTTTTGCCCACTTTTTAATTGAGTTGTATGTCTTTTAGTTGTTGAGTCAAAGCATTTCTTGATATATTCTGGATATTAAACTTCATCGAATATGTGGTGTTCTAGTTTCCTAATGCTGCCGAAAACACCAGAGACGGATTGGCTTTTATAACAGGGTTTTTTTTTTTGGTTACACAGTTACAGTCTTATGGTCATAAAGTGTCCAAGGTAACATATCAGCAATTGGGTACCTTCACTGGAGGATGGCCAATGGCATTGGAAAACTTCTGTTAGCTGGGAAAGCATGTGGCTGGCATCTGCTCCAAAGTTCTGGTTTCAAAATAGCTTTCTCCCAGGACATTCCTCTCTAGGTTGCAGTTCCTCAAAAATGTCACTCTTGGTTGCTCTTGGGGTGTTTGTCCTCTCTTAGCTTCTCCAGAGCAAGAGTCTGCTTTCAACGGCCATCTTCAAACTGTCTCTCATCTGCAGCTACTCTCTCAGCCTCTGTGCATTCTTCAAGGTGTCCCTCTTGACTGTAGCAAGCTGGCTTCTTCTGTCTGACCTTTTATAGGGCTCCAGTGAACTAATCAAGGCCAATGCTGAATGGGCAGGGCCACAACTCCATGGAAATTATCCAATGAAAGATCTCGCCCACAGTTGAGTAATCACATCTCCATGGAAACATCCAATGAAAAGTCTCCAACACAATCAACACCAATACATTTCCTGCCCACACAAGACTGCATCAAAGATAATGGTGTTTTGGAGGACATAATACATCCAAAACAGCAAATGTATCCAAATATTTTCTCCCGTTGTGTAGGTTGTCATTTGACTTTCATGGTAGAGTCCTTTGAAGCACAACATTTAAAAATTTTGATGAGGTCCCATTTATCTATTTTTTTCTTCTGTTACTTGTGCTTTGGGTATAAATTCTAAGAAACCATTGCCTAACATAAGGTCCTGAAGATGCTTCCTTAAGTTTTCTTCTAGGTGTTTGGTAATTCTGGCTCTTATATTTAGGCCTTTGATCCATTTTGAGTTAATTTTTGAATAAGGTGTGAGGTAGAGAGCCACTCTCTTTTTTTTTTTTCACAAATGAAGAACCAACTTTTCCAGCACCATTTCTTGAAACGACTACTCTTCCTCAAATAAGTGGCCTTTTCCCTCTTGTCAAAAATCAGTTTCCCATAGTGTTAGGGTTGATTTCTGAACTCTCAATTAGATTCCATTGTTGTATGTATCTATCCTTATGTCAGTACTGTGCTGTTTTGATAACTATGGCTTTGTAATAAGTTTTAAAACTCAAAATGTGAGTCTATCAACTTCATTCTTTTTCAGTATGGCATTGGCTATCTGAGCCCCTTACCCTTCCATATAAATTTCGTGATTGGCTTTTCCCTTTCTACAAAGAAGGTTGTTGGAATTTTGATCGTGATTGTGTTGAATCTGTAAATCATTTTGGGTAGAATTGACATATTAATATTTAGTCTTCCAATTCATAAACATAGAGTGTCTTTCTATTTATTTAGGCCTTATTTTATTTCTTTTAGCCATTTTTTATAGTTTTCTGTGTACAATTCCTTTCCCTTCTTGGTTAGATTTGTTCCTAGATACTTGATTCTTTTAGTTGCTATTGTGAATGGAATTTTTTTCTTGATTTCTTCTTTGAATTTTTCATTACTAGTATAGAGAAACACTACTGAATTTTGGGTGTTGATCTGGAAACTTGTAGTTTTCCTGAATTCATTTATTAGCTCTAGGAGCTTTGGTGTGGATTTTTCAGGATTTTCTGTATAAAGGACTATGTCATCTGCATTTGGGTAAGTTTTACTTCTTCCTTTCCAATTTGGATAACTTTTATTTCTTTTTCTTGCCTGATTGCTCTGACTACAACTCCATTACAAAGTTGATTAACAGTGCTGACAGAAGGCATCCTTGTTTTGTTCCTGATCTTAGAGGGAAAGCTTTCAATCTTTCATCGTTGAGTATGATGTTAGCTGTGGATTTTTCATATATGCCCTTTATCATGTTGAGGAAGTTTATTTCTATTCCTAGTTTACTAAGGTTTTTTTTGTCAAGAAGTGGTGCTGGATTTTGTCAATTGTCTTTTCTGCATCAATTGAGATGATCACGTGCTTTCTTTTTCCCTTCATTCTGTTAATGTGGTGTATTACGCTGATTTTTTGTATGTTGAACCACTCTTGCATACCAGGGATAAATCCCACTTGATCATGGCATATAATTTTTTAATGAGTTATTGGATTCGGTTTGCTGGTATTTTGTATTTTTGCATTTATATTCCTAAGAGATATTGGCCTGTAATCTTCTTTTCTTGTGGTATCTACCTGGCTTTGATATAAGGGTGATCTTAGCCTCATAGAATGGATTCAGGAATGTTCCTTCTTCAATTTTTTGGAAGAGTTTGAGCAAGACTGGTATCAACTCTCCCTGGAATGTTTGATACAATCACCTCTGCCATCTGGTACAGGGCTTTTCTTTGTTGAGAGGGGTTTTTTGATTACTGATTCATTCTTTTTACTATTCATTTGTTTGTTGAGATCTCTATTTCTTCTTGGGTCAGTGTAAGTAGTTTGTGTTTTCGAGGAATTTGTTCATTTTATCTAGGTTACTAATTTGTTGGCATACACTTGTTCATGGTATCCTCTTACAGTCTTTTTATTTCAATGGGGTAGGTATAGACAGTAATATCCCCCTTTACACTTCTGATTTTAGTTATTTTGTCCTCTTTCTTTTTTTCCTTTGCCAGTCTAGCTAAAGGTTGTTGATTTAATTTTTTTCAAAGAAATAATTTTTGATTTTGTTGAGTTTCTCTACTGTTTTTTTTAAAATTTTTGGGTTACGTCTCTCATTTGAAAGCTTTCTTATTTTTTAATGTAAGCATTTAGAGCTATACATTTCCCTCTTAACATTGCCTTTGCTGAATCCCTAAAATTTTGGTATGTTGTATTTTCATTTTCATTTGCTTCAAGATATTTCTTAATTTCACTTGTGAATTCTTCTTTAATCCATTGGTTGTTTAAGAGAATTTTGTTTAATTTCCACATATTTATGAATTTTCCATTTTTCCCTCTGTTATTGATTTCAAGTCATTCCATTGTGGTCTTAGAAGACATGTTGTAAATATTAATCTTTTTAAATTTGTCAACACTTATTTTGTTACCTAACATGTGGTCTATCTTGGAGAATGATGCACGTGCACTTGAGAAGAATGTGTATTCTGTTTTTGTTGGATGAAGTGTTCTATATATGTCTGTCAGGTCTAGTTAGTTTAGGATATCATTCAAGTCTTGTACTTCCTTATTGATCTTCTGTCTAGATGTTCTATCCATTATTCAAAGTGGTGGATTAAAGTCTCCTACTGTTAAAGTAGAACTATCTATTTCTCCCATCATATCTGTCAGTATTGGATATATATATTTTGGGGCTTCTATTAGCTGCATATATATTTGTATTTGCTACATCTCCCCAAAGAACTGACCCTTTGATCAGTAAATGAGGACCTTCTTTGTCCCTCATAACAGGGACTTGAATAGATTTTAAGTCAGAATGACTTACTTTATTTTAGAGCAGAAGCAGAAAGGAAGGTTCCATCTGCTTCCCCAAACTGTATTTCTAAGCTGTTTTCTAAGCACTCAGCATGCAGAGGAACACGCTGTTGCAATGGCCCCATCTTACTGAGTGTCTGTAACAGGCCAATGCAAACAAGCTGCAACTCACAAGTGGAAACTCCACTCTAGTGTCAAGTTTGAGAGGAGCTGGAACTCAGGGCAGCTCCTCAGGTATAGACCTTGGTGGAAACTAGTATCCCTACAGCCACCAAAAACACTTTAGGAGCTCTGCAAACATATGTCATTTATTTGCCTTGGAATACGGGTCTATTATCCAAATCCCAGTTGGACGTTTTATCCCCTGGAGGGAGTCAGCTTTGCAAAATGGCTGTCATGGGTGCAGAGATCAGAGACAGATGTCACAAATTTCTCCTCATCTGCCAGTTGCCTGAAGTAATTTTTTCCCTCACACCCCACCTTTCTTCCTACTGTGATGCAAGCACTGGCATGTGTGTGGTGAGTAGGTCACTATTAGAACCTAACGTTAATAGGGAGGGACATTCAAATATGGGCAGTGCTATTATATTTGCACCCCAATCAAGTGTTTGTTGACTCCCTATGGTGTCCTCCTCTCACTAGACCATCAACTCTTCAAGGACAGAGATGATACCCTCTTCATCTGCATGTGTTGAGTCCCTAGCACTGTGCCGGAAGTGGAGAGGTTTCAATAAAGGCATGAATGAATAACTGATTGAAAGAAATGGAGGGAACATAACCACAGCATTACAGTCCCTGCCCACCATGAGCTGGTGAAGGCTGTCCATTGCTTGTAAAGATAACTTTATAGATTTGGTCTGGGTTGATGGGGGGATGTGGGGGTGGGATAGAGGCTCCTGGTCACCCTGTCATCTGGAATGTGGTTGAGTGAGAGAATCACATTTGACAGGAAGATTGAACTCTAATCAAGTCCATAGCTCTAAAATTATTCCTTTCCCGAGGGAGATTAAGTCATGAACTCCACCTTGTGGTAGGAACAGAGCCCTCTGCAACCTGACAGGAAGTGAGGTGAAGCGATGAGTTCCGCTGAGCAGCAGGCAGGTGGCTGTCTAATTCACTCCGAGCACACATGACTTAGTCAAGAGGAGGAAGGCTCCAGGAGAAGGACCGGAGAGCCTGAGTGAGAGCCAAGGAGAACGAGGATCGGAAGCTCGTGAGAGCTGTGGGCTGATGTTCCCATGATCCCACACCACAGAGCAGAGTCTCTGGGAGATATGGGACAATAAAGAATGTTGCACAGAGAACCCTGGGGAAATGACACCAAAGTGTAAGGGAAAGAGAAATAAGAGGGGAAGGTGAGTAGGATAAAATGGATTTGACAAAGTCACAATATAAGACAGTATATAAGAAATGATAGGAGGCAAAAGGGCATATTTTCTGAAAACTGGAACTATCACCAAGTAGTCAGTATTTTACATACCCTCTAACTTTTGAATCACAAAGAATGAGAGGACTTTATGTGTCATCTAAATAAACATCCTGTTATCAAAGAGGACTGCTTTAACCCATTTCATTTACCAAGACTGGGTTGCTATCAAATGAGGCAACAGAGCCATTTTCAAGCTGAAATTAAGGAAACCCAGGAAATACACAACCATACAAAAATATTTTTTAAGGAACAAATGTCACTAACTCCCTCTTCAACAAGAAGTCCAGAATAAAGCATAATGATGTATGTTATGACTGGGAAATCAAAGGATGCTGAACATAGTCTAGTCTTTTATGTAAACATACACACATACATATATGCATACATTATATATGCACACACACATTCACATGTAAACACTACTTTACAGGAATGCATGATAATGACACTTGCATTAATGCTGTGTGCCTTTTATTTTTAATGTAGGCTTTTTCTTATTCTCCTGCTGCTTCACTCCTTCTTCCCCATTTCTTTCTGGCTCCACCTACATTAGTTTCCTATCCCCATCCAAACTAACCCATGTTAACATATTTTTCTGTATACTCATATGATAAAATAGAGACTGTGGAGACCCAGGGCTGGGCCCCGTCCCCTCCATAGTGAAAGTGAGTTGTTGCACGTAGCTGCCTACTTGGCCAGGACAGATGTTAAAGATCATCAGACCTCCCCAGGGGGGAAGGAATGTACAAATGATATCATAAACAAAGCATTAAAACTGCCCCCCACCCCGGACTCCCAGGGATGAGCCTGGCCCTGGCATCGTGGGATTGAGAAAGCCATCTTGACCAAAAGGGGGAAGAGAAATGAAACAAAATAAAGTTTCAGTGGCTAAGAGATCTCAAATAGAGTTGAGGGGTCATTCTGGAGGTTATTCTGATGCATTATAAAGATATTCCTTTTTCATTTCTAGTGTATTAGAATAGCTAGAAGGAAATACCAGAGTCTGTTGAACAGTAATCCAGTAGACTTGATTCTTGATGATAAGTGTATAACTATACAGCTTTTATCATGTGACCATGTGATAGTGAAAACCTGGTGACTGATACTCCCTTTACCCAGTGTATAGGCAGACAAGTAACAAAATAATGACAAAAAATATATTAATAATGGGGGGTTAAGGGGTATGGGATGGTTTGGATGTTCATTTTTTTTTCTTTACTTTGGAGTACTGAAAATGTTCTAAAATTAATTGTGGCAATGAATGCACAACTATATGATGATACTGTGAGCCCATGATTGTATACTTTGGATGGACCACATGGTGTGTGTATAGGGGTATATCCCAATAAAAATGCATTAAAAAAAAATCACAATGAGATAGCACCACACACTCACTAGTTAACTGACATTAAAAAGACAATACCAAGTGTTGGTGATGATTTGGAGCAATTGGAATTTTCACTGCTGCTAGGAATGCAAAATGGTGAGGTCACTTTGGAAACAAATTGGTTGTTTCTCATGAAGTTAAGCAGTAACTTAGCACAATTCCCAGCAATTCCACTCCTAGGTATTTACCCAGGAGAAATGAAAATATAAGCCAATACAGAGACTTAGCTGTATGTGAATGTTCATAGCAGCTTTATTCATAATAGCTGAAAACTGGAAGCAATCCAAATGTCTATCAACTGGTGTTCTAGTTTGCTAATGCTGCCAGGATGCAAAACACCAGAAATGGATTGGCTTTTATAAAAGGGTGTTTATTTGATTACACAGTTACAGTCTTAAGGCCATAAAGTGTCCATCAATAAAGAGTACCTTCACTGGAGAAAGGCCATTGGCATTCAGAAAACCTCTGTTAACTGGGAAGGCACATGGCTGGTGTCTGCTCCAAGTTCTGGTTTCAAAATGGCTGCCTCTCAAGACATTCCTCTCTAGGCTGCAGCGACTCTTCAAAATGTCACTCTCAGTTGCTCTTGGGGCATTTGTCCTCTCTTAGCTTTTCCGGAGCAAGAGTCTTCTTTTCAATGGCCATTTTCAAACTGTCTTTCATCTGCAGCTCCTCTCTCAGCTCCTGTGCTTTCTTCCAAGTGTCCCTCTTGACTGTAGCAAGCTCACTCCTGTTTGAGCTTATATAGTGCCCTAGTAAATTAATCAAGGCCCACACTGAATGGGCAGAGCCACACCTCCATCGAAATCATCCAGTCAGAGTTATCACCTACAGCTGGGTGGGTCACATCTCCATGGAAACACTCAAAGAATTACAATCTAATCAACACTAATACATCTGCCCACACAAGATTGCATCAAAGATAATGGTGTTTGGGGGACATAATACATTCAAACTGGCACAGCTGGTGAAGGAATAAATAAACTATGGTGTCTTCAGACAATGCAATGGTACTCAGCAATAAAAAAAAGAATGAGCACACAAAACATGACTGAATCTCAAAAGCATTATGATACATGAAAGAAGCAGACATAAAAGGCTACGTATTACATTATTCTGTTTGTATGACATTTTGGCAACTTTAAACAATGGTGTTCTGGGAAAAATAATCTAGTGGTGTTATGGAGGAGATCCCCAGGGTGGGGTGTCTGCTAAGAGGTTGGTGTGGTGATCCCAAATATACTCTTGAGGACCTGGGCTGGGTGGGGTTAGTGAGGAAGGTATGGACATCAAGGTTGTCATGAAGAGATCTGACTTTTCACCCTACCTCCACTAGGGGTGAGCTGTCTGCCCTTGGGCAAGTCACCTAACTTCTCTGGGCCTCACTTCTCTCATCCATAAAACAGAGATAAAAATATTCTCCCAAGGAGAGTGAGAGGTAAGCTGGGGTCACAGGTAAAGTGTCTCACGTCTGGAACAGAGACAGAGCTCTGTGAAGGTTAATTTCCTTCCCTGTTGGCTTCCTTCTCCTTGTGCCTCTTGGTTGTGTGTCTAGTCACATTCCTCTGTTTCATTTTGGTAAGAAATGTAAGCATAAGCCCAAGCTGGGCCAAAATGTGTCTACTCCTAACCAGCACCAGCCCTCAGTGTACGTTGGTTAATACAATCCCTGTGTCACCAACACTCTGTAATCTTAATCAAGTCAACCTCCTTCTGTGGGCATCTCCAGAATGAAGGGCTTGGACAAGATGACTGCTATGGTCTCTTATTTCAGCTCCTTCACTCCAGGATTCTAGTCCAGGAATGAAGAAATAGAAATCAAGAAGTGGTTGCCACATAGACCGACATAGAGAGAAGAGTGCCATGTGATGGAGGGAGATCAATGGGCTGCAGCTGCAAGCCAAGAACAATGAGGGTTGTTGGCTGTCTCCAGAAGCAAGGAAGGGGCAAGGGGCACTCCTCCCCTACAGGTTTCAGAGGAAGCCTGGCTTTCCAGCTTCTAGTCTGCACAACTGTAAGGGAATACACTTCTGTTATTTGAAGCCCCCATTTGTGGTGCTTTGCTATGGCAACTCCAGGAAACTAATACACCCAGTAAGTCAAGTCATCTTGAAGCCAATTGGGACTCCAGAAACATTAGTTCACAGTACTACCAGCTGCAAATTGTTCACAAGCTCAGTCCTTTTAGGGAAACTAATGCTAAGGAAAGGGCCTAACAAGCCTAAACCACTCTACCTATTGTAGGCCAAGATAAGGCTTAAGGGTAGCCAAGCTTTGGCGGGTGGGTAAATAGGCTGAATTCCAACTCAGATCTTCACGTTGCACTGGGCCATCCACACAGCATGTGCTTGTGGCCTGGGCATCAGGTAGACCTTTCTTAACTTCCTTAAAATGGAGTTTGAATAACTTGAATGTACTCTCCATATGTGTTACCTAGACTCTTGCCTGCCTGATGAGGTTTTGTTCTGCATGGAAATGGCCATAGAGTTGACCTCTTAGGTGGTCCCTTGCTCCTTTGTGCACACCAGCATGTGTATGGTGAGTAGGTCACTATTAGCACCTAACATTAATAGGGAGGGGCATTCAAATAAAGGGAAAGAATCAAGCTCTTATTCTGCATTTTCTATATAAATTGTCCCTCAGGGTGACCAAACAGTTGATGAGGGAAAGTTTCTGTCTTTAGAAGTATTTTGGCTAATAAATGAACTAGAAATTATAGAGTGTCATTTTGCAAATCACTAATGATTTAAAGGATCTAAGCAATGATTACCTGTGACTTTTAACATCCCTAAAAAAAAAGACAACCAGGCCATGTGCTTCCTGAGGGAAGGACCCCACTCCACCAGTGAAGAGTTCTTGCAAAAAAATCAAACCCAAATCTGATCCACCCTCTGGATCTAACTACCAACTTACAGAATATATGTAGGACAGAGAGACACATGAAATACCACCACAGACATGCAATGAGCAATGTCAGACTGTGAGGAATTCTTCAGGAAAAACAACCCAGTTCTTTAAATAACAAAAACCAGCAGTGAGGAAAATGGGGAGGGGGAGGCAGAGAGGGATATATGAGAGGGAAACTTATAGACTGAAAGAAACTTAAGAGACATATTAGAATCCTATTTAGATCATGATTCAAACAAACTATAAAATTTAAAAACTTATAAGTAAGGGAAATACATGTATTTTCAGGATATTCACTGACATTAAGGTATTACAGTTAATTTTTTAAATCTGATAATGATTTTGTTTCTTTTTTAAAGGGTCTGTTTTTTTTAAACTTAGATTCTGAAATATTTTCAGCTGAAACTATTTGATGCAGAGTGTGAGGAAGGGAGCTAGAGTGATGGGTATAGATGAGGCAAGATTGGCCATGTGTCCTGAATCTATGGTGTTCAAAGTCAGGATGGTGTTACTTGGGGGATGTATAGGCTTCTGGGGTGTTGATTAAACAGAATTTTAAATGTGTGAAAATCTACAAGCTATACAATTATGATTTATGCACTCTTTTTACTCAACAAAAAGTTTACTTAAAGAAGTTGGCTAGCATATTCTCTCAAGCATTAGGGACCCCTAATTTAATAAGCCAAGCCCTTGATTTTAGGGCTTGCCCTTATAAAACTTGTTCCTGCAAAGGAGAAGCTAGGGCTACCTATGAGTATGCCTAAGAGTCACCCCCAGAAAACCTCTTTTGTTGCTCAGATGTGGCCTCTCTCTCAGCCAACTCTGCAATAAACTCACTACCCTCCCCTCTACATAGGACATGATTCCCAGGGGTGTAAGTCTCCCTGGCAAGGTGGGATATGACTCCTGGGGATGAGCCTGGATTCAGCACTGTGGGATTAAGAAAGCCTTCTAGACCAAAAGGGGGAAAGGAAGTGGAACAAAATAAAGTTTCAGTGGCTAAGAGATTTCAAATAGAGTTGAGAGATCATTCTGGAGGTTTATTCTTATGCATTATATGATATTACTTTTTAGTTTCAAGTATATTAGAATAGATAGAAGGAAATACTTGAAAGAGTTGAACAGTAATCCAGCAGCCTTGATTCTTGAAGATGATACTATAACTATACAGCTTTTATGGGGTGACCATTTGATTATATAAACCTTGTGATTGACACTCCCTTTATGCAGTGTATGGCCAGATACATGATAAAATAAAGACTAAATAAATAAATAAATAAAATAGGGAGGGATAAAGGGTATGGGATGCTTAGGGTGTTCTTTTTTATTTTTATTATTTTTTCTTTTTTCTCTTTTTTTGGAGTAATGAAAATGTTCTAAAATTGATTGTAGTGATGAATACACAGCTATATTGTGATACTGTGAGCCACTGATTGTATTCCTTGGATGGATTATACAGTGTGTGCATGTTCCAGTTTGCTAATGCTGCCTTTTTGCAAAACACCAGACATGGATTGACTTTTATAAAGGGGGTTTATTTGGTTACAAAGTTACAGTCTTAAGGCCATAAAAGTGTCCAAAGTAAGGCATCAACAATAGGGTACCTTCACTGGAGAAAGGCCATTGACATCCGGAAAACATCTGTTAGCTGGCTGGCATCTGCTTGCTTCCAGGTTGTGTTTCAAAATGGCATTCTCCAAAATACCCCTAAGCTGCAGCTTCTCAGGACAAACTCTGGGCTTGTACCTCCAAAGCATCAAAAAAACTGCTTTCAACAGCAGTCTACAAAGTGTTTCTGTAAGTTACAGCTCTCCAAAATGTCACTCTTAGTTACTCTGAGCTCCTTCTGTCCATGAACTCTTTTTATAGGACTCCTGTGATTTAATTAGGACCCACCCTGGATGGGTGGGGTAACACCTCCATGGAAATTATCCAATCAAAGATCTTGCCCATGGTTGATTGAGTCACATCTCCATGGAAACACTCAAAGTATTCCAACCAAATCAACACTAATACGTCTGCTCCCACAAGACTGCTTGAAAGAACATGGTGTTTAGTGGGACATAATGCATCCAAACCAGCACAGTGCATATACCTCAATAAAACTGCATTAAACAACTCCCCTCTCCTGATCACTGTTGATAACAAATCTCCACACCCCTGTGTCACAAGATCCTTCCAAAACTCTGTTCTTACAACCTATGGAATATCTTTGCCCTAACCCTTACAAATCACCCCATAGCAACCTGTGCTCTTTGCAGAGCACTAACTTCCATATTTCCCAGCCAGCTGCCACCATGAAACCATCTTCTGTCTGTAAATCCTATGAAGCTCATGTCTAACTCCATGCCTGGTGTGTTCTTCAGTCTTGGGGCTGAGCTGGGTTGGAACAATTGGTGAGCCAGCCAGGAGATCAAAGAGCTGCCAGCTGTAGCAGGCATGAGTCTTGAGAAGGGAGAATCTGTAGGGGGGAATCCCAACTTGGCCTGTGTCATCCATGTGGTGAGGTGTGGCTACCCTCCTGGATAAATGGGGACACCCATGAGAGTATGGGGATACCCTGAAAACTCCAGCAGGGTTGCTAAGTGTTTTGCAACAAACAGCGGGATAATTAAATTTGAATAAGAAGAAAAGAGACCACCAAATATTGGCAGCTATAACATGGCCCCAGTTAGGAAACTTGTGGATGGCTACCAAAGCAGAACAAACAGCAAAAGCTACTGCATGCCATTTAGAGGAGAAAGTAAAACTAGAAAGATACATGTAACTTGTCCAGGCAGAAATGAAGGACTCTCTAACTGATCACCTGCTCTGAGTGGATGATCAGTTGGAGACTCTGGCATGCATATACGCCCAAGTCAAAGACTGTAAGTCACCTTAGGCTTGAGTCTGGAGGATTTTAACTACTCCAGGATGGGACCCCAAAGTGTGGGACCCCATAGACTCCTCCTTGGAAGAGGAAGGGGAGGAAGAATGGGAGGTAGAGGAGGATGAAGAGCTCCAACAAGGTTCACCCCACAATACAACAAAAATGGAAGGTACCACAAGATCAACCCCTTGGGGTTCAGCGATTTCAGCCTCCTGAACAGAAATTACATGCTACTATGTGAGACTACACCACTGCTAAATTGGATGATTTGGGGCATCAATATAGAAAAAACTACCCAATTGGCTTTTGAGGTTTTGGGTCACTGGAGCAGAGGGGGTAGTGCTATCTTAAATAGAAATGAGTAAACAGGCATCTATTATAACCCACCCTTTGCTACAAAAATGCTTGTATGATACCTCAGCTAATGCAAAACTGCCTCCTTATTGGTATGGCTGGTGATGGGTGTAAAGCGACATGACCTAATGAAGGGGATATACCTCATGATACCCCCCAATGACAAACTATGGAGGAGCTACAAGAAGTTTTAAGGGAGAGTAGGAATGAAGCATGCCATTTGTGACATGGCTTTTGTAGGTTCTGACCCTGAGGCTTTTACTGCAGGAATGAAAAACATGGTATTGCACACTGCTCCTGACCATTACTCTGAGCCTCTTGTGTCTATTCTAGGTCTGCTAGTAGGACAGCCTATTTCCATTGCCACACAGGTTATTGCTAAACTTGGAGAGTTGCAGAGGCTGTGGGAAAAGGAGAGGAGGAGTTAGGGCAATGGGAAAGACTCCCCATGAGCATGACTGTCCTAATCAGGTATCTCGCAAGCAGATGTGGGCAGATCTCATCACTGCAGGCACAGAAATAAAAGCAATAAATAGGCAACCTAATGTAGTCCTAGTAAAGCTATGGAGCAAACTACCTAAGGGCCAGAGATTTACTAATGTAAGTTCCAAATCTCCAAGGGAGAAGGAAGTCAGGAAAGAAACCACTGTTCAGAGCCAAAGCCCAGGAACCTTCCAGTTCCCTGGAAGAGGTGTGGCAGGCCCCTTTCCCCCTCCCATAGAATGGGTGGTTGAGATCCCTGGATGTGAATGACAGCTGGGGATCCCTGGGATTGGAGGCCACATGTAGAATTAACCATTTAGTGGTCTCCTACTAACCAGCAGCATGTGTTAGCAATAGCAGATACTAGTGCTACTTTAATTTATAGAAATGTATCCCAATTTAATGGACCCCTGCTGGCCATAGACTGCTATGGGGGAAAAAACAGTCAACACCAAATGGCATAATTTGACCTTGCAAATTGGGAGCTTGCCCCCCCCCCCCAAATGTATACAGTATACATTTCCCTTATAACAGAATAAATTTTAGGAATTGATCTTCTACAGAATGCCATGTTACAGTCCACTATAAGGGAATTCCACCTCCAGTGTAGAGTGATCAAAGCAGTCTTAAAGGACCCCTGCCTTGGAGGGTCATGGCTACGAAGCAATATAAACTCCCAGGAGGGCACCAAGAAATCTCAGCCACTATCAAAGAGTTGGAGTGGGTGAGGACAATAATACCCACTCTAGCCCTTTCAGTAGTCCTGTATGGCTAGTCTGAGCGCCTGATGGAACATGGCATATGACAGTAGATTATTGGGAGTTAAATAAGGTAACACCACCATTGTATGCCACAGTCCCAAACATTGCTGGTTTATTACAAGAGATTAGTACACAGTTTTGTCAATATCACTTTATTTTTGGATCTTGCTAATGTTTTCTTTAGTGTCTCCTTGAAAAAATCAAGCCAGCCTGAATTTACCTTCCCCTGGGGGGGACAACAATGGACTTTTACTGTGCTTCTCCAAGGCTATGGACATAGCCTGACCATCTGCCACAATCTCATGGCAAAGGATTTGGCTAAATGGAAAAGCCCCACAAGTGTAACTCTATTTCACTACATTGATGACGTCATGTTAACCAATAACTCTCTTTCAGCATTAAAAGAATCCTCAGGCTCATTGCTATCTCACCTTGAGAGTCAGGGATGAGCAGTCAATGGCAACAAACTGCAAGGTCCTGGCTGCTCTGTCAAATTCTTGAGTGTTGTATGGTCAGGTAAGACAAAAACTATACATTCTGCTGTAGTTGATAAGCTGCAATGTTTCCCTATGCCACAAATGCCAAAGAAATTAACAGCTTTCTTGGGGTTGTTGGAGTATTGGAGACCTTTTGTTCCTTAGCCCAAATGTTAAAACCTTTGTATGTTTTGATTAGGAAAGGCCATCCCTGTCAATGGGACATCTCCCAACAGGCCACTTTTGAAAATGCAAAAAGGTCAATAGCACAGGCACAAGCACTGAGGGGCATAAATCCAGACCTGGCCTGGGAATTGAATGTAGCTAGCACCGATACTGAGTTTTGGTTGGATCTGTGACAAAGACAACGCTCTAAATGAATGCCTCTTGGCTTTTGGTCATAATTACAGAGAGGGGCAGAACTGAGATACAGCCCCCTGGAAAAGCAACAGTGTGCTACATATAATGCCTTATTGCAAACAGAGGGACTGATGCATAGATGTCTAGTCACCTTGAAAATGGCTATCCCTATTCAAGGGTGGATGACCAACATGGCTTCTAAGCGATGCTCTGGCAGTGCCCAACTAAGCACACTGACCAAATTGAAAACCTACCTGCAATAGCGCAGCATTTTTATGCCAGCTGTGCCAATTTGGATGTATTATGTCCCCCAAAATGCCATGTTCTTTAATGAAGTCTTGTGGGAGCATATGTATTGGTGTTGATTGGGTTGGAATCCTTTGATTGAGTGTTTCCATGAAGATGTGACTCAATCAACTGTGGGAGAAATGTTTAATTGAACTATTTCCATGGAGATATGGAGATCTGCCCATTCAGGGTGGGTCTCGATTTCATCACTGGAGTCTTATAAAAGCCCTCACAAACAAAAGGACCAGAGAGCAGCTGAGAGTGACATTTTGAAGAGCAGTTCAGAGAGACATTTTGAAGATGGCCACTGAAAGTAGACTTTTGTTGACACTTTGGGGATGCTAGTCCAGTGTTTGCTCCAGAGAAGCTAAGAAAGGACAAAACACCCTAAAAGCAACATTTTGTAGAATGCACAGTTGCTGAGAGAGGAGCCAGAACACAACCCAGGGTCATCAGATGCCAGCCATGTGACTTCCCAGCTAACAGAAGTTTTCTGTATGCCATTGGTCTTCTTTTTGTGAAGGTATACTCATGTTGACACCTTAGCTTGGACCCTTTTATGGCCTTAAGGCTGTAACTGTGTAACCAAATAAACCCCCTTTATAAAAGCCAATCCATTTCTGGTGTTTTGCATAATGGCAGCATTAGCAAACTGGAACACCAGCCCTCTGAGTGCAGAAATGCACAAGATTCTCAGACCAGTATCCTATATAGAAGATTCAACAGCTAAAGTTGCTGCACCTGAAATAGCTGTTGAAAGGCCCACAATAGAAGGCAGGGGTATCATTCCCAAGACTGCTTGGTACTTGGATGGATCTGCTAGCAGGCAGTCTCCCACATGGACAGCTGTGACAGTGCATCCCAGTACTGACACTATATGGTGGGAGACTGGCACAATGCAAAGCAGTCATGGGCTGATTTAAGAGTAGTGTGAGTGGTAATAGTGCATGAAGCAGGAGACACACTAACCATCTGTACTGACAGCTGGGCTGTTTACAAAGACCTTATGATCAGAATGGCAACCTGGAAACAGGAACAATGGACAATCATAGGTTGCCCCCTCTGGAGACAAGAATTGTGGAAAGATATCTGGGGGCTGCCAACAATGAAAGGTAACTTTCCAGCGGCTAGCGGACATCACTAGAAAGTGCCCTTCATGCTCCCTATGTCGACCATATAGGTTACCACACCAGATGGGACACATCAGCCAGTCACAAATCCTGGTGATCCAGTGGCAAGTGGACTGCATCAGTCTCCTGCTCTTGGAGGAAGTGAGATTCTTTTACTGCTGTGGACACACCTACAGGACTTTGGTTAGCTTTCACGGTGGGGAAGGTGAACCAGTGGGCCACCCTATGCTGTTTGAAAAGGATGAGCATTCTGTAAGGCATACCTACACTGATAGTGATCAGGGGGACCCCCTTTCACTGGAAAAATGACCCAAGTTGGGTTTGGACTATGATATAATGTGGATTTTCCATCTGCCTTTAACCACACAGGTCCAGGTCTTATGGAAAGAATGAATGGCTTGTTAAAGGACAGCGAAAAGATGATAAATGGTCCTTGTAGCAGTGGATTAAAAGGCTTTATCAGTCCTAAACCACCGAAACTCTACACCTTGCTGCAGCCCCAGCTTCTGTTGAAATGCTAACAGCAGTGCGGATGCAGGTGCTGAGAATACAAATTAAACGGCCAGCTGCTTTATAGCCAGAAAGGGGGAATAATAATAACTTGTTGTTGCCTGTGCCTCAGACCATACAAATTGGGGAAAATAAAGTCTTTCAGCCTTGGTGCTGGCCTGTGCAGGTGCATTAGTTAAGAATCCTAAGTCCCTGGGGAATAGGAGTTACCCAAAATATTGTACTAAAACCTCAGTTTATTCAGAAAATGCCTGTTAAAATCTTTATCGCCAGCCCACCAAAAGGAACTTTATGCATGACTATGTGGACCCTTCTTATGCCCAGATTAATGATTGATGTAATGATAGAAGAATCTCAAGGTTTGTAGGGGGAGAATATCTGGTATTTAAACCTCCCCATAATGCTCCTTTGCCTGCTAAATCAGCAGGAATTACCCATTTTTGTTCCCCATAAACATCTTTCTTTTTGTCCATAGTGCCCTAGAAAACACTTTCCTACAGTGGGCTTCAGTGGTAACTCATGCCCACAATTGAACCCCATGTTGCATTTGCATGGACTTGCCATCTTCAGGCACTACTGGTCTTCCTTGGTCTGTGACTCCTGTGAATTGGACTGTACAGAATACCCTGCTGGCCCAGCAGAATTCAGTGCATCAGAAAATCTGGAAAAGAATCTTCTCATTTAAGACTGAAATCCAACTACCATCCTATAATGAGACTGGGGCTTACATCTCCTCCCTTGTACAGGAACAGGTGAACAAGCCCCAACCTATATTGGAGTCTGCTGTGTATAATGGTTTAGGGTGGCAGATGGCAGAAGCTGTAACAATAGATAATGTTGCCCCTGTCTGTATGGAGTGACTTGATGGAATTCATGATGTGGGGTGGCTACCCCCCAAATTGTGTACTTTTACTGTTAAACCATGAAACAACAGTCTTTTCCACTGGCAAAATATCTCCAACCAACATGGAGCATATCCTTTCCCTAAGGGATGGCTAAGGACCTGTGGGCAATATGGTTGGTCCTATTTACCCTGCAACAGGACAATTGTACATGGGGAGAGCCCTATGTCCCCGCCACCTTATATGATTCTTTACCCCATACTCCTAGTAACTGGAAAATTGTTAAAACTAGATATAGAATAAAACACACTCCCTGTTGGTATTATCCTTTAGCCATTCTTGAACCAGGTGGAGCTACAAGTTACTGAAAAACGTGGTAGTTTTAGCCAATCACACTGCCCAAGCACTCAGTGATTCCAAAAGAGCTATATCCTTGCTAAATGAAGAAACTACACAGCTTAGAAAGGTAGTTTTACAAAATAGAATGGCCTTACATATCCTCACTGCAGCACAAGGCGGCATCTGTACCTTAATAATAATGTGCAGGGCTGCATATATATTCCTGATCGTTTGTACAATGTTTCAAAAGTTTTAAATCATATGCAAAACCATATACATAATATTGATCAATTATCAGCAGATCCCTTGTATAATGATTTAATTCCCTTTCTTGGCCATGGCAGCATCTCCTTGCGGGGTTGTTGTCTCTGTTTGGGGGACTCCTAGTGTTCTGTTGTCTTATATGGCTGTGAAATATGGATGCAATGCCTGTCCTTTGGTCAACATAGTCTGCTGCGTGGGGATGGATAATGGGGACCCAGATCCCAGGCCCCTTTCCCTCCATAGTGAAAGTGAATTATTGCATGTAGTCACCTACAGACGTTAAAGGTCATCAGACCTCCTGATCCAGTTTGTTAATGCTGCTGGAATGCAAAACACCAGAAATGGGTTGGCTTTTATAAGGGGGGTTTATTTGGTTACAAAGTTACAGTCTTAAGGCCATAAAGTGTCCAAGGCAAGGCATCAGCAATAGGGTACCTTCACTGGAGAATGGCCAGTGGTGTCTGGAAAACCTCTGTTAGCTGGGAAGGCATGTGGCTTGTGTCTGCTCCAAGTTCTGGTTTCAAATTGGCTTTCTCCCAGGATGTTCCTCTCTAGGCTGCAGTTCCTCAAAAATGTCACTCTTAGTTGCTCTCAGGGCATTTGTCCTCTCTTGGCTTCTCTGGTGCAAGAGTCTGCTTTCAATGGCCATCTTCAAACTGTCTCTCATCTGCAGCTACTCTCAGCCTCTGTGCATTCTTCAAAGTGTCCCTCTTGCCTGTAGCAAGCTCACTCCTGTCTGAGCTTATATAGTGCTCCAATGAACTAATCAAGGCCCATGCTGAATGGGCAGGGCCACACCTCCATGGAAATTATCCAATCAGAGTTATCACCTTCAGTAGGGGGGGGTCACATCTCCCCCATGGACACTGAACCAATAGGTTTCAACTCTATCCACATTAATACTTCTGCCCTGACAAGACTGCCTTATAGAATATGGCTTTTTCTGGTGGACATAAATATACAAACTGGCACACCTCCCCAGGGGAGGAAAGAATGCACAGATGGTATCTTAAATAAAGCACTAAAATTCCCCTCCCCTGATCACTGTTGATAACAAATCACACCCCTTTGTCATAAGACCCTGCCGAAACTCTATTCTCACACCCTATGGAGTGTCTTTGTCCTAACCCTTATAAACAGTTCCTGGCACTCTGTGCTCTTTGCTGGGTGCTAACTTCCATCTTTCCTGACCGGCCACCACCGTGGAACCATCTCCTGTCTGTAAGTCTTTTTAAGCTCATGCCTAACTCCATGCCTGGCATGTTCTTCAGTCTTGGGGCTGAGCTGGGCTGAAACAGAGACATATACATATAGAACACATACACATATATATGGATGTGGGGGCGGGTCATTGTTTTACAAAATTATGATCATATCTCAGACATTTTTGACATCTTGCCTTGAAGTGCTCTTGAATTTTTTTTTTTTAATTTTGAAACAGTCTCAAACTTACAGAAAAATTGCAAATAAAGTATTTTATATATATATATATATGTATATATAGCTATATATATTACCCATGATTATTTGAGACAAAGTTGCAGAACTGATATCCTATCACACAGAATACTTTAGTGTATATTTCAGACAAACAGCTCACACAACTTCAGGAATACCACAGAAATGAGTCTGGGCTCTTCTCATTTAATCCTATAGGCGGACCGCACTTTCTATTTGACCACTAATGTTCTCTTTGATTACTTGATTAAAGTGGTATTTGCCAACATTGTTTACCTTACAGTTACTCGCTTTCCATTTGTTATTAATAAATAGTTTATGGGAAAGTTCTTTGAAACTATGTAAAATAGCCTGTTCCTGATCTCACTTTCAAATTATTCATTTAATGAAATTATTATGGACTCGTAATTTCCTTTTGTAATGTATTAATTGTCCCAGGTCTGTGTCCTTTTGATATGTTTCCATCATTGCTTGAACACTTCCTTGCTCTTTTGCTACATCAAATATTGCCAGCTCATCTTGCACTTTTCCTGCCCCAGCCCTGAAATCAGCCATTTCTCTAAGGAGCTTAGTGGGAGACTGGTATTCAAAAGCCAACATCTGGCAGGGGAGGTGCTCCTTGCTCTTGGTGGGTTAGTTTCCAGGCTCTCTCGGTGAAGAGAACAAGGGAATATCTGTATGTTATATACATACACACACACTCATACACAAAAACACACATATGTCTCTGTGCATATGCACATTTACATCTGTATTTATTATAAATATTGAAAACCATGAATTCACACTGATAATTTAACACCAGGGCTCCATTCTAGCTTTCTTGCTTTCCTGATCCATGCCCTTGGTCCCCCACAGTAGAAACCTGATGCCCACTACTCTCAATGATTGACTAATAGGTCCATTCCCCTGGTTGTCTACAGTCCCCCCTTGTGCCTCCCCCCACTTCCCCACTCCTGCCCTCCTCATTGAGCTGAGCTCTCACTCCAGCCAACCTGTGTCCTCCTCAGCTGTGCCTGCCCTCATCCAACCACCCTCAATGCCCCAAGAAGAATCTTTCTTGACCCTCCTGGACCTCTCATCCCACCCTGGCCACCCCAGCCCTGCAAGGCAGCCCTGCTAAGGGTCTCTGACACCTTGGGGGTCGGGGAACCCTCTTCTGTAGAAGACCTCCTCACTCCTCACACACTCTGCACCCTGTACCCCACCTCCAGACACCCCCTTACAATCTCGGCCTCCTCACCCCATTTGGGGGGCTACCCGCACAGAGCAAGGTCCCTGACATGAACCCGTCCGCCGCTTCCCGCCAGGCCATGCCCTGCACAGAACCTGACTCCCTGCCCCAGGCGCCCTCCTACCCAAAAGCTGTCCTCACCCGGGGCAGGTGCCAACGCCCTGCCCTGCCCCCGTGACCCCTGCCCCATGTGCAGGTGCTGGCCTTGCTCAGTCCCGCCATATGGCTTAAGACCGAATTGTGCAAGAAAGGAAGGTGAGAAGAAGAAACGGGGGGAGGGGGGGAGTGGAAGGGAAGGAAAGAAAGAAAAAGGGAGGGGAGGGAGAGGAAGAGAAGGGAGTGGGAGGGGAAGACAGGAAACAAAGGCATTCCCTTTTTTCCAGCATTTTGCCACTATGAAAAAAGCTGCAATAAACATCCTTTGATAGAGGCATAACTCTTTTCCAATGAGTGTAACATTCTGCAGGGGGGTGTATCATGATGCATCATCCACATTGTTGGTGACGGGGATCCCCTTTGCTTCCAGCTTTTTGCCACCATGAACAAAGCTGTGAAACATATCCTTGCATGTGCCTGTATGCACTGGAATAGATGTTTCTTTCTTTCTTTTTTTTTTTTTTTTTCCATGTTTATTTCTATATGACAGATTCCCAGGAGTGGGGTTGCTGGTTCAGAGGTAAAGATTTTAATGATGTTTGGCCATTCTGTGACCATCTCTGAGAAAAAGGAATATTTGTTTCTTCACACAGGGGAAACTGAGGCACTGAGAGGTGCCTGATTTCCACAGAATCCTAGCCACTGAGCTTTGGCAGATTTGGGCAGGGCTCAGGGAATATACAGGTATGTGGGTCTGAAGTTTATGGAATCTTCTCCAACAGCTGCATCAGCCATCAAAGTTTCCCTCTCATTCCTGTAGGTCCTTATCAGGGGAACGGTTCACTCCCCTTATCCCACCCCCACCCAATTTACAGATTCCCTAGCACCTCCCTCCTCATCCAGCTCCACCTTGCTTGACTGCTACATACATGGTGGGCACTGATCTAGGCAGGAGCCTATGGCTCAGATGTAGGACACCCCCAGAGGGTGAGAAAGATGAGCAACCCTAGTGCAGCCTGTACTAACCACCCAGAGATGCCAGCAGGCGACAGGTGGAGAAGGAGAGGCAGGCAGAGGGTGGCAATGGTTTCCCCAAAGCAGTGACACGTGAACTTGGACTTGGAGGTCAGGTTGGTGCCAGCCAGGCAAAGCAGAGGGCAGGGGGTGCCCAACAGGGGAAAAGATGTGACAGAGAAGGCAGCCCATGGGAAAACGCAAATTCTACACCTCTCTGTCCACCTGTGGTTCAAGGTCCCCCAGAGTCCACCTACTTCCAGCTTTAACACCTGCCCTCCCAGGCCCTCACGGAGCTAACTCCAGCTTCCTCACTCACCTCCAAACTCAGCAGGCTCCTTCCAGCCTCTTGCACTCCCCTCGTTCATCTCCTTAGGAAAATGCCGTTTTTAAAGACGTCGTTCCCGCTTCCTAAGAAGCCTTCCCCAGCTACTTCAGCTCTCACTTATCTTTTACCCTCTGAATAAGCTGGCTAGTGCCTGGCACTTTTCAAATGTTTATCAAATCCCTGCAGCACTTGCCATCAGAAACACTCATCTTAGCATTTACTCCTATGCTCCAAAGTGAGTTTCTTTCCTGTTCCCCCAAGCAGATTGCCAGTTTTTTTTTTTTTTTTGGAGATATGTTTTATGCTCTCACAGAGTCCCCTGCAAAGCTGTGCACAGACGGCCTCAGCTGGGTGCTTGAGAGCCGGCTGTGTTGTTCAGGTTCTCTTTGCAAATTAAAGAGGCTGCACTGTCCACTGAAAATCTTTAGCACCATGCTGAGACTTCGTTGGGAATGTAGATATCACACACAAAATCCTCCTGGGTTATTTGAAAAGAAAGCACATTTCCTGCCATCCAAAGGTGGGGTGGGGGGGACTGAATCGGGGGCGGGGGGGCGTAGAACCGTCTTTCACCCATGGAAAGAGAAAAAGAGATTTTCCATATGTTTTCTAACCCCACTAAGGTGCATAAAGTGTTAAGTGTTGGTGAGCTGAGTAATCCCTATCTCTTATAAACTTGCAAGGATTTAGCTTTGGTATTTGTCTCAGGAGCTTTCAGATGTATCTGACATGATGTTATAAACACACCTTGTAGAATGAGCACAGCGCTAAGTTAGTAAGTGGTTGGGAGAGAGGCAAGAGCATCCTCACTGCTGTGATTCTTTGGCTTCCAAGGCCTGCTTGGGCTGCCAGCATCTCAGCTGGGTCGAGAGCATAATTCTCCAACAAGCCACTGGGCACCACCCTGCCTGGGCTAGGCCAGGGCAGCTGACATCCATTCACACTGCTGGAACAGAATCACCCCAGCATTTTTGAGGTCTCTCCTTTTTTAAAAAAGACATTAAATTTGAAGTGGAAGCTAGTCTCCCAAAAGGTCCGTTTTCTTCTGTTAGCATTTTCTGGTCTACACAAAAGTTGCACTCTATCTCAAGTTGAAATTACTAAAATAAAACCCATGTTGGGTGGCTGTCACAACTTATGAAGGAATGGGATGTTCATGCTAAGTAGCACATTTATCTGGGGCACTGTGGTTTGATATGAGTGTTCAGGCCTGCTCAAAAGGATAAACAAACCTTCTGGGATTATTAGATATCAAAGTCCTATTCTGTCCACAGGACAGACCTCATTTGTAGCTGCAAACTGGGGCATGACTTCAAGGTCTCAACCTATGACCTGACTTAGAGAAGAGCTTGGTTGGAGGGCTTTGAGCGATGCTGGGCAGATATCAACCCTAGGAAACTGCTGTACCTGCTACTCAACCTCTAAGGCTTTGCTTCACTTTAAGAGACAAGTGTCCCCTGGTTAGATTCCGAAGTGACTCAGTAGGGTTTAAGCTGGTGGATTAAAATTGGCAGAGACTCTTCCAGGAGCCACAGTGAAAGGAAGAGCCATGAGATCAATGACAATGACACTTGTGGGAGTAGACAGTTGGTGTGACCCCTGTCTTCCCTTAATCAGCTTTGTGACCTTGGGCAAGTCAAAGCGCCTTTGATCTCTAAGTGCTCTGATAGAAATTTTGAGAGGTAGTTACACAGTATTAGAGAAAGACATTTGTGATGAGAAAAGACAAAGATTCAATCCAGTCTATGCTTTCTGGCGTGAGTTGATCCCATTTTTCCCCATTAATGCTATCAGACTATAATCACTTAAATGACAGTGACTGGGTGGACTCTTTCAGAAAGGTTTATGAAATAGGTGCATTTTCACTTGAGTTTAGAGGGAAGGGAAGCCTGCTTTGGAATGGGAAGGATGTGCCAGGCAGGAATTTGCATACTGATGCCTTGGAGGTAGCCCTAGCTGGAGTGGAGAGTGGAGCTTGGGTTCAGGCAACTGAGTAAGAGAAAGATTAAGAGACTTTGAAGGTCATGGTAAAATGTCCTTTTAATTGACTGAAATATATAATGCATAGGCTTGTTGAAAATAACAACAATGGATTGAACAAGAAATCGTCTGGTCTATTGGTTACAGTCGGTTGGATTTCATGGACCGGGAAAATAAATGTAAAAGCTGGAATGACTGACAGAGTTGCCAGTGAGATTCTTAAAACCTAAAAACAAACCAGAGCAACATCAAAACTCATCTTCTATTCCATTCATTTAGGAAAAGAACACATTGATACCAGAAGTTGCAGGAATCATCTCAGAATTTAGAAATAGAGTAAAATTAGCTTTATGAAAATTTAACATTGTTTTTCCCTCCCCTCTCCCTCTCTATTTTGACACAAATCAGCAAAAACTGTCACGGACTAGCCCCATGATCTAATAAACCCTCTCATTTTACAGGTAGAGAAGCTGAGCCCTGGGAGATAGAACCCCGTGTGCCTTAGTGCGCATGGGTGCCTCAATTTACAGAGCATGTTAGCAAAATCTCTGATAATAAAAGGATGCCTCTTGCTTTTTTTTTTGCAGGGAATCACTGAAGTCAGGGGAGCAGGTTGGCAGCAAGAGAAGTCAAGACCTGATCATTATTTTGTTCTTTCTGCTTAGCTTCAAATCCTGAAGGAAACTATAAGCTCTAGAATTTTAGAATTTGGGCTTTTAGAATTAGAATTACAGAAGCCCACTGAGATTCCTTTCTATTCTAATTGGCATGATAGCTGACCCTTTAACCTGGACACACAGGCCCTAAGTAGCCTGCTGAAAACACATTCTCCCCACCAAGGTTTAAGAATAGCAGTAAAATGAGTAAGATGAATGATTGTGGGACTGGAGATGGCGGGGCAGGGAGCATATCTGATTGGAACTTTTCCATATGAATATTTGTTGCAGGAACATGTTCAAAATGGCCATTTAAAATTGTTTGAACAGCACATTGATATCTGTGGAAGAAATCTAGAGTAAACTGCAAAATATCTCATTACGCTATGCTTATTTTCTAACTGGAGTTGGCTGAGGCTTACAGTGGAAGGCTTTGGGAAGCCAGAGTATTCCGAGTTTTGCCTGCCATGTGTGCTCCACAGAGGGGGACTGGGCCAGGGCAGGTCGACCAGAACACCGTGCTGGAGCTACCCCAACCCTAACCCTAGCCCTAACCCTAACTCTAACCTTAACCCTGTCCTGGGGTCCAGAACCCAGGACCCCAGGACAGGCCATTCAACACGGTGTTTCTATCAACTTTTACCAGAACAAAACACAGAGGGGTTGTTCTGGGGTCCCCCACAGACAGGTGGTGGTTACTCACACTCCATGCTGCTAAAGGAAGCCCTGTCTTTAAAATAGGAACCCTTCAAAAATAGCAATAATGCCTCATGCTTGGAAGTACCTTATGCTATACAGAACACCATCCCATCTGCCTTGCCAGTGGGCCTCGCGATGGTCCAACAGAGTTGATGAAAGTGTGAAGGAACTATCCAGCAAAGAGACCAACTCATTTCTGGGCCCCCAGGGCTGGTATGTGCTAGGAATTCAACTAATGTTTGAAGGAAGCAAGGAAGATGGAAGGAAAGGAGGGCGGGAGGAAGAGGGGAAACACAAGGCGTCTCTAAAGAGGAGGAAACAGGCCATGGGAGAAAGTGATTTGTGCAAGGTGACCCAACTAACTGGTGGCAGGGGAGTGCGGGGGTAGGGGCAGGACTCCTGGTCCAGTTCTCTTCTTTTCTGGGACCACCCTCTCCAGTGCCTCTCACTTGACCCTTTGCTAACAAGTGAATTTAAATTGGTGTATTTAAAGTGAATCAGCCAGTGAGGGCCCTGTTCTTGGAATGATGGCTGTGTGACTGAGCATCTCTAGAGTGCACAGGGATCTGGTAAGCCCCAGAAAGTGTCCAGGAGAGGACAATGGGGCAGCTGTGCATGTGATCAAAAGACTTCCAGATTGTGTCTGCCCTAACGCAGGGGTCTTGCCAACCCCTGCCCCTGCCCAGGCTATGGTTTTCTCATGGATAAAACACGTAGTGACTGCCATGTCATTTTCTGCCTCCATCCTCTGCTTCGAACCCCATCCTGGTGCCATCCCAATGTTTTCTATCTTGCTGATGCCTGTGTCTCCCTCCCTCTCTGCCCAGCATCTGCCTCAGGAGAATGGGGGAGAGGTGATTGGTGAGGGGAAGGATGCAGATGGCCAGAACTTCCCTGCTGCCCTCCCCTCACCCTGCAGCCTGCTTGGTACAGAAGAAGAGACTCTGCAGCCAACCATCAACAGCAGATGACTTCCCGCAGTAAGGTTGCTCAAAGTGTTTTGACTTGATTGGGGTAAACAAAAAATAATGTGACATTATTAACTTATTCTTCATTTTTATATTAGATACTACCCTTTCAGAAACAATTTCATAGTACAGAGATTTTTTCTCTGTACAGAGGAGGGGGAAAAGAAGGAAAGGAGGTGTCTGAAGCAATGGAGTACAGAAAAGACTTGCTAGTTAAAGCTGGTTCAGACCCTACTACTTGTTTGGTTTTGATCAAATGTATTCATTCAATGAATCTCTCCTGGAAGTCTTCCGCATGTGTGCTTCCAAAGGACCCAGGGAAAGCAGAGATGAATGTAGCACAGTCTTCATTGGACCCCCTCAACCATCTAAGGACCAGCTATTTATTCCGTTAGGAACAGTCACGTATTCCAAGTATGAGTGTGTCTTTACTTCCTACAAGGCCTCAGCCACCAACACTGTTTGAAGGTTTACATGGTGTCTAATCCACCGGACAAAGGGACCTGCTTTCAGCATGGAGGTGCAGTAGTAGTTCCCGTGAAATCGAGTGGTCGTATCACATACCAAACCATCCAGAAGTGGGAAACCTGTAAGAACATAGGCATGAGCTGCTGAAAGCACAGCTGAAACTCCAGCTCAGAGGTGATAACTTTATAAGGATCAATCATCAACCTCCAGGAAGCAGTATGCACTGATGTTCCTCCATTAATTGAGATGTGACTGCTCTTTATATTCTTAACATGTTAAATTACATTGATTAATTTTTCAATGTTAAACCAACCTTACTTACCTAGGGTAAAAATCTACTTGCTCATAATGCATGACCTTTTTGATATATTGCTGCATTTGATTTGTTCATATTTTGTTAAGGATCTTTTTATGCAGAAGAGCTAACGTAGCAGATCTGAGATTGTTATCCTTAGAAGAGCCTGCTTGCAAGTTTGGCCTTTGGCCGGGATCTGGATTTGGGGAGTGTTCTACCCCCTATCTGATAAGAGTGACTCACAGTGCCTAAACCGTTTGTGTAAACAATCTGATTTATGCTGCACGTCTCCCTTCCTTCTTGTGGTCTGGAATTTTCATACATGTGGGCAGAAGGCGCTTATGGTACCAGCCTTAATAAAAATCCTGGGCACTGGGTCTCCCATGAACTTCCCAAGTAGACAATTTGTTTCCAGAGGAATTAAGAACATCCTTTGTGACTCTACTGGGAGAGGAATCCAGAAGTCTTGTGCTTGGTTTCTTCTAGATTTTGTCCCAAGCACTTTTTCCCTTTGCTGATTTTGTTTATATCCCTTCACTGTAATATATAACCATGATTAACTGAGTCCTGTGAGTGCCTCTAGCAAATCATTGAACCTGGGGTTGGTAATGGGGACCCCACAATAATTTGCATCTATGTTCACGAGGGATGTTGGTCTGCTCTTTTCTTTTCTTGTAAGGTCTCTGTCAGGTTTTGATGTCAGGTTACGCTGACCTCATGAAAAGAGTTTTTTTTTTTTTCCTCTCTTCCTCTGTTTTATGAAAGAGACCTGTATTATTTCTCCCTTAAAATTTGACTAGGAAGGAACAGGAGGGAATTTTCTGTGTATGATGGAAATGTTATTTATATCAATAGATTGTGTGCTACGTGGATATATGCATTGTCAAAACTCTTTGAATGGTGTATTTTAAATTTCATTTTTGTAAATTTTACCTTAAAAATAGGAACCATAAAAAATACTGAAATCTCATTAGATTTGCTTTTTACAGTGATATGGGTCAGTACTTCTGAAACTATCTCCTATTTATTCCAGGCTTGAACAAATTAACAAGTATATTGAGGATAATGGGAACCAGAGTTCTCACTGTTGGGAAAGGGAGTTAAAATGTGGATGAGGCGAGACTGGAATATACCTTGAGGTTTTGGATTTGGTGGTATCAATATAAACTCATGAAGCAATGACACCAGTAGCAAAAGCACACCTAGCACCCAGGACTTGATTTTTAATACCATTCTGCACAAAATGGAGGGAGGCGGGGCAAGATGGCAGACTGGTGAGCTGTATGTTTTAGTTACTCCTCCAGGAAAGTAGGTAGAAAGCCAGGAACTGCGTGGACTGGACACCACAGAGCAATCTGACTTTGGGCATACTTCATACAACACTCATGAAAACGTGGAACTGCTGAGATCAGCAAAATCTGTAAGTTTTTGCGGCCAGGGGACCCGCGCCCCTCCCTGCCGGGCTCAGTCCCGGGGGAGGAGGGGCTGTCAGCTCCGGGAAGGAGAAGGGAGAACTGCAGTGGCAGCCCTTATCGGAAACTCATTCTACTGATCCAAACTCCAACCATAGATAGACTGAGACCAGACACCAGAGAATCTGAGAGCAGCCAGCCCAGCAGAGAGGAGACAGGCATAGAAAAAAAAACAACACGAAAAACTCCAAAATAAAAGCGGAGGATTTTTGGAGTTCTGGTGAACATAGAAAGGGGAAAGGCCCTGAGGCGCATATGCAAATCCCAAAGAAAAGCTGATCTCTCTGCCCTGTGGACCTTTCCTTAATGGCCCTGGTTGCTTTGTCTCTTAGCATTTCAGTAACCCATTAGATCTCTGAGGAGGGCCCGTTTTTTTTTTTTTGTTTGTTTGTTTGTTTGTTTGTTTTAAATCCTTTTTTCTCTTTCTAAAACAATTACTCTAAGAAGCCCAATACAGAAAGCTTCAAAGACTTGCTATTTGGGCAGGTCAAGTCAAGAGCAGAACTAGGAGAGCTCTGAGACAAAACGCAATAATCCAGTGGCTAAGAAAATTCACTAAACACCACAACTTCCCAAGAAAAGGGGGGTGTCTGCTCACAGCCATCATCCTGGTGGACAGGAAACACTCCTGCCCATCGCCAGCCCCATAGCCCAGAACTGCCCCAGACAACCCAGTGTGATGGAAGTGCTTCAAATAACAGGCACACACCACAAAACTGGGCGTGGACATTAGCCTTCCCTGCAACCTCAGCTGATTGTCCCAGAGTTGGGAAGGTAGAGCAGTGTGAATTAACAAAGCCCCATTCAGCCATCATTTCAGCAGACTGGGAGCCTCCCTACACAGCCCAGCAGCCCAGAACTACCCTGGGGGGACGGCACTCACCTGTGACATAGCACAGTCATCCCTCAACAGAGGACCCGGGGTGCACGGCCTGGAAGAGGGGCCCACTTGCAAGTCTCAGGAGCCATAAGCCAATACCAAGGACTTGTGGGTCAGTGGCAGAGACAAACTGTGGCAGGACTGAACTGAAGGATTAGACTATTGCAGTAGCTTTAAAACTCTAGGGTCACCAGGGAGATCTAATTGTTAGAGCCACCCCCCCCTCCCTGACTGCCCAGAAACACGCCCCATATACAGGGCAGGCAACACCAACTTCACACGCAAGCTTGGTACACCAATTGGACCCCACAAGACTCACTTCCCCACTCACCAAAAAGGCTAAGCAGGGGAGAACTGGCTTGTGGAGAACAGGTGGCTTGTGGACGCCACCTGCTGGTTAGTTAGAGAAAGTGTACTCCACGAAGCTGTAGATCTGATAAATTGGAGATAAGGACTTCAATTGGTCTACAAATCCTAAAAGAACCCTATCAAGTTCAGCAAATGCCACGAGGCCAAAAACAACAGAAAATTATAAAGCATATGAAAAAACCAGACGACATGGATAACCCAAGCCCAAGCACCCAAATCAAAAGACCAGAAGAGACACAGCACCTAGAGCAGCTACTCAAAGAACTAAAGATGAACAATCAGACCATAGTATGGGAGATAAAGGAAATCAAGAAGACCCTAGAAGAGCATAAAGAAGACATTGCAAGACTAAATAAAAAAATGGATGATCTTATGGAAATTAAAGAAACTGTTGACCAAATTAAAAAGATTCTGGACACTCATAGTACAAGACTAGAGGAAGTTGAACAACGAATCAGTGACCTGGAAGATGACAGAATGGAAAATGAAAGCATAAAAGAAAGAATGGG
The DNA here is from genome assembly GCF_015220235.1 of Choloepus didactylus. Classification (NCBI taxonomy): domain Eukaryota; kingdom Metazoa; phylum Chordata; class Mammalia; order Pilosa; family Megalonychidae; genus Choloepus; species Choloepus didactylus. The sequence goes on along the minus strand of NC_051330.1, from coordinate 16,903,185 downwards.
GAAAAAAATTGAAAAAATTGAAATGGACCTCAGGGATATGATACATAATATGAAACGTCCAAATATAAGACTCATTGGTGTCCCAGAAGGGGAAGAAAAGGGTAAAGGTCTAGGAAGAGTATTCAAAGAAATTGTTGGGGAAAACTTCCCAAATCTCCTAAACAACATAAATACACAAATCATAAATGCTCAGCGAACTCCAAATAGAATAAATCCAAATAAACCCACTCCGAGACATATACTGATCACACTATCAAACACAGAAGAGAAGGAGCAAGTTCTGAAAGCAGCAAGAGAAAAGCAATTCACCACATACAAAGGAAACAGCATAAGACTAAGTAGTGACTACTCAGCAGCCACCATGGAGGCAAGAAGGCAGTGGCACGATATACTTAAAATTCTGAGTGAGAAAAATTTCCAGCCAAGAATACTTTATCCAGCAAAGCTCTCCTTCAAATTTGAGGGAGAGCTTAAATTTTTCACAGACAAACAAATGCTGAGAGAATTTGCTAACAAGAGACCTGCCCTACTGGAGATACTCAAGGGAACCCTACAGACAGAGAAACAAAGAAAGGACAGAGAGACTCGGAGAAAGGTTCAGTACTAAAGAGATTCGGTATGGGTACAATAAAGGATATTAATAGAGAGAGGGGAAAAATATGACAAACATAAACCAAAGGATAAGATGGCTGATTCAAGAAATGCCTTCATGGTTATAACATTGAATGTAAATGGATTAAACTCCCCAATTAAAAGATATAGATTAGCAGAATGGATCAAAAAAAACGAACCATCAATATGTTGCATACAAGAGACTCATCTTAGACACAGGGACACAAAGAAACTGAAAGTGAAAGGATGGAAAAAAATATTTCATGCAAGCTACAGCCAAAAGAAAGCAGGTGTAGCAATATTCATCTCAGATAAAATAGACTTCAAATGCAGGGATGTTTTCAGAGACAAAGAAGGCCACTACGTACTAATAAAAGGGGCAATTCAGCAAGAAGAAATAACAATCGTAAATGTCTATGCACCCAACCAAGGTGCCACAAAATACATGAGAGAAACACTGGCAAAACTAAAGGAAGCAATTGATGTTTCCACAATAATTGTGGGAAACTTCAACACATCACTCTCTCCTATAGATAGATCAACCAGACAGAAGACCAATAAGGAAACTGAAAACCTAAACAATCTGATAAATGAATTAGATTTAACAGACATATACAGGACATTACATCCCAAATCACCAGGATACACATACTTTTCTAGTGCTCATGGAACTTTCTCCAGAATAGATCATATGCTGGGACATAAAACAAGCCTCAATAAATTTAAAAAGATTGAAATTATTCAAAGCACATTCTCTGACCACAATGGAATACAATTAGAAGTCAATAACCATCAGAGACTTAGAAAATTCACAAATACCTGGAGGTTAAACAACACACTCCTAAACAATCAGTGGGTTAAAGAAGAAATAGCAAGAGAAATTGCTAAATATATAGAGACGAATGAAAATGAGAACACAACATACCAAAACCTATGGGATGCAGCAAAAGCAGTGCTAAGGGGGAAATTTATAGCACTAAACGCATATATTAAAAAGGAAGAAAGAGCCAAAATCAAAGAACTAATGGATCAACTGAAGAAGCTAGAAAATGAACAGCAAACTAATCCTAAACTAAGTAGAAGAAAAGAAATAACAAGGATTAAAGCAGAAATAAATGACATAGAGAACAAAAAAACAATAGAGAGGATAAATATCACCAAAAGTTGGTTCTTTGAGAAGATCAACAAGATTGACAAGCCCCTAGCTAGAATGACAAAATCCAAAAGAGAGAAGACCCATATAAACAAAATAATGAATGAAAAAGGCGACATAACTGCAGATCCTGAAGAAATTAAAAAAATTATAAGAGGATACTATGAACAACTGTATGGCAACAAACTGGATAATGTAGAGGAAATGGACAATTTCCTGGAAACATATGAACAACCTAGACTGACCAGAGAAGAAAAAGAAGACCTCAACCAACCCATCACAAGCAAAGAGATCCAATCAGTCATCAAAAATCTTCCCACAAATAAATGCCCAGGGCCAGATGGCTTCACAAGGGAATTCTACCAAACTTTCCAGAAAGAACTGACACCAATCTTACTCAAACTCTTTCAAAACATTGAAGAAAATGGAACACTACCTAACTCATTTTATGAAGCTAACATCAATCTAATACCAAAACCAGGCAAAGATGTTACAAAAAAGGAAAACTACCGGCCAATCTCCCTAATGAATATAGATGCAAAAATCCTCAACAAAATACTTGCAAATTGAATCCAAAGACACATTAAAAAAATCGTACACCATGACCAAGTGGGGTTTATTCCAGGCATGCAAGGATGGTTCAACATAAGAAAATCAATCAATGTATTACAACACATTAACAAGTCAAAAGGGAAAAATCAATTGATCATCTCAATAGATGCTGAAAAAGCATTTGACAAAATCCAACATCCCTTTTTGATAAAAACACTTCAAAAGGTAGGAATTGAAGGAAACTTCCTCAACATGATAAAGAGCATATATGAAAAACCCACAGCCAGCATAGTACTCAATGGTGAGAGACTGAAAGCCTTCCCTCTAAGATCAGGAACAAGACAAGGATGCCCGCTGTCACCACTGTTATTCAACATTGTGCTGGAAGTGCTAGCCAGGGCAATCCGGCAAGACAAAGAAATAAAAGGCATCCAAATTGGAAAAGAAGAAGTAAAACTGTCATTGTTTGCAGATAATATGATCTTATATCTAGAAAACCCTGAGAAATTGACGATATAGCTACTAGAGCTAATAAACAAATTTAGCAAAGTAGCGGGATACAAGGTTAATGCACATAAGTCAGTAATGTTTCTATATGCTAGAAATGAACAAACTGAAGAGACACTCAAGAAAAAGATACCATTTTCAATAGCAACTAAAAAAATCAAGTACCTAGGAATCAACTTAACCAAAGATGTAAAAGACCTATACAAAGAAAACTACATAACTCTACTAAAAGAAATAGAAAGGGACCTTAAAAGATGGAAAAATATTCCATGTTCATGGATAGGAAGGCTAAATGTCATTAAGATGTCAATTCTACCCAAACTCATCTACAGATTCAATGCAATCCCAATCAAAATTCCAACAACCTACTTTGCAGACTTGGAAAAGCTAGTTATCAAATTTATTTGGAAAGGGAAGATGCCTCGAATTGCTAAAGACACTCTAAAAAAGAAAAACAAAGTGGGAGGACTTACACTCCCTGACTTTGAAGCTTATTATAAAGCCACAGTTGCCAAAACAGCATGGTACTGGCACAAAGATAGACATATAGATCAATGGAATCGAATTGAGAATTCGGAGACAGACCCTCAGATCTATGGCCGACTGATCTTTGATAAGGCCCCCAAAGTCACTGAACTGAGTCATAATGGTCTTTTCAACAAATGGGGCTGGGAGAGTTGGATATCCATATCCAAAAGAATGAAAGAGGACCCCTACCTCACCCCCTACACAAAAATTAACTCAAAATGGACCAAAGATCTCAATATAAAAGAAAGTACCATAAAACTCCTAGAAGATAATGTAGGAAAACATCTTCAAGACCTTGTATTAGGCGGCCACTTCCTAGACTTTACACCCAAAGCACAAGCAACAAAAGAGAAAATAGATAAATGGGAACTCCTCAAGCTTAGAAGTTTCTGCACCTCAAAGGAATTTCTCAAAAAGGTAAAGAGGCAGCCAACTCAATGGGGAAAAAATTTTTGGAAACCATGTATCTGACAAAAGACTGATATCTTGCATATATAAAGAAATCCTACAACTCAATGACAATAGTACAGTCGGCCCAATTATAAAATGGGCAAAAGATATGAAAAGACAGTTCTCTGAAGAGGAAATACAAATGGCCAAGAAACACATGAAAAAATGTTCAGCTTCACTAGCTATTAAGAGATGCAAATTAAGACCACAATGAGATACCATCTAACAACGGTTAGAATGGCTGCCATTAAAGAAACAGGAAACTACAAATGCTGGGGGGGATGTGGAGAAATTGGAACTCTTATTCACTGTTGGTGGGACTGTATAATGGTTCAGCCACTCTGGAAGTCAGTCTGGCAGTTCCTTAGAAAACTAGATATAGAGTTACCATTCGATCCAGCGATTGCACTTCTCGGTATATACCCGGAAGATCGGAAAGCAGTGACACGAACAGATATCTGCACGCCAATGTTCATAGCAGTATTATTCACAATTGCCAAAAGATGGAAACAACCCAAATGTCCTTCAACAGATGAGTGGATAAATAAAATGTGGTATATACACACGATGGAATACTACGCGGCAGTAAGAAGGAACGATCTCGTGAAACATATGACAACATGGATGAACCTGGAAGACATAATGCTAAGCGAAATAAGCCAGGCACAAAAAGAGAAATATTATATGCTACCACTAATGTGAACTTTGAAAAATGTAAAACAAATGGCTGATAATGTAGAATGTAGGGGAATTAGCAATAGAGCGCAATTAAGGAAGGGGGAACAATAATCCAAGAAGAACAGATAAGCTATTTAACGTTCTGGGGATGCCCAGGAATGACTATGGTCTGTTAATGTCTGATGGATATAGTAGGAGCAAGTTCACAGAAATGTTGCTATATTAGGTAACTTTCTTGGGGTAAAGTAGGAACATGTTGGAAGTTAAGCAGTTATCTTAGGTTAGTTGTCTTTTTCTTACTCCCTTGTTATGGTCTCTTTGAAATGTTCTTTTATTGTATGTCTGTTTTCTTTTTAACTTTTTTTTCATACAGTTGATTTAAAAAAGAAGGGAAAGTTAAAAAAAAAAAACAAGGAAAAAAAAAAAGATGCAGTGCCACCTTGAGGAGCCTGTGGAGAATGCAGGGGTATTCGCCTACCCCACCTCCATGGTTGCTAACATGACCACAGACATAGGGGACTGGTGGTTGGATGGGTTGAGCCCTCTACCACAGGTTTTACCCTTGGGAAGACGGTTGCTGCAAAGGAGAGGCTAGGCCTCCCTATGGTTGTGCCTAAGAGCCTCCTCCCGAATGCCTCTTTGTTGCTCAGATGTGGCCCTGTCTCTCTAGCTAAGCCAACTTGAAAGGTGAAATCACTGCCCTCCCCCCTACGTGGGATCAGACACCAGCGTAGTGAAACTCCCTGGCAACGTGGAATATGACTCCCGGGGAGGAATGTAGACCTGGCATTGTGGGACAGAGAACATCTTCTTGACCAAAAGGGGGATGTGAAAGGAAATGAAATAAGCTTCAGTGGCAGAGAGAATCCAAAAGGAGCCGAGAGGTCACTCTGGTGGGCACTCTTACGTACACTTTAGACAACCCTTTTTAAGTTCTAAAGAATTGGGGTAGCTGGTGGTGAATACCTGAAACTATCAAACTACAACCCAGAACCCATGAATCTCAAAGACAGTTGTATAAAAATGTAGCTCATGAGGGGTGACAATGGGATTGGTAAAGCCATAAGGACCACACTCCACTTTGTCTAGTTTATGGATGGATGAGTAGAAAAATAGGGGAAGGAAACAAACAGACAAAGGTACCCAGTGTTCTTTTTTACTTCAATTGCTCTTTTTCACTCTAATTATTATTCTTGTTATTCTTGTGTGTGTGCTAATGAAGGTGTCAGGGATTGATTTGGGTGATGAATGTACAACTATGTAATGGTACTGTGAACAATTGAAAGTACGACTTGTTTTGTATGACTGCGTGGTATATGAATATATCTCAATAAAATGAAGATTAAAAAAAAAAAATACATAATGCTGAGCAAAATAAGCCAGGCACAAAAAGAGAGATGTTGTATGTTACCACTAATGCGAATTCTGTGAAAAATGTACAATGTTTTATACTGTAGAATGTAGGGGACCTAGAGATACCAATTAGTGGAGGGGGAATGATAATCTAATAAGAACAGATAAACTATGGAGGGTAATCTCAATGTTATGGGAATGCTCAGGAATGATTATGTTTTGTAAATTTTCTTGGATATAGTAAGATCATGTTGGAAGCAATAGAGTTATTTTAGGTTTTTTTTTCTCTTATTCCTTTGTTTTCTTAGGGGTTGTTAATTTTCTTGGGGTATGGTAGGAACATGTTGGAAGCAATGTAGTTATTTTAGATTATTTGTTTTTCTTACTCCTCTGTTTGGACATGGTTTATTAATTTTCTTGGGGTATGGTAGGAACAAATTGGAAGCAAAGTAGTTATTTTAGGTTATTTGTTTTCCTTAATCCATTGTTTGTTTGAAATGTTGTGGGGTTTTTTTGGTTTTTGTTTGCCTGTTTGTTTTTAATTTTTTGATTAACAAAGTTAAAAAATTGAAAAAAAATCAGTAGAAAAATGGGAGTAAAAACTAAATGACAAATAGGGTGGGATGGGGGGATGGTTTGGGTATTCTCTTTTCACTTTTATTTTTTATTCTTATTCTGATTCTTTCTGATGTAAGGAAAATGTTCAGAAATAGATTGTGGTGATGAACGCATAACTATACGATCATACTGTGAACAGTTGATTGTATACCATGGATGACTGTATGGTTGGTGAATATATTTCAATAAAACTGAATTAAAAAAAAAAATGAAGCATAACTCCTTGGGGAAATGACTTACTGCTGGTATCTTCCAGCCCTTACCTTACTTGACTCTTCAGCAGTGTTAAACATTACTGAACACTTTCTTCTTCTGCACTGTCTTCTGTTGGCTTTTCAGATCATATAACCTTTGTTTTCTTCCTACATCTATCATCACTCTTATGTCCCTTTTTAGGCTCATTCTTTTCAACCCACCTATTAAATAAATATAGGTGTTTCTCAACACTCAGTTCTAGGTCCTTTTCTCTTTGCATTTTACACCCTTTCCCCCTAATCTCATCAATGTCTGTGGCATTAATTAATGCATATATATGTAAATGACTCAACAGCCCTGCCTTCTACATAGAGCTTCAAATATCTCACTGCCTATTTGACATCTCCATTAGGATATTTCAAAGACAACCTAAACATAACATGTCTGAAACCAAATTTATGATCCCCCCCCCCAAACTGCTATCTCAATTAAAAGCACCCCATCCACCTAGTTCCACAAGCCAGAAACCAAGGAGCCGCCTTTCTGCTTTCCTCTGCTTCCCCCACCCATCCATTATCACTTGTGCCAGTTTGGATGTATTATGTCCCCCAAAACATCATGTTCTTTAATGCAATCTTGTGGGGACAGATGTATTAGTGTTGATTAGGTTGGAATCCTTAGATTAAGTTGTTTCCATGGAGATGTGAACCACTCAACTGTAGGTGATAATTCTGATTGAATTATTTCCATGGAGGTGTGGCCCTGCCCATTCAGCATGGGTCTTGATTTATTCACTGGAGTCCTATAAAAAAGCTTACAGATGGAAGGAGCTCACTGCTGCAGCAGAGAGAGACATTTTGAAGATGGCCATTGAAAGTAGACTTTTGCTACTACAGAGTTTGCCTGGGAGAAATACCCCCAGACGCCTATAGAGAAATGTCCTGGGAGAAAGCCATTCTGAAACACAACCTGTGAGCAAAGGAAGAAGATGCCAGCCACGTGCCTTCCCAGATAACAGAGGTGTTCCAGATGCCGTTGGCCCTTCTTCTGTGAAGGTACCTATTGTTGATGACTTAGCTTGGACACTTTTATGGCCTTAATTCTGTAACTTTGCAACCAAATAAACCCCCTTTATAAAAGCCAATCCGTTTCTGGTATTTTGTGTAATGGCAGCATTGGCAAACCGGAATATCACTAACTACTATTAATTATAATCTCTTCTGTATCTCTAGGGTCACATTTTTTTTCCATATCCATCCCTAATCTATCCAGTTAAATGGCCTCCGGTCTCACCCGGACTATGGGAATAATCTCCTAAATATTTTTCCTTCTTCCATTATTGGCCTTCTCCGTTCTATTTGGAACACAGCAGCCACTGTAATCTTTTCCAGATGAAAACTTGATCCTATTACTTCCCCAATTAAAAGCATTCATGGCATCCCCTTGCTCTTGAAGACCAAAATACTTCACATGGGTCACAAAGGCCCTGAATGGTCTTTGTCGCCCATGCATCCTTTCCATCTCATCCTAAACCATACTTCTCTCACCCTCTGTGGTCCAGACTTTAGGTCCTTACAAGCAAATGTAACTTCTTTCCAGACAGCTGTTGCACATGGGTCAGGTCTCACTTTTATAGCTGTGGAGGGATGAGTTTTCCTTTCTTCTGTTATTCTTTCTGGAGCCTAGTGCCTCCTAAAAGCTTAAAATAATAGGAATTTTTTTTTTTTTTTTTTGGTAGTGCAATCCAAGACAGAAAAGGGATACTGGAGATTTTTTTTTTTTTTAACCCCTTGAGGAACAGGCGATGGACATGGGAAGGTTGCCTATACAGTGCTGGGAATCTGATTGGTTTTCACATATCCTACCTGGAGGTGGATCTGCTCTGTGGACTTCCTTCCTCTGTTTTTCAGCCTGAGCTTCTGAAGCAATTCCTGCCTCTTCCTTCAAGAGAGAAAGGGAGCATGAGTAAGTGTCAACCCATGCAGAAGTTCATGTGCAAAAAGAGGTGAGAACTTGGGGCATCAGAGTAGAGAACAAAGTAGTTAAAACATCTGAGCAGCTGATGGAAGAAGGTGTAAGGGGACAGTCCCCATTTTCCAGAATTAAGGCATCTTTCTGTGAGTTGCCTGTGAGCTCAAAGCAAGGAGGATAGAATGGATAATCTATTCTGAAATTTGGTTAACATCTGCATTTCCCACTGGTCTGAAGGTTCTTTGAAGGTAAACAGAAACTGTGTGTGTTCCTATCATTAGATCCCTTGGGCTCAACATAGTAGGCACTCAAAAAAAATATTTATTGTCTGATAGCTAAAAAAATAATTTGATCTGCTCTCTTTCTTGAGGACATTGGCTTCTGTGGATACAAAATTTAATATAAGCAAGTAAGCATATTTAGCTAAAAAATTCCAATTTTATTTGTTACATTTAAATGTAGCAAAGGTGTGAAACATTATTTCCAATTATGAATAACCCTCAGCCTGAATATGCAACAAACTGATTTATCAAGGGGGAAACAAAATTATTTTTTAAAATTCTTAAAAGAATGTAAATATATATCAAAAATACTTTCTTATGGCATATTTTATTTTCAAATTCATGTATCTTTATATTTTAGAAATGTATCTTAAGTACAGTTCTGTTTTTTGATCCTATCTGAATTGAGAATCCCTTCCTTTTAAAGAGGAATTTAACCCATTCACTTTAAATAAAATAAGGGCTGTGATGATAGAATGCAAACAAGGATAAATAGGCTGATAGTGGTTTTGTATAGGAGATATGAGAAAGGGTGACTCGGTCGGAATGACCAGAGTGGAGAAAAGCCCCATTAGAATTGGAGAAAATAAAACATTATACAGTATTTTTAGAGAAGTAAGAGAAGTCTTCTACCATTAAATGCATACAAACAATCTAATCCTTGCTTTGGCATACACATGAAACGTGACTATAATTTTTATGCAAATACTACTAAATTTGCTTTAAAGATGTGTGTACATATTTGTGTGTGTTCTACTCTTTTTTAATCACACTAACTACTCAGAAGTGCTGTTATTTTATTAAATAATCAACATCTGACTTTAGTCAGGATTGAGTTTGATTTTAGCATTTAAAACAACCTCCCTTTCCTCACTCCCTCCACTTTGTCTTTGTTGTAATTTGGGAGGAAAAGACTACATACCTCACAGTTTATTGGGAGAGAAACATCACAAAATAAAGAAGAGCTATTCTAAATCCAGTGCCCCATAAAAGAAGAATTTATATTTACCCATGTCATTACCCTCACTGGAGATCTTTATTTCTTCATAAGACTTTGATCTATTGCCTATTGTCCTTTCCTTTCAACCTGAAGACCTCTCTTTACCACTGCTTGTAGGGAAGTCCAGTGGTGATGAACTCCTTCAGCTTTTGTTTATCAGGGAATGTCTTAATCTCTCCCTCATTTTTTAAAAAATTTTATAGAGATTGTTCACATATCATACAATTATACAAAGATCCGAAGTGCACAATCAATTGCCCACAGTACCATCATACAGCTGTGCATCTATCACCATAATTAATTTTTTTCCAATTTTTAGAATATTTTCATTACTCCAGAAAAGAAATAAAGACAAAAAAGAAAACTTAGTTCCTCCCTTATCCCTAACCACCCCCCCCTCCATTATTGACTCATAGTATTGGTATAGTATATTTGTTACTGTTGATGAAAGAATGTTAAAATACTGTTAACTGTAGTACATAGTTTGCAATAGGTATATTTTTCCCTATATACCCCTCCATTTTTAGCTTCTAGTTATAGTGTCAAACACTTGTTCTAGTTTATGAAAGAGATTTCTAATATTTGTAGTTAATCATGGACATTGTCCACCACAAGACTCACTGTTTTATACATTCCCATCTTTTAACCTCCAACTTTCCTTCTGGTAACATAAATGATTCTAAGCTTCCCCTTTCCACCACATTCACACACCATTCAATACTATTAGTTTTTCTCACAATAACATGCTGCCATCACATCTGTCCACTTCCACTTAGGTTCAACCTAGTTGAATGTTCTACTCATAATAAGTAACCACACCCCATTCCTTAGCCTCATTCTATATCCTGTTAACTTATATTTCATGTCTATGTGTTTACATATTATAATTAGTTCATATCAGTGAGACCATACAATATTTGTCCTTATGTGTCTGACTTATTTCACTCAATATAATGCCTCTAGGTTTCTTCATCAACCCGTTTTTTTTTTTGATAGTTTTGTTCACGCACTATACTTTCCATCCTAAGTAAACAATCAATGATTCCCTGTATAGTTACAAATTTATGTATTCACCACCATCACCACTGTCTATATAAGGACATCTCCATTTCTACCACAAAGAAGGAGGAAGAGTCAAAGAAGGTAGAGAGACAAAAGAAAAAGAAAAAGAAAGAAAAAAATCATCACAGCTAAAAAGCAACAAAGTGAAAGATAGAATTAAATTAAAGTAGAATAAAAAAGAGTTAGATAACATCACCAATGCCTCCCCTCATGTCCCCCTCTTATAGGCATTTAGCTTTGGTATATTGCCTTTGTTACATTAAAGGAAGCATAATACAAAGTTTCTGTTAACTTTTCTCTAGTTTGCATTGATTGTATTTTTTCCCCAATATCACCCTATTTTTAACACCTTGCAAGGTTGACATTCATTTGTTCTCCCTCATGTAAACACATATCTGTACATTTTATCACAATTGCTGAACACTATAGGTTTCATTGAGTTATAGAGTCCCAGTCTTTATCTTTCCTCTTTCCTTCTGGTGCCCCACATTCTCCTAACCTTCCTCTTTCAACCATACTCACAGTCATCTTTGTTCAGTGTACACACATTGCTGGGCTACCACCACCCAAAATTGTGTTCCAAACCTTTCACTCCTGTCTTTTCCTATGTGTCTGTAGTGCTCCCTTTAGTGTTTCCTATAGAGCAGGTATCTTGTTCACAAATACTCTCACTGTCTGTTCGTCAGAGAGTTTTTTAAATTCTCCCTCATATTTGAAGGACAGTTTTGCCAGATATAGGATGCTGGGTTGGTGGTTTTTCTCTTTCAGTATCTCAATTATATCATACCACTTCCTTCTTGCCACCGTGGTTTCTACTGAGAAATCTGCACATAGTTTTATCAAGCTTCCTTTGTATGTGATGGATCACTTTTCTCTTGCTGCTTTCAGGATTCTCTCTTTGTCTTTGATGTTTGATAATCTGATTATTAAGTGTCTTGGTGTAAATATGTTCAGATCTATTCTGTTTGGGGTGTGCTGTGCTTCTTGGATCTGTAATTTTATGTCTTTCATAAGAGATGGGAAATTTTCATTGATTATTGTCTCTGTTATTGCTTCTGCCCCTTTTCCCTCCTCTTCTCCTTATGGGACACCCATGACACGTACATTCATACATTTCATGTTGTCACTCAATTCCCAGAGATGTTGCTAATATTTTTCCATTCTTTTCCCTATCTGTTCTTTTGTGTGTAGGATTTCAGGTGTCTTAATCTCCAGTTCCTGAGTGTTATCTTATGCCTCTTGAGATCTGCTGTTGTATGTCTACATTGTGTCTTTCGTCTCTTGTGTTGTGCCTTTCATTTCCATAGATTCTGCCAAGTTGTTTCTTCAAACTTTTTATCTCTACCTTATGTTTGCCCAGTGTTTTCTTTATAGCCTTTGTCTCTTTTGTTATATCTTCCCTGAACTTTATCATATCTCTTTGAAAATCTTTAATAGATTGTTCCATTGAAGTGAAACAATATCTCAACTGTATCTTGATTGAGGTGTAAGTTTCTTCCTTTGACTGGGCCATATCTTCATTTTTCCTACTATAGATTGTAGTTTTCTGTTGTCTAGGCATCTGGTTTCCTTGGATACCCCAATCATATTTTCCTAGACCAGCATGGGCTCAGGTCTCAGAATGGGGTTATATTCAGGGTGTGTCTTAGAGGAATGACAGACTTTTCTGTCAGGTTTCAGTCACTGTACTTTTCTTAACCTGCCCAGCTGGTGGCACCTGTCAGCCTGTCACTCTCAACTGGTGTAAGGAGATGAGACCCCTTCAGTTTCAGTTTTGGTTGTTTTTCCCCAGGCTCTGGGGTCTGGTTCTGAAGGAAAAGCTGTGCCCTACCTCCGTAGTCTTAGGGAAGATACACCCCCTAGGAATTTAACATCTGCATTTAATAGTCTCTCTGATTCTATTATCTCCACCCTTGTCTGGGTCAGAGCACTGGGAACTGAAAATGGCTGCAGCTCTCTCCACTGAGCCCCTCAGGTTGAGAGAGAGAAAAAGGGACAGAAAACTCCCTTCTGGAGCCAGTACACAGCCCCCCAGTTTCACTCATTGGCCAGAAGTAATACCTGATCTTTTGGGCTCCCCCTTCCAGTACAGATGAGTCTTCTAGTTCTTTAAGGTCAGTCATCACTAAAATCCTCTGTCTGCTTGTTGGGGGGTTGTAGCTTGTATTCAGAAGTCCACATTTGTCAATTAAATTCCCAGTTGGAGCTAAGCTGAGCTATATTAGCTTTCTCAGAGAGTGCCCCTAGTTTCTACCACAGTGAGGTTTTGCAGCAAAGCCTGCCATGGGGGAGGAAGCTCTCGGCATGGTTCTGCAGCTTTTACTTGCAGATTCTAGGCTGTGATCTTGGGCATTCCTCCCTATCCAGGTTGGTGTACGATGTGTGGACAGTCATGGTTGTCCCCCAGCAATTATTCCAGATTATTTACTAGTTGTTACCTGTTGTTTATTAGTTGTTCCAGGGAATTGACTAAATTCCACTCCTCTCTATGCCACCATCTTGCCCCTCCTCCTCCCTCATTTTTGAAAGACAATTTTGCTGAATATGGAATTCATGGTTGGCAATTTTTTTGCTTTTAGCACTTTATGTCATCCCACTGCCTTTATGCCTCCATGGCTTCTAATAAGACATTGGAACTTGATCTATTTGGGGCTCCCTTTTATGTGACACTTGCTCTCTTCTGGTTTTCAGAATTCCGTTTATTTCTGGCATTCAGCAATTTGATTATAATATGTAGCAGCATGGGTCTATTTGGGTTTATCCTGTGTGGAGTTCATTGAGCATCTTGGATGTGTATTATCATGTCTTTCATTAAATTTGGGAAGTTTTCAGTCATTATTTCCTTGAATATTCTCTCTGCCCCTTTCTTTCCTTTTTCTCCTCCTTCTAGGTCTCCCACAATGTATATATTGGTATGCTTGATGGTGTCCCACAAGTTCCTCAGGCTCTGTTCAATTTTCTTCATTCTTCCTTTCCTCTGTTCCACAGTCTAGATGATTTCAATTGTTTTATGTTTAAGTTCACTGATTCTTTTTTCTACCAGCTCCAATCTGCTGTCAAACCCCTCTACAGAATTTTAGATTTCTGTTATTGTTGCTGTTTTAATTTGCTAAGAAGCTCAAATCAGATACGATGAAATGTATTGGCTTTAACAGTGGGAATTTATTTTCTTACAAGCTTAGAGTTTTGGGGCTAAGAAAAATGTCCAAATGGAGGCATCATCAGGTAATGCTTTCTTCCTTAAGACTGGCTGTCTGTGATCTTTGGCTCGTCTGTCATATTGCAAGGCACATGGTGATGTCTTCTGGTCTCTCCCTTCTTTTCTGAGTTCCCTTTCTTTCAGCTTCTTCCATGGCTTTTTCTCTGTGTATTTATCCCATTTAAAAAGGACTCCAGTAAGAAGATTAAGATCCACCCTGAGCCACAATTTAACTGAGTAACCTCATCAAAAGATCATACTTACAGTAACTTACACCAACAGAATGGATTAGCTTTAAGAACATGCTTTTCTGGGATATACAGTTTCAAATCACCAAGGTAGTCTTAAGCTCTTTTGGTTCCTTTGCATAATTTCCATCTCTATATTGATATTTTCTGTGTGTTCATCTATCATTTTTCCTGATTTTATTTACTTCTTTGCCTATGTTTTTCCCTGGTTCTTTGAGCATATTTAGGACAATTTTAAATCCAATTAAATTCCAGTGACCTGAAGACCGTCCCCTGTACTATCTGGCTCAAGTATCTTGATTGGAACATAAACAGATGGAAAATGAAAAGGAAAAACAGAACTTACCAAGTATTCCAGTCTGTATTTTAACATTTTAATGTACATATTGTGGCCTATACATACATATTAATGGGTTTGATAAATCATGATCTATGATACATAAACTGCTCTCCTTAACCGAAGGTGAGGTTCATCCTGCTTCTGGTGCATTCACCACTTGGGGCTAAGAATCTCTCAAGCGAAAGCCTTTCCCACAGCATTCTTAATTAACTTTCCTCCTATGCAGGTTGGCAATACCACAAAATGCCCCTTCCCAGAGTATTTTGGAAATTACATTCCCAGTGAGAAATGAGAAATGCAGACCCACAAGGAGCTGGAAAGGAAATCAGGAGACAATAGCTTGCTCAACTTCATGAGCTGGAAAGGGAGAAGGAGTGTATAATTTCAGAAATAACATTTTTAAAACTGGGAAGGGAAGGCTCAGAGTTGTTGTTTTGGGTTCCAGACTCAGCCCTGAGCTTCTGGTATAACAAGCCCTGAGAGACATAGTGTGTGACATAGAAGCATGATGCTAGTGTTTCCAATTTTTCTCCTGGTAGCCAACTGTTTGAACAATTCCAAGACTGGACTTATGTTTGCAGGACTTACAGAGCTTTGCCGTTTGGCTGAGAGAGGAAGTTTTTAGAAAGTGAGTGTTTCAGTGCCTCCAAAAGAGGAAGAAGAGGCCCACACCAGAGTTTGGGAAAGCATCTATCCTGCTACAGATCTGAGATCTGTTGCCACTGTGAGAAAGGGGGTGACCAGAGACGGAAGGAACTATGTTTGTGAGGGACTTTGAGCCTCAGAGCAGTTTCATGGCCCAGGTGGCCAGACAACGTGGAGCATTTGAGAGTCCAGCCTCCTTCTCCCTCCCCTCCAAAGCACCAGGACCGGAGCTCTGGTGCCCTGAAGAGCTGCCCACGGCCCAGAGCAGGTGGCGGAGGGGTGGAAACACCTGACGAGCCCGGCGCAGATCAACTTGGCAGGCTTGTTTCTGAGTGTGTGGGAGGCACTGCCACTGTGGGGAAGCCTATAAAGTGGTAGTAGACAGTGGTGAAGTCCTGACTTAGCAGGTAAGAGCTAAAAGTCCTCGAAGCTCTTATAGTTTAGCCATAAAAGCTCAAATGCTGTCATTTGCTCCCAAAGGCTGGTGAGGTCTAGAACATTCCATTTACAACCTTGTATCAAAAACAGCCTTGAGAGCTCATGTACTAGATCCTGTCAAGATGGAAAAGAACTATATTTATTCCCAAACAAAACCAATAATAATAACAACAATAAAAATAGGCATGCATCTCAAAGGAAACCTGTCGTAGGGACAAGCGGGAAGTGGGGGTTCTTTTAAACAGCCTTCCACTCCTTGCTGCCACAAAGTCCCAAGAATTTCCTTTGAGTCACTGAAAAGTGGAGAATTGTAAGGCCTGCTTCCCCATGCCCACAAGCCTTGCCTGAAACCCCACTCTCAAAAAATCTTTAAAAGCAAAAAATCAAGGAAAATAACTCAGTTGCACCCTGGTTTGGGCAAGACACTCCCAACATTTGCCAAGGGAAGACTTTCTTTCCTGTACCAGTTTTAGAGAGCAAGGAGGGAAAATGGACTCTTCCTTCATTGTGATATCAAAACGTCTTTCTCCAGGCACAGCTGCAGGACCGCTTTTTTTTTTTTTTTTTTCAATTTAAAAATTTTTATTTGCACAGTTTATTGTAGCCTAAGAAGTTCAGCAAGGTTTCAAGACAGGAGAGATGACTTCACTACTTGATTACAATGAATATAATCTTTAGGATGTTGTTTACTTTGTGCAATAACTATATGAAAATACTTTTATTCTACCTATACATAGCTCAAGATAAAGGTATAACTTCTGGAGTTGAGGAACTGATGGTGCAGAGAGAGAGAAGTTTTAATAAGGAAATAAGCTCTTTGATATGTGTATATACAAAGGCATATAGATATACACAAAACACCCACCCCCCGTATACTGTACAGATTGGCACAGACTCTACTAAGAGAATACTATTAATTAAGAAGTTTTAGGATTTAAGTCATTCTTGGCATTTTAATCTAGAAAGGTGCTTAGGCAATTTAGAACTTAGGTCTTGGCATATCTGAATCATTTGTGTATTTTAATTATAGAATTGTGTTTTTAAAAAGACCCAGACCAACTTTTCCCTAAATAGTAACCCAAAAAGACACCATAGTTACCAAATGAAAAACACGATAGTTATTTTGTATTAAATCAGAAAGGGTACTTAAAGAGATAGGGCAACTTGGAAAATAAAGACTTCAGAGTCCGTTATTCCAAGTTAAGAGCATTTTAGTTATTAGCAGTGGTTACCAAATAAGCTCAAGGTAAATCTCTTCAAGGAGCTGCTCATAATTTGCTTTGTTGAGAAGAGACGAGGAACTGTTTGATTATCCCACTATAAGATGATGCAAGTCTTTATATCCTTGAAAGGGTTTTCTGAAGTTGGAATCCCTATCAGCAAAGGGTCACTTCTGGCATGCTCCTCACAGTAGGACATGAGGTCCGCAGATGCCTTTGAAACCTTTATTCTTTCAATGGAGGCTTCCAATCTTAACTGCTGCACAGTTCTCTTTGCCTGGGCTATGTTGTTGGTGCTTGCTGTTTTGCTGGACATCTTCAATGATTGTTTTCACCCGCAATCAGTAAGACTTTGTGGGGCTCAATGTTTCACGTTTTAAATGGTGGAATGAATCAGTGCGCCGCCCCTGCTAACACCGCAGCCGCCGAGGACTCGGTCTCTAAGGGCTCCTGGAGACGGCTCCGACCTCTCCTCCTCGGCTCGCTTCTCCCTGCAGGACTGCTTTTTATTCTACATGCTACAGCCCTTCCATTTCTTTCACTTTCAGTTCTGTTCAGGACATGGCATAAAAGCTTTCCAACATACTTCTTTGTAACCCTACTTCAAAACAGACTAATAAAAAGCAGACATCGAAATAACGAAATGTGAGATTTATTAAACTGCTTCATTTCAATTCCATTTCATTATTCATATTTGAAACCTTATCTTTTAAAAATTTTTATTGTGGTAAAATAGGTATAATGAAAAATTTGCCATTTTTACCATTTTAAGTGCATAATTCAGCAGCATTAATTACATTTACATAGTTGCTCAACCATCACCACTGTCTATTTCCAAAACTTTTTCATCACCCTGAACAGAAACTCTGAACCCATTAAGCAAACTCTCCATTCTCCCCTCCCCTCAGCCCCTAGTAACCTGTCATTTACTTTCTGCCTCTCTGAACTTACTTCTTCCAGATATGTCTTATTAGTGGAATCATATAATGCTTGCCCCTTTGTGTCTGGTTGATTTCACTCAACATGATGTCTTCAAGGTTCATCCACGTTGCAGCATGTATCAGAACTTCATTCCTTTTTATGGCTGAATAGTGTTCTATTGTGTGCGTATATACCACAATTTGTTTATCGATTCATCTATTGATGGGTTGTTTCTACCTTTTGGCTACTGTGCATAATGCTGTGAAATCTTATTTTTGGCAGAAGGAGGGAAAAGGTGGTAGAAGATCAGGGATGGCAGAAATGCCAAAGTCTTATCTAGTTGAGTCAGGAGACATTGTCCACAGTTTCTAGCACAAGAAATAGAGATCTAATAATTTTATTTAAACACAGAAGTATTAAAAATTATACTGTCATGATAATATACTTGGAGGATTGTGGGAAAAGACTGCCTATCCTATACAGCATGGATTTTATCTAGGGTTGCTAACCAAGAAAACATGAGGAGGCTTATTACTTCATTTTATGACAGTAACTTCCAGTAGGATTGAAAACTGAAATCATTACAAAATAGTCAGCTCTAAGAAGCAGAACTGGGAATGGGGAAGATTTTTGCTTTTCCATATTTGTTTCTGTATTTTTTTTTCATGGGCATGTATTACTTTGATTAATTTTTTTGGAATGAAAGAGTCCAACTGTAAAATGAATTTTCCAGGCAGAGTTGGAAGGGACCCAAGGAGGCAGTGTAGAGCCAGGGAATCTGGGTGCCCTCTGGGTGCCCTCTGGGTGTCAGACATCTGCTCCGAGGAAGGACAACTTGTAATGGCTGAAGAGCTCTTGGAAGATTGTTGTTGTCAAAGAGCTCCTGGTTGCACTTGTGCCCGAGGACCCACGTTTCATAAAGCCACCTTTGGCAGCACCACGACACATCCATGCCCAGCCTGGGTTTGGATCACAAATCTGTGCAGACAGGAAATAAAGAGGGAATGGAAGCATTGACGAAAGCAGCGCTTAAATCATCTGGGGTGCTTTTTATCCAGGAATAGATTTGCTGATTATATAAAACGGCTCCCGATTTCATTTGAAAAGTTACCACTAGCATGAGTATTGGCAGGATACTCACATGGACTTGTAAAACAGCCAGCAAACACTGGGGTGTTTTTGGAGTTGGGAAGGCTTTTAAAATTTGTTCTGAAAGAGGTAGAGGGCAGAGGAGTCATTTCCATCCAGTTTCTCTCTCTCTCTCTTCATTTTGAATTCATTTCAAAGATGGGTTTTGGAAAGCAATGATAATTCTTTGGGGGCTATACAGCTGTTCTATCAAAGACAAAATGTAATGAGACCTTTACTAGGCACTGGGGAAGACTGTGCTTGGAAATGCAGGGTGCTCTCTGTCATGCAACACTTTTAGGGGTGGAAATCCTATTTTCTATGTACTCGACCAACTGACTCAAGAATTCAGGTTGTAGCCATTTACCACATTTATTGCAGAAGCAATAGGGATGTTCTTTCCCAAGCCAGGCTTGGTCCAGGGGTCGTTCTTTGGAATTCTGCCCCAGTCTCTCTTGAGCAGGTATAAATTAATTTGTGAACGTAGTGTCAAGAGCTTGAGAAATTGATAGTTGATTTTGATAAAGACAAATAAGGGGCAAATATAGAGAGTACATAGAATCCTGACTTGGGGATCAGAGAATCCCAACTCTGTTTCTTATTGGTTTATCTGTTTTTGTCTGAGCTTGGGTCTCTGAAAAGGAAGAGAAAAGCAGTGTGAGCAGGTAAAAATGCTGTAGGCTTCAGAATTTGACAGACTTGCCTTCAAATTTTGGCTACGCTACTCTTTGTGTGAGTTTAATCTCTCCTAATCTTAGTTTGCTCTATTAAAAATCGCTCGACAGATGAATGGATAAACAAAATGTAGTATATTTGTATAATAGAATAATATTCAGAAATAAAAAGAAGTGAAATGCTGGTACATGTTACAATGTGGATGAACCTGGAGTGAAATAAGCCAGACACAAATATTGTATGATTTATTTTATATGAAAATACTTAGAATAAGCAAGTTCACAAAGACAGAAAGGAGAATAGTGGTTAACAGGGCTGGGATGAGGGATAAAATGGTTAACAGGGCTGGGATGAGTTATTGCTAAATAAGCATGGATTTTCGTTTGGGATGGTGAAATTGTCTGGAAATAGAGAGTGGTAAAAGTTACATAGTATTGTCAATGTACTTAATGTCAAAGAATTATTCACTTAAAATGGTTAAAATTATTTTTATGCTATGTATATTTTTCTACAATTAAAAGTAAGCAATTTTTTAAATGGGTATAATAGATTAAATGAGATGAAGTGTGTGAAAATGTCTGGGACATTCTAGTTTCTATTCCACCAAAAAGGTAAGGGCTGAGGAAGAAAAATAAAATAAAATAAAATAAAATAAAATAAAATAAAATAAAATAAAATAAAATTCTGCCTACCGTAATGAAATAGGAGAAAGAGTGAGGGAAGGCAGGGAGAACTGTGAGTAAGAGAAAATGACAAATTTGGGGACATGAACTACTGTGAAGGCTCTGAGTTGCTCCCAGTTTGAGAAAAAGCAAACTTTGATGAACTTGGAGCCCTTATATCTTTTGGGAAACATTTGCTACTACAGCCACTACAATTCTAATATTCATGATAACTGAAGCTGTGGGGTAGTTGAGAATGCCCAAGAAGAGTTTGTAGAAGGAGAAGAGAAGAGAGCTCTGGACATAACTTTGAGGACTGCCCATATTGAAGGTGAGGACAGAGGAAGAGAAGCCAAGAGGTCAAAGGAGTGACCTTCAGGGATCTAATGGAAGTCCAAGGAAGGAAGTGATTTAGGAAGGAGGAAGACTTCAGTGACATCAAAGGCTGTTGGAAGTCCAAAAAGAACTGAATATAACCATTATATTTAGCCCAAAGGAGATTTTTAGTGATCTTGTCAAATAGTTTCAGCAATGGCTCAGGAGTAAGAGGCAGAAAATGCAGACAACTTGGGAAGGTGGGAGGTGGAAAGTGCCAGAGGAGAAACGTGGTGGTAGGAAGGCATGTTTCTTCCTTCTTTCCTTCCTCCTCTTTTTCCTTCATTCCTCTTTTGCTCCCCTCCCTTATTTTCCTCCTTCAGGTAGAAAGACCTAAGCACATTTAAATTCTAATGAGAAAGAGAAATTGAAGATACAGATGAATGTTTTCCAGAGCTCTTATCTACTGCCCAGACCAATCTCCCATATAAGCAGTTGTTGACCAAGTGGCTCCATGTAGGAACATCCCCTGGGTACATGAAGTCTAAATGGATTTTCTTAACCCCAGCCCCAGTCTCTGGCTTCTCTTATCCTTCTGGCTGGTACAACCATCCATTCTCCCAGTGCCTCAAGTTGGAAACCTGTGGGTCACCCTAGATTCCACCTTCTCCCAGCCCACCCCAGAGTCCTATCTATACCACCTCCTCTGCACCCTCACATCCCTCACTTACCTTCACCCCTGCTGTCACTCCTTAGCTGAGAGCCTCACTTTCTCTCATCTAGACCACTGAAAGAGAGTCTCTGAAATGGCCACCTTGTCTCTAGTCTCATCTACCTAAGATCTTTCCCCAATTCAGCAACCTCCTCTTTCAAAGGACCTCCTTTGATTCTGAATCCCAGCTCTAGGAAAAGTTCTGCAGCCTCCCAAGTGTCTGATGTGGCTTTCTTGTCTTTAGCTTTGAAGCATTCCTGAGTCTGGAACGTACCTCTTATCCCCATATCTCAGACCCAACCCATGACTACATCTGAATCCTTTTCTGATTTGTTTTAGTCTCCTGCTCTCAGAGGGAACTGAGCAGTCCTTTCATATGTCCCCAGTGTTTCATGTCTCTCTGCCCCTTCTCCTTAGTGAGTAAGCTCTTTAAAGGCTGGGATAGTATCTTATTAATCTCTGTACCTCCAGCATCTGGCCCAATAGCAGAAACTCAATGAATGGATAAATGAATGAATGAACAAAAGAAAATGAAGAAAGAGCTAAATGGCAAGATTTGTAGCACTGATTCCTCACATATACAACCATCTGGTGTGGTTTAAACAATAAACATTCATCGTCTCATGGTTTCATTAGCTAGAAGTCCAAAATAAAAGTGTCTGTGAGATTATGCTTTTTTCCAAGAGTCTGTGGCATTCTGGTACTGGCTGCCGGCAATCCTTGGGGTTCCTTGGCTTGCATCTCTGCCTCTCATCACATGACGTCCTCTCCTTTGTCACTTCTTTGGCTTCTGGGTCCTCTTCATAAGGCCTCCAGTTTCTGGATCAAGATCCAATTCATTCAGTTGGGTCTCACCATAACTAAAAAAATATCTTTAAGAGGTCCTGCTTACAATGGGTTCACACCAACAGGGCATGAGACTAAGAACATGACTAAATTGAGGCACATAATTCAATCTACCAGGAACTGTAACTGGATTAAAGTCCAGTCTTGCTTCCTCTTGGGGCTTCTCTCCTTTAAGGAAAGGCAAGTCACATTATTTTCTAGTATCCTCTGGATGATGAGCTTCAAACCTGTATGCTTCAAAATTTTAAGTTTGAGATTTTGGGACAGAAACTTAGAGTGTGTCTGTACATGTATTCTAGACTCATTTTGTATCTTTTGTTTAAAAGATACATTTGAAGAAACTTTATCGTCAAAAAGAAATCTGTCTAAGTGTGATTGTGAAAACCTTGTGGATCGCACTCCCTTTATCCAGTGTATGGATGGATGAGTAGAAAAATGGGGACAAAAACTAAATGAAAAATAGGGTGGGATGGGGGGTATGATTTGGGTGTTCTTTTTGATTTTTATTTTTTATTCTTATTCTGATTCTTTCTGGTATAAGGAAAATGTTCAAAAATAGATTAGGGTGTAATGAATGTACAACTATGTAATGGTACTGGGAACAATCAAATGTACAATTTGTTTTGTATGACTGCATGGTATGTGAATATATCTCAAT
Source organism: Choloepus didactylus (assembly GCF_015220235.1). Classification (NCBI taxonomy): domain Eukaryota; kingdom Metazoa; phylum Chordata; class Mammalia; order Pilosa; family Megalonychidae; genus Choloepus; species Choloepus didactylus. Next base: position 16,880,218 of record NC_051330.1, on the reverse strand, counting down.
AAAATGAATAATAAAAAAAGATTAGGGTGATGAATGCACAATTATATGATGGCACTGTGAACAGTTGATTGTACACCATGGCTGATTGTATGGTATGTGAATATATCTCAATAAAACTGAATTTTTTAAAAAAGAAATCTGTCTAGTTGATTTCTACAGGTGAGTTTTTACAATGCTAAATTATCTTCCTTTACTATCTTCATACTTTGCTCTATCCACCACGTGACATTTCAGAGGCTGCAGTATGAGCAGGAGGTGTTGCCCAACTGTTCATTTGTACAATATCTGTAACAGTTTCTATTAGTCTAGTTCATTAGGATTGTTTTTCTGGATTATGAAACTTGTATTTAAAAAACTCAGCTTCATATTTTTTCCTAACCAAGTTTCCTAAATATTTGGATTGGTATCACAAACAAGGGATGTGTCATCTGAAAAATCGTCCTTAGTACTATAGTTCTCAAGCATTTGCGTCATTTCTCATCTGAGGATTATGTTTGTTCCTGCAGATAGAACATCTGCAAAAAGTTGTCTGATGCTCTCTGATGGAAATTTCACAGTCATAAAATATCCAAGTGGAAGGATTTTCTTTTTTAAAATCAGTTTGTCTAACACTGTATCTGGGGTATAAAATACACACCATTGAACAAATATCTGCTGACATGCATACTTTTAGAACTTTTAGATCATGTCTATATAATACCCACAGGGGCAATAAGACATAAATCAGCAGTTCACCTGCCAAGTTTCCTTCGTGAACTTGTTGTGCTAGCATCACCAGCTCATGACAGGCAGATCAGAAGCACATCAGAAAACGTCAGTGGAGCAATAATTAGCAACTGCGTCAGGCATCTGGGCCCATTTTGTTAATGTGAGATCATAGCTTTCTTCTCCAGCATGAAAAGAAGGAACAGTTTCTGGAAACCATAGAGGTTCTAATTTATTTTTCCCACTTGTTTATGGGGGAAGGTATTATTAGACCAAAACTTAAAAAAAATAAAAATATATTCAGAATATGAATATTCTAAAGTGATAACTAAATGAGTCATAGGGTTTCCCTGAAAATGACTCAGCTAACTAATTAATTATTTATAGAATGTCTAGTGATTTGTCTAGCACTATACTGGGCATTTTGCATATAAAAGAAATACGTAATTCAGTCTCTGCTGTCAATAAGAAGATTAAGAAGATAACAATTTGCATGAAGCAACTGGATGAAGAGTACCTCTCTGTATGTTATTGAATACTAGGTAGTGTGGCATGGGCATAAACACTTTAGGAGTTAAGAGAAACAAGTAGAGTTTAGAAAAGAGAAATGAGGGAGGTGGGATTGAGTGCAACTTGTACACAGAAAGAATTTTAAAAAATAGTTAACATTGATTGAGCCCTTCTTTGTGTCTCCTACCATGCTTACAGTATTTCATTTATTTCTCCCTATAGTTGCATGGGGGAAAAACTGTTGTTTATCCTATTTACTAAAGAGAAAACTGAGACTAGAAGAGAATAAGTGATTTGTCTAAGACCACTTAGCAAAGAAGAGGAGGAATTCCAGAGCAAGCTTGAGAATTTGATCTTGTAAGCACTTTGCTACCATCACTGGCTATCCTTAAATAAAAGACATGGGTGTAGATATGAATAGGAATATAAATGCATACATGTATATTAGATGTAGTCTAGAGGACAGGGATAAGAGAGAGACTTTAAGATTAAAGAGAAGGATTAAACTAAAAATGGGAATTGGCATGGGCTTGAGGGAGGATGATGAAGATGCTTGGTTAATTGGAAAGGGAGACTTACCTTGGGAAGGATTAGATAATAAGGGGAGGTTATGGAACACCCCAGCGGAAAAGCCAGTGTTGGCACGCAGCAAGATGATTTGGTTGGTCTGAAGCTGAGATTCAGGTGTCTACTGGCTGCTCAAATGGATGACCACCATGATTTGTCCATGTGTTTTGGACAGAAAGATTCTCTTTAACTGCAACAAAAGATTTAGGGACACCAAGAGAAGTCCAGGGATGGCCTGTTTGACTGGAGCCCAGGAGAACTGTGTGAAAGAACTCGAGCCCTGACTGCCCTGGGGTTCAGACACACGCAGACCTGAGTATCGATAAACTGGAGGTGGGGAGCGATGGAAACGTTTGCTATGGCTCCAAGGAGAGCTGCAACTTGCATTCAATGAACAGAGGTCCCCAAGTAGGTGTGTGCTAGTGGGCATGAGTCACTATTGAGTATTTGCAAGATTCCTGCACTAGGTAACCCTGGCTATTCTAGTAATACAGTTTCAAACAAGACATACCCTAGTTCAAGCCAATCACTTCAGCTAGTCCCTAACCAGAGAAACAGTGATTTCTTCTAATTCTGGACTTTGGAAAGACCTTTCAAGTATCATTTTTCACCATACACTATTTTCTCCTTGTGTTTTGATGTGGGAAGTTCACCTGTGTGTAAGATGCAATTGAACAGTGCATGAGACATTCACACCCACTGTTGTTTTGGAGATTCCTGGAAAGGTACAAGAAGGAGAATTTTGGAAAGCTGTCAAAATGATGTTTGGGGTATGCATAAAGGAAAGCCCCAGGGAATTCCCAGAAATGCTTGGGAATAAGAGCCCTGAAAGAGACAGGACTTCATACAGGAATGGAGGGAGATAGACTTTTATAGCTTCTGAGATTCACAAAGCAATGTTGGAGTGGCTGCATGTGCAAGCAAAGTCTAGTGATACTGAGGAGAGCCAGGTTATTCACTACACACTGTTCTGGTGTGGTTTACATGTATTATGGGATGTGCACATGAAACCTATGCACCATGTGTGCTTGTATTTATTAAGCAAAGACAGTAAGTCTTTTCTAGAAAGACCACAAATTAAGACCAATGATTAAAATAGTAAAAGAATAGGAGAAGGACAAATACCTTCCCCCATCCCCACCCCCCATGGCCTTCTCAGGCCAGCCTGTAGAGCTCTATTTAACCCCCTGAGTTCTGAAGCATTACCAAGAGCCATCACGCAACTATGAGGATGAGGACGGATGGAGCAGGACTGAGGAGGTGGGGCTGATTTGGGCTGTTATGTTCTTGACAGGAAGTACCCAATGACATGGTCATTTTTGGCATATGTTGTTCCAGGCTGGTTGTCCTAGAAACATAGCATTACTTTAAGAAAAAAAAATCATTTTATTTTGAAATAGTTTATGACTTACAAGAAGTTGCAAAGATCATGCAGAGTTTCTGTGTACGTTTCCCCTAGCTTTCTCCAATGACAGTATCTTATGTAACTGCAGTACATTCTCAAAACCAGGAAACTGACATTGGGACACTATTATTAATTCAGGTAAAAAGCTTATTTGGAGTTCAAAGTTATCTCTCTTTTTTTTTTCCTAAACAAATATAATACTTTGGAATTATTGGAGTGCTTATTTCTCCTGTGTTACAATTGCTAAAAATCTTTTATTTTTGCCACTAATGCTCCCATTCCTCAAAGTGAAAAAAAAAAAATTAACTGCCAATGTTATTTGAGTGAAGGTGGTTTTACGTTCATATGCATTACTTCAATTTTGATATAAAAATGGCAGAAATTTTTTCTGGAATATGCTATATTTGTAACCAAAAGAATAATTTATGAAATGAGTGAGTTTAAAAATTAATCTGAGCCAGCATTTTGTAATATTGTGTCCACTGTTGCTATAAGCTGAGTGAAGCCATTTTAGTTGAGTCACTTAATCTCTTTGGTCCTTAGTTACTTGGTTGTAAAATAAAGAAAGCAGACTACAGGATCTCTGAAATATCTTTCAACTACAAAATAAAATCCTGTGATACCACCATGTCCAAGGTATTCGATAGAGATCATTATAGAATGCATAAAGTGGTATTATTTTTTTTAAAAAATGTTAAAACAGCACTCTGAGTTGGCCAAGAGACAGAGATGAATCAAACAGGACACTCTAATCTGTCTTTAGGAAAAATAAGCATGTCCCACACACTTTTTATCTTGCAGTAAATTTGAGATACAAACTTGGACTGTGGAATCCAGGGAGAACCAAAGACATCTTTTGTTCACAAAAGCTACTGAAATGCAATATACCAGGACTGGGGTGGCTTTTACAATGGGGAATCATTAGTTTACAAACTTACAGTTCTAAGGCCATGAAAATGTAATGTCCAAATTTAGGCATCATTGAGATGATACCTTCTTCCTGAAGACAGGCTGCTGGTGATCCTTGGCTCCTCTGTCACATGGCAAGGCACATGGCAGCATCTGCTGGTCTCTCCCTTCTCTCCCAGTTTTCATTGCTTCCAACCTCTGGCTTCAGTGGCTTCCTCTCTTTTTCTGTGGGTTTCTCTCTCAGCTTCTGAGTGTGTCCTTCTTTCTCAGCTTCTGTGTGTTTCTCTGAATTTCATTCTCTAACAAATCAATCAGTAAGAGGATTAAGACCCACCTGGGGCATACCTCAGTTGAAATAACCTAATCAAAAGGTCTCACCCACAACAGGTCTACACCCCCAGCTTTAAGACCATGACCTTCTCTGAGGTCCATAAAACCTCCAAACCATCACAATGTCTTAATATGAAAATGAAACCATGATTTATTAATCTCTCCCTATTTTGTTGCTCTTACTAGTTTCTCGTCTACAAATTTCTTTCTTTTTTGCTGTCTCCTGGTCTTTAGTATTTATAGAGGTGTGTCAGACACTTATATAGGTGTGTGGAGTTGCTGTTACTCAAGATTAATCTTAGCATCATCTAGATAACAATTAATTCAATAAAGAGAAAGAGAAAAAACAAAACAGAAATATTTACATGTACTTCTGTCCAGCAATCACATAATACTGCAATTTCTATCACAATTTCCTAGTGGGTATTCTTGCTCTCTTTATGATATTCCTTTGGGCCACGTTAAGAAAAGGTTTAGTTTTGAATTTTTCAGATAGCTTTCACCTTTTCACATTTAAGACATAGCTTTAATGCTTCACAAAATGGACATTGGTCCGCCTTCTACAAACTGTATTAGAAACCATACCTTAAAATGTACAGACCTCAGTGACCTGGATTAAGGTAATTGATACATTTTGTTTTTACATTTAAAGGAAAAAAGAGAACTTGAATCCATTGCATTTTACAGCCAGGAAATGATCTACAGATCTTAATTTATTGTATTTTTAGGAAGAAAGTATTTATTAGCTCACATCGAGACTAGAAATTATTCTGACTCCATTGTAGACTGGGAAAGTAATCATCTATAATTAAAAAAAAATACAAAGATTAATTCCAAAAGGAAAGTAATGAGCAAATATTAAGACTTCAACTCATGAAGTCGTGAGCATCCCAAATCCACTGACTTTCCTAACCCACAGAGAGATTGACAAAATCCAAGTGATCTTTTACAACCACTAACTTAAGAAATTTCATTGTAAGGCTCCAAATTCAATACTGAACTTTAGGAGATAAAGAAACTAAGATTTTAATTAAAAATCATTTAAAGTGTCCCACGGATACGTTTTATAAAATGTTTACATCAAATGACATGATTTTGTAAATAAACCTGTTTCCTTGAATTGTGTTAAGAAAATACACTCTAGAGGACAGCACTTATCATCTCAAACCTGACATGTACTGGACCTGTTGCCAGGCCTTGAAGGCATCATAAGTCCCAGGTTCAGAGCGAGAGTGCAACCACATCCATCATCAAGTAATGGATCATCAGTTTCACCTCTGTGCCAGTTAAAATGTATTACGTCCCTCCAAACACCATTATCTTTGATGCAATCTTGTGTGGACAGATGTATTACTGCTGATTAGATTGTAATTCTTTGAGCGTTTCCATGGAGATGTGCCCCACCCAACTTTTGGTGATGATTCTGATTGGATAGTTTCCATGGAGCTGTGGCCCCGCCCATTCAGCATGGGCCTTGATTAGTTCACTGGAGCACTATATAAACTCAGACAGAAGGAGCCAGCTTGTTACAGCCAAGAGGGACACTTTGAAGAATGCACAGGAGCTGAGAGAGGAGCTGCAGATAAGAGACAGTTTGAAGATGGCCGTTGAAAGCAGACTCTTGCTCTGGAAAAGCTAAGAGAGGACAAAAACCCCAAGAGCAACTAAGAGTAACATTCTTGAAGGGCTGAAGCCTAGAGAGGAACATCCTGGGAGAAAGCCATTTTGAAACCAGAACTTTGGAGCAGATGCCAGCCATGTGCCTACCCAGCTAACAGAGGTTTTCTGGATGCCATTGTCCATCCTCCAGTGAAGGTACCCGATTGTTGATGCATTACCTTGGGCACTTATGGCCTTAAGACTATAACTGTATAACCAAATAATCCTCCTTTATAAAAGCCAGTCCATTTCTGGTGTTTTGCATTCCGGCAGCATTAGCAAACTAGAACAATCTCCAATCCAAAGCACTCACTGTTATTCACACAGTAATCCACTGAGCATGGAGATGCTTTTCCACATTCTGTTTTGAGATTTCTTCTATGTAAACAAACATATAAAATCTCATTGCTGTCTCCCATGACCAATAAAAAGCTAAGTAGGTGATATTTTCTCTATACACAGTATCATTCAGTTTCCAAATTTTTAAGATATTTCTTTTAAGAGGTCTAATACATCATATTTTCAGATCTTGCACAACTGAAGGTGGGTCTTGAGTAGTATTTTTTAATTAGTGTTCTTGATGGGAGCAAATGAACACCAACTCTTGCTAAAAAGAAGAAAATAAATGCATTGGGAAGATAAAGGGTATCTCACAGAATCAACAGCGAGGCTGGAGAACCAGGGTCAGAAAATGGGCAGGAGGGAGGTGGGGCAGTGGGATCAACGACAACGGCACCTCCAGGGATGGCCGGGGAGAGGCTGTGTCTGACACGGCTGATTCACTATTGGAACACTCAGCACTGATGTGGCTGGACCATGGCTGCCCTTGTAAATAAAACCTCAGTGGCCCTGCATCCCAGCAACCCTCCTCAGGATTCAGGGTTTGTGTAGGAGCACTGGACTGGCTGGACCTCAGCTGTCTGTGGGAGGAGCATGGGGCTGACCGCTCAGCTTGGGTGGTGAGAAGGCTCCACGGTGGGGACGTTTTTGAACAAGAACACAGACGGGACGGTGTCCTCCCCACCCCATGAGGAAAAACATTCCATACTATTATTTATTACTTTAAAAGCCATTTTCTTCAGTGCAAGTTTCAATCCCAGTTCTTCCATTTATGAATTAGGAGACACTGGGCAATGTCATGTCCCTTTACCTCCACAGTGATGAAAATAAGACCTACCTCTCAGGGTTGTTATAGGGTTTACACTAGTTAATATATGTGTTGTGCTTAAAAGACTGCCTAGAACACAGCAAGTGCTGCATAAATATTTTTTAAATAAACAGATAGCAGAAAAAAATTTAAAAGATGAATGAGCAAAAGGAAGGAAATAAAATTGCTTGTAGAAAACCAACATCCCACAGTACATCTCTCCAAAGTATCTTTGATGCTTGTATATGTTCCAGAAATGTCATTCATTCCACAGATTCTTGGTGAGTGCTGGATTTGTTCCAGGCTCTACTTGTGTCAGGGATACAATAAAGAATTCTTATGGAGAACACATGTAAGTTATATCACCTAAAAATGGAATCGTATGGAACACGGTACTCAGTTATGGTCCATGGACACTGATAATCTGCAATTGTTATTATTGTCTGCAATTACTTAAGTGTAGACATGGACAGAAAGCATTTAGAAAGTTTTATAACAATCTGGCATTGCCACGATATCCAAATGTGTGATCGGTGGGCTGGTCCCCTTGAGTAGGATGTAGACCAGTTCCAGTTTTGTTGATTCACCTCTGAGTCTCATGTGTTGTGAGCTGCAAAGAATTCATGTTCAGGAAGACCACATACTGAACAGCAACAGATTGGGAAGAGACAGACAGACAAACATGGTTTGAAAAGCACTAGCGTGGAATATGGTCTTTGTAACCCATTTCTTTTATAGAACATGTTCTGAGCATCATTTCATTTCAATGAATATGCTTCTAGATGTATGTGCCAGTTTGAATGTATTGTGTCCTCCAAATGCCATTATCTTTGATGTAATCTTGTGTGGGCAGATGTTATCAGTTTTGATTTGATTTCTTTGAGTGTTTCCATGGAATGTGCCCCACCCAGCTGTGGGTGATGACTCTGATGAGATATTTCCATGGAGGCGTGGCCCCACCCATTGAGGGTGGGCCTTGATCAGTGGAGCCATATAAATGAGCTGATGGGCAGAGGGAACTCAGCGCAGCTGTGAGTGATGTTTTGAAGAGAAGCTACAGCCAAGAGGGACACTTTGAAGAAAGCACAGGAGCTGCAGATGAGAGACAGTTTGAAGATGGCCATTGATAGCAGACTCTTGCTCTGGAGAAGCTGAGAGAGGACAAACATCCCAAGTGCAACTAAGAGTGACATTTTTGAGGAACTGCAGCCTAGAGAGGAACATCTTAGGAGAAAGCCATTTTGAAACCAGAACTTTGGAGCAGACACCAGCCACGTGCCTTCCCAGCTAACGGAGGTTTTCCAGACACCACTGGCCATCCTCCAGTGAAGGTACCTGTGCCAGTTTGAATGTATTATGTCCCCCAGAAAAAGCCATATTCTTTGAGGCAATCTTGTGGGGCAGACAGAATAGCGGGGATTAAGTTGGAATGTTTGAATTAGGTTGTTTGCATGGAGATGCGCCCCACCCAACTGTGGATGATAACTGATGGGATATTTCCATGAAGGCGTGGCCCCACCCATTCAGGGTGGGCCTTGATCAGTGGAGCCATATGAACGTGCTGGCTCAAGGAGATGGAACTCAGTGCAGCTGTGAGTGATGTTTTGAAGAAGAGCAAGCTTGCTAGAGAGGAACATCCCAGGAGAAAGCCATTTTGAAACCAGAACTTTGGAGCAGACGCCAGCCATGTGCCTTCCCAGCTAAGGGAGGTTTTCCAGACACCATTGGCCATCTCCAGTGAAGGTACCTGATTACTGATGTGTTACCTTGGACGTTTTGTGGCCTTAAGACTGTAACTGTGTAGTGAAATAAACCCCCATTTTATAAAAGCCTATCCATCTCTGGTGTTTTGCATTCTGCAGCATTAGCAAACTAGAACAGTACCCGATTGCTGATGTGTTACCTTGGACACTTTATGGCCTTAAGACTGTAACTGTGTAACCAAATAAACCCCCTTTTACAAAAGCCAATCCGTTTCTGGTGTTTTGCATTCAAGCAGCATTAGCAAGTTAGAACAATGTAATTTTCAATGAACCTGTTCTTCTTCAGCTTTTAGGTTTGATGGAGAGGTATCTCAAGTTTAATTGGCACCTGCAACTTTCCTGAGATTGCTTCTCCCGTTTGAAGACTAAATTAAAGTAATTTATGTGCAATGGCATTGAATTTCAGTAAAAGCAGATTTTTCTTGAATGTTCGCCAAAGGGACTTTTACCAAACCATTGAAAAGACCTCAGTAAATGACAATTTCCTTCATAATAAGGTCCAAAAGCAGAAACCCCTGACAATATTTTAGCAGGGCTTTAATTAAGAGTACAGGGGCCTCTTCACCGAGACCTTCCCAAATCCCCAAAGCAATAAATGTTACTACTTTTTCACAAAAAATACAGTTCTGTTTTTTACTTTACCTCCTCAGTAATTCAAAATCCCCAAACAAAGCTGTGTTGAGATGCTGATTTTGAGGGATTGAATTGTGTCTCTCACAGAAGACATGTTCACATGCAGGTGTGAACCCATTTGTAAATAAGATTTTTGGAGATGTTATTGGTTGAGGTGTGCCCAAATTGAATGAGGGTGGGCCTTCATCCCATATGGCTGAAGTCTTTGTAAGCAGAGGAAATTGGACATGGAAGGAGAGACCAGAGGAAGAGCACAAGGAGACAGATCAGCATGTGAGGAGTAACTGCCAAAAAGTCATCATCAGAACACAACAGACTTTGGAGAAAGCATAGCCTTCTTGGCTTCTCAGCTTTGGACCTTGAGCCTCCAGAACTGTGAAACCTGTTGTTTAAGCCAACCTGGTGAGTAGCATTTGTCAAAGAATTCCTGGCAAACTGAGTAAGACTCTGATGTTGGGAGACTGGCCAGCTTCACTAGCTAACTGACTTGTTCCCAACCATCAATCCTGAAACATACGCAAGTCAAGTTGGGTCTTCTCCCCAGTTGCAAATCATCACATGTTCTGGATCTCTAGCGTCACTCTAGAATGGAACATGTTTATACATAAAAGGAATATCTTAAGAGAATTTCACTAGCCCCAAAGGAAAAAATGCCATTCATTGGATGGGATGTGTTATGATGCATGCTAAAAAACAAGATGCTCTGAGAGATGTGGAGTCTTGTAGGGAGTATTGTGGCATTTGGGTACCTCTCAGGCTGCAGCAACCAATACAAGGATGACCTCTCTTTGGCACTCCGGCTGCTACTGCCCTCCCTTCCTCAGCCAGTAGACATTCCAAATCAGTTGTGGCATTCTTTTCCACTCAACTTCAAAGCCATCCTCAACAGTGACTAGATAACCCCTACCAAATGACCTGGGTGGGGCTTAAGAAGAAACCTGTCTGCCATTCCTGGCCTAGCTCATTTGTGACGAAAAAGGTATCGATATTAGGTGTCCAAGAGTTGCAATCTGCTTCCCCATGCAGTTATTATAATAGCACAAAAACCTTAAGTGTTGGAAAGTAATGTGGTGAAGGATTTGCTATTTTTGTACTTTAGGGGAGTAAATATGAACTCTGGCAATGACTTAGGCTGAAAAAATTTCTTCCTACCTTGACATAATTCAACTCTGGAATTTTTCTTCATGGCTACCACCTTTTCCAAGGATGACTCTAAGTCCAAGAGCCTAGATACTTCAAATATAGAGAAACCATCTATTTCAAAAGGAGAACAATATCTGGACTATCTTCCCCTGAAAAACCAGAAACTTTCTCCTAGGGAAGCCCAAATCAGTATCATCTAGCAAGAGAATGAGCCAGAGAAAGATAATTATGAATATTGGCCAATCTAAATCAATGTTGGGGTCCAATTATAGGACATGGAATAATAGAAGTGCAGAGTAGGTTTTACTACATTCATGTGCTAAGATAAAAATGAGTATTTCCATCACAAATAAGGAAAGAAAAGGTCTTTCAAACATTCTTACCTACTTATTACACACACACAAAGAAAATATGATTCCTTATTTTTTTCACTTGGGCCTGAGCACATGCACCAATTCACTTGCCAACTTTTCTTTCATCAGACCTTTGAAGAAAAACCTTATTTCAACATTTATTGCCATGTTTGCAAGCAAACTAATCTTTTTTATACTTTACTCTCTCTAAACAGTATAAATGTTATTACAATGACTTATTTTGGTAACTCAATATGTGGTGAATATACTCTGATATCTGGTATATCAATTTCTAAATGCAATAAAAATACCAATTACAAAATTTCAGATGAATAAACCTCACAAATTATCTTATTAAAAAGAGTTAAATTCAGTATGCTTTACAAAAGCTAGAGGTTGTGGAATAAGTGATTCTTAATTGTTCCTATTCAAAAAACATTTATGGATCACAATGTCTAGATCAGCACTGTCTAGTAGAATTTTCTGTGATTATAGAAATGTTCTTTATCGGAAGAGTCCAATATGTTAGCCACTAGCCACATGTGCAAAGCAGCCAATGAGGCACAGAATTTTTAATTTGATTTAATTTTAATGGATTTAAATTTAAATAGTCACATGTGGCCAATGGCTAGCATATTGGACATATAAAACAGACATAGATGTTCTGGAAGTACAAAGATGAACAAGATTTGGCTTGTCTCTTAAAATGCCTACAATATGGAGGGAGAAATAAAATACATGTATAATTTTAAATGAAAATGTTTGGACTTTTGTGGAATTAAATAAGGTTTATATGGAAGACAAAGTGCCCAATTAGCCAAGATCACTTTGAAGGGGAACAATGTGCGGGGAGAGAAGAGGTGAGACTTGTCCTACCAGATAATAAGACTTATTATCGAACTATACTAATTAATAGCAAATGATTGGCATGAAGATAGACCAATTAGAGTAGTAGGACAGAATACACAGCCTGGCACAGAGGCAGAATTATAAGTCAAGGAGAAAGGAAAGAGTATTCAATAATTGGCATTTGGACAGCTGGCTGTCCATATGGGAGAAATAAGTAAAATTAGATCCCACCACACTCTATACACAAAAATCACTCCAGAGATACTCCAACATGAAAAATAAAATTTAATAAGAATACAGAGAAGAAAGTATTTAAGATCTCGGGGTTGTTCAGGATTTTTTAGCAAGACACAAAAAGCAGAAGCTTTGAAGGAGACTGATCATGTTTTATGACATCAAAATGTAAAACTGTGTAGCCCCCAAAATACTGTAAGTAAAGTTAAAAGACAAGCCACCTTCAGGGTGCTTGTGCTGGACGCCTCCAGGAAGCCGGGCTGTGTTCATCTTTGTGCAGCATTTCCTGTGTTATATCTGCAGGGAATACAAAGAAGATCTGGCCAAAATCCCTAGGAGTTTTTTTACAAAAAGCAAATCTCACCCTTAGAGTGATCGGACAGTCGTCCTACCATCATATTGAGCCTTTCTGCAAAGTGACTGGGAATTCTCATGAAATCGATATTGATCCTGAGAGAGAAATTTATAAAAGATTGGGAATGAAAAGAGGTGAAGAAACTGCCTCCTCAGGGCAGAACCCTCATGTAAGCTCAAATATAAGCTCAGGAAGCATTCGGAGCCTGTGGCTGGCGGTGACTGGCTTTTTTTTTATTTTCAAGGGGACTCAGCTCAGCAGGGCAGAACCCCATCTTAGGTCACAGAAATAACATTCATTTCATACAACGCGATAGGAATAGATTAGATCACAGGCCCATCAGCTCTGTCCTACAGCTTGTTGGAGTTTAGCTTGTGAACTTTAAAAGCAGACCTTTACTTATCCATGTGTGACTCAGCACAGAATTTCTTGCTTTCATTTGGATCCTGGGGAATAGGACCTTAAATATTTGGAATATAGTATCCTTGTCTCACTTGCTGACCCTTCCAGTCTTCCTGGAGTTAGGAAAACATACAGAGATAATGTGACAATTGAATTGCACATTGAGAGGCTGGAAGCTACATAAAGCTATAAAATCAAAAGTACCATTCTTAACATTGGTTTACATTATAGTATACCCACCCAATAAAAAATATTTTTTTGCCATTAAAATAGTAAATTTTTATGAAGACTATTAAGGGCAAGGGAAAGCAACTCAAGACCATTTTATTCAGTGAAAAAGCAGGATACCAAATTGTATAAACAATATAATCCCATTTTATAGGTATATGTTTATATTTTTGTATGCTTAGGAAAAAAAAAAAAAAAAAAGAACAGGAAATAAACACCCCAGAATATTGCCAGTGAGTTGTCTCTACATGGTAGGATTACAGGGTTTTTATTTTCTTCTCCATACATTTCTATATTTTCCAACTGCTCTATAATTAGCATAATTAATTTTTTAGGCCAGGAAAAGATTCATATTCCTATATAACAAGCTCCACAAAGTTGCAAATTAAATAAGCTACAGTCCACATGTTTTCATCCTGATTGCTTTACTAGGAGAAAATATGGCAAATGGAATATATTTCAAATAGCCCATGTGCAAAGCATCTTGTCACCACACACACACTTTGGATTTCACTAGAATTTTTTTTTTTTTGATAAAAAGGAAAACATATTTGCTTTAGATATTTAAGGTATATATTTAAAATATGATCAGTATCCTTTTTGAAAGGAAATTTAAAATTTTGTTTAAACTAGAAAACCTTTTTAACTTGAACGTACACTGTTGGTTGTACATTGCTAGATATCTGCTATGTCACCTCCAAATTGCTTTTATTTAGAGGATTATTGTCCTCATTTATTTGGATGAGTCCCAGAAATTCTGGTTAAAAGTGTAGCAAAATGAAAATATTGGTAATTATTAGCAGATATAATACTGCTTTGAACTTAAACTTTTATATATAGCCTATGAAGTCATACAGAAAATATATATGTAATGTCTCCAAATACTTGAATGTTGTTTTCATGTATATGTACATGGACAATTTTGCTTTTAATCAATAAAAGTGTTATTTCTCATAAAATTAAAAAAAAAAGTCACAGACTAAGAAGATATTTGCAACATACACAGCTGACCAGGGAACAGAATACACAGATATACAAATAACTTCCCAAAAATTCAATAAGGAAAAACCACAAATAACAAATAGAACATAGGCAGAAGATATGAAGAGCCAACTCAGAGAAGATGAAAACTGAATGAGGAATAAATAAATACAGTTTGTTCAATCTGACTAGAATTCAGGGACATGTAAATCAGAACAATGAGATTGCCTTTTACACCCATAGTATCTGCTAACATTTTTGAGTCTAACAAGACCAAGTGTTAGCATGGATGTGGATAATCTTGCATGTTGCTGGTTGGCTATGAATTGGGCCCCCCACTCTGGAAAGCAATTGGGCAATGTCTGGTAAATCTCAAAATATGTATGCTCTATGGTCCAATTAGTGTATTTCTAGATAAATATTTACTAAAATTTTAAAAATAAATAAAATTTAGATAAAAATAAAATTTAGATAAATAAAATTTAGATAAATTCTTGCACAGGTACACTGGGAGCTGTACAATGTGTTCACTGCAGCACTATTTGTAATTGTGAAATACTAGAAACCAGTTAAATGTCTTTTCTATTGGGGCATGGATAAATTGAAGTGTGGTCATTTAATAGAATGATATGCAACAGTTAAAGTAAATGAGGCAACAGTTCAAGTAAATAAGCTAGATCCATATTTATCAAGGAGAATAGGTGTTCAAAATATAATGTTCAGTGAAAAAGAGGAGTCATAGAAAAATATGGGTAGTATGGTATCATTTATTTAGATTTCCAAAGCATTCAAAACACTATACATTGTTAATGTGCAATAGCTGGATATTAAAAGTATTAGAACATGGGTGGAATGAGTAAGGACTTCATGATAGCTATCCTGGACAAGAGAAGTCCAGGGCCTTCAGAAACCCACTCGGGTCTTCCTCTGTCTGCTCCCCTGCCCCCAGGACCAAGGAATGGGACCCACTTTAAGCCCATCCCCTCTCCCCATTGCCACCAACCGCACTCTGGGGGCTGGAACCCCAGGATTCTCTGCCCAAATGAAACTGAGCCTGCTTTCCAGACCTGTGTGGGCCTTTTTCCCAGGTCCACCTTCCAATGAGTACTCTGGTGGTTGCTTCAGAGAGGAAGGGAGAGACAGGGGCAGTCTCAAGGCACAAAGGAGGCTCCATCTCCACCTGGGATGTGTTAGTTCTTTATAACAATATATTTGAAACAAACATGAAAAAAATGATATTTGCTAATTCTGACAGTGGGCACTTTTAAAATTGCTGTCTTTATTGACAGCTGACCCTTACATAGTACATATCATATTTCAAGCACTATTCTAATTCACATAAAAAATGAGAAGGTTCTGTTATTATTTCAGTTTTACAGAGGAGGAAACTAAGGCAGAAAGAGGGTTAAATAACAGGCCCATTGTCACCCAGCTGTAAATCTGACTCCAAAGTCCATGCTGTTGACAACTACACTAGGTCTACCTTTCTATATGCATGGATTACTTCATTAAAAAACAAAACCAAAAAGTAAAATACTCTAAAAACTGCAATACAAAGAAAAACAGAGAAGTTATAGAAGGTTTTTAGAAATGTTAGGAGCACGAGGACTAAGCCACTGTGGGAAAGCAGTGGTGGTGGTTGGGGAAGCTTGGTGGTGACTTCGGAACTAGGATTTACCTAGCAGTGAGCGAGGAGGGGTAGGAGAGTGCAATTCCCAGCACTTCCAGTGTAAAGGCATAGATTTAAGAAAGTTCAAGAAGGATTTCAAGATCAGCAAGTAGTTCTGTGTGGCTGTCACTTGAGGGGACAGTTTGGTGAAGGACACAGATTAGGACTTGAAGGGAAGGGTGAGAAATGAGGATTTAATTTGGAAAACAAGGCAAGCCATTCAAAGTGACATTTTCAGAGCTGTGTCTTAGGAAGATGATCAGGAGGTCAGGGTGGAACAGAGGACTGCTTGTGACTTGTCGCATAAAGGATAAGTCTCTTGGCAGTTTAGTTACCATCTTCTTCAGGGTATGATTCATCTTTTCCATTTTCTCAGTAGACTGTGGTCTCCAAGGTACATGTAATTTCCAATATATGTTCAGTGCTCCTGGCAGTTCCTGTGAAATTTTTTATGTAAGCTCCCACCCCCCTCATCACTTTGTATCGAAAATGGGAGTCCAAACCATGGGATTATTTCCTTCGGAGGGCCTTAGTTACTTCTGGGGCTCACTCTGTCCTGCATGGAAAGGCCTCTACCCATCCTGTAAATTTATCTACAAAAACAAGGTGTTTATAATTTCCACATGCTTTTGGCATGATGGTAAATTCTATTTGCCAATCCTCATCTACTATCGTGCCCTCTGGCTTACACTCCTTTCATAGGGGATGGAGGCCGGGGTTTTGGGTTTTTTTTTAGCATAAGTGAAATACCTTTATGTTATTTTCTGAGTGGTTTTTTGCATATTAGGTACTATAACACAATTTTTCAGCCTCTGATACATGGCATCTCTTCCATAATGAGTGCTTTGCTATAATGAGTGCTTTGATGTAAGTAAGTAAAGAACTCTTTCCATTAAGTGTTCAGGATTAAGAATTATTCCGTCTTTAATCTAAATCCATCCTTCTTCCATTCATTTGTATGGTATGGCATGTTTGATTGAGAATTAACATCTGTTTTTTTTTTTAATTTTTTTTAAGTCAAAGCCCCACTCTTTTTTTTAATTAATTAATTTATTTTTAATACAGCTTTATTGAGATATATTCACATACCCTACAGTCATCCACAGTGTACAATCAGTTATTCACAGCACCATCATATAGTTGCGCATTCATCATCAGAATCAATTTTTGAAACTTTTTCTTACTCCAACAAAAAATAAAAATAAAAGTAAAAAAGAACACCCTAAACATTCCATCCCTCCTCATTCCCCCCTATTTTTTCGTTTAGTTTTTGTCCCCATTTTTCTACTCATCCATCCATGTGAGCAGCCACCTTCCGGATTTGGCCTAGTGGACGGGCTGCAGCCTGCCCTTGAGTTCCCCCCGCCCATCGAGTGGTGCCAAGATGGCGCCCACATCCTGCTTCCGGCTTCTGATGTATGTAACCACCCGCTGTATTCACCAATCATGCTTGTGTGCGTGGCGTTAGGCCATTGGATACACGCAAGGTTTATAAGAAAGTTCCCGGGCAAAGCTCGGGGAGACAGCCCACAAGGAGCCGTACCTGACGGCCGCATCGAGGTTGTTCTCCCCCGAGGTGTCTCGCCCCGGGTGGAACCTGTAAAGATGATGATTGCCTAGTCCCATTAAAAGTTTATCTGCTTTACCACCGCGAGTCCTGAGTGATCACAAGTGCTCCGGGTAAGACGTTGTCCGCACCCTCTCTCCCCTTATCTCTCTGGTCCCCATCGCCGGCCGACCGAGGACTCGAGGCGGGGCGGAGAAGCGCCGGACAAGTGGTGGCCCGTACGGGGAACTTCGAACCCGCAACCTCATTTGCGTTCCCCTCGCCCCGACGGAGACGTGCTCCCGGGATCCGTGGTTTGACCTCCGCGACTGATCACCGCGAGAAGGTAAGCACCCCCTTTCCATACGAGGACTAGGGCCCGTGGGCGTTCAGGTAGCCCCGGGGACTCGGAAGAGCTCTCCGAGTGATTACAAGACAGTGCCGGCTGCAAGCATGGGGCAGTCCGGGAGTTCACCCCTACTAACCCCCTTAAAGACCCTTTTGAAACAGTGGGGTATCTCAGTTAAGAGAAGCTCTCTCCAGCGATTTTTTGATGATGTGGCCACTTTTGCCCCCTGGTTTCCTTGTTCTGGCAGCCTTAATCTGCCCTCTTGGATGAAACTTGGTCGTGATATAGACCGAGCGCGCCAAACGGGTGTCTGTTTGGACCCGATTCTAGTCCTTATATGGGAGACTGTTCGTGCAGTACTTGAGTTAGAATCAGCCACAGGCCTAACTACGCCTACCGCCTTGTTGCAGGCGCGACATGCACTCCAAGAGGCTCAGTCTGTTTCATCTGCGGAGGGCTCCCATAAGGGCAAGCCGCCGGAGTCGAGTGCTAGTTCTGATAATTCTGACTCAGAATCTGAAAGTGAGGCAGATGAAGGGCCGGAAGCGCCTCCGCTGATTGACCTAGAGGGGCCTCCTGTCTCACCCACGCGGCCCTCCGCCCCACCAGCAACGGCTGCTGCGCCTCAGAGGATGCACCTGCATCCGGTGGATGGTTTCAGCGGTTCCGTAAAGGGCCCTTATAGAGGGCTCCCTCTGGCGGACATGCCGAGTACATACCCTAACCTTCCCGCGCAATGCCCAGAATCCCCACCCGACTACGCGGACCCTCCGCACCCTTCACCCAATAGGAGGCATTTTTGGAGGTGGAGCCCTTTTACCACATTCAGACCTTTTGGCGTTCTTGGCGGCTACCGACCGCTGCTCAGTGAACCCGAACCAGCCTCCGAGATGTTCCCAGTCATTATCAATCAGCAAGCTCGTAATCATGAACCCTATGATTACAAGCTCTTGAAGGAGCTGAGGCAAGCCGTCCATCAGTACGGCCCTAACGCCCCTTACACCCTGAATATGGTTGAAAACCTCTCCGCCCTAAATCATACACCTGCAGATATCCTTCAGCTGGCTCGCTCTTGCTTGCCTCCTGGCAGGTTTATCGATTGGAAGGCGTGGTTTGAGGAGTTAGCTGAGGAGCAAGCCGCAAGAAACGCTGTGGCAAGGCACGGCGGGTGGAATGCGGATATGCTTTTAGGGAAAGGTGCTCACGCCCAGAATCAGACAGGATACCCCCAGGAGGTTTATGCCCAAATTTTTCGCTGTTTCATAGGGGCTTGGAAAAAATTGACAGGGGAAGGAGAGGCGCAGGCTTCGCTTAGCGGCATACACCAGGGTCCCACAGAACCTTTTGTAGATTTTGTAGCGAAAATGCAGACTGCGGCTGAGAGGATTTTCTCAGATCCAATGGTTGCAGAAACTGTGGTTAAGCAGATGATTTTTGAGCAATGCAATAAGGAGTGCAAGGTTATCCTGGCACAGAATAAGGGAAAGAGCTTGACAGAGTGGGTTCGGCTTTGCAGGGACGCTGGCAGCCCGTTAACTAATGCGGGGCTGGCTGCTATGTTAGCCAGCTCCTTACAAGTAAACACAAAGGACCCCAGAGCTTTAGAGGTAAAGCCAAAAAGATGCTATGGCTGTGGCCAGTCTGGGCATTTTAAGAGAGACTGCCCCAATAAAGATCAACCGCCTGCCGTTCAGCACCTCCGCGGGCCACGTGCAGTCACTAGGCTGTGTGGCCGCTGCCACAAGGGGCCTCACCGCGCCGAGGACTGTAAGTCAGTCTTCAATGCGCAAGGAGTACGCCTTTCTGGTCGTCCTGAGCAAGATTCAAAAAACGGGCAGGGGGGGTCCACCCTTGCGGTGGGCCCCCAAACACACCAACGGACGATGCGGCCCCCATCCAGACCCGCGCATCTCCCGGATCAGCAGGATTGGACCTCCGTGCCACCTCCGGGCTCGTGCTAACCCCAGCTATGGGAGTCCAATTGGTGGGGACCTCTTTCAGGGGGCCCCTTCCAGTAGGAACCGTGGGGCTTATATTAGGGAGAGCATCCATAGCGTTAAGAGGATTAACAATTGTGCCAGGTGTTGTAGACTCAGATTTCACGGGTAATGTCCAGGTTATGGTGCAGTCTCTGCAGGGCACTCTGGTCATTGCAGAGGGCGATAGGTTGGCACAGCTTCTGCTCTTGCCCAGCCTGCATTCAGTCTTTCCAAGCAAGCCAGGACAGAGGGGGAATAAAAGATTTGGGTCCTCCGGAGAAGTTTTTGAGGGTCTTCAGATGTCCCTAGAGTCTCGACCCATGCTGACTCTTAAAGTACAAGGCCGAGCCTTCCTAGGTCTGTTAGATACTGGAGCCGATAGGTCGATTATAAGACAGCAAGATTGGCCCCCCGCTTGGCCAACGAACCAAGCGGAAGACACCATCAGAGGGATCGGCCAAATCTCAGCGCCCATGGTGAGCGCCATTACTCTCCATTGGGAGGATGAGGAAGGGCATCAAGGCAGTTTTCAGCCTTATGTGCTGGCCCTGCCTGTTTCGTTATGGGGAAGAGATATTCTAGCTCAAATGGACGTGACTTTAACCACTGGTTACTCTCCAACTTCTAAACAGTTGCTGAATAGAATGGAATATGTCCCGGGCAGGGGGCTGGGAGCCTCCTTGCAAGGGCGCGTGAAGCCCATTCAGGCTGACTCTAACCCCGGTAGACAAGGCCTGGGTTTTTCCTAGGGGCCACTGAGGGTGCATACCCGCCTAACATGGAAAGTTAAGGCTCCAGTCTGGGTACCTCAGTGGCCCTTACCTCAGGAAAAACTTTCAGCATTGCATCTTCGTCATCAAAAAGAAATCAGGTGCGTGGAGGCTTTTACATGATTTGAGGGCCATAAATAGTTGCATGGAGCCTCTAGGACCTGTCCAGATGGGGTTGCCCCTTCTCTCCACTTCACCCTGAGGATGCCTCAAAATTTGCTTTAAGACAGACAACGGCCCGGCTTACGTTAGCAAAGCTTTTCAAAAGTTTTGTGATGTTATGGAAGTTAACCTAAAACACGGCATCCCATACAACCCTCAGGGGCAGGGTGTCATCGAGAGAGCGCATAGGACCATTAAAGAACTATTGCAAAAGCAAAAGGAGGGAATAGGTCATGGTCTGTCCCCCAGGGCCCAATTGTCTGCCGCCCTATTTACATACAATTATTTAAATGAAAACGCATCAACCATGACGCCTGCCCTACAACATACCACCCCAGGTCCTCCGCATAGAGGCCTGGTCCGTTGGAGGGATGTTCTGTCGGGGCAATGGAAAGGTCCTGACCCAGTGCTCAGCTGGGCCAGAGGCTCTGTTTGTGTCTTTCCCCAGGAACCAGGACGCCAACCAGTGTGGGTACCGGAGAGATTGGTGAGAACCGTGCAGTCGCCTGAGAACACCAAAGAACTGCAGCCTGACGGGTCGTTAAACCCCCAACGTGACCTGTTGGATCCAGTCCTCAACTCGCGTGATGAGCGGTCAAATGATGTCGACGGTGTCGACCACTCCCCAGCAGACCGGGAAGAGGGCCAGGAATATTGACCTTTTTTCCCTCCTGGTTCTCTTGGCCTAATCTGACCAACTGGGTTCTTCTTGCTGTGGGGTTATTAGTAGGTTTGATCATTGTTAAGAGTTTGCTGGAGCGTTTGTTTCAAAGACAACAGCAATTACGTGTTACCGCCATGATGGCCATGTCCTCTGCCTGTAACCCTCCTGATAACTATAGTCCCTCTGCCCAGCACCCATCCCAACCACTCGAAGCTGGGCATTCGGGGGTAAGGTTCGCAGCTAAGTATATGAAAAAATCTCGTATATAAACATTCGGTACCAGTGGCCCTAATTTTTGTCTCAGGTGGACCTCTTACGCAGAGTCCTAGTTGTGGCCAGACGGGACCCTTGGCGTTTGCACAGAGGCTCCTAGTGACGCCCTCGGCACTGGCTACCTTCTCCTAATCCTCCTGTCCCCCAGTTGCGAGACTGAGTACTGCAAGGAGGGCCACGTGGTTTCCGGCTCACGGGTTCTCCGGTCTCTATATGAAGTGAGCATTCTGGTCGGTGCCAGAGGTCCCACCTTGGTATGGCCGGGACCTAGTCCAGACTCCCCAAAGCACCAAAAAATACGTTGTGGGCCATCTTGGTCCACGGGAGCACATTCATCACTGGAGACACTGGGGCATAAAAAACAAAAAAGGGGGAGATGTGAGCAGCCACCTTCCGGATTTGGCCTAGTGGACGGGCTGCAGCCTGCCCTTGAGTTCCCCCCGCCCATCGAGTGGTGCCAAGATGGCGCCCACATCCTGCTTCCGGCTTCTGATGTATGTAACCACCCGCTGTATTCACCAATCATGCTTGTGTGCGTGGCGTTAGCCCATTGGATACACGCAAGGTTTATAAGAAAGTTCCCGGGCAAAGCTCGGGGAGACAGCCCACAAGGAGCCGTACCTGACGGCCGCATCGAGGTTGTTCTCCCCCGAGGTGTCTCGCCCCGGGTGGAACCTGTAAAGATGATGATTGCCTAGTCCCATTAAAAGTTTATCTGCTTTACCACCGCGAGTCCTGAGTGATCACAAGTGCTCCGGGTAAGACGTTGTCCGCACCCTCTCTCCCCTTATCTCTCTGGTCCCCATCGCCGGCCGACCGAGGACTCGAGGCGGGGCGGAGAAGCGCCGGACACATCCATACGCTGGATAAAGGGAGTGTGATCCACAGGGTTTTCACAATCACACTGTCACTCCTTGTAATCTACATTGTTATACAATCGCCTTCAAGAGTCAAGGCTACAACTACCTGGTAGTTTCAGGTATTTACTTCTAGCTATTACAGTACACAAAAACCTAAAAAGTGTTATCTATATGGCGCATAAGAATGTCCACCAGAGTGACCTCTCGACTCCATTTGAAATCTCTCAGCCACTGAAACTATTTTGTTTCATTTCACATCCTCCTTTTGGTCAAGAAGATGTTCTCAATCCCACAATGCCGGGTGCAGATTCATCCCCGGGAGTCATATCCTGTGTTGCCAGGGAGATTTACACCCCTGGGAGTCAGGTCCACATAGAGGGGAGAAGCCCCACTCTTTTGCTCTCAACAAATCATGAGCTGAATACCAAGAAGAAAAGTTTTTTAGTTTTTTGTCTGGTATCAGAGAAAGTACCAATGACAAGGATGGAGGTTTTAGTTGGGCTGCTGCTCTTGCTTCTAGATCTGCTTTCAATTGCCTTTTACAGAATCCAATTCTCCTTTCTGATGACTGTACCAAGGTATTATGGCAATCTCTTTAAGCAACATCACTGCTTCTAACAAGGCTAAGATTATGTCTGAATGTTTAATTGCTTTTTCACCAGATGTTAAGCCTTCCTTCTCTCCAGATGGCTCCATGAGCACAAAATATATTAAAAGCATATTAGAATCTGTATATGTGTTTACCTGCTGTCCCTTTCCCAGATGGAAAGCTCTGGTGAGTGCAATAAGTTCTGCCCATTGTGCGGACGTACCTGGTCAAAGGACCCCACCCTTCAGTACTGTTTGTAGAGTTACCACTGCATAATCAGCTTTTGAAGTTGTTGCAACATGAAGCTGCTTCCATCAGTGTACATCTCAGTGTCTGCATGTTCTAAAGGTTGATTGACTAAATCCAGTTGGCTGGACTAGACTTCATCAATTATTTGTACACAGTCATGCATAGGTTCCCCTTCGCCATTTGGAAGTAAGGTAGCTGGCTTCAAACTAGAAGAAGCTTTTAGAGTGACATTAGGATGATCTAGCCTGATATTTACCTAACCACCCAATGGGGAGCCAATATCTACCTCTCTGTTCTAACAATGGCAGTACATAGTGTGACATATGCACCTACTGTAGTGGTGGGTTGTGCTAAAGTGAATTTTTCAGCCTCTTTGAGCATGTCACAGGTGGCTGCTACAGCCTTTCAGCATACTGGCCATCTTGGGTAGTACTGTCCAACTGTTTAGAAAAATAGGCCACAGGATGTCTGGCATTTCCTAATTTTTGAGTAAGCACCCCTAATCCAATCCCTTGTCTTTTTATATGAAAAGGTCAAAATGTTTTCTTGGGTCCGGGAGGCCTAAGTCTGGGGCTGTTAAAAGTTCCCTTTTTATTTTCTAGAAGGCATTTTTACATTCAGTAGTCCAATTTAGAGGTTCTTGCTCTGATCCTGTCAAGGCTTTATATAAAGGTTTTGCTATGAGTCCAAAATTACGTATCCAAATTCTACAGACTCCTCCCATCCCTAAGAATCGTTGACACTCCCTTCTTGTAAGTAGCTCTGCTCCTTGGGCTAAAGCTTCTCTCCAGTCTGGCAATGGATTTCTCTGTCCTTCAGATAACTCAAAACCTAAATATTTCACTGATTATTTTGAAATTTGGGCTTTTTTCTTTGAGACATTGTACCTTCAGTCTGCCAGGAAATTCAGAGTTTGAATAGTGTTCTTATCTGATGCCTTTCTGGTGCAACTTGCTATTAGGATATCATCTACATACTGTAATAATACTCCTTCTTGCATGTGTAATTCCCTTAAATCTCTAGCTAAAGCTTCTCCAAATATTGTGGGAGCATTTTTAAATGCTTGAGAAAGAACAGTCCAACAATATTGTTGTTTTATGTTAGTAATGGGGTCTTCCCATTCAAAAGCAAACAGTTCTTGAGATTCTGGATCAAGCAGAATGTGGTAAAAGGCATCTTTCAAATCTAAGATGGTGAGCCAAAGAGATCTCCAGATAATGCAGTAAGTAAAGTACATAGATTTGGAACCACAGGATGGATGTCTTCGACAATTTGATTAAAAGTCAAGAGATCTTGTTCATTTAGGGTGCCTGGCTTTCATAAGGCAGTATTGGAGTGTTATATGGAGACTGACAGGGTCATATTAATTGATATTTCAAAAATGTCTCCATTAATGGAGCAAGTCCTTCTCTGGATTCTGGTTTAAGTGGATATTGTTTAACATGACGTAGAGTACCTGGCTTTTGAAGTTTCACTTGGACCAGTCTTATGTGTTTGCATACCTGGGTTTTCTGTCAACTCATGCCTCTGGTTTTACATCATTCAACACCTCTCTGGGATATGCATGGTCTGTTTATCTCCTTCAGCAAACAGCAGCACTGCTTGCAATGCACAAGTTTGTCCTGGCGGCACTTCTATCAACAAACAATCCAGAGAAAAGTTTATCTGGGCAATTAGCTTGGTTAACAGGTCTCTTCCCAGCAAGGGAACTGGACATTCTAGTACATACAGGAAACTATGCTTTAAAGTTTTGGTCCCAATTAGGCAGACCAGCAGCTACAAAAATGGATTATTTGCTCTTTTACCAGATACTCCCATGAGAGTATCTGATTGGTTGGAAATTGCGCTATTTTTTAAAAATTTTTTTATTCAATTTTATTGAGATGTATTCACATACCATACAGTCATCCAAACTGTACAATCAATTGTTCATAGTACCATCATATAGTTCATCACCACAATTAATTTTCAAACATTTTCATTACTACAAAAAAAAAGTATAAGAATAAAAATTAAAGTAAAAAAGAACACCCAAAACATCCCATCCCCCATGCCTCCCTATTTTTCATTTACTTTTTTGTCCCCATTTTTCTACTTATCTGTCCATACACTGGATGAAGGGAGTGTGGATCACAAGATTTTCACAATCACAGTCACACATTGTAAGCTATATAGTTATACAATCGTCTTCAAGAATCAAGACTACTGGGTTGCGGTTCAACAGTTTCCTGTATTTCCTTCTAGCTATTCCAATGTATTTTTAATTTAATACCAAGTACTTGGCTCCTGCATCAACAAGAAAGTCAGTTAATTATTGTCCCACATGTCTTGTAACCCAAGGCTCTTGGTGGGAGATTGAGAGAAGTGGTGTTTTTTTTAATAGATCCCCTAGGCCCCTTCATTCCAAGTTGCTGTCAGTTGCATCATCATCTCATTGGGGCATCTGGAATTGGGTCATCTAGCTTCCCTTGGCGTTTTTCCCTGGGAGCCACTAGGGAAGTCCCTCATTCAGTGCCCTTCTTTCTTGAACTATGCACATTGGTTGGTTCCTAATTCCTTAGAAATTCTTCCTGACTCTCAAGGGGGGCCCAGGGGTCTTATCTTCTTGCTGTTGTCTTCTTCTGGTTGCTCTCGGTTCATTAGTGTCCTGAGAAGTGCTATTTGCCTCTTAAGGTACTGATCTTCAAGCCCTATTTGCTTTTGGAAGTACCAGTCTTCTTTAACTTGGCCCCTGTTGTTACAGACTTTAAAAGTGATTTCAACCAACCTAGAGATAGGCAATCCTAGAACTCCACCAATTTTTTGCAGCTTTCTCCTTGTATCAGGAAAACTCTGAGTAGTAAAAGTCATATTTAAATTTCCGGCATTCTCTGGGCTTCCCAGATCTCTGTCTGTGTACTGCCAGTAGAAGTATAAATTCTTTCAAGGAAAGCTGAAGGACTTTCCTTTGGTCCATGTCTTTGTTTATCTTTTGTGAGTTTATAGCCTTTGGGCTCCCTTTATGCAGACCCACAACAATATACTCTATATAATGCTCTAATTTAGCCTGGTCGCTGCATCATCTGGATTCCATTCAGGATCTCTGGTTAGTACTGCTAAACTTGCTTCAGCAAAATCCTCGGGTGGCAGGATTTTCTCCTTGTTTCTTATCTGCTTCCTGCTTTGTTTTTTCTATTACCATTCTCCATTCTTCTGTTATCAGGGTATTTAACAAGTCCTGAATATCAGCCCAATTTGAGCTGTATGTTGCAAATATTGAAGCAATTAAGCTTTCCATTTTCTTTGGATCCTCTTTATAGAGTGGGGTATCACTTTTCCAGTTATATAAATCTGATGTGGAGAATGGGATGTGCATATATACAAATCCTCTTTGGCCTCCCTGTTCGGCTGTTCCTATAGGTATTTGCCAGAGGGGTTGACGTTTTTCCGGTGGCTCTACTGCTGGTTTTAGAGCAGCCCTGGCCAAATTGAGTACCCTGGTGGGTATGGGATGGGGAGACCATTTCTATCTCTGGCTCTTTTACCCTTGATAAAGAGGGATATTGAGGAGGAGGAGAAGGTAGGAGAGTTTCCTCCTTTCCCGATCTATTGGCCCCACAGTTATGGGGAGGAGGCAGAGCAGATGAAAGTGGTAATAAAGGCTCTATCAGATCCTCCAGATTTGAATCAGGGAGGACATTTTTCTTTTCTCTGCTAGCCTTTACAGGTAAAATTTTACATTTTCTCATCAACATTGATTGCTGGGAGAGACAAAGGACTGAATATACACCGTCTTATTCTATTTCTGCTCTTTCCTGCAGAACAACTCTTAACTTTAATATAGTGTTCTTTTCTACGGAGCCATTCTCAGGCCATTTCTCTCCTCATCGAGGCCAGACTGTGTTACAGTAGTAAACTATTTTTTGTTTTATCATAGGCTCATAATTAAAATCTTTCCAATTTTCAAAATATAGCCCAAAGAGCTATATTCAGGAATGCTATTGGAATCAGAATTTCCCATTTTAAAGGATGTTCACAATCAGTAACCAATTAGGAACAAGCGAACAATACAAATGCAGGAACACACCGTCTAACAAATTTAAACAGATGGTTAATAATTATTATATTTAAGTAACACACCAATTAACAACTAGATTGAACACACCAATTAACAATTATACAGTCATTAAACACTTAATATTTTTAAGTAATATACCAATTAACAGTTAAGCAGGCATTAAACAGTTTACAGAAGTAACACACCGGTTAACAGTTAAACAGGCATCACACACTTAATTTCACTGAATACCAAATAATTGTTGGATTACTTATTTTTCAGGAGTATACTCAGCAAACTCAGGGCAGGTTCTTGAACCCGCGTAGAATGGTACCCAGAAAACAGAAATATGTAGATGTCAGAGCAAGGGGGTTCATTCTCCAAGTCCAGAGGACTTGAAGCACCAAACTACCTGTAAGAAAGGAATAAGTTTCGTTTTCACATAGAGAGAGCATGGAATAAGGGAAATGGAGGCAAAACCAGTTTAAACAAGCCCCAGACAAAGAGAAGAGAGAATCTGCCTGATGTAAAGAGACATGAGGTAGTATCAGAGGTGGGAACTCACAGCAAAAAATAAAATAAAATAAAATAAAAATTTGGGGGGGGATTGGCTAATCAGTTCAAAATCTCAATAATGAGCTAGTTGGCTCTCTGGGATTGGCTGTACAAATTAAAATCTCAAAAGATGAATTAGTTAGTGTTCTCGGATAGGCTGTAACCTCTGTAGTACCCAGTCAATGGGGAAACAGGGGAGGGACTTGCGAATTAGGAGTAGGAGATTTAAAGATCGCCATTCTCTTCCTCTGGGGCGCCAGCCTTCCGCGTGTTTGGCTGGACGCCCCATCTTGCAAGATCATAAATAAATTCTTTTCTCCTCCAGAACCGAGAGAGCGTTTATTCCCTTACAGGTACCGCTTTATTTCCGACACTACCTTCTCTATCCCTTGATGACTCGCTCACCCAGGCAGATGTCCAGACTTGGAACTGGAAACAGTTTCTCTCTTTGAAGCTTTTTAAGGTACCAAGGGGTCTGGAGTGCTGGCAAAGCAAAGAAAACCCCAGGTGCCGAGCCTCTAGAGTTTAGAAAGTCTAGCAGCTGCAAAAGTTTTGGTTACCAGGTTTATCTGTCCCACTGCGGCTCCAGAATTTGGCGCAGTCAGCCTTCTTGCTTTTTACAACCTTTAGTCCCACCAGAGTCACCAAATTGCTACCGATCCAAAGCGGTGAGTTCTCTGCTCAATGCACTCACAAATGTCCAATTCCTGAGACAGCCGGGTTTCAAAGAGAGAAAAAGTTTATTACTATGAGGCACAGAGCAGGAGAACAGATGGCCTATCAGCCTAAAAACCTGTCTCCCTTAGTCCAAGGAGTTCAAGGTTTTTATGGATTGAAACAAAGGAGATGGAGCCATTACCATTTCAATAGCAAGTATAAGTAGAAACAAGAGAGAAATGGAATTGTTAGCATTTCAATGACAAGTATAAGGATAAAGGAGGGGAGATGGAATTACCATCTTAGTAGTTCAATAGCAAGTACAGGGCAAGAGCAATTTACAAATGTAAAGTAGAGGAACTTTGCTAGAACCCAGCTAACAAGAACAATGGTTACTTCTGAGTAGAATCAAATTTCTCCATTAGCACTGGGGGGTTGCCTGTATGATTACAAGATTCTAAAGTTAAAAAAAAAAACAAAAACGGATGAAGGGGATACAAGTGAGGGTCAGTCACCAGGTTTTTACAATCACAAGGTCACAAAGATCACAAGATGAAGGCTACATAGTAATATGATTATCAAAGATCAAGGCTACTGGATTACAGTTCAATTATTTCAGATATTTCCTTCTATCTATTCTATTTCACTAGAAGGTAAAAAGAAATATTTATATAATGATTCAGTAGTCATAATCATTTGGTAAATGCTAACTTCTAGGCTACACCTCCAGGCTGCCCTCGCTACCGCAGACAGAGCAAGTCAGAGAAGCAGCGCGGACAGGAGCTGGGCGACCCTGGAGCTTTCTCCTTCTGGAACTCGGCGGGGTGCCCGCCTGCAGAAGAGGCAGCTGGCAGGGACCGAATGGAGCTGCGCGCCAGGCCGGAGGCTGTGCCCGTCACTCGCAGTCCCGGGCACGGTCCCTGGCGCGCCGGTGGGCGCCCGAGGCGGTCCAGGGCGGCCGAGTGCAGGAGGTGGCGCGCAGCCGGGGGCGCCCACGGAGGGGAGGGCGGGCCGAGGACACCAGGGCCTGGCGGGGCCGCCGGCAGCGCGGCCCTGGGCATGGTGCCAAGGTCTGGGAGGTAGGTGGGGGCGGGAGAGGAGGAGGCGTGGGGGTAGGGGTGGGAGAAGAGGCTGCGGAGCCTTCGGGTCACTGCGAGGCCCGGCGGCGCGCTGGAGTTGGCGCGTCCCGGGGAGGCTCCCGCGGCGGCGCCGGCGGCTCCGAAAGTTGGAGCCCAGGCGAGCGGGCCGGGCCGGCGGGGACTGCGGCCGCGGGGGCGCGGGGCCCCGGCCGCACCATGCCCACCTTCGACGAGGCGCTGCGCAAGGCGGGCGAGTTCGGGCGCTTCCAGCGGCGCGTGTTCCTGCTGCTGTGCCTGACGGGCATCACGTTCGCCTTCCTCTTCGTCAGCGTGGTCTTCCTGGGCACCAGGCCCGAGCGCTTCTGGTGCCGCGGGCCGAGCGCCGCCGCGCTGGCCGAGCGCTGCGGCTGGAGCGCCGACGAGGAGTGGAACCGCACGGCGCCCCCGGAGCCCCGCGGCGACGGCCGCTGCGAGCGCTACCTCCTGGAGGCGGCCAACGCCAGCGCCGCGGCCCCGGGCGCGCCGGGCTGCGCCGACCCGCTCGCCGCCTTCCCCAATCGCTCCGCGCCGCTCGTGCCCTGCCGGGGCGGCTGGAGATACGCCCAGTCCCACTCCACCATCATCAGCGAGGTAAGGGGGCGCCGTCCGGGGCGGGGGCGGAGGAGTCGTGCAGGCGATGGGCGAACAGGCGGGAGGGCGCAGGACGCGGCTCGGGTGGCGCGGCGGGGACGGCAGGCTCCCGCAGGCGCCCCGGTGTCGCTGGGGGAAATGCCTGCCCTCTGCGCGCCGAGAGCCGTCGGGGAGAGGACGATGGTCTGATTCCGTCGTGGCGACCGGAGAAGGAAGGAGCTGGACCCCCAGGGAAGGTCCGTGGAGAAAGGGACCCGGCGGTTACCTTTGGGGACTGACAGAGTTAATCCTACACTTTGGAGTGTGGCTAGGAAAAAGCCGTTGTTTTATTGCCTTACGCTAGTGAATTCACGGGGAGGTGCTTTGATTCCGGGTTGTTAAGGAAAACTTTTATAGAATCTAAGTTTTAAGACGCTTTGCAGGGCCCTTCTCAGGAATCAACCAAAGCATCCAGTACTATTTACGTTACCATTGAGACATATCTGTACAGTAATTGGACATTATGGGTAGAACGCATTGTGGAGAACTGAAATCTCTGCGAGGAGAGATGTGTAGGGAGTTCCAATTGGCTTGTGGTCTCCAGAGGGCAAAGGATAGGAGAAATCAAGCTTTGAAAACCCGCGGTTGCTTAAATGAGTATCCAAAATGCAAAGGAGACAAAGGTCGAGGCTCCCCCCATCCCCCCCCCCCCAAACGATTTTGAGAAAACCGCTTTGGGACAAAGAGCAACATCTGAGAGAAGTTGGGAAAGCTGGGGTATTGAATAAGAGTTTCAATTTTTTTTTTTTTTTTTTTTTTTTCTGCTAGTAAGTTACAGAAAGGCAGCAGGGGGGCTACAAGTCTGACTTTACAAAGTGGACCCCCATTTACAGTTGGTGGCTGATGCAGAGGGTAGTGGGGGGAAATCCCCACGTTTTGATGAGTACCTTTGGGCAAAGAGTACAGTTGGGGTTTAGACAGGCTTTGGCCACCTTGGACAGATAAGGACAAGTTTCTGCACCTTGGCTGAGATGATCATTTGCACCTTGTAAGTTTCATTAACAGGGTGGAGTCACATTAAAATAATCAACTCAGAAACTGCCTGGGATGAGCAGTTTTTAAAAACTAATTGAACGTGTTCAGGTAAATTGGGAGAGAAAAATTGTGTCTTTATTTTATTTTGTTGTCATAGCAGACATTTTTTTCCCAGCATCTATTTGGACAACAGGGAAGACACTGGGTTGGGAGTGGAGAGTGCCTTTTCCCACACTTTGCTCTGGTTACTTCATCTCTCTGAAGTTGTGATTTTTAAGATCTGCAGGTTGTGTGTTCTGTAATGAGGTGTGTGGGTCTGTTGGCACATGGTGAATTGTCCTATGTGAACTACTAGGGAGAAAATCATATTACAGCCCCCTGTGAGCCAATGTGTGTGTGCTTTTGGGTTACTTTAATTTTTACTTGATCCCCGTTAATGCGGGGGACTGCTTTATAAACGGCGATGATCTTGGTGTTAGGAATTTCACAGATGTAATGGCTGGGGTGTGGGCTTGGTTAGGAAAGGAGCATTATCACTAGTACTTCCCCAGAGTTGAGTTTGTTAGGGACTGTTTCTATGCCAGTCAGTGGCTCTGTTGGTGCTCACTTCCCTAATGAACCAAGACATCCCACTTGGAGAATGGATATCTGATTTTTGAAGATACTTATACTTCAAAATGAGCCTTAAAAAGCAAAATGCACAGACCTGAGTGGGTTTTGCACGAATGAATAAGATGGCCAGCATCAAAGAAGGGAGATATAGAAACTGTGAATTAATGCACAGATACTTTAGAAGCACAGTGTTCTGGAATTATTTCAAGGAGGGAGGTTAGAGTCCTGGCTCTGTCTCCAATTAGTAGCTGTATGGCTCGGGGGTAAATCACCTAACCTCTTTGGGTTTAACTTTCTCATCTGTAAGATTGGAGGTTGGATTAAGTCCTTTCCAACCCGATCAAAGTGATCAGTGTCGTCACTGTGTTACATACAGTGTGCTCAGAACAAGAATCAAAACTCATCAAGGAGAAATAAAATAGTGTTCAGAATGCTTTGCTGAAGGCCACAGACAGGGTTATGATACATTTGTGGGGATTTTTTTTTTTATCCCAAGAGTTTGTTTGCTTCTTTGGGTTTGTTTGTTTTTAATGTTTTGATTCTTAAAAGGAAAACCTCCCTGTATTCAGGAAGTTTTCATCTGCAACAGCTCATTCTCCCTCAGGACTCTGTGTGGCTGATATTTTGCTGTCTTTGAGTTGGAATCTGATCCAATTAGTTTTTGTTCTTTTGGGTTCTATCAGAGTGATTAAAGCAACTGTAGTTATATCTTTAGCTGACACTATATGCCCAATGTACTTTTATAGATTTGAAATCTGACACATTCAACATGGAAAGGAAGTGTGTCTGGAGAGTTTAGAAGATGGAAGTAGGCATAAGGCTGTCCAGATTCCGGAGCAACTCCTTAGTATTATTTTATTTAATTCTTGTGCCATTGTGGGGGAGGTATCATAGCCCTGGCTTTATAGAGGAGGACCTGCCAGGATCTCCTACAGCTTTTATGTAGCCCAGTTGGATTCAAATTTAGAAGTTTTCATTGTAAATTGGTTGAACCCTTTCTTCCATGTGGTACTCTAAGTCATTTGAAGAAGTCCTCACAATAGGATACCCAAGTTCCTCACATTTTATAATCTGCAGAAAGCCTTGTGAAAACCTTGCATTTGATTTGTTACTATCGTGGTTCTCTGGCCCACCTGCCAGCTTGCTTCATTTCAGGGCATCAGGAACCACAATCAGCCAGACTGGCAGGTGGGGCGGCTGTGCCTTCATTTGGTAGGAGTGGTTCTCGATCCTTTTGATATGAAAGCTGCAAAAAATAAAAAATAAAAATGGCCACTTAAACCCTATCGGCCCTCTCTGCATGCACCTGTCAAAAGAAACTGAGTCACCAATAATAATCAGTATAATGGGTTTTATTGGAAGAGAAATTGCTTGAGCAGGGAGAGGTCAAACCAAAGTAAGAGTTTCAAACTAGTTAGCAAGTTATATTAGCTTATAAAGATAATTAGGGGATTCCTGAAAGGGAAATTACAATTGGTTGACATTTAGGTTCCTTATCATAAAGCAGTGCCTACAAGCAGGGAACGATCATAGATTGGTTATGACAATATACTTGTTCATTTCTGAGAGGCTGTTTCCACTGGGCAGAAATCAGCTCACTTCCAATTGGTGCTTAAACTGTAACCTTTGCAGGGTATGTTCTGTTGTTTTTTGTTTTCTTCGTATAGTCCCCACTTTTATTTTTTACTCTTTAGGAAGTCCCTGTTACTTCTTGGAAAAGAAGTCACCCCTGGCAAGTCAATGTAGGCAATCAGTTTTCCTTATTTAACACATCTTACAAAACTAAAGGGCCCAAGGAGTTGTCAGAATCTGACACATTCAAAGCAGAGTAGTTTCAATGCAGTCCCCCTACCTGCTTTCCCAGTTCAGCTGCTTCCTTCCAAGGCAGTGGAGTTTTTACCTACATTAAACTTCTTCGATGCAGACTTTTCTGATTTCTGAATCTCAGCCTTATCTGGCTGTCAGATATTTGGGCAGAATAAAACATGATGTAGTACAGAGAAGTGAGTCAGAGCTCCACTCCCCAAATATTTCAATTCAGGGAGTGTGGTGGTGAAGTTGTAGGTAGCCCAGAAAAGCATGTTCTTAAATCTAATCCATTCCTGTGGGTTTATACCCATTGTAAGTAGGACCTTTTAATAAGGTTACTTTCAGTTAAGGTGCGGCCCACCTCAATCAGGATGGGTCTTAATCATATTATTGGAGTCCTTTATAAATGTAATGACTACAGGCAGAGAGACAGAGAAAACCATAGAAGCAAGAAGCTGGAAGCAGTGAAACCCAGAAGAGATGGGAAAGCCTTGCCATGTGGCAGAGGAGACAAGGATCACTGGTAGCCAGACTTCAGGAAGAAAGCATTATCTTGATGATGCCTTGATTTGGACATTTTCCTGGCCTCAGACTGTAAGCTAATAAATTCCCATTGTTTAAGCCAACTCATTTAATGATATCTGCTTTGAGCAGCCTAGGAAACTAAAGCAGATTTTGGTACCACGAGTGGGGTGCTGCTATGTCAAATACCAAAAATGTGGAAACAGCTTTGGAATTGGGTAATGGGTAGAGGCTGGAAGAATTGTGAGACACTTGATAAAAAGGCCTAGATTTCTTTGAGGAGACTGTTGGTAGAGATATAGATGCTAAATGCACTTCCAATGAGGCCTTAAACAGAAATGATTAATGCGTTATTAGAAACCAGAGGAAAGGCAGTCCTCATTTTAAGGTGTCAGAGAACTTGGCAAATTTGAGTTCTGATGTTGGAGGAAGGAAGAATTTGAAAGGGTTGAGCTTGGATATTTAGCTGAGGAGCTTTCCCAGCTAAGTGTGGAAAGTGCAGCCTGGCTTCTCCTTGCAGCTTATAATAAAATACGAAAGGAGAGGGATAAGCTGGGAACTCAACTCCTGGGCACAAAGAAACCAGAAATTGATGGTTTGGAGAATTCTGAGCTTCTGGAAAGCAAGTCACCAGAGAATAGTGCTCCATGTGTGGATTTAACTGAACACGGATCCAGTCAACCGTTTCAGTGCAAGTCAGGAGTGGAAATGCCGTTATCCAGGAAGGATCTGTGGAAGGTCCTACTGTCTGATGTTTTGGACCCCTGTGTACTACAAGCAAAACTGACACATTCTTTTTGGAGATCTGTATGAACGGAACCACTGCCAGCCGGGACTCAAAGGAACAGATTGAAGGAAAAATCACTTCAACGGCAGAACTATGAAGCTGAGGTCTGTACCAAAGACATCCTCTAGGACCAAGAGAGCAGACCCACATGTGTGTGGAAAGGGTTCCACCCAGTTGTTCAGGAAGTGTGTTATCACCCAATTTTCTCGGAGCCTGGAGCCTATTCCCCAGGGATTATGGAGAGTCTGGTAGTCACCTAGTGTTTTCAGAGGGAGGAGCCTCACTCCAGTGTTCGGGGAGAGCATGGCTGCTGTACAAGCACTTGGAAGGATCCAAGGGACTGCTGCTCCATCACACCCTTGTTTTTCTTCCAATTTTTCCCTATGAGATTGGGAATGTTTATCCTATGCCTGTCCCACCATTGTAAATCAGAAGCAGACAGCTTGTTTTCTAGGTTTTACACATTATAGACAGAGGGGAATTACGTCCCAGGACACACCACACCCATAAGTGATTTTGATGAGACTTTCTTTGTGCTAGGCATTGTTTCTGAAATGATTTTAGGATTTGGGTTATTGTGATGGAATGAATGTATTTTGCATGTAAAAAGAACATGTCTTTTTGTGGTCCAGAGGGTTGAGTATGGTGGTTTGAAGCTGTATGTATCCCAGAAAAACATGTTCTTAAATCTAATCCATTCCCGTGGGAGTCAACCCATTGTAAGTAGGACCTTTTGATGAGGCTACTTCAGTTAAGGTGTGTGCTGGTTTGGATATATTATGTCCTGCCAAACACCATATTCTTTAATGTAATCCTGTGGGGGCAGACATATTAATGTTGATTAGGTTGGAATAT
The DNA here is from genome assembly GCF_015220235.1 of Choloepus didactylus. Taxonomy (NCBI): domain Eukaryota; kingdom Metazoa; phylum Chordata; class Mammalia; order Pilosa; family Megalonychidae; genus Choloepus; species Choloepus didactylus. The sequence goes on along the minus strand of NC_051330.1, from coordinate 16,844,379 downwards.
TTGGATTAAGTTGTGTCCATGGACATGTGACCCACCTGACTGTAGGTGATAACTCTGATCGAGTTATTTCCATGGCGGTGTGGCCCCACCCATCCAGCATGGGTCTTGATTTAGTCACTGGAGTCCTTTACAAATGCTGGCAAAGACCCAGAAGCTAGCTGGCTTAGCTCAGAGATGCTTGGAGTTGTGGACCCCCGACATTGGCTGCAGCTCAGACACATTTTGAAAATGGCCGTTGAAAGCTGATGCTGACATTTTGGAGAATGCCATTCTAAAACGCAACCTGGGAGCAAGCAGATGCCAGCCACGTGGCTTCCCAGCTAACAGAGGTTTTCCAGATGCCAATGGCCTTTCTCCAGTAAAGGTAACCTATTGTTGATGCCTTACCTTGGACACTTTATGGCCTCAAGACTATAATTTTGTAACCAAATAAACCCTTTAGAAAAGCCAGTCCATTTCTGGTATTTTGCATAACGGCAGCATTAGCAAACCGGAACAAGGTGTGACCCTTCTCATTCAGGATACGTCTTAATCCTATTACTGGAGTCTTTTATAAATGGAATAAATAGACACAGAGAGAGAGAGAGGGAGAGAGAGAAAGCCATGTTAGCAAGAAGCTGAAAGTAATGAAACCTGGATAGAAGGGAGAGACCAGAAGATGTCACCATGTGTCTTGCCATGTGGCAGAGGAACAAGGATGGCTGGCAGCTGGTCTTTGGAAAGAACGCATTGCCTTGATTATGCCATGATTGAACATTTTCCTGGCCTCAGACTGTAAGCTAATAAATCCCCATTGTTTAAGCTGAACCATTTCATGATATTTGCTTTGAACAGTGTGGAAAACAGGAAGTAAGTCTTTAATATTGATGTTAGGGTTGTTAGGTACTTACTAGGGGAAATGTCAGCCTCTCCTAAGTCTCTCACGGAGGACAGGTATTCAGAGCACCTTTAAAAAATAGACTGAATGGCCTTTGTTTTCCTTTTCCATATCATATTTTCTCCCAGAATCAAAGAAAAGGCACTCTGAGGGAGAAGCTGGTCTACAGAAGATGATGGTGGCTGACTGGTTCCCGTGGGTTGTGTGCATACTTCGTGGGTCCTGTTTTGCTTCTTACAAATTCATTCTAAGACATATAGACAACCCGTTCCAAGACGTAGAGACAGCCTGGTGGGCCAACTCAAAGCCACCATCATCTTATCCACACTGACTAGTCATTAAGCATGTAATTGCTCTGTTGTAGATACTAGAGAAGGAAGTTTTGCCAAGCTCAATTTTTTGTCTGGGCTAAGTCTGATTTGCTATGAGTACTGAAGAAAGAGCTTATCCTTGTTTTATTTATATTCTTATTTTATTTATTTGTACATTGCCTTTTTTTTTTTTTTTTTTTTTTGCTGAATCAATCCCATCTGAAGAATGTCTATTTTATTATTGTTTCAATGAACTGATTTATGGCACAGCTTGTTTTAGATTTCATTAATTTCTCTTCTTTATTATTTGTTCTAGTTTTGGGGCTTGCTTTTGGTGTTCTTTTTCCAGTTTAAGTTAGAAGAGATGCTTGATTCAATTATTTCCATCCTTTCCTCTTTTCTAATATAAATATTTAAAGTGCAAATTTCCTTCTACATACTTCTGTGACTGCACCCAACAAGTTTTGAAATGTGTATTTTTTTTCACTCCAACCTTAGTGTTTTTAAATTCCATTATTTCTTCTTTGACCAATGTTTTATTCAGAGGCTTGGTTTTAAATTTCAAATGTTGACTTCTAAATTAATGGTGGTATGGTCAGAGAATGTGGTGTGACAATGCTGATCCTTTGAAATCAGTATTTGCTTTATGACCCTGTAGGAAGTCAATTTTTATAAATGACTTGCTTGAGAATAATTTGTAGTCTTTAGTTTTTGGGTGCAGGGTTTTAAAGATGTTCAATATTTGATGCTTGTTAATATTAAAATATTCTAAATTTTTATTGACTTCATCTGCTTGGTCTGTTGATAAGTAAAGAAAAGTATTGAAATCTGCCATTATATGGGTGGGTTTTGTCAGTATGTCACCATTATTTCTAGCAGATTTTTAAAATTTATGTACTTTGAGACAGTTTTGTTAGATTCATATGCATACAAATTTGGCAGTTTTTATATTCATGGTAAATTGAATCTGTTACAAATAGTGTAGGGATCCTATCTTAAATGAGTGATGTATTTTATGTTTTTTTATTTTTTTAAAAATATTCCTTTTATTTTGATATATTCACAGACCATGCAGTCATACAAAACAAATCGTACATTCGATTGTTCACAGTACCATTACATAGTTGTACATTCATCACCAAAATCAATCCCTGACACCTTCTTTGCCACACACACAAAAATAACAAGAATAATAATTAAAGTGAAAAAGAGCAATTAAAGTAAAAAAGAACATTGGGTGCCTTTGTCTGTTTGTTTGTTTGTTTGTTTCTTTCCCCTATTTTTCTACTCATCCATCCATAAACTAGACGAAGGGGAGTGTGGTCCTTATGGCTTTCCCAATCCCATTGTCACCCCTCACAAGCTACATTTTTATACAATTGTCTTCAAGATTCATGGGTTCTGGGTTGTAGTTTGATAGTTTCAGGTATCCACCACCAGCTACCCCAATTCATTAGAACCTAAAAAGTGTTGTCTATATTGTGCTTTAAGAGAGCCCACCAGAGTGACCTCTCGGCTCCTTTTGGAATCTCTCTGCCACTGAAGCTTATTTCATTTCCTTTCACATCCCCCTTTTGGTGAAGAAGATGTTCTCCATCCCACGATGCCGGGTCTACATTCCTCCCCGGAAGTCATATTCCACGTTGCCAGGGAGATTGACTCCCCTGGGTGTCTGATCCCACGTAGGGGGGAGGGCAGTGATTTCACCTTTCAAGTTGGCTTAGCTAGAGAGAGAGGGCCACATCTGAGCAACAAAGAGGCATTTGGTAGGAGGCTCTTAGGCACAATTATAGGGAGGCCTAGCTTCTCCTTTGTAGCAACAGTTTTCCCAAGGGCAAGTCCTGTGGTAGAGGGCTCAACCCATCAAACCACCAGTCCCCTATGTCTGTGGCATATTAGCAACCATTGCGGTGGGGCAGGCCAATACCCCTGCATTCTCCACCAGTCCTCAAGGGAGCTCTGCATATTTTTTTCCTTGTTTTTTTTTTAATCAACTGTATGAAAAAAAAAATTTTTTTAATTTAAAAAAACATACAATAAAAGAACATTTCAAAGAGACCATAACAAGGGAGTAAGAAAAAGACAACTAACCTAAGCTAACTACTTTACTTCCAACATGTACCTACTCTACCCCAAGAAAGTAACCTAATATAGCAACATTTCTGTGAACTTGTTCCTACTAGACCCATCAGAAATTAACAGACCATAGTCATTCCTGGGCATTCCCAGAACATTAAATTTACCCACGATAGCTTATCTGTTCTTATTGGATTATTGTTCCCCCTTCCTTAATTACTCTCTATCGCTAGTTCCCCTACATTCTACATTATAAACCATTTGTTTTACATTTTTCAAAGTTCACATTAGTGGTAGCATATAATATTTGTCTTTTTGTGCCTGGCTTATTTTGCTCAGCATTATGTCTTCAAGGTTCATCCATGTTGTCATATGTTTCACGACATTGTTCCTTCTTACTGCCATGTAGTATTCCATTGTGTGTATATACCACATTTTATTTATCCACTCATCTGTTGAAGGACATTTGGGTTGTTTCCATCCCTTGGCAATTGTGAATAATGCCGCTATGAACATTGGTGTGCAGATATCTGTTCGTGTCACTGCTTTCAGATCTTCCGGGTATATGCCTAGAAGTACAATTGCTGGATCAAAGGGTAACTCTATATCTAGTTTTCTAAGGAACTGCCAGACTGACTTCCAGAGTGGCTAAACCATTATACAGTCCCACCAACAATGAATAAGAGTTCCAATTTCTCCACATCCCCTCCAGCATTTGTAGTTTCCTGTTTGTTTAATGGCAGCCATTCAGATTGGTGTGAGATGGTATCTCATTGTGGTCTTAATTTGCATCTCTCTAATAGCTAGTGAAGCTGGGCATTTTTTCATGTGTTTCTTGGCCATTTGTATTTCCTCTTCAGAGAACTGTCTTTTCATATCTTTTGCCCATTTTATAATTGAGCTGTCTTAACTACCATCATTGAGTTGTTGGATTTCTTTATATATGCAAGATATCAGTCTTCTGTCAGATACATGGTTTCAAAAAAATTTTTCCCATTGAGTTGGCTGCCTCTTTACCTTTTTGACTAATTCCTTTGAGTTACAGAAACTTCTAAGCTTGAGGAGTTCCCATTTATCTATTTTTTCTTTTGTTGCTTGTGCTTTGGGTGTAAAGTCTAGGAAGTGGCCGCCTAATACAAGGTCTTGAAGATGTTTTCCTACATTATCTTCTAGGAGTTTTATGGTACTTTCTTTTATATTGAGATCTTTGGTCCATTTTGAGTTAATTTTTGTGTAGGGGGTGAGGTAGGGGTCCTCTTTCATTCTTTTGGATATGGATATCCAACTCTCCCAGCTCCATTTGTTGAAAAGACCATTATGACCCAGTTCAGTGACTTTGGGGCCTTATCAAAGATCAGTCGGCCGTAGATCTGGGGTCTATCTCCGAATTCTCAATTCCATTCCATTGATCTATATGTCTGTCTTTGTGCTGTTTTGACAACTGTGGCTTTATAATAAGCTTCAAAGTCAGGGAGTGTAAGTCCTCCCACTTTGTTTTTCTCTTTTAGAGTGTCTTTAGCAATTCGAGGCATCTTTCCTTTCCAAATAAATTTGATAACTAGCTTTTCCAAGTCTGCAAAGTAGGTTGTTGGAATTTTTATTGGGATTGCATTGAATCTGTAGATGAGTTTGGGTAGAATTGACATCTTAATGACATTTAGCCTTCCTATCCATGAACATGGAATATTTTTCCATCTTTTAAGGTCCTCTTCTGTTTCTTTTAGTAGAGTTATGTAGTTTTCTTTGTATAGGTCTTTTATATCTTTGGTTAAGTTTCTTCCTAGGTACTTGATTTTTTTAGTTACTATTGAAAATGGTATCTTTTTCTGGAGTGTCTCTTCAGTTTGTTCATTTCTAGCATATAGAAACATTACTGACTTATGTGCATTAATCTTGTATCCCACTACTTTGCTAAATTTGTTCATTAGCTCTAGTAGCTGTATCATCGATTTCTTGGGGTTTTCCAGATATAAGACCATATCATCTGCAAAGTGATGGTTTTACTTCTTCCTTTCCAATCTGGATTCTTTTATTTCTTTGTCTTGCCGGATTGCCCTGGCTAGCACTTCCAGCACAATGTTGAATAACAGTGGTGATAGTGAGCATCCTTGTCTTGTTCCTGATCTTAGAGGGAAGGCTTTCAGTCTCTCATCATTGAGTACTATGCTGGCTGTGGGTTTTTCATATATGCTCTTTATAATATTGAGGAAGTTTCCTTCAATTCCTACCTTTTGAAGTGTTTTTATCAAAAAGGGATGTTGGATTTTGTTGAATGCTTTTTCAGCATCTATTGAGATGATCATTTGATTTTTCCCTTTTGATTTGTTAATGTGTTGTAATACATTGATTTTCTTATGTTGAACCATCCTCGCATGTCTGGAATGAACCCCACTTGGTCATGGTGTATGATTTTTTTAATGTGTTTTGGATTCGATTTGCCAGTATTTTGTTGAGGATTTTTGCATCTATATTCATTAGGGAGATTGTCCGGTAGTTTTCCTTTTTTGTAGTATCTTTGCCTGGTTTTGGTATTAGATTGATGTTAGCTTCATAAGATGAGTTAGGTAGTGTTCCATTTTCTTCAATGTTTTGAAAGAGTTTAAGTAAGATTGGTGTCAGTTCTTTTTGGAAAGTTTGGTAGAATTCCCCTGTGAAGCCATCTGGGCCTGAATTTATTTGTGGGAAGCTTTTTGATGACTGATTGGATCTCTTTGCTTGTGATTGATTGGTTGAGGTCTTCTATTTCTTCTCTGGTCAGTCTAGGTTGTTCATATGTTTCCAGGAAATTGTCCATTTCCTCTGCATTATCCAGTTTGTTGCCATACAGTTGTTCATAGTATCCTCTTATAATTTTTTTAGTTTCTTCAGGATCTGCAGTAATGTCACCTTTCTCATTCATTATTTTGTTGATATGGGTCTTCTCTCTTTTTGATTTTGTCAGTCTAGCTAGGGCCTTGTCAATCTTGTTGATCTTCTCAAAGAACCAACTTTTGGTGTTATTTATCCTCTCTATTGTTTTTTTGTTCTCTATGTCATTTATTTCTGCTTTAATCCTTGTTATTTCTTTTCTTCTACTTGGATTAGGATTGGTTTGCTGTTCATTTTCTAGCTTCTTCAGTTGATCCATTAGTTCTTTGATTTTGGCTCTTTCTTCCTTTTTAATATATGCATTTAGTGCTATAAATTTCCCCCTCAGTACTGCTTTTGCTGCATCCCATAGGGTTTGGTATGTTGTGTTCTCGTTTTCATTCATATCTATAAATTTAGCAATTTCTCTTGCTATTTCTTCTTTAACCCACTGATTGTTTAGGAGTGTGTTGTTTAACCTCCAGGTATCTGTGAATTTTCTAAGTCTCCGATGGTTATTGACTTCTAATTCTATTCCATTGTGGTCAGAGAATGTGCTTTGAATAATTTCAATCTTTTTAAATTTATTGAGGCTTGTTTTATGTCCCAGCATATGATCTATTCTGGAGAAAGTTCCATGAGCACTAGAGAAGAATGTGTATCCTGGTGATTTGGGATGTAATGTTCTATATATGTCTGTTAAATCCAATTGATTTATCAGATTGTTTAGGTTTTCAATTTCCTTATTGGTCTTCTGTCTGATTGATCTATCTATAGGAGAGAGTGATGTGTTGACGTCTCCCACAATTATTGTGGAAACATCAATTGCTTCCTTTACTTTTGCCAGTGTTTCTCACATGTATTTTGTGGCACCTTGATTGGGTGCATAAACATTTATGATTGTTATTTCTTCTTGTTGAATTGCCCCTTTTATTAGTATGTAGTGGCCTTCTTTGTCTCTCAGAACATCCCTGCATTTAAAGTCTATTTTATTTGAGATTAATATTGCTACACCTGCTTTTGTTTGGCTGTAGCTTGCATGAAATATTTTTTTCCATCCTTTCACTTTCAATTTCTTTGTGTCCCTGTGTCTAAGATGAGTCTCTTGTATGCAACATATTGATGGTTCATTTTTTTTTGATCCATTCTGTGAATCTTTATCTTTTAATTGGGGAGTTTAATCCATTTACATTCAACATTATAACTGTGAAGGCATTTCTTGAATCAGCCGTCTTATCCTTTGGTTTATGTTTGTTGTATATATTTTTCCCTCTCTCTATTAATATCCTTTAATGTACCCATACAGAATCTCTTTAGTACTGAACCTTTCTCCATGTCTCTCCTTTATTTGTTTCTCTGTCTGTAGGGCTCCCTTTAGTATCTGAAGTAGGGCAGGTCTCCTGTTAGCAAATTCTCTCAGCATTTGTTTGTCTGTGAAAAATTTAAGCTCTCCCTCAAATCTGAAAGAGAGCTTTGCTGGATAAAGTATTCTTGGTTGAAAACTTTTCTCACTCAGAATTTTAAATGTCATGCCACTGCCTTCTCGCCTCCATGGTGGCTGCTGAGTGGTCACTACTTAGTCTTATGCTGTTTCCTTTGTATGTGGTGAATTCCTTTTCTCTTGCTGCTTTCAGAACTTGCTCCTTCTCTTCAGTATTTGAGAGTCTGATCAGAGTATGTCTTGGAGTGGGTTTATTTGGATTTATTCTGTTTGGAGTTCACTGGGCATTTATGCTTTGTGTATTTATATTGTGTAGAAGGTTTGGGAAGTTTTCCCGAACAATTTCTTCGAATACTCTTCTTAGACCTTTACCCTTTTCTTCCCCTTCTGGCACACCAATGAGTCTTATATTTGGACATTTTATATTATCTATCATATCCCTGAGGTCCATTTCGATTTTTCGATTTTTTCCCCATTCTTTCTTTTGTGCTTTCATTTTCCATTCTGTCATCTTCCAGGTCACTGATTCATTGTTCAGCTTCCTCTAGTCTTGTACTATGAGTATCCAGAATCATTTTAATTTGGTCAGCAGTTTCTTTGATTTCCGTAAGATCATCTGTTTTTTTGTTTAGTCTTACAGTGTCTTCTTTATGCTTTTCTAGGGTCTTCTTGATGTCCTTTATATCCTGTAGCATGCTCTTCTTTATGTCCTTTATATCCCATGCAATGGTCTCGTCATTCATCCTTAGTTCTTTGGTTTGTTGCTCTAGGTACTGTGTGTTCTCTGAGCTTTTGATTTGGGTGCTTGGGCTTGGGTTATCCATATAGTCTAGTTTTTTCACATGGTTTAAAATTTTCTGTTGTTCTTGGCCTCTTGGCATTTGCTTAACTTGATAGGGTTCTTTTAGGATTTGTAGACCATTTGAAATCCTTATCTCTAATTTGTCCGATCTACAGCTTCATGGAGTACACTTTCTCTAACTAACCAATAGATGGTGTCCACGAGCCACCGGTTCCCCTCAAGCCAGTTCTCCCTTGCTTTGCCTTTGTAGTGAGTGGGGGAGTGAGTCTTGTGGGGTCCAGTTGGTGTACCAAGCTTACATGTGTAGTTGGTGTTGCCCGCCCTGTATATGGGGCGTGTGTCTGGGCAGTCAGGGAGGGGGGCGGTTCTAACAGTCAAATCTCCCTGGTGTTCCTGGAGTTTTAAAGCTGCTGCAATAGTCTAATCCTTCAATTCAGTCCTGCTACAGTTTGTCTCTGCCACTGACCCAGAAGTCCTTGGTATGGCCCCTGAGACTTGTGAGTGGGTCCCTCTTCCAGGCCGTGCACCCCCTGGTCCTCTTGTGAGGGATAACTGTGCTGTGTCACAGGTGAGTGCCATCCCCCCAGGGCAGTTCTGGGCTGCAGGGCTGTGAGGGAGGCTCCCAGTCTGCTGAGTGGATGCCCCCCTTTTCTTGGGAAGTTGTGGTGTTTAGTGAGTTTTCTCAGCCACTGGATTATTGCCTTTTGTCTCAGAGGTCTCTTAGTTCTGCTCTTGTCTTGACCTGCCCAAATTGCAAGTCTTTGAGGCTTTCTGTATTGGGCTTCTTAGAGTAATTGTTTTAGAAAAAGAAAAAAAAGAAAAAAAAAAAAAAGAAAAAAGGCCTTCCTGGCAGATCTAATGGGTTATTGAAATGCTAAGAGATAAAGCAATTAGGGCCATTAAGGAAAAGTCCAGGGGGCAGAGAGATCAGTCTTTCTTAGGGATTTGTATATGAGCCTCAGGGCCTGAGCTCTGCCCTTCCCCTTTCTATGTTCACCAGAACTCCAGAAAGCCTCTGCTTTTCTTTTTGGGCTATTTTTGCTGTTTCTTGCTATCCCTATCTCCTCTCTGCTGGGCTGGCTGCTCTCAGATTCTCTGGTGTCTGATCTCAGTCTATCTGTGATTGGAGTTTGGATCAGGAGAATGAGTTTCCGATAAGGGCCGCCACTGCAGTTCTCCCTCCTCATTCCCAGCGCTGATGGCCCCTCCTCCCACAGGACTGAGCCTGGCAGGGAGGGGCACGGGTCCCCTGGCCGCAAAAACTTACAGATGTTGCTGATCTCAGCAGTTCGACGTGTTCATGAGTGTTGTATGAGGTATGCCCAAAGTCAAATTGCTCTGCGGTGTCCAGTCCATGCAGTTCCTGACTTTCTACCTACTTTCCTGGAGGAGTAACTAAAACATACACCTCACCAATCTGCCATCTTGCCCCGCCCTCGATGTATTTTATCTTAATGTTTATTGGTCTGGTATTAATATAGCTACTCCAGTTTTCTTTTCTATTTGCCTGCTATATTTTTTGTTATCCTTTTCTTTCAAGTTTCTCATAAAATCCATATAACTTGATTTTGCTTTAACTAAAGTTTTTAGTCTCTTTGAAGTTTTTATGATGATTGATATATTTGGCCTTATTAGATAACATTTTTTCTATTTCTCTTGCTCTTCCTATGCTTTTTTCTTTTCCCTTCCTTCAAAAACATGATATTTTGTTGATTGTTTTTCTTATTCATTTAACTTCTTCTTCTGTTAGATTGGAATTTAGATCCCTTATTTCAATTGTTTTAGTGGTTTTTCTTGAAATTTAACCATATTTATTAACAGAGCCTAAATTTAATGCCATGATTCCCTCCTAAACAATTTATGAACCTTAAACTCTTAAACTCAATCACTCCCCCTCCCATCTGATAAGCATTGGTAGCCAATATTCTGTCTGTCCTTTTATTGTTAATTTATTATTTGTATGTAGATAGTGCTAGCTTAGATTTATCTTCACACTTCATTTGCTCATCATTCTCTATAGTATCTCATTTTTGTCCTTCTTAGGTAAATCCATTATAAGTCCCTTTAGTGCATATCTCTCGGAAGTAAATTTTGTTTAGTTGGGGGTGTCTTTATTTCACAATTGTTCCTGAAAGACAATATTGTTGAGTAAATAGTTCCGTGTTGCCAATTATTTTCACTCAACCCTTTGAAGATGTTAGTTCTGTCATGTGGCTTTCATTTTGCTTTCGAGAAGTCTGTTGTCAGTCTGACTGTCCTTCCTTTAAAGGTGATCTGTTTTTCTCTTGGGTTGTGTCTAGGTGGGTAATTCTTTTATTTATCCAGCTTGGTGTGCCTTGACTCTAAAAGGTGTCTGGCACATAGTATGCACTCTAAATATTTGTCAAATGAATGAATGTTGTTTCTTTTAACTGTGAATTTGGTTCTTTCATCAGCTCTGGAAAATTCTCAAGCATTGTCTCTTCAGCGTTGCCTTTTCAATTCTCTATTTTTTCTTTCTGAGATTCTAATTAGAAATATACTGGAAGGTCAGTTTTTCTGTCCTTCATGATGTTTAACTTCTCTCTCATGCTTTCTATTTCTATGTCTATACATGTGGCCAGACATTTTTTTTCAGATGTATCTTCCAGGCCACTACCTTTCCATTCAACAATATAGAATCTACTATTCAATCCATCCATTGAACTTTTTATTTCAACAGTTACATTTTTCATTTATCAAAGTTATATCCGTTATAATTTATGGGTGGTCTCTTATTTCTTGCTCATTATTGTGTTCCCATTTTTAATTTCTTTAAACACCTTACACGATTTCTTCATATTTTGTATCTGGTCATCACAATATCTGAAGTCATTGATGTTCTAAATCTTTTGTTATGTGTTTGGTGTTGGCTGATTGCTAGCTCCCACTTAGATGATCTTTTCCATGGAAACCTGGTTGCCTCCAGAGAGGGCTTTTCACCTGCTCCTCTCAGGAGTCTGTGGGATGGGAGGGAATCTATTGACCTGGAATCACTTTCTCCCTTCCACACTTCCTGGATCTATAATTCTTGAGTTTGGATGCCACAGGCAATGATGAAAGGGGCATTTTCCCTTAGGGTAACTCACTCTTTGCAAATGCCTTTTCCTTGTCCCTCAGGTATCATCTCAGCATATGACTTTTTGTTTATTTTTTTTTGTCATTCTTCTTTGCTTTTATTAGAGGTGCATGTTTTCCCTTACTTCTTGAAATGCCAACAGTTCAACAGAAATTTATGTTTTATGCTGAATGTAGTTGTTTTTCGGTAAGTCTCTCAAAGTAACTAGTCTATGCTGCTGATGACAGAAGTGTTTTAATAGCTGAATAGTTGTTTTATTAGTGGAGCAAAAACAAGACCCTGGCAAGTGAACAGTATCCTCACTAGGTGCCCAGTCCTTGGTCTAGGAAACAGGATGGCCAAGCAGATCCATGCAGCTATGTTTGTATGGATCCTAGAGCAACTTTAAGGAAAATATGTACACTAAGGAGCTTAATTATGCAACTATGACATCGCATCTCCCATTTCTCTCTGCAACAGTTTAATTGAAATTTATGTAGCATTTATTATATGCTAGGCACTTGGCTAGGCTGGGGATACAAAGGTGAGTAGGAATCTTTCTTCAACAAGCTCCAGAACTAGCAGGGAGTGTTGCATTGAGGTTATTATGCAATGAGCGTGGTGATAAAGATGGTGAAAGGATGCCTTCTTCTGGTTGGACCAAGGGGTTGATTCAGGGCAGGATGCAATTCACCTGGACCTCAGCCTCAGAGGGTGTGGAATATAGGAGAAAAAGGACATCCTTTTACACATTCTCTCATCTACAGCATTGTTTTATTTATAGGCATTTGTTAAGTGCCCTCAAGAGCAGTGCTTAGTGTGCATCCCTGGGTTCCATCCAAGATTTGGCTGGGGTCTGGGAATCTTCTCTGTCACAAACATCCAAGGTCCCTGCAGGTGGTCCACGGACCACATCTGGAGAAGTGCGGGATGGGGAGGCTTGGTAATTTATGAGGAGTGAGATGTGAATATCGCAACTACAGTGGCCTTAAGTGTGGTTGAGGCTAGGACCGAAGCATCATCCCTTTGCCTCAAAGCAGATGCCCCAAATTTTGTCTGATGAAATGCTGCTGTTTATTTTCAGAAAGCTTTGAGCTCTCCAGGAATGAACAACTGATAGCAAAATCCTGTAATTGATTGAAGGAGTATGTGAGGAGGGGCCCGCATCTGACACTCCCTCCCTGGGAATCTTGGCAAACTTTAGAGTGGAGGTTTGGACAAAGGTGGGGGCACAGCTGGGCTGGATAGCTGATAATTGTGGCATAGACCTCCATCCTTTTTGATCTTTGGGTTAAAGATTCTTGGCATAGGTCATCTTGGGGTAGTGGAAAGAACATGTGTCCTTGGGCACCTGCATCCCATCTCCTCTGTATACCAGCTGCAAGGGCAAGTCGCAGAAGAATTTCTCAGCTCTGGAATGAGGGTAGTAACACCTACCTTAGTGACTGATCTGTCACACTGCATGCAAAGTTCCTGTCATTGTCCCTGGCCATAGGTGCTACTCAAAACAATCTGTTCCCGGTAACAAGTGAAAACTCTTGAGCTGGGGAAAGTAGGGGAGGGATGAGGGAGGAGAAGACAGGTGACAGACCAGACTTGACCTGGGAGCTGTCGTTTACTTACTCCTGATCTAGCATGAAAAATCAGTAATAAATTTGCATTAAATATAAAATCATTAAAGTCATGAGTGCTCATTTGCCCTTGAGGCAGAGAAGATACTGTTTTCTTTTCCTCTGGGGCACACAACTGGGTTATATTTCACAGCTTCCCTTGCAGTTGGTGGGACCATGTGATTGAGTTCTGGTCACTAATATTGGTGGAAATGATATATGATCCAGGCCTGGAGCCCATACACCTTTCCTGTAATCCCCTCCCCCCTTCCCTCACCTGCTGGCTAAGGCCTCTGAAGCCCTAGAGTTCTTAGATAGAAGTAGCTATGTTTCCTGGGGGGCTGCAGGGAATGGCATTCCCATCCCCTACTCCCTCTGTCTGCACTGGACTAGGAAATGAATGAGAATGAGCTTTCTTTGTCTTAAACCACTGAGATTTGGGGCTTATTTGTCACAGCACTTTCCATTAGCCTATCCTGACTAATAGAACATTTTAGTATGTTTCCTGGTAGGGAAGAGAGTCTGGGGCTATGGGCACCTGATAAAATGGTAGGAAGGTGATACTTCCAGGGTAACCCACCCCTTGGTCTGGCACAAGAGGTACCCATGATCCTGTCCAGCCAGTGCCCACGGCTTTATATGGTTCGTCTCCTCTGCAGGTGCCTGAGCTCCAGCCCCTCCAGGCTGTGACTTTCAGCCTAGCATCCCGTGGCTGGATGTTTTCTTCTGGGTTCCTTCCTTTTCTCAAAATGCCTTTCTCTTTTCTTCATGGAGCAGTTCTATTTTATTTTTTAACCTTAAGATGCAGCTTAGAGCTACCCATTCCAGGAATACCACCCCTTTCTCTCCCCACCTCCATCCTGGGCTTGGTTTCCTTCGTTTGCCTGACAGCCCCTCACTGATTGTGTATGTGTCCACCTCCTTCATCAGACTCTAAGTTTCTTGAGGGCAGAGACTGTCTCCCCATCAACTAACACAATGTTCAGTAACTATGTGAAGAAATTACACGGTGTGTAAAAAGTATATGTGATGAATAAGTGAATGAGAAAGTGAACGAGCGGCAAGTTTAACCAACCCTGAAACCGACTTCCATAGATTTAAAACCAAACCAAACAAAACAAAACACACCCCCTTTTCCCCAGTAGTGTTGCTTCTGAAGGACTTGCAATGCTGAATCCTTGCTTTCTCCCTCCTCCTCCTGTCCATGAGATTTACTAGACATTGGGTGGACACAGGCCTGCAGGACGTCCACAGGCCTCTGGAGTAGAGGGAGGGCTAAGAGGCCTCACTCCAGGCCCAGGACTCCTTTCTGTGGAATCCTAATTTGGGGGTTGAGGGCATGACCTGGAACATGGAAGGAATGGGAACGAATAGAACGGCTGGTTCTTTGGGGCCGTAATTCTTACGTGTTGACATCCACTGTGCAGAAAAAGCTTCTCTCAGCTGTCAGGGCATTCTGCCACAGGGGCAGCGGGGCCGGGGGTCAGCGAGGGGCAGGGCTTGGCTCTCCACACGCAGAAGGCCGCAGAGCCCATCCCTCCAGCCCACAGAGGTGTGAGCAGATGCTGCCTGGCACTCAGAACAAAATAAAACCTTGCCAACATCCTTCCCATTTTTCTTTCTTAAACCATAACCAAGAAAGGAGGTTTATTTATTTTCTGTGAGGAAAAGGCAAAGTTCCTTGGAGGTCTCAGTGTCATGTTTTATGATAAATGACTGGTGAGCATGTCAATTATTAACGGCTCATGCTGTTTTATCTGGGTGAGAGATTGTAGCGTAACGTTTAAAGGATTGTTGTACTCTTAGTTCTCTGTGCTTGTGGTAAAACAAAATAACCTGAAGGCTGTTACTTGTGTGGTAAGAGAGAAAAATAGTGAGAAATGTAGTGTAGGGGCTTGAAAGACGATGAATCAATAAATTTGACTTTTCTTTTAAAATCCCTGCACTTAAATTGTGCAGGAAATGGGGAGTCCAGAGAAGCCCCTCCCTCAAAGTTTTGTTGAGTGCTTTTAACTGTGAAAAGCAGTGTTTGGAGAAATTAAAAATGGAAGTCAGGTAATACACATGGTGATTATTGTTGGATATTTAGGAAAACTGGGCTTCTTGTCTCTGATTTACCAATGAAGCAAGATGTTGGGGCAGAAAAGCTACTGGTCTGAACCTCAGGAATTGTGTCACAGGTGACCTGTTTTTATGATTGGGGGAGTTGAGGGATGTCTGTGGATTTCTGTTTCCTTATAAGTGTAAAGCAGTCAATTGTCAGTTGATACTTGAATGCCTTAGTTTGCCAGAGCTGCTATGACAAATCCCACACGATGGGTTGGTGGGATTTTTTTGGCTCATGGTTTTGAGGTTAGAAGTCAAAAATCAAGATATCTGCAAGGCTTGCTTTCTCCCAGAGTCTGGCATGTTCTGATCAGGCTGTCACCGTCTTTGGAGCTCCTTGGCCCGTATCTCTCCTCGTGTCTGCTCTTCTGGTTTCTGCTGATTTCTGGCTTCTTTCTGTGGCCTTCTCTAACTTCTGGCTTCTGGTTTCTTCTCTTTGTAAGACCTCCAGCAATCAAGATTAAGACCCAGCCTCATTCAGTTGAGCCACCCTAACCCCCAAGGAATGAGGATTAAAATGAAGAACATGCTTTTTTTCTAGGGTGCATAACTGAATCTACCACACTGAACTTCTGATATCTCCATCATTCTATAGCAGAGTTTGTTTTCAGGTCCCTGACATATTTAATTCCTGACCCTGAACTTGGAGTGGCCATATCTACGGAAGTGTGGGAAGATGTCTTGGGAAGGAGCTAACTCAAAAGATGGAGGTATTAGTTTCCTAAAATCAAAACACATTCTTCCCCATGATATATTTCCTCCTGATGGGTCTGCTGTGCTGGAGAAGGGGAGTGGGTGGGTGTTGCTGTCACTACAGATCAGGTGCCCACCTGCCTTCTTTAAGAGCCACTCTAGACCTCGGTGCCTCTTGGAAAATATGAGGAGGGGGAGACAGCAGGGACCCTCCACACAATGAGATGTGCCAAAGGAGTCAGGGCAGGTTCTAGCCTGGCCATCAGAAGCAGAAGCGATTATTCTACTGCCGAACCCAGTCTTTCAAGGCGGGTGACCTCCCTTTGAGGATTGTTAGGGAAGTAGTAGAGGAGATCACTGGGTGACATGTGGGTTTCCAGCTTTATGTTGTAACACCCACCATGGGGACTGGAGAGTTTGAGGCAACAATATGGAGCTGTGAACCCAAAGCTTCACAAACCCATTCACACTCTCATGCTTTTCTCTCAATTACTTGGTTGTGATACTTAACCATCAGAACATTTAAGTATTTTAAAGTAATTCTGATAAGATTGCATCTGTTTAGGGAGTATGTGACATTCAGGGGTTTTGCAGTCAACTTACGTTTTATTTATTTGTGGTAAGACCTAAAAATGAGTGTGGGAGACTGCATTTTCTCATTTCTTAGAGGGTAGGTCAGAGGGGAACTATGGAGACTTGTAATAAACTGGGTGAGAAGTCAGATGGGCTCTCCTTATGGGAGTTTACTAGTCCTATGTACATAGGTAGCAAAGCAATCTCTCTTTCGTCACCCAAACGATGGGAGAGTGTTTTATTCTTGGTTTGGTGTCAACTAATTTTAGTAGTTGTAGGTTGAGGTAGAACTCTTGAATTTTTTCTTGGCTTCACAGTGCTGACATAGGAGCTTCCCCTATGGACTTAAGTTAGGATGTTAGACCCTGCCCGTGCCTGCCCCTGGCCAGTGGTTCTCTGTGCACCCAGCATCCCCTGAGGCGTGCAGTGTGCCAGTGCAGCAGACATGGGCAAAGCAATGGTGGCCAGGTTTGGACTGCCGCCTCTGTCGCTGCTCTTACCCATGCAGATTTACTCAAGTGAAGCAACTGTCATAGCACTTTCTAGTAACTCCTCCCAGAACACCTCCAAAGTCTAGCTAATGCCGCCATCCCAGGCAGCAGCACTGCCCTGCAGCCTACAGCAGTCTCCTCATCATCTCACTCTCCCTTCTACATCTCTACTGTTAAGAGACTCAGGCCAAGAAACATCTATGCTTCCCCATCTTCTGAACTCAATCCAAATGGCATCTAAAGTCCAGTGTGGCAAGGAGATAACAGATCTTCACTGATTCTACTGCTTCCACCCTGTGCTAGCTTGCTAACGCTGCCATTTTGCAAATCACCAGAAATGGATTGGCTTTTATAAAGGGGGTATATCTGGTTACACAGTTACAGTCTTAGGGCCATAGAGTGTCCAAGGTAATGCATCAACAATTGTGTACCTTTGCTGGAGAGAGGCTATTGGCATCTGGAAAACCTCTGTTAGCTGGGAAGGCACATGGCTGGCGTCTGCTTGCTCCTAGGTTGCGTTTTAGCTCCTCTCTCAGCTTCTCGGTGTTCTTCAAAGTGTCCCCTGTGGCTGCAGCTCCTCTTCAAAATGTCACTCACAGCTGCTCTGAGTTCCTTCTGTTTGTCAGCTCTTTTATAGGACTCCAGTGATTTAATTCAGACCAACCCTAAATGGGTGGGGCAACACCTCCGTGGAAATTATCCAATCAGAGGTCTCGCCCATGGTTTATTGAGTCACATCTCCATGGAAACCCTCAATCAGAAGGTTCCAACCTAATCAACACTAATACTGCCCCCACAAGATTGCATTGAAGAATATGGCTTTTTCTGGGGGACATAATATGTATAAACCAGCACACATACTTTACTGGTACAGAAAATGTTGGGAATCCCAAATTTGACTGGTTTGAAGAACATGTGAAGGATTTGGCTAAAAGATGAATGCCAATATCAAATCTGCTGGAGTTTCACGTAGAAGATGAAGGGAGAAAACATCCCAAATGGAGAGATGATTTCCTTAACTGTGGCTTAAGAAATATGGACACTTAAAACTTTACCTTGAAAAACATAGATTTTCTCTCAGCTAGAGAGAAACAAGGGGGTGTGGAATAGAGATTCAATTTTCGTTTAGTACATGAGCTACATAGGGCCATGAAATGATTAGGTTATTATAAAAGCTTCCATGATTCTATTTATAGGTCCATTAGAAGGAACCTCCAGGTGTTACTGTGAACTCTTCATGTGTTTTTCACCAATCCTAATTTAATGCTGATAAACTCTAGATGACAGTTTTACATTGTTAAGCTAGCACCATTCTCTTGGGAACTGAATTCTTATTTCTGAGGCCTTGTATTTGACATTGCATTTGACTTCTTATGTAATAATTTACATGTGCCAATGCAATGATATATTGGAATCTACCCCCCAGTGCAAGCACAGTGAAAAAATCTCATTTATACACTTATAAAATCAAATGGTAGACATTTCCTATCACATGCCCGTCCAACAACAGCACCGGATTCATTTAGCTAAACCGATTCCAAAGAGTAGAGATGCATTGACCTCAGCCAGTTTCAAAATGCTGCTTTTTGTCTCTGCATATGTTGAACACTTTTTATGATTTAATAAGTGACCTGTTTTGAAAGTAAAATTGTCAGATCTTGAAATTTAAAAGGCAAATGTGAAGGAGCCAAAAGTAATGTAAATCCAGTATTTAGAAAGTGGAGACTGGAACCTATCCTGCGTTAAATTAGCAAAACTTTTATACTCTTTCTGTAAATCCTTTTTTTAACTTTATGGATCAGAATAGCCACAGTTGGAACGCTTCCTGTATCAGTTAATATTTTTAGAGAGTTAGAACTTGGTCCTAAGCCTAAATTCAGCTTGATTCTGGAAAGTAAATCTTTGACAACTGCCTCAGTGCACAGAAACCTTTTTAAAAGTAGATACCCCACGAAGTCTTTGTTATTCTCATGGTCAAACACGGATGCTTAGATGTTCCAGGATCTAAAATGGCCACAGTAGTCTTGATAACCAGTCATTTTTTTTCCATCTTTAGAAACCCACATGGGAACAACCAGATCCAACAGATCTCAAGCTACTGCGTGTGTAAATGAACACTCCCTTTTGCTTCATATCTGAATGCCAGACATCTGGATTGCTTATTGTGTTTGTGTATTTATGCTTTGATTCATAGTAACTTCTCATATTATGGAATTGATGTGCATTGAACACAAAATGTAGATTAAAAATGACTAAAGAGCAAAAAATAAATTAGGATATCGTAGAATGGAATGCAATTTTCATGGGTCTTTGGAAAGTATTTATTTTATTATTGCTTGTGTCACATGGAGCCAGATTTGGTGAAATGGTAGTTTTCTATGAAATTTCATAGGCCTAGTGGTGTCCAAGAGAAGAGACTCAAGCAGGCCTTTAAAAGAGCTAGATGGAGCTAGGGCCTGGGAAGATCCACCATTGGCCAGATACAAGGACATAGCAGAACCCAGCCCCAGTTCTCAGGAGAATGCAAACGGTGATACAGTTTGAGTTTAACACGGAGCTTTGGCATGGTTGAGTTTCTGGAATCAGAGCTGAAATCCTCAGGCACTAAAAAGACCAAGGGTCCGTCACCCCTCAGGAGAGAAGGCAGAACATCCCTCTGAGAGCCATGCTTTTATAAAGAAACATGCGATACCCTCAGGGCTGTGTGGGGAGGGCTCCCCCAGGGCTACAGC
Source organism: Choloepus didactylus (assembly GCF_015220235.1). Classification (NCBI taxonomy): domain Eukaryota; kingdom Metazoa; phylum Chordata; class Mammalia; order Pilosa; family Megalonychidae; genus Choloepus; species Choloepus didactylus. Next base: position 16,824,744 of record NC_051330.1, on the reverse strand, counting down.
TCTGCGTGTGCTCTCCTCATCCTCCGACGTCTCAGGTGGCGTTCTCGGTTGTTGCTTATGCACAGCAGACCTCAGGATGGCTCCGATTTCACGGGGCGGCTGCCAACTGGAAGAGCCGAGCGACAGCACAAGATGAAAGGAAACATGTGTCTCCGGAGCCAACACAACATGGGCAGGAATGTCATAAACTGAAGCCTCTGAACGTAAACAGGAGGCACCCGAGCCAGTCTCCTAGTCTGACGATTGATGGTGGTGCATTTATGGGGATTAAGAGATTGTGGAGAAAACAGTTTGTACACACAATATTGATGATTTTTCTTTTAAAGCAATGCTTTGCAGACATCTGTTGATAAATGAGCTCTCTTTCATTCTTCTCAGATGCATTTTTAAAGCAAAAACTTATAGGGAAGAGGCACGGATCATTAAAAATATTAAAAATCCATGTTGCTGATGTTCTCACAAACACTGGGGACTGACAGCTTGACATGCTGAGCCCTCTGTCTTGGGGCTTGCCCCTATGAAGCTTGTTACTGTAAAGGAGAGACTAAAGCTGCTTATAATTGTGCCTAAGAGTCTCCCCCTGAGTGCCTCTTTGTTGCTCAGATGTGGTCCTCTCTCTCTCTCTAACTAAGCCACCTTGGCGGGTGATCTCGCTGCCCTCCCTACTACATGGGACCTGACTCCCAGGGGTGTAAATCTCCCTGGCAACGCAGGATATGACTCCCAGGGATGAATCTGGACCCGGCATCGTGGGATTGAGAACATCTTCTTGACCAAAAGGGGGATGTGAAATGAAACGAAATAAAACTTCAGTGGCTGAGAGATTTCAAATGGAGTCGAGAGGTCACTCTGGTGGACATTCTTATGCACTATATAGATAACACTTCTTAGGTTTTATTGTATTGGAATAGCTAGAAGTAAATACCTGAAACTACCAAACGCCAGCCCAGTAGCCTTAACTCTTGAAGACGATTGTATAACAATGTAGAATAGAAGTGGTGACAGTGTGATTGTGAAAACCTTGTGGATTACACTCCCTTTATCCAGTGTATGGATGGATGAGTAGAAAAATGGAGACAAAAACTAAATGAAAAATAGGGTGGGATGAGGGGATGATTTGGGTGTTCTTTTTTATTTTTATTTTTTATTCTTATTTTGATTCTTTCTGATATAAGGAAAATGTTCAAAAATAGATTCGGGTGATGAATGTACAACTATAATATGGTACTGTGAACAGTTGATTGTACACCATGGATGATTGTATGGTATGTGGATATATCTCAATAAAACTGAATTTTAAAAAAAATCAAAAGAAAATATTTAAAATCCAGCAAAAAAGAGAAAGTTAAGTTGGAACTAATGTAAATCAACTTGGCATCAACTTTTAAAACTCAAGTAAAAAAAAATTTCACTGTTTTTCGAGGTTAAGGGAATTATTCCCACAGAGGTGCTGGGTCTTTCTCTGCTCTTCAGCTCTTGATAATTGTGTGACAAATTCATCATCACACCTCCCTTAACTCAGCCCCCCAGCATCCTTTTTGGATTGCTCTGACCCCAGACCTAGTGTGCAGATATAGAAGAATCTTGATTTTAAATGAAACCAAGGTGAATACATTACACAGCCAAATAAAACTGCCTTTGTATTTATCCGCTGTCCAGATAATTACAGTTTATGATTGCAAAATCTTGTGGTGCAGTCATCAAATTTTAGATCTTAACTGATTTAATGTAACTTATCTCTAAGGCAAATACAGTGGTTAAGAACATAGGCTTGCTAGTTGAATGAATATGGGTGGATTTCCCAGTACCAGACTTTCTGCACTCAGGTTCTTAGGAAATGAAAATAAAATAACTGTTATTGGAAGGATTATAGTAAATAAAGCTTAGCATGTTGTCTGGCACATCGCAAGGTCTAAACACCTGGTGAGAACTGTAGTTGTTGATTACAGAAACAGAGGAAATTAACTCCAAAAGGCATTATGGGTCTGGGAATTTGGGATGATATGGAAACCCCTACGCCTGGAAGGAAGTTTTTGTCAGGCAGGGCAGCAAGATTCAAGTACTGAGGAACATGGTAGGGTTCCACTCTCTGTACAAGCTGGAGCTTATAATAAAGAATAATAAAGAATCAAGCTGTAACATCAGAGCAAAAAGTTTAGCAAAACTTTCCAAGCCTCCATTTATTCAGCCATGAGATGGAATTAAGCCTACTTCCTCTCCAGGTTCTCCAAGGGCTAAATGAGACAATATGCATGAACTGCTAAGCATATGAAAGGCTTTCAGAACATACTTATTTCCTTCCTCTGTACGTGCTCCCCAAATCTTCAGTTGGCTTGGTCTGGATTTGGGTTGTTGGACCCAGACTGGTTGAGAATCCCATTCTGTGTTCTGACTGCATACTGGGACAGAGGAACTCTGGGATAAAGGGAATGGAGCTTTGGCATTTCCTAAAACCTGGGTAATCCCAGGATCTGAGTCCGACCAGAGCCCAATGAGGATGGTGACAGCTGAGGAAGCTGCAGGGATTGGGCAGGAAGCCTAGCGGGCATCTAAAGATGCTTTTCTTCTCATTTGATCTAAACCAAAGAACAATTCCAGTTTTCCTGTTCAAGTTATGGGAGTGGGAAGGCATTGTTGGAGATACGTGGTAACACATTCCACAAGCAGACTACAGGGTCTTTTCGGGTGGGGACTGCATGGTGTTAATTTGTGTGGTAGCCCACTCCACCTCACTCCCAACAGTGCCAGCCACAACATCTTGCAAAATAAATGTTTGTTTCTTAATCTCCCTAAAGTGACAATTTGATCATGTCACTTCCCAGCATCAAACCTTCCAGCTGCCTGCTGGATCAAGTAGGGATCCCGAGCTTATTGTTCGTTGTACCTGCTGGAGATCTCTAGGGGGGAAATTGCCAGGATTGCAGATTCCCAACCAGCGACTTCCACCGTGGGGCAGTCCCTGGAAGCCATGTAAGAGGAGGCACCCAGGTTCAGTGAGTGACAAGAAACTTGGCCGTAAAGCCCAGTGGGGAAGTCCAGGCCACGTGCGTGGGGCTGAGCCTCTCGTGATCCTGGGGGTCTCCTTGTGCCTGTCTGCTGCGTTTGTTCTGGATGCTGGGTCTGCTCTCAAATTGAAGGCTGTCTCAAGTCTGCCTGGCCACCATGGCTGCATGGCATTCCAAGGGAGGATCCAGAGAGGAAAGGGCTCCAAGAGCAGGAACCAAAGGAAGGAAAAGGGCTAAAAGAACACAGTGCATGAGCAGAGTAGGCTCACATCAAAAGCTCTTTCACTGCCCAAACTCTGTTTGAGAAGCACTCAAGCTTCTTAGAGGTGAGGTTGAACCATTAACAGTATCAGCTGACCCACCTCAGCCGGTCTGCTCCGTCTCTTGAATGTTCCTTAGCCTTTTCTCCTTCTGTTCCCTTGTTATCCTTTGTCCTTTGCTTCTGACTGCCCACTGCCTCCCCCCGCCCCAAGCAAAATCCAATTTTAGGAGATTTTCCTGCTTGTCTGCACCAGAAAAGTTATTTCCCACTTCAGAACTCTTAGAAGCCCTTTGTTCTTCTTCATCTTCATCATTTATTGAGAATTGCACCTCACATATCTCAGTTAATACATGCCATGGTCTTATCGTGTAAATACTGTTGTCCATGTAACATGAAACAAACAAACAAACCCAAAGTACAGAAAGAGCAGTTGTGCAAATTTCTCAAAGTGACAGAGCCAAGAGTCAGACCAAGGAGTTTAACTCCAAAGCTCAGCCTCTGCCACTACTCTGCCTCTGTGGCCTAGATCATTTTATGTTTCTATTTGCTTTATCTTCCCTACGAAGTTAGAAGTCTCTTAAAGGCAAGAATGGTGACGTGGACATCCTTTGACCCCCTCATCCAAAGATGTAAGAGGCATAATGCCTCTTAAATTGGCAGAATTCAGTGCTCGTTCTTTGGATAGATTCACTGGGTTCATTTGCATGTGGTTTTGGATATCTCATTAGTAATGTTCTAGTAAGAGTTGGAGCTGAGCAGTGTTTTTGGAACTAGTCTGCTCCGTGGCACCGAGGAGGCTGGTGGGAGAGTTCTAGCCAAGGAGCATCATTGGTGAAAAAAGGATGACAGCCAGAGGCACATGCTGGAGCCCCTTTGGCCCCCACCGCAGACTGTGCTTCTTGTGTGGCCAGTTGGGATGGTCACCAGCCCGTCTGCCAACTGTCACCTCTCTCGGGGCCACATGGAACTGAGAGGTTCTAAGTCCGTGACCACCCGGAGGTGTCCCCTCAACCCTACCTACTTCTTTTTCCCCTTCTCCTGGGCCCCTTTTTGAGTGAGGGGTTTTGAAAGGAAGTAAAATATGAAGCTCTCCTATCATATGTGTCTTCACAAACACCAGAAATTCTTCAACAAATCTGGACAAGAAAAGATGGCCCAAAGTTGCGGTGACTAGAAATTACCCATCTGGCTCACGTCGATATTCTGGTTGGGTCATGTATAACACAAATTGGCCTCCTGTAACTAAATCCATCATTGTGGCTTTGATAAATCAGAACACCAGGAAATAAATAAAAACACACGAAATTGGTGAGAGGGTTGAAACTCAATCTTATACAACAAGATTTCAGGAATTCAAACCGTTGAACTGAGAAATGGCCTGTATTTAAACAATGATGCTTTAGTATGTGAATGATTTTCCAGAATCAATGCTAATAATTTTGTAAACAGAGTCCAAATAAGATTAATCTTGGCTTATTTTCTGGATTACAGATTAATGCTGCATGACCTTTAACTCATTATCATCTTGGAACCATTAGAAGAATAGTAAAAACAGATTTCATATACTTTTCAAGTGTTTAATAAAATTACAGTATTCTTTTTTACTAGTTGGTTTTCAATTCTTTTTTATGGCATGCTATGCAATTAGATATTTTTCCTTATGAAACTACTTAGAAATTTCACTTAGATTTTTTTTAACCATCCAGTCTGTCAAGTATAAATAATATACACAGGCAGTAAATTATTTAAAAAAATTTAATAGCTATATATCTCCAGCTGTTCCATTTTCTCATTCTTTCTTTCTATAACCTCTTTTTTTCTTAAAAATAAAACAAAACAAAACTACAAAAAAACACCCTTACCCCTGTGTCTCCCTTCAGCTGAGGTCCTATACTTGTCCATCAAAGCCACACTTCTTGAAAGCGTTATCGACTCTCATGGCCTCCACATTCTTACCTTCCACTCACTCCTCAATCCATTGTGTTCTAGCCTCCATCCTCCACAGAATCAACTCTTGCCAGGGTTTCCACCTGGGGTGGAACCAGATGGCCCTCCATGCTAGGGTTCACTCATGCAGTGGGATTTACCCACAAGGAGCTGAAGCCAGAAATGGACAGTGGTGTTTCTGACCTGAGTGGGACCAGGGAGCCAACCTGTAGCCCCAAAATGCAGGCAGTGGATGCCTCTATCCCCATACAAACGATGACCCTTAAAGAATGCAGTTCACGCTCCAATCACATTGTACCTTCTTGTTCCTGGTCTCTTGTACCACACCCAAGTGTCAGCCCTGCAAGAGAAAGGACTATGATCTATACTCTTTAGGGGTCCCTTTCACCTGTAAAGGTAGCTTTCGAAGCATTTTTCACTGCCCAACACATCTCCTCTTTCACTATTGCCTACTTTGTTCAATTTTTCTGTTGAAGCCAAACAAATATAAACAGGTGGTCACAATGGACATGCTCCGATCCGCTGGATAATACACACTTCCGGGAACCACTGAATCAGAGATTCAAAGAAGTTCTGCAGAAAGTATTCTATTTAGTAAAATGTTGAAGTAAATTTTAGGTTATCACATATTTGTTTATCTCCAACATCTTCATTATCAAAACAATGTAAGTGCCTACTTAGAAAGTGGATGCTCTTAAGAGACTTTCATATTGATGATTTCATTTTGAAGTTGTACTTAACGTTCAGTAACACTCCATCTGCATGGAATCATTTTTTAATTACAATTCTAGTTACCATATACTTGTAATCCCTATTGGCCACTTTAATAGTGTATTTTTTTTTATTAAATTCAGTTTTATTGAAATACATGCACACACCATACAATCATCCATGGTATACAATCCACTGTCCACAGTATGATAACATAGTTATGCGTTCATCACCACAATCTATCTCTGAACATTTTCCTTACATCAGAAAGAACCAGAACAAGAATAAAAAGTAAAAGTGAAAAAAGAACACCCAAATCATCCCCCCATCCCACCCCATTTGCCCTTTAGCTTTTATCCCCATTTTTCTACTCATCCATACACTAGATAAAGGGGGTGTGATCCACAAGGTCTTCACAATCACACTGTCACCCCTTGTAATCTACATTATTATGTAATTGTCTTCAGGAGTCCAGACTGCTGGGTTGGAGTTTGGTAGTTTCAGGTATTTACTTCTAGCTCTTCCAATACATTAAAACCTAAGACGTGTTATCTATGTAGTGCATAAGAATGTCCACCAGAGTGACCTCTCGACTCCATTTGAAATCTCTCAGCCACTGAAACTATTTCATCTCATTTTGCATCCCCCTTTTGGTCAAGAAGATACTCTCAGTCCCAGGATGCCGGGTCCACATTCATCCCTGGGAGTCATATTCTGCATTGCCAGGGAGATTTACACCCCTGGGAGTTGTGTCCCACGTAGGGGGGAGGGCAGCAACTTCACCTGTCGAGATGGCTGAGTTAGAGAGAGAGAGGACCACATCTGAGCAACAAAGAGGTACTCAGGGGGAGACTCTTAGGCACCATTACATGCAAGTTTAGACTCTCTTTTGCGGTAATGAGCTTCATAAGGGCAAGTCCGATGATCGAGGGCTCAGCACATCAAACCGCCAGTCCCAATGTTTGTGACAACATCAGCATCAGTCCAGGTGAGGATGTCCAACACATCCGCACCTTCCTCCAGATCCTCAGGGCTGGGGAGGGGGAGGCTGTAAATATATTTTTTATTATCTGCCCAAATTACTCTGGGATGTGTCACTATTTCGCTCCAGCCTATACTAACCTACCATATCTCACTTCCTATTCAAAGTTCCATGCAATTGTGGTGTTTGAACAAATTGACTGTAGAGTTGTACCGTTTAGAAAATTTAGATCCTGTACCAAATAGATATCTCTTCCCTTGGTCTCATATGGAAGTTGAAGTTTTAAAACTAATAGTGTATTTTAAAATTTTTATTGTGGTAGTATATATACAACACAATTTCCCATTTTAACCTCTTCCATATGTACAATTAAGTGATATTAATTACATTTGCCATATAGTGCCATCAACATCTACCATCCATTACCAAAACTTTTTCGTCATCCCAGTCATAAACTCTGTATCCAAAGCAATAGCTCCCCATTCCCACCCTCACCCTCAGCCCTAGTTACCTGTAAGCTACTTTCTGAATTTATATATTTGATTATTCTAGGTATTTCATATATGTGGAATCATACAATATTTGTCCTTTTGTGTCTGGCTTCTTTCACTTGGCCTAATATTTTCAAGGTTCATCCATGTTGTACCATGTATCAGAACTTCATTTATTTTTTGACTTAATAATATTCCATTGTATGTATGTACCCATTTTGTTTATCCATTCATCTGTGATGGACACTTGGGTTGTTTCCATCTTTTGGCAATTGTGAACAACATTGCTTTAAACAATGGTGTACAAATATCTGTTTAAGTCCCTGTTGTCAATTCTTTGGGGTATATACATAGAAGTAGAACTGCCAGGTCATATAGTAATTCTATGCTTGACTTTCTGAGAAGCCGCCAAAATGTTTTCCATGGTGTCTGCACTAGTTTACATTTCCACCAACAATATATGAGGATTCCTGTTTCTCAACATCCTAGCCAACACTTGTTTTCCATTTTTTTGGTAATAGCCATTCTAGTGGGCACGAAGTAGTATCTCATGGTTTTCATTTACGTTTTCCTAATGGCTAATGTTGTTTAGTCTCTTTCAATATGCTTAATAGCCATTTGTTTATCTTCTTTGGAGAAATGTCTGTTCAAGTCCTTTGCCCATTTTTTAACGGGCTTTTGACCATTTTGTTGTTGAATTGTAGGAGTTCTTTCTATATTCTGGGTAGTGAACTCTCATTGGCTATATGGTTTCCAAATATTTTCTACCACTCTGTAGTTTGTCTTTTCGTTTTCTTGATAATGTTCTTTGATGCAAAGAAGTTTTTAATTTTGATAAAGGTCTGTTTTTTTCTTTTGTTCTCCATGCTTTTGGTGTTGTATCTAAAAATCCATTGCCTAATAAAAGTCCTTCAGATTTTTCCCTATGTTTCCTTCTAAGAGTTTTATGATTTTAGTTCTGAAATTTGCATCCTTAATCCATTTTGAGTTAATATTTGTACATGTTTTGAAGTAGGAGCTCAATATCATTCTTTTGCATGATTTCTGGTTCTCCCTTTACCATTTCTTGAAGAGACTATTGTTTTCCCATTGAGTAGACTTGGAGCTTTGCTGAAAATCAATTGTCCATAGAGATGTGGGTTTATACTGAATTCTCAATTCTATTCCGTTGGTCTATTTGTCTGTCTTAATGCCAGTACCACATTGTATTTTTGTTTGTTTGGGTTTATTTTTGGAGGGGTTGGGCTCTGCCATTATGTACATATATGTTTATAATTGTTATGGCTTCCTGTTGAATTGATCCCTTTATTAGTATATGGTGACCTTCTTTGACCCTTGTAATGCTTTTTGGCTTAAAATCTCTTTTGTCCAATATTAGCATAGCTACTCTTACTCTCTTTTGCTTACTCCTAGCATGATGTATTGTTTTCATTCTTTCACTTTCAAGCCTCCTTATGTCTTTGAATTAGGGTGAGTCTTTTGTAAACAGCATATAGTTTGATCATGCTTTTTAATACATTTTTGCCAATCTCTGCCTTTTGACTGGGAAGTTTAATCCGCTTACTTTTTTTAAGCAGTGTTATTGAGATATACTCACACACCATACAATCCATCTAAAGTATACAATCAGTGACTCACAGTGTCATCACATAGTTGTGCAGTCATCGCCATAATCAATTTTAAAAATTCTCAAGACTCCAAAAAATCCTAAAATATCCCATATCTCTTATCCCCTAGTATTATTGACCCTTAGCATTGGTGTGGTGCATTTGTTATTGTTGATTAAAAAAATATTAAAATATTACTGTTGACTATAGTCCATAGTTCACAGTACATGCATTTTTCCCTATATACCACTCTATTAACTCCATGTAATAGTGATGTACATTTTTTCTAGTACATGAAAGAACACTTTTGTATTTGTACTATTAATCATAGTCATCGTCACCATAGGGTTCACTGCATTATATAGTCCATATTTATCCTCTAGTTTCCCTTCTAGTGACATGCAGAATCCTAAACTTCCCCTTTCAACCACAGTCACACACATAATTCAGTGCTGTTACTTACACTTGCTATAATTTGCTACCATCACCTCTATCCATTTCTAAACATTTAAATTCATCATAGTTAAAAATTCCGCACACATTAAGCATCTTTCCCCATTCTCTACCCTTATTCTATCTCCTGGTAACCTATATTCTAAATTTTAAGTCTGTGAGTTTACTTGTTTTAATTAGTTCATATTAGTGAGATCACACAATATTTATCCTTTTATGTCTGACTTATTTCCTTCAACATAATGTCCTCAATGTTCATCCATGTTGTCACTTGCTTCAGGACTGCATTCCTTCTTACTACTGAATAGTATTCCATCATATGTATATACCACATTTTGTTTATCCATTCATCTGTTGATGGACACTTGGGTTGTTTCCATCTTTTGGCAGTTGTGAATAATGCCACTGTGAACATTGGTGTGCAAATATCTATTTGTGTCCCTGCTTTCAAATCTTCTGATACATACCTAGTAGCAGGATTGCTGAATCATATAGCAATTCTATACTTACCTTCCTGAGGAACCAAAAACTGTCTTCCACAGCAGCTGTACCATTTTACATTCTCACTAACAGTGAATAAGTGTTTGTATTTCTCCAAATCCTCTCCAACACTTGTAGTTTCCTGTTTGTTTACTAGTGGCCATTTTAGTAGATATGAAATGATATCTTATTGTGATTTTGATTGGCATTTCCCTAATAACTAGTGAAGTTCAGCATCTTTTCCTGTGCTTTTTACATCTGGAAAACATCTGGAAAAATGTCTATTCATGTCTTTTGTCAGTTTTTTAAATTGGGTTGTTTGTCTTTTTATCGTTGAGTTGTAGGATTTCTTCTGGATTTCAAACCTTTATTAGATATGTTGTTTCCAAATATTTTCTCCCATTTAGTAGGTTATATTTTCACATCTTTGACAGAGTCCTTTGAAGCACAAAAATGTTCAGTTTTGAGGAAGTTCTACTTATCTATTTTTTCTCTTATTGCTTGTGCTTTGGTTGTAATGTCTAAAAAGCCATCGCCTACCACTAGTTATTTTGTTGTTGTTCAGTTTTTTTGAGATATATTCACATACCATACAGTCATCCACAGTGTACAATCAACTATTCACAGTACCATCATGTAGTTGTACATTCATCACCAGAATCAACTTTTGGACATTTTTCTTACTCCAAAAAATAGAAAAAAGAAAATGAAAAGAAAAAAGAACACCCAAAACATTCCATCCCCCTCACTCCACCCTACCCTATTTTTCATTTACTTTTTGTCCCCATATTTCTACTCATCTGTCCATACACTAGAAAAAGGGAGTGTGCGCCATGAGGTTTTCACAATCACACTGTCACACCATGTAAGCTACATAGTTATGCAATTGTCTTGAAGAATCAAGGCTACTGGGTTGCAGTTCAATAGTTTCAGATGTTTCCTTCTAGTTATTCCAATACACTAAAAACTAAAAAAAGTTATCTATGTAGTGCATAAGAATGCCTTCCAGAGTGACTTCTTGGCTCCATTTGAAATCTCCCAGCTGCTGAAACTTTATTTTTTTTTCATTTCACTTCCCCCTTTTGGTCAAGAAGATTTTCTCAATCCCACGATGCTGGGTCCAGGCTCATCCCCAGGAGTCATGTCCCATGTTGCCAGAGGGATTTATACCACTGGGAGTCATGTCCCACATAGCGGGGAAGGCCATGAGTTCACCTGATGCATGGGCTTAATGAGAGAGAGAGAGAACCTCTGAGCAACAAAGAGGTTCTCTGGGGGACACTCTAAGGCACAATTATAAGTAGGTTCAGCCTCTCTTTTGCAGCAATAAGCTTCACCAGGTCACGCCCCAAGATCGAGGGCTCATCCTACCAAACTGTCAGCCCTCAACATTTGTGAGAACACCAGTAACATCCCAGGAGCCTACCACTAGATCTTGAAGATGTTTCCCTACATTTTCATCTAGGAATTTTATGGACCTGGCTCTTATGATAAGGTCTTCGATCCATTTTGAGTTAATTTTTGTATAAGGTATGTGAAAGGAGTCTTCTTTCATTCTTTTGAATATGAATATCCATTTCTCCCAGCACCATTTATTGAAGAGATGATCTGTCCCAGTTGAGAGGATTTGTGAGCCTTGTTAAAAATCAACTGATCATAGATCTGAGGTTCTATTTCTGAATTCTCAATTTGATTCCATTGATCAGTACGTCTGTCTTTATGCCAGTACCATGCTGTTTTGACCACTGTAGTTTTGTAATGTGCTTTGAAGTCAGGAAGTGTGAGTGAAAATTTCATTCTTCTTTTTCAAGATGTTTTTGGCTGTTTGACGCCCCTGCCCTTCTGAATAAATTTGATATTTGACTTATCCATTTCTGCAAAGTAGGCTTTTGGAATTCTGATTGGTATTGCTTTGAATCTGTAGATTTAGCTTTCCAATCCATGAACATGGAATGTCCTTCCATTTATTTAGGTCTTCTTTGATTCTTATAGTAATGTTTTGTAATTTTTTGAATATAGGTCCTTTACATCCTTGATTAAATTTACTCCTAGATATTTTATTCTTTTAGTTGCTTCCATGAATGGATTTTTTTTTCTTGAGTTCCTCTTCAGATTGCTCTTTACTAGGGTATAGAAACACTACTGATTTGTGTGTGTCAATCTTGTATCTGGCCACTTTGATGAACTTGTTTATTCACTCTAGTAGCTTTGTCATAGATTTTTGGGACTTTCCGTATATAGGATCATGTCATCTGCAAGTAATGAAAGTTTTACTTCTTCCTTTCTGATTTGGATGCCTTTTTTTCTTGCTTAGTTGCTCCAACTAGAAGTTCCCGTGCAACGTTGAATAACAGTGGTGGCAGTGGGCATCTTTGCCTTGTTCCTGATCATAGAGGGGAAGCTTTCAGTCTCTCATCATTGAATATGATGTTATCTGTGGGATTTTCCTGTATGCCCTTTATCACATTTAGGAATTTTCCTTCTATTCCTATTTTTCAAAGTGTTTTTATCAAGAAAGGATGCTGGATTTTGTCAAATGCTTTTTCTGCATCAATCAAGATAATCATGTGGTTTTTTCCCCTTTGATTTGTAAATTTACACTGATTTTCTTGTGTTGAACCACGCTTGCACACCTGGAATAAAACCTACTTGAGCGTGGTGTGATTCTTTTATTGTGTTATTGGATTTGATTTGCAAGTATTTTGTTGAGGACTTTTGCATCTATATTCATTAGAGAGACATTGGAGAGATTGGTCTGTAATTTTCTTTTCTTATAGTATCCTTATGAGGCTTTGGTATTAGGGTGATGTTGGCTTCATAGAATGAGGTAGGTAGTGTTCCCTACTCTTCAATGTTTTGGAAGAGTGTGAGCAGAATTGATACTAATTCTTCTTGGAATGATTGATGGAATTTACCTGTGAAGCCATCTGGTCCTGGGCTTTTCTTTGTTGGGAGGTCTTTGATGTCTGAGTCAGTGTCTTTACTAGTGATGGGTCTCTTGAGGTCTTCTATTTCTTCTTAAGTCAGTGTAAGTTGTTCAGTTGTTTCTAGGAAATTACGTTGTCTAATTTGTTGCCATACAGTTGTTCATAGTATCTTCTTATGATCTTTATTTCTGTGGAGTCAGTGGTAATGACCCCCCTCTCATTTCTGATTTTATTAATTTGCATCTTTTCTTTTGTTGTCTTTGTCAGTCTATCTAAGGTTTTGTCAATTTATTGTTCTTCTCAAAGAACTAACTTTTGGTTTTGTTGTTTTTCTCTATCGCTTTTCTATTCTCAATTTTATTTATGCCCACTCTAATATTTTTCATTCCCTTCCTTCTGCTCACTTTGACTTCAGTTTGTTTTACTTTTTCTAGTTGCTTCAGGTGCATGGTTAGGTTACTGATTAGAGATTTTCCTTCTTTTTAAATATAATTATTTACTATGATTCTCCCTCTAAGCACTGCCTTTACTGCATCCCATAAGTTTTGGTATGTTGTGTTTTCATTTTCATTCCTCTCAAGGTATTTTCTGATTTCCCTTCTGAGTTCCTCTTTGACCCATTGGTTGTTTTTGACTAAATTGTTTAATTTCCACGTTTGTTAAATTTCCAGTTTTTCTTCTGTTATTGGTTTCTAGCTTCATCCTATTGTAGTTAGAGAAGATACTTAGCATGATTCCAATATTTTTTAATTTGTTGAGCCTTTTCTGGGATCTAATATAGAGTATATCCTAGAGAATGAGCCATTTGCACTGGAGTACAAAATGTATTGTCATTGGGTGAAGTGTTCTATATATGTCTGTTAAGTCTAGTTAGTTTGTAGTGTTGCTTAAGTCCTCTATTTCCTTATTGACACTTTCCCTGTATGTTCTATTCATCATAGAAAGTAGTGTGGAAGTCTCCTACTGTTAGTGTAGAGCTTACTCCCTTCAGTTCTGCCAATGTTTGCTTTATGTGTTTTTGGGCTCTGCTGTTAAGTGTATATATGTTTATGAGTATTACATATTCTTGTTGAATTGATCCTTTTATTAATATTTAGTGTCCTGCTTTGTCCCTTGTAACAGTTTTTACTTAAAGTCTCTTTCGTCTGATATTAGTGTAGCTCCTTCAGCTCCGTTTTGGTAGCTATTTGCATGGAATATTTTTCAGTACCTTCACTTTCAACCTTTGGGAATTTAAATACAAGGTGAGTCTTCTGTAAACAGCATATAGTTGGGTCATGCTGTTGTGTCCATTCTTCCAATCTCTGCCTTTTGATTGGAGAGTTTAATCCATTTACATTTAAAAGTATTACTGATAATACAGGCCTTACTTCTGCCATTCTGGTATTTTGTTTTTGTAAGTCTTAAACCTTTTTTGCCCCTCATTTCTTTCATTACTGCCTACTTTTTGTTTAGTTGATCTTGTATAATGAACCATTTAGAATCCTTCCCTATTTCCTTTTGTATATATTTTCTAGATATTCTCTTTGTGGTTTCTATTGGGGCTTAAATTTAACATCCTAAATCTATAAAATCTCATTGAATTTGATACCAATTTAACTTCAGTAGTATCCATAAACAATGTTCCTATACTCTTCTGCCTCCCCCCACTTTATGTTTCCCTTGTCCCAGATTGCATGTTTATACGTGTGAGCCCAGCAATATAGATTATAATTATTTTATCAATCATTTTTATTTTAGATCATGTAGGAAGTAAAAAGTGGAGCTACAATCTAAAAATACAATACTGCTGACATTTATATTTACTCATGTAGTTAACTTTATCAGATATCTTATTTCTTCATACAATTTGAGCTACTCTCTAGTGTTCTTTCCTATCAACCTGAAGAACTCCCCTAAGCATTTCTTATAGGATTGGTCTCATGATGACACACTGCTTCAGCTTTTGTTTATCTGCGAATGTCTTAATCTCTCCCTCATTTTTTTTTAATTGAGATTGTTCACATACCATACAACTATCCAAAGTTCCAAACTGTATAATCAGTTGCCCATGGTCCCACCATACAGCTTTGCATACATCACAATTAATTTTTTTCCAATTTTTAGAATATTTTCATTACTCCAGAAAAGAAATAAGGACAAAAAAAAAAAGAAACTCAAATCCTCCCATACCCCTAACTCCACCCCCCCCATTATTGATTCATAGCTTTGGTATAGTACATTTTTTATTGTTGATGCATATAGTTGGCAATAAATATATATTTTTTCCTATATGCTCCTCTATTATTTACTTCTAGTTATAGTGTCATACATTTGTTCTAGTTCATGAAGGAGATTTCTAATATTTCTACAGTTAATCACTGACATTGTCTGCCACAAGATTCACTGTTTTATACATTCCAATCTTCTAACCTCCAGTTTTCCTTCTGGTGACATACATGACTCTGAGCTTCCCCTTTCCACCACCTTCACACACCTTTCAACACTATTAGTTATCTTCCTCTTTCCTTCTGGTGTCCCACATTCTCCTAACCTTCCTCTTTCAACCATACTCACAGTCATCTTTGTTCAGTGTACTTACATTGCTGTGCTGCCATCACCCAAAATTGGGTTCCTCACCTCTCATTCCTGTCTTTTTCTATCAGTCTGTAGTGCTCCTTTGAGTGTTTCCTGTAGAGCAGGTATCTTGTTCACAAATTCTCTCATTGTTTGTTTGTCAGAGAATATTTCAAACTCTCCCTCATATTTGAAGGACAGATTTGCTGGATATAGGATTCTTGGTTGGTGGTTTTTCTCTTTCAGTATCTTATATCACCCCACTTCCTTCTTGCCTCCATGGTTTCTATTGAGAAATCCTCACATAGTCTTACCAAGCTTCCTTTGTATGTGATGGATTGCTTTTCTCTTGCTGCTTTCAGGATTCTCTCTTTGTCTTTGATGTTTGATAATCTGATTATTTAGTGTCTTGGTGTAAGTCTATTCAGATCTGTCCTGTTTGGGGTACGCTGTGTTTCTTGGATCTGTAATTATATGTCTTTCATAAGAGATGGGAAATTTTCATTGATTATTTCCTCTGTTATTGCTTCTGCCCCTTTTCCCTTCTCTTCTACTTCTGGAACACCCATGACAGATACATTCATGCTCTTCATGTTGTCATTCAATGCCCTGAGACGTTGTTCATATTTTTCCATTCTTTTCTCTATCTGTTCTTTTGTGTGTAGGCTTTCAGGTGTCTTGTTCTCCAGTTCCTGAGTGTTTTCTTCTGCCTCTTGAGATCTGCTGTTGTGTATTTCCATTGGGTCTTTCATCTCTTGTGTTGTGCCTTTCATTTCCATAGATTCTGCCAGTTGTTTTTTCAAACTTTTGATTTCTACCTTATGTTTGCCCAGTGTTTTCATCATACCCTTCATCTCTTTTGCCGTATCTTTCCTAAAGTTTTTGAATTGATTTAGCATTATTTGTTTCAATTCCTGTATCTCAGTTGAAGTGTAAGTTTGTTCCTTTGACTGGGTTATATTTTCATTTTTCCTAGTGTAGGTTGTAGCTTTCTGTTGTCTAGGCATCTGGTTTCCTTGGTTACCCCAATCAGGTTTTCCCAGACCAGAACAGCTCAGGTCTTAGAAGGGGGAAATATTCAGTATCAGGTTTCCCTGAAGGTGTGCCTTAGAAGATTGACACACCCTCTGATGCCTCTAGCTGCTATGCTTTTCCTAGCCTGCCCAGCAGGTGGCACCTGTCAGCCTGTCACTCCTGACTGGTGTAAGGAGGTGTGGCCTGTTTAGTTTCTGTTTTGGCTGTTTCCCCCTGGCTCTGGGGTCTGGTCTGAATGAGAGTCTGGTAGTACTGCTGGGCACTACCTCCTTCCTCTTAGGAAAGATACACCCCCTAGGGAACTATTATCTGCATTTAAACAGGGTTTTTGTCTCCCTGGCTCTGCTATCTCCACCCTTGTCTGGGTCACAGTGCTGCAAACTGAAAATGGCTGAGACTTTCTCCACTGAGCCCCTCAGGTTGAGAGAAAGAAAAAGGAACAGAAAGCCCCCTTTCAGAGCCAGTCCACAAACCTCCAGTTTCACTCACCTGGCAGAAGTAACACCTGGTCTTCTGGGCTCCCCCTCTTGGGACAGAGAAGTCTCTGGCTCTTTAAGATCAGTCTTCACTAAAAGCCTCTGTCTGCTTGTTGGGGATTTGTAGCTTGTATTGAGCAATCCACATTTTTAAATTAAACAC
The DNA here is from genome assembly GCF_015220235.1 of Choloepus didactylus. Classification (NCBI taxonomy): domain Eukaryota; kingdom Metazoa; phylum Chordata; class Mammalia; order Pilosa; family Megalonychidae; genus Choloepus; species Choloepus didactylus. Next base: position 16,807,649 of record NC_051330.1, on the reverse strand, counting down.
AAGCTGGAGCTGGACTGAGGTATATTCACTTGTTCAGAGTGTGCTGCTTTCTACTACAGCGAGGTTTTGCAGTTCGGACCGGTGTGCGGGGAGGGGGCTCCCAGCTCAGTTCCGCAGTTTTTGCTTACAGATTTTATGCTGTGATCTCAGGCATTTCTCCCAATGCAGGTTGGTATACAATGTGTGGACAGTCACAGTTGTCCCCCAGCAGTTATTCCAGATTATTTACTAGTTATTCCTGACTGTTTATTAGTTGTTCCAGAGGGACTAACTAACTTCCACTCCTCTCTATGCCACCATCTTCTTCTCCTCTCTCCCTCATTTTTGAAGGACAGTTTTGCCAGATATAGAATTCTTGGTTGACTATTTTGTTCTTACAGCACTTTAAATATATCATTTCACTGCCTTCTCATCTCCATAGTTTCTGGTGAGAAATCAGCCCTTAATCACATTGAGGCTCCCTTGTACATGATGCATTGCTTCCCTTTTGCCACTTTCAGTATTTTCTCTTTGTCTTTGTCATTCTGCAGTTTGATTATAATGTGTTCTGGTGTGGATCTCTTTGAGTTTATCCTATTTGGAGTTCATTGAGATTCTTGGATGTTTTATTCCTGTCTTTCACTAATTTAAGAAATTTTCAGTTATTATTTCTTCAAATATTCTTTGTGCCCCTTACTCTCATTTTTCTTTTTCTGAAATTCCAAAAATGTGTGCACAGGCATACCTTAGAGATAGTGCAGATTCATTCCCCAACCACTACAATAAAATGACTATCACAATAAATTGAGACACATGAATAGTTTGGTTTCCCAGTGCATATACATGGTAATTTAAAGCTGTATATACCCCAGAAAAGGTCATGTTCTTTTAATCCATTCCTGTGGGTGCAGACCTATTGTCAGAGGGACCTTTTTGAGTAGGTTATTTCAATTGAGATGTGATCCACTCCATTCAAGGTGGGTTTTAATCCTTTGACTGGAGTAATTTATAAGAGGACAAAACATACAGAAGAGGAGATGAAATTAAGAGAAACTCACAGAAAAGAAGAGCATCGGAGAAGCTGAAAAAGGGAGCCACTTAAGCCAGAAGCTGAAAGCAATGAAACTTGGGACGGAAGGACCAGCAGATTTTGCCATGCGCATACTTCAGGTATCTTCCATAGTGGCTCAGGGCTCCAAAAGTGTGTTCCTGCTCAGGAGGCAAAAACTTCATTGCCTTTTATGACCTTGCCTTTAAAGTCACACTGCACCACATCTGCTGCTTTCTACTTACTACAGGATATCACAAACCCTGCCCATATTTGTGGGAAAGGGACCTAGACTCCACCTCTTAATGGAGACATGACAGGTTTCTTGATGAGCATCTTTGGATCTGCCACAAATCCCAATCTCCCTACTCCCTCCTTGGAGCCATCCACGTCTGAGGTGGTTTTCCGGTCAACTTTTTATCATTTTCCTACGTATATAGGAATCTACGTGAAAGTCTTCTTACAGCTCCATGTCTTTAAAAACTAATCACTGGGAGCCATGAAAATCCAATGTTAAAATTAGGTATTGTTAATGCTATTAGGTTATTTTATTTATCAAGCTAGTTTAGAGGAAATATGGTATTACTAAAGCTGTATGTATAACTTATTTAATTATATTATACTTCCAGCTTTCTGATACTTTCTTGTCATTAGCAGTAAATATTCATACCTTGCTTTAATGTAGCACTTCACAGTGCTTAACCTACACTCTGCATATATTCTCTCAGTTGAGGTTTTATGGAAATAAAATATAACAAGAATTTTAAGACTATGGATTTATACTTTGTGTGAATCAAATAAAATAATGGATTATAAAATGCTTTGTAATTGTAAGTGCTACTAAGATTCCATTTATTGTTAAGTCTCACAGCCAAATTTTGCGGTAAGTTAGTTAGATACTGCAATCCTGTCCTACACTTCCCTTCCTTCACATCTTTGCTGATGCCTCATCTCTGTGAGTCTAAATCCACCCAGTTCTTCAAAGCCTGACCCAAATGCTGCACCTTGCTTTCCAGTTTGGAGCAGATGTGGGTAAGGAAGAGCCACAAGACAGAGAAAGTCCTGGCAGCGAGGAGGCCTGTCAGGTTGGGCATCAACCTCAGGTTTAAGCATTGAGCTACTAAAATAAATGAATGCATGCCTTTTCTCTCACCTTTAACCAAAAGATAGACCACACCGTCACTGAAACCTTGGTGGGAGTGTCTTTCTCCAGAAATGTATCAAACCAGCTCTGGGCCTTTGATGGCTTTGTTTCTCTATTTTCCCCAAAAGAAGTGGAGTGGAGTGGAGTTTCAGAAAAGCCAGATGTTGCCTCAGTGTACGTAACCAGAATCACTGCCTTTCCAAGATGCCCCATAGGTTCCAATGTAATAAACAGAGTTTTACGAATGGTCCATTTTCCTTTTGTGTAGCCCAAATTTGAGCCAAGAAAAAGACAACAGCCAAGCTGACACTCTTTCCTAGAACTTTCTCTTCTTTTCAAAGCAAACATAATTTTAAGACCAAGATGCATAATCCTTGCACTCAAGAGCTTGCACTTTTTTCCCAAGCAATCAATTCTAAGAGCTGGTCAATATGAAAATGCTAGAGTAATGCTTGAAGAGAAAGAGAAACTTTTGTGTTATACCAGTTGCTGTAAGTTTAGAGCAAGCATGAGGCAATATTCAATTGACAAGAATATGTTGGAAGTAGTCCACTTCCTAAAAAGGGATGAACTCCTGAAGTCTATTTATTTAAAGAACAATAACAATGGCAACCTCAAAAATATCTCAGAAACAAGAAAGCTTTAGATATTTGCAGCCCTATTCATTTATCCAAGTAAGATTATTTTAAGAATTATCTCTTGAGCCTTCTTAAACAAAGCGTGTATTTCCAGCAATTTTTAAAACTGGCATTATTTTTACCTAGCTGCAGGGGTTCAGAGGACCTGCTGTAGTACTGGGTATATTTGGGCGTTCAAGGGTGTGGATCCAAGTGTCAGATGTTCTGAGTTCAGTCTGCCCCCCCCCAACTAACTAGCATTTAACCTCCAATTAGTTTCTTAATCATGCCAAATCTCAGTGTCCTTATCTGTAAAATGAGGATAATTGTGTCTGCCTCACCGAGTTGTTGGAAGAATTCAACAAGCTTGTGAATTAATCTATAAATTAATCTAAGTCCTGGCCGACAGTAAGCACTCAGTAAATGTTAGCCGTCAATAAAGACAAATTTTAAAAACCAGACTTTAGATTGGAAGCATTCCATAGTACTTACCATAATGCATCATCTGGGTGTTTATTCATCTAAACTCCTAGATGTGTAGAATATAATTACCAGATTATTGAAGGGTGCTCCTTCGTTGCACCCTGCTTACTTGGCTAATGGGTGTTAAGGAAAATAGCCCTGAATAGCACCCGTTTGAAGCCCTGTCAGGCCTTAAAACAGGGTCTTCATGAAGTCTATGTACATTTTTTTGTTGTTTCAATAGTTCCAAGCAATCATAGAGAAAACAATTTGATTTAAAAATGCCTTGAGAAGTAAATATTTTCATTGAAGGACATTGCACAGCTGTTAATAATTTGATCTCAGGTCCCATGACAGACTAGAACGGCAATCCTGATGACAACTTAATTGTGTCCCAGAGCTGGCCGAAATGAAGTGCATCCCAGTTGTGAGAAGGGAACTGGCAAAGCTGTGAAAGCCCATCCTTCTAATACACTCACCTCCTGGGCAAGGACAGGTTGGAGTAACTTAAGGACTTTGAGAAAGATCGTTTTGGGAGCAGGGGTGCAAGAAACAAGGCCTTTCCTTCAGTGGAACTCTTCAGAGTTGAATAACAAAGTTTTCTCTGCACTTGAGGTCAAATAATTATCAATGCTTGTCCCGACAGGGAAATGCTTGTAAAACTAGGATCTCCAGGAGGAGCTCAGTGATCCTATTGTTCCAAGCTTAGTCTGGACGTTCTTGATGCTCTCTACCATAAAACCTGGCCAAAACTCTGAAGATGAAGCAGTGTGTCCTTGAGTCTCTTTTCCTGATCCTAATCAACTGGAGATGTTATCAGAACAGTTCTATTGTCAAGTCCCACTTCTTGCTCTCAAACATAAACCATCAGATGAACACGAAAACAAAGCAAATGGGAACACAAGACACAGAGGATGGGATCATCTGCCTAGGTTGTTATGAAAACTTAGGTTTGGTTCAATGATTTTTGTTTAAATGTTTGATTCAATTCACCAATTTTAGCCTTGTGGTAATCAGTTGACTAATTCTGACAATACTTTCAGTTTTCTCATAGGTTTATTTAATGCTCTGTTTCTTCTCTAAAACTTTTCATTGTGTAATTGTTTCTCTTCTGATCTAAGGATAATTATGTTAGTGATATGAATAGCCTGGTGTTTGTGTGGTGTTTTACACTCACTCCCTGTTCCCAGAATCATAAAATACTAGAACGGGAAAGCCCGACTTTCCAGATTGTCTGTTCAGTGTCCCCTCATTTGATGTGGGAACAAAACCAAGGCTCAGTAGATTTTAGAATGACACATCGAAATCAGAATGGAGGTAATAGGATTAGGATACAGTTTTTTAATATTCTTACTGAAATCAGTGATTTTCAGAAGTGTAAAAGAGACAGACACATGCTAAACTCGGAAAATACCAAACATTTAAATTCTGAGGGCTGGTTTTTATATTCCGAAGAAGTTGATTTTTATATGGCACAGTGGGTGATGTTTCATCAGCTTGTCTCTCCATGTCATAAGAGTGCGTTTTTATTAGAAAATATGGGTTTGGCAAACTTTACAAGGTGTACATGTTACTCCATATTCTGACTAGATTACGAAAATCTTTTGCAACCATGGTTTCCAAGTGGAGAAAAAGTGTTAGCAATGATTTTAAAAGACAGAAAGTAAAATTTAGTAAGATGTGATGATCTCATTCTCCACCCTTGGTAATGTATATCGTGACGTCTTTGACATAGCAAGATGGTGGACTTCTAAGAGGGAGAAATCCTGGGAAAGGTTTCTGTAGTTATACAAGACCCCACATCCTTCCCTCACCCGTGGGAGGTGGGAAACAGGGGTCCCCCTTTCCCTCCAAAGACAGAGAGAAGGTCTTGCTTTCATTTTCCTCAAAAGAGATACTTAAATACTTACACACTGATGTTCACAGCAGCTTTGCTCACAATAGTCAAAAGGTAGAAATAATCCAAATTTCCATCAACAGAAAAGTGGATAAGTAAAATGTGGTTTGTACATACAATGGAATTGTTTTGTCTCCGAGGCTGCTTAAGTAAAAACCATGAAATGGGTTTGCTTAAACAATGGGAATTTGTTAGCTTATGGTTTTGAGGCTGAGAGAAAGTCCAAATCAAGGCATTGTCAAGGTGATGCTTTCTCCCTAAAGACAGTGTCATTCTGGGGCTGACTGCCAATGATCCTTCTTTTCTGGGTTTCATGGATTTCAGCTATTTACTTACTGTGGCCTTTTCTCTCTGAATTTCATTATGCTTATAAAGGAGGGACTCCAGTAATAGGATTAAGACCCACTCTGAGTGAGCTGGGTCACACCTTAACTGAAGTACCCTCATCAAAAGGTCCTACTTACAAGAGGTTCACCCCACAGGAATGGTTTAAGTTTAAGAAAACTTTTTTTCTGGGGTACATAACTCCAAACCATCACAGGAATATTATTCAGCCATAAAAAGGAATGAAGTTCTGATACATGTGACAACATGGATGAACCTTGAAGACATGTCAAGGCACAAAAGGACAAATATTGTATGACTCCCCTTATATGAAATATCTATAATAAATAAATTCATAGACACAGAAAGTAAGAGGTTACCAGGGTTTAGGGGGAGGAGAATGGAGAGTTACTGCTTAAGGCTGAAACTAAGTTTTGATAATGCATCGTGGTGATAGCAGCACGGTGTGTAAATGTAATTAATGTCACTGAAGTGTACACTTAAAAATGGTTAAAATGGTAAATTTTACTTTATATATGTATGTTATAATTTTAGAAATGTAAAAGAAAGGGATCGTTTCAGCTCAGGAAGTGTTTTGTGGGATTTTTGTTTTGTTTTGTTTTTAGTTTTTAATAATTTTCCTGGAGCCATTTCTCTCTACATTGACACCAGCCTACAATCTGATTAGCTTGTAGCATTGTTCCTACACATGGGGCCTTAAAATCTGGGAAAGCTGCTGAATTTTACTTGGTCTGTATTTGAGGAAAATTTGTAGTACCAAAAATATCCCCTGGTGCTGTTTTCAAAATGCCAACTAGATGTGATGGAACTACTTTTTGTACCAGTAAAAGTCCCAGAGTCTCTTTCTTCATGATAGATTGATTTGGCAGCTTCCCTTTTCCAAACCAAAGAGACATAAAAGGCAGCTAAATTTTTTTTTTCATTATTGATATTGGTTTTAAACCTTCAAAAGTTCCTAAGGATATACATCCTGTGAGTTTTCTTTTGACTTTGAGTACTTAACATTATCAAATACCTGTTCTTGGCCCATTTTCATGCTAATTGTTGTGTGATTTCAGTTACAAACCAGCCCCCCTGTGTAATTGCGGGAGTCACAAGAAAGCAAAGAACCTTGATTCATGATCTGTACTTGTCATTTTCTTTTTCTGATTTGTATCTCATTATTTATCATCTATGTTCACAAATCATGGGCAGATAAGTACATCTAAAATTCATATGCTATGTTGCCAGTTTTTATTCTTCCCATCTCTGGAACAGCCTTGTCTCCAAAATATTGAGTCATTTTTATATACTTACAGTGTCCTTTTATAAAAGTCTCCAACTTCTAATTATTTTAGGGGATTATTATCATGTAAGGGATACAAAACCAATTGTGAGACTAAACTGTGATTACTTTAATCTCGACAGCTCGTCCATCTTATGTTTTAAAAAGGGTTGAAAAACTTTGTGGGAAATAATGAATTTCTATGGAATGTGCTCATGCATATTTATTTTAGGAGGTTTATGTAAGAGTTTTACAAAAATATCTGTAATGTATGTAGATTATCAAATTGTTTTAATATATTTTGACTTTTTTGGAATAAGATACAATATAAGAAAAAAAGATATAAGAAGGTTTGCAAACAACTGGAAAAATGTTATTGAAATTATAATTTAATCTTTTTATCCCAAATCATTTTTCTTGCTATAACTGGACTATATTTCACAATTCTTAGAGATTTTAGCATTGGTTTTAAAAATAAAGCTTGCAGTGTATTTCTATAATGGTGAAAAAAAATCACCTAATTCCTTCTCCAACATAAAGAATTGGTTTAAGAATTATGGTCATACATACAGTGGACTGAGTGCAGCCATTTAGAGCGATGGCATGGAAGAAAGATTCACAAATCATATGCACAGTTTATAAAATTATAATAGATATAACCTTATCTTTGCAAAAAGATGTAAATATATACATCTGTATATCCACATAAAAGTAGAATATGCATATCTGCATGCAATTGGAGGTGATTGTAATGATTTCTGTTGCTTTTCTTCTAATTCCTGTACAGTGACCATGTTACTTAAATAAAAAGAATTTTTAAAAATTATGGACACAGATCTTTTAAAAATATTCTTTTCCAGCTATTTAATCTGATAGTACAGACTGACAGTGTTGCGTTGAAACAGTTTTTGAAACAAAAACAAGGGACATGTAGTCTAAGAAGTAGTGAGTTCTCTTTGCAGACATAGGAAAGCATTATGGAACTGGGACTTTTCTGGAAAATTCAGGGAATGTAGTCACAATAAAGATGCTTAACTTCCAGAACTAACCGAAATAGAAATCCATGAAGGCTCTGGTACATAAGGTATCGCCAGTTTAGTGGGTAAATTTCACCAAGGCCTTGAAGAATGAAGGAATACGATTTTATCAGGTAGAGAAGAGATGGAAAGATAAGTGTTCCTGACAGAGACAGCAGCTGGAAACCCAGAAAGGTAAAAATGATTCAAATAAGGGCACACATGCTAGTGTAACTAAGACAATGAAAAGCTTTGGGTGATAAGACTAGAAAAGGATGTCAGGGCACTATAGGAAGGCCTTGAAAGCTATGATAAAATGCCTGAGCTTTATTCTGTAAAAGTTGGGGGCTCCTGAAGATTTTAATCAAGAGAGAAGTAATCTTATTTCTGAGGCAAAGAAATACAAAGAGGCATTTATCCTTAATACCACACATAGGAGCTGTAATTACTCTAATGTAGATTGTTGCTTTAGTCATATCTCATGAAAACAGCTGTTTAAGGGTCTTTTATCCCTACAGTCTCTACATTGATGTAATATTTTTGAAAATCTTATCAGCCTTTTTTTTTTCTTTTTTTTCAGCATCTACCCTGAATCCTGAACCTGAACTTCGGGTATTAGGCATTTGGCTGATATTGTACCAAAGAAGCCAACTACTTTTTGGGATGAAAGGCTGACTTTGGTTTCTGGGACTGAGAATATTGGCAAAAAATATGGGTTGGATCTTCGGCAAGACTTTAAAACAGTATCTTTTCAAAAAGGAAATTAGATGAATATATTGTCTCAAACACTAATAGTCCAAAATTACCTGAGACTATCTTTAAGGTATAGCATATAAACTGAAACAAACCTTTTTATTTAGAGTAAGAAATAAGTAGTTTAGAAGTCTGTTTATTTTCTTCAATTATGCATTTTTAAAACTATCAAGAGTAATACTAGAAATCTCTTATTAGCAAAGAGATTATTGCAATGCATATTTCTCAGGCATCATTTTTCTATCAATTTGGAAAACTGAACCAGAAAGCCACTTATTGTGTTAGAGTCACCAGCAAAGAAAGCACCAGAAATATCTTAGCCTCTGAGATTCTAACTTCAGACTTGGTGACAGTAACATTTCATTTGATTATATTTCCAATGAGTTCAGTGGAAAGGAGGGGATTTTAAAAATTGAAAATTCAAAAGAATATTTTCATAACAGTAAGAGTTATTTAGTCCTCTTAATAAAATAAAACATTTGTTTTGGTATTATGTTATAGTCTGAAAGTTCATTTCATGTAATTTTTAATTAAAAATAAAATTTGGCAAAGGACAATATTACTCTACAGGGTATTATGTCATTAGAGCCAAACTAGGCTAGTTCCCAATTTTGTCCAACTTGATTTGCCTTGGAAAAAGAAATAAAAATCCAATTCACTTATTCGCTTATTAACTGAGTGCTTTCCCCAACCTGTGAATAGCTTGGGTGGTAGAAAGCTGAAGCTCTACTGGTTGAAGACATCAGAGGAAACAGCCATGGAAAACCAGCTGGAAACTAGGAGAGTGAGATTCCCTAGAAGCAAAAGAACCATAGAAAGGGTGAACCCCAAAATCTGAATATAAATTCTTCCAAAATCCAACATCCTGTTCAGCCATAGGGAAGTCACCTCAGGCCACACTAAAAACAGTTGCTGCTGGGAGGTATAAAATTGGACAGAGTTATCAGCTGTGCATGTGCAGAATGTTCAGAGTTTGCAATTTGAGTCTACTTAACTTTCTACCAGAACATAAAACCAGCAATCCTCAGAAAAACACAAAAGGGTTCAGAGTGGCTGACATGACTATTATCTGCCAGCCTTAGGCTCTGTTCTCTGACATATGAAGCCACTAAGACACACAGAGAAGCAGGAAAATGTGATCATGCTTAGGGGAAAAAATGGCAATCAATAGTAACTGCCTCTAAGTGGTTCTATACATTGGATTGATTAGCCAAAGACTTCAAGGCAGCTATTATATGCATGTTCAAAGAATTAAAGGGAAGGTGGTCTTAATGAATGAATAGTTAGGGAATCTCAACAGAGAAATGGAAAATATTAAAAGATGGAAATTCTAGAGTTGAAAAATACAATAATTGAAATGAAAAATTTCCCTAATGGTGAACTTGCAGATGGGTTAATAAAAATGACCCAATCCTGAGAAGAGAAATAAAAAAGACTGGAGAAAAACAGCAGTGCCTCAGGGACCCAAAGGAACAAATCAAAGGATTCAGCCCATAAAATACAAGTTCTGCCATGTTCATTAAGTCTCAGATCATATAGTGAGGGCAATGAGTGAGGGCTGCATTATGCCACATTTATGAGTGTTGGATTTGTTAGTAATAAGAGCACATTTGCCTTAGGTATTATAGGATTTAAACTGTATCTAAAAAGAGGTTCTGCATTTGTCTTGGTGTTTTAACATTTTTAATAATTTCCTAAATTCCAAGAGAAACTAAATACTGTTTGAAAGACTTTTAAGAAGACAATCTTCCTTCCCCATCCCCACTCATCCCTGATTTCCCACTAACAATTATTTCAAACACAGTTGTCAGGAAGAGTGCCCCACTACTCTACATCCCAAACCAGCCTTGGATTAATAATTTGATCTGCACCTGGAGACCCCTTTTCCTTCCTTTCTCCTTGCCATGCTCATTATATTTCCCTGCACGAAACTCCTTCCCCATCCTTCTAATCTACAGCTTTACATTCATATATAATGTCTTTTTTATCCAAAGTGGATATAGTTATACATATTCAATGCAAAAAAACAAAAGTATGAAAAAGAAATCACCTCTAATCCAACTGCTCAGAACTTCTAGATAACTTAATGTTTGTCTTTCCCTTCTGCCATTTTCAGTGCATATGCATAAATAGACTATTTTACACCAATGAAATTGTATGCACTTTTGCAATCTGATTTTCATTTTTACCTAAATCTGGATATCTTTCCATGTAGTTAAATATAGACCAATAACTGACAGGACAGCAGAGAAAGCTGAGTGGGGGAACTAGGAGAAGGATGGAGAGAGTTTTGGGAGACAAACATCAAAACAAGCAGACTACCACTCTAAAACCCAGGGAACACTCAGATATGTCTGCAAGCAAGGGGCCATCTGGGGCTGAACACAGAAGAAATGCTTGAAAGTATTTAAAGAAGCAGTTAGGTGCCCAGTTCCCCTACCCAGACCCAGTTAGGCAGGCAGTTGCCCTTCCCTGATCTTGGACAGAAGGCTGCAAGTCCTCTGTCTGGGGAGTTTGACTCAGACCGATTCTGAACTCAGGAACAAACACCAGGTCTAGCTGAGGACATGGTGAGGCCTGAGCTGGAGGTTGGTGCTACGTGAAAGTGCTTGCTGAATTCTGACTCTGTTTTCCTTCCACTGCCTGCTGCTCCACTCAGATTTTTCTTGCACTCAGAGAATTTTTCTATTGCTCTAATCTAAACTTCTCTCTCTTTTCCATTTCCCACTTATGAAAAAAACACCATTTGCACCTTGGACCTTTTCTCTGCTTTTCTTCTCTCAGATTTCTTCTGCTTTGTCTTTTTCCTCTGATTTCTGAAAAAAAAAATCTTCCCACTGGTGTTCTAGGTCACTAATTCCCTTTTTGTTTGTTTTTAATTTCAGCAATTATGATTTTAATCTGCAACAACTCCTTTTTTGCTGAATGCTCCTTTTTCATAATTGACTGCTCTTATTTTGTCAACGAAGTAGTCTCTTACATCTCATTGAAACTATGGATTAGGGTGTTTTTACTTCCTGATTTTGCACTAGCTATTTTATGGAGAAGTGGGTGCTCCAAGGGCTCAGGTTGCTCCTGTTTTGAATTGCTGAGTCTTTCCCCCAGCCTGGTGGTTTTCTTCTACTTATATTTATAGATGACACACAGTTTGTTCAGTACTGGTGAGCTGGATTCTGGTGAAGGATCTGTAGTGCCTGGTCATTTCTTTCAGTTCCTATTTATTGTAATTTTTCTCTGTTTGGGTGGAATAAGGATGGGGCTGCAGGCTGTAGGCAATATCCGTGGGTTCCAGGAGTTTTAGCAGGTTCTCTTTTTGGATGTTTGACATGCTACGCCCTGCAGCTGCTCAGCATCTGACTTCTGTAGTCTGCCCTGCAACCCCACAGAATCCTCCCAACCCAGACTCCTTCCAGACTAGCTTCTTCTCCTTTCAGTCAGTCCAGGAGGAGTTAGTGAAGGAGAGTAGAGAAGGGGAGGGGGCAACTTCCTTTGCTTGCTTCCCAAACAGGCTTCTTTACCTCTGGCAGTTTGAGAGGCAGCTTGGCAGTGCTCACCTGGTTTGGCTCATCCCTGCACTGCTTTCTGTCGGAGCTTCCTGAGGCTTAGATCCCTGGGCAGGATGCTTCTCTCGTTTGTATCTGTGGTTTGGGATTTTATTATTATATTATATCATATCATATTACATTATATTATTATTCCATTCAGTTGGCAATTGGGAGGGCAAAGAACCCATAAATCTATGACCCTTGTCAATTTAAAGTCAGCGTGTGTTTCTTACATCTAATTCCTTTGTTTCTTACATCTAATTTCCTCAATGCATGTTCTCAACTCTTCTGAACCCAGTCCCTTTTGAGGTAGTCATTGGCATTTCACACTGCCCACTCCCTACGATTTGCACCCCTTTGTGACTTGTGTGTGTGCATGCACACGTTACCCCATGCACGCTCACGTATGTATTGAGAATCATGAGCATATAATGCACAACGGCAGAACTCGTCCATCTCTCTTTGAATCTTGTATTTTACAATTTATTCCCCCCCTCCCTGTACCTTTCTCGTCCATCCCTTTATTTCATTCTCTGCCTTCTAGCCTGCCTTTTTTATCCCCTGAAGCCTGACCTTTTCCTCTCCATCAATGAACAGTAGAGGTCATGGATGCTATAGGAGATTCATGTCTTAGTTTTAAATTGCATTCCTCAAATAAAATTCTTTATTTTGGGAGTGTCTCATCTGCAAGATTATCTTTATTTTAATTCTTTTTTGCTTATCATTCTAACAAAATCGTATAACGTATACCTATTTCTTTTCATAGCCCAGTTTCCCTAGAAAACAGAGGCAAATTTACATGTTCAGTCTTTATTGGGTGGTGCAGTCCCAGTCTAGCAAGAGTGAGGATAAAAGGGAAGTGAGATAGAGAAAGAGACAAATCAATACACAGTGGAGCATACTGAGCAAGTCCCAGCTTCTGAAGAAAACACAGCTGGCTGCTCAGCCTCATACAACGTCACCCAGGCAGACTATGCAGAACCACGACACCTGCTCTCCCAGAGGGGCCAGAGTTGGCAAGAGTTCACCAATACTTCAACCTCAAAGTATTTTGTGGTTGTTCTTGTTGGTATTTGGGAGTATCTCATTAGACTAGAGTCTATTGAGAGGAGAAAGAAAGAGGAACTCATCTGAAATTTATGTGATGGCTCCTTCTTGTCTCCTGTCTTAAAGGCACAGTTTTGCTTGTTGCTAAGCTGTCACCTGGCCCCTTCATGTACCCACCAGGGAAGCCAGATCCTTGCTCCCAGTTCTGCACTTTGCCGAGTCCAGTCATGATGGAAGGAGCCAGAGCCCCCATATGCCTGGCTGGTTCCAACCTGGGCTCTGGGGCTGCTGTGGTTCCTGCACAGCGGGCACCATGGAAACCACGTCCAAGTCCAGCCCTCCTTGGGGAGGCTGAGGCAGGAGCTGTGGGAGGAGGTAAGGCTTGGTGGCAACTGTCAAGTCTTTCCACTGAGCACGTGGCCAAAGTCCAGGTCATGCAGAACCAAAAAAATATGGAGAGATGCACAAGTGAGGCTAATACAGTTTCCTTCTGAGCTTTGCAAATTGGCAGAGCACAGCAAATGGGAGGGAGAGAGCGGCAGAAACGAAAAGGAGCGTATGAGAGGAAGGAGGCAGTGCGTTCATTGCTTTTTTGCAAGTGAGCATTGGGTCTGTCCTCAGTCTGTCTTTCCAAGCCTGCCTAATTTTTTTACAAGTGCTCACCATTATGCATATGGCCAGGGTTCCCCAATGATCCGCCAAAGAAGCGTTCCTTATGAAACAAATGCAGACAATCTCGGCTGAAGCAAATAGATTTCTTTACTACAGAACTTCTCAGATCCTTCAAAATGCTGATGTAAATTGAAAGTCTCCATCCAGAAAAGAGATTTGGGACATTTCACAAATGTTTGATTTACCCACCCCAATTTTTTGGAGGACTTCAGCCTCAACTGAAATAACCCAATGAAAGAAAGGTCTCACCCACAATAGGCGGGTGCTCTAGAATTTTCTGACCATTTTCTCCCTTCAAAACCTGTCTTAGTTTACCAGGGCTACCTACAGTCACCTACAAACACCTACTTGATATTCCTGCTGAAAGTTTTCAAACTCGTTTTACACTTCCTTTATTAATATTCTGGTTTTATCTTAATATCCACATACTTCTGGCTTACATCCATGTATTTATTTGCAATGTAGAAATTGGGAAAACATGTAGTTTACTCTCTATGAAGTGTACTTTACTCTCTTAAAATCCAACAAAAATAAACATGAACCACTGATAAAATGAATTATAAATGAAGCTATTTGTCCTTGTTAATAAAGAACTTAGAACAATGATTTACTTAAAGTAACGGGATCCCAGTTTTCTTTTGAGATTATATATTACTTTTGCATTGCTTTCAAATCATGGAAACTCCAAGTCTGGGTCTAGTTATAATATCTAGAGCAGCAGAGATGTATTTAAGCTAAGTGTGGTAGGTAGAATTCTAAGGTAGCCCCCATGACCTTTGACCCCTGTATTATTCCTATGATCACATCACATTAAATGGTTAAAGGAATTTTGCGGATGTAGTTAAGATTACTAATTGGTTGACTTTAAGATAGGGAGAGTATCTGGGTGGGCCTGACCTAATAACATGAGCCTTTTCAAAGCAGAGAGTTTTCTCTGTCTGATCGCAGAAGAGGAAGTCAGAGAAACTCAAAGCATGAGAAGGACATGCCTGTGCTGGTTTTGAGGATGGAGGGGGCCACGGGGAAAGGGCCTGATAGTGTCCTCTGGGAGCTGAGAATGACTCCTGACCTACAACTACCAAGAAAACCAGAATCTTGGTCCTACAACCACAAGGATCTGGTTCCACCAACCACCTGACTGAGCTTGGAAACAGATTGTTTCTCAGAGCCTCCAGGTGGGAGCTCAGTCTAGCCAACACCTTGGGTGTGAGACACTGAGCAGAGAGCACAGCCAATGCCTGCCCAGACTTCTGACTTACAAAACTGTGAGATACGTGGGTGTGGTTCTAAGCCATTAGAACCAAGCCATTAGGAAACCAACCCACTAAGTTTGTCTACAGTGTGTTTTAGTTTGCTAAAGCTGCTGAAATGCAAGAACTGGGTTGGCTTTTATAAAGGGGATTTATTAACTTACAAGCTTACAGTTCTGACACCTTTAAAATGTCCAAACCAAGGCATCAACAGGCAATGCTTTCTCCCTGAAGTCCAGCTACCAGCAATCTTGGGCTCCTCTGTCACATGGCAAAGCACATAGTGGCGTCTGCTGGTCTCTGCTTTCTCTTCCGGGTTTCGTTGCTTTCAGCCTCTGACTGCTCTGTCTGTGGCTTTCTCCCTCAGCTTCTGTGTCTTTCTCTCTGGATTTCATCCTCTCATAAAGGACTCCAGTAACAGGATTAAGACCCACCTGGGGCATCCTCAACTGAAATAACCCAATGAAAGAAAGGTCTCACCCATAATAGGTCTACACCCTCAGGAATGGATTAGCTTTAAGAACCTGATCTTCTGGGTTCCATTCAGCTGCAAACTGCCACAAATGCCCGTGCGTTCTTTCAAGAAGCCTATAGCAGTATCCCTTGGCTTTTCTTGGAGGTGGCAGCCATATGTGTCAGTGTTCAATTAGAAAAACAAGAATTTAAACACTATTAAAAACTAATTTAATAATATTAAATTAGTTCTCAAATTTGGTTCTCAAATTTTAGTGTGCCTCAGAATCACCTGGTAGGCTTGTGTAAGGACAGGTCGTTGGGCCCCATCTCCAGAGTTTCTGATCTGATAAGTCTGAGGCAAACTCCAAGAATTGCAGTTCCCACGAGTTCCCAGATGCTGCTGCTTCACGGAGCACGCTTTGAGAACCCCTGTGTTATGTCATTAGACTTTCTTATGAGAAGAAAGATTTACTAAATTGCTCTATATTTGTAACTCTATTTTAATTGCTTGTTTTCTAGTAAAAATGTTTCTAGTAAAATTCCGATAGGATGCATTTTGTTGCGAGCACAACCTCTGATTTAGTTGTCTTTCTACATTATTTTTCTGAATGCAATCATTTCCCTTTGAGGACTGTTCTCTAAACCTCCTTATTCATTTTTTTTCGTTTTCTTAGAAATAAGATTTATCAAAAATTATGGATATATTATTTGGGGGTATAGCTGAAGGATCCAAGAGCAATTATTTGTAACAAGAATAAACATTATTAAAATAAAGATGTTACCTCATTGTGGATATTTGCTAAAGACCAAAGGTGCAAAGTAAGGTTAATGACAAAGCCCACTACACCTTAGCAGTTAAGACACGCCCCACTTCGGCAGGTGTGAAACCTGCATTAGGCATCACAAGAATCCGGCCACATGGAGCTACAGGGAACTTGCTGTCAGTCCTGCTAAGCCAAGGAGAGGTGCCAAGGAGCAACAATCCGTTGTGCCTTCCAAAGAAGTGAAGATATTAGACATTTGCTGACTGCAACAGTCATTTTGACCATCTTTCCAGAACATTCATTGTCAGGAGATATGATGAAGTATCCAAGATTATAGACTGGAAATCTCCCTTGATTAAAAATCATGCATTCAGGTTCTTCCGTGCAACTGTTCTTCAATCATGAGCCCTTTTGTTTAGGTCTTATAGTTTGATGTTGATTGTCTTGTCCCACTTCCTTGGAATGACTGACTGAGTGAACCAATCAATGAACAATAGACTCATGCAGAGTCTGTGGCTCTTTTATTTAGTTATTTTTAACTCAACTAAATGGCACCCCTCCTATCTGGTGACTATAATAGGTCAGATATTTGTTCCTTCTCTACCTGTTTCTGCTCAGTGTTGATGATGCTCAAACACAGATGGTCAAAGCTGGGCTGTGGTTTCAGTTCCTAAATCATGCCCTGGTTTAGCACAGGCGCTCCGTTTCTAGAAAAGGGCAAACCTCAGTGTGGTGCTGGGTTTGTGGCTGCAGACTCTGGAGCCACAAAACTGATTCCTGGGAGGCCTTTGCCTATAGGCCGGAGTGACAAGACCTGCTGTTACACCTGGCCGGATTGGCCCAGGCCCTGAGGACCAGTCTGTGCAAGGAAGTCCCACAAGCTTTCTCCCCTGGGTGAGAATCCAGGTGGTTCTTTGCTTCTAGATAGAATTGCCTTAAATCAAGGTGGTAATTCAGGGTGGTTAGTTCATGAAAAGGCAGTAACTATGATTGGCAAGTAATTGTGCCTTCTTTGCATTTAAAATAAACACTACTTAAATGCACAGTTTTTTTGAAAGAATCTTCCAAAGCACACGGAGTCATGACTTTAAAATAGAATGGTCCAGTCAAAATTATCGTAAGCCCTGTATTGAGCATCCCATAGCCTCAGTTCCCTAGAAAGCACAGTCTGGGGCAACAGAGTTCAGATACTGATTATCAGGAGTTGCAGTCCCAGGGAAGTGAGGCAAAGGAGGAGGGGGAGCTAAAGCAAGGGGTGCGGCACCCAGCTGGACCCAGCTGACACCATGAAGCTATAGGAAAGGATGGCCTCTCTGCACAGTCATGGAGGGGCGGGGAAGTGGGACATCTGATCCGCTGACTCTCTCTCATCTCCCATCTCTCAGCTCCTACCAGTCAGTGTCCCCCACAGGGCAGAATCCCCCTCCGTGTCTGGGAGGTGTTGTCAGGCCTTCTCTGGGAGAAGCCAGAGTCTGCGTGTGTCCTCTGCAGCCGCTAAGCAGGTACACCATGTCTCCCATCCGTGAGCCTTCACGCTAGGCTCCCCGGCCAGAGGCAAACAGTGACAGCTGGACTGCACAGGCAGAGAAAGATGGGAGCTCTCTCTGGGATGCCCCAGCTTGGAAGATTTTAACAGCTGGGAAAAGCTAAGAGAAGACCTTGGCTGAAAATTCTTCAGGAGTATCTAATGAGGCTAAAGTTGCTTGTACTTTCTGCAAAATGAAGCAATGTAATCCTTTCTGCGTTACATAAACAGTTGCTTGAGTCTTTTATCAGATTGGCTTTATGCTCATGCCAAGGAGAGCAATTCTCTTTGTATAAAAGTGACTTTGAAGATTAATAAGTAACAGAATGGGAATACATGGTTTAATGTCTCTGAAAAAAGAAAACAGATAGATAGATTGCCTTAGGAGAAAGACATAAATTTTTGTGTCTTTGATTCAGACTTAAGTAAATTTTTGGTGACCTTCCTGTTGACAAGATGTGGCTTTTAGGATTCTTTAGGAACTAAAGGAGATTGTTTTCAAGCTTCTAGTCCTTTTATTTTAGGCTAAAGGCCTCAACCAATGCACCTAAGGCTTCAGCGCCTGCTGAGAGGTAAATCTGCAGCCCAGAGCTGTTGCAGCAGTGGGCAGGGGCCAGTGAGCTAGGAGCTGGTTGGGAAGCTCAGTCTGCAGGAGGCACGGTCTGCCCCCCACCCCCACCCCACTCTAAGACCAGGCATCAGATGCAAGCTCTTGAATCCTTGCATCTGCAGTATTTCCGGTGCTGGAAACATAAGTGTTTGTATTTGAATGCATTTATTTCTAGCTACATAATCTGTTTAAATTCGTTTATTTTGTACTTTTCAAAGAAGGTCTGTCAGGCAGAATCTCAGTCATTAAAACAGAAACCAGGTGTTCCAGTTTACTAATGCTGCCCGTTAAGCAAAACACCAGAAATGGATTAGCTTTTATAAAAGGGGTTTATTTGGTTACACAGTTACAGTCTTAAGGCCATAAAGTGTCCAAGGTAAGTCATCAACAATTGGGTACCTTCACTGGAGGATGGCCAATGGTGTCCGGAAAACCTCTTTTAACTGGGAAGGCATGTGGTTGGCGCCTGCTCCAAGTTCTGATTTCAAAATGGCTTTCTCCCAGGATGTTCCTCTCCAGGCTTCAGCTCCTCAAAAATGTCACTCTTAGTTGCACTTGGGATGTTTGTCCTCTCTCAGCTTCTCCAGAGCAGGAGTCTGCTATCAACCGCCATCTGCAAACTGTCTCTCATCTGCAGCTATTCTCTCAGCTCTTGTGCATTCTTCAAAGCGTCCATCTTGGCTATAGCAAGCCGCTCCTTCTGTCTGAACTTATGTAGTGCTCCAGTAAACTAATCAAGGCCCATGCTGAATGGGCAGGGCCACACCTCCAGGGAAACCATCAAACCAGAGTTATCACCTACAGCTGAGTGGGGCGCATCTCCATGGAAACAACCCAATCCAAATGTTCCAACCTAAGCAACACCAATACGTCTGCCCCCATAGACTGCACCATAGAACATGGCTTTTTCTGGGGGACACAATACATACAAACTGGCACACCAGGCTAGGTATTTTAAGCAGGGAGGGAGTTATTAAAAGGATTTGGATGGTAGACTCCTGCAGAGCCGTTAGGTGGTCTGTCCTGCCCTGTTCAGCTGCAGCAGATGCCTGCACCTAAGAAGCCCGCATCCTTTGGCCACAGGTTGCTATGCAGGGGTGGCAAGCCCTGGCTGACTCCTGCAGCCGGCACTGACAGGCCTACGGCTGTTGGAACTGGAGCTGCTGCTGCTGCCAGAAGCAGGTCCCTGCCACCGTCTCCTGCCCTCTGATCTTGCATCAACCCCGTTTTCTGGCAGAACCTAAGCAGAGCCCTGCAAACAGGGAGTCTGGGAAATGTAGCTTCTATACTTCCAGCTGCCTGGGATGCAGAATGCAGAGGACAGATGTTCTCTGACCTTTAGTACTTTAGTAAGTACATAGTACTTTAGAAAATGTTATCATAGAGCTTTAATCATTTAGGCACTTATTTTAAATTAATTTTATTGTAATATGAAGTATGATTAAAGTCCTTTTTGGTTATTTCTCTTGAGGGAAAGTGAAAAAGATCATTCGTTTTGTATTAGAGAATCTATTGTGGGTTTAAGAATATTTGAGGGGTGTTTTAATTCATGCAATTCAAAAGCAGCTGAAAAAGTCACTTTAAAGGAGAGCTCTTTTGCTGTGCCTTGCTGTGACATCTGTGAAAGGCTTGCATTGTATCTTTCTGCTAGCTAACCACTCTTTGAAATACAGCTGGATGAAGTCAATTCTACTGTTTGGGTTTTTATATTTGACACTGGTTGACACTTTTCTAAGGCAAAATGTTAAATTTTCTCAAGTAGTTGCATAACTTGTTTGCTTTCTGGGATTTTATGTGGTTTTATTTTCTTTGCACTCTACATGTTTTATTCCAGTGGGAAATCATTTCGGGTAAATAATCGTCTCCAAGTTTACTTAAAATAAAACTGTGTACCTTGAGATTTCAGCCCCTAAATTGATGACAAAACACCTTTAAATTAGTACAATTACTAATACTATGCATATATATGCATATGTATGTAAAGCTTTTTACTTCTTTAATCTCAACTAATCTTCTCACCAACTCTGTGAAATGCACCAGCCACTATTACACTGATTCTTTTTTTTAGCTATATGAAGTGATGGGTCATTAACTGTAGCAATAAGACAAAAATAAATATGGGTTTTTATGAATAACTGACAATTTGCTTATGAATATTTATTTATGTAATGACTTAATTGCTATTCCAACAACCTTGCTCTTCTCTTCACACTACATTCTAAAGCAGTGGTCTAAAACTTGGGTACGCATTCCAACGGAAGTATGCCAAGACTATCTGTGGGGTTCAGGAACTTGGATATTTTTAAAGGGGTCAGTTTTCAGATCTTCATCACCCATAAGATATGCTTATGACAGGGAAGCAAGTCCCTTCCTATAAATTGACCTCTCAATTTACAAAAGGATTCATACCTCTCTCCTATCTTACTATGGTGCACTGACTTGGGGTTTAAAAGGCAGTGGGTAGTTATCAAATTTATTTGGAAAGGGAAGATGCCTCGAATTGCTAAAGACACTCTAAAACAGAAAAACGAAGTGGGAGGACTTACACTCCCTGACTTTGAAGCTTATTATAAAGCCACAGTTGCCAAAACAGCATGGTACTGGCACAAAGATAGACATATAGATCAATGGAATCGAATTGAGAATTCGGAGATAGACCCTCAGATCTATGGCCGACTGATCTTTGATAAGGCCCCCAAAGTCACCGAACTGAGCCATAATGGTCTTTTCAACAAATGGGGCTGGGAGAGTTGGATATCCATATCCAAAAGAATGAAAGAGGACCCCTACCTCACCCCCTACACAAAAATTAACTCAAAATGGACCAAAGATCTCAATATAAAAGAAAGTACCATAAAACTCCTAGAAGATAATGTAGGAAAACATCTTCAAGACCTTGTATTAGGCGGCCACTTCCTAGACTTTACACCCAAAGCAGAAGCAACAAAAGAGAAAATAGATAAATGGGAACTCCTCAAGCTTAGAAGTTTCTGCACCTCAAAGGAATTTCTCAAAAAGGTAAAGAGGCAGCCAACTCAATGGGAAAAAAATTTTGGAAACCATGTATCTGACAAAAGACTGATATCTTGCATATATAAAGAAATTCTACAACTCAATGACAATAGTACAGACAGGCCAATTATAAAATGGGCAAAAGATATGAAAAGACAGTTCTCTGAAGAGGAAATACAAATGGCCAAGAAACACATGAAAAAAAGTTCAGCTTCACTAGCTATTAGAGAGATGCAAATTAAGACCACAATGAGATACCATCTAACACCGGTTAGAATGGCTGCCATTAAACAAACAGGAAACTACAAATGCTGGAGGGGATGTGGAGAAATTGGAACTCTTATTCATTGTTGGTGGGACTGTATAATGGTTCAGCCACTCTGGAAGTCAGTCTGGCAGTTCCTTAGAAAACTAAATATATAGTTACCATTCGATCCAGCGATTGCACTTCTCGGTATATACCCGGAAGATCGGAAAGCAGTGACACGAACAGATATCTGCACGCCAATGTTCATAGCAGCATTATTCACAATTGCCAAGAGATGGAAACAACCCAAATGTCCTTCAACAGATGAGTGGATAAATAAAATGTGGTATATACACACGATGGAATACTACGCAGCAGTAAGAAGGAACGATCTTGTGAAACATATGACAACATGGATGAACCTTGAAGAGATAATGCTGAGCGAAACAAGCCAGGCACAAAAAGACAAATATTATATGCTACCACTAATGTGAACTTTGAAAAATGTAAAACAAATGGTTTATAATGTAGAATGTAGGGGAACTAGCAATAGAGAGCAATTAAAGAAGGGGGAACAATAATCCAAGAAGAACAGATAAGCTATTTAATGTTCTGGGAATGCCCAGGAATGACTATGGTCTGTTGATATCTGATGGATATAGTAGGAACAAGTTCACAGAAATGTTGCTATATTAGGTAACTTTCTTGGGGTAAAGTAGGAACATGTTGGAAGTTAAGCAGTTATCTTAGGTTAGTTGTCTTTTTCTTACTCCCTTGTTGTAGTCTCTTTGAAATGTTCTTTTATTGTATGTTTGTTTTCTTTTTAACTTTTTTCTCATACAGTTGATTTAAAAAAGAAGGGAAAGTTAAAAAAAAAAAAAGAAAAACAAGGAAAAAAAGATGTAGTGCCCCCTTGAGGAGCCTGTGGAGAATGCAGGGGTATTCGCCTACCCCACCTCGATGGTTGCTAACATGACCGCAGACATAGGGAACTGGTGGTTTGATGGGTTGAGCCCTCTACCACAGGTTTTACCCTTGGGAAGATGGTTGCTGTAAAGGAGAGGCTAGGCCTCCCTATAATTGTGCCTAAGAGCCTCCTCCCGAATGCCTCTTTGTTGCTCAGATGTGGCCCTGTCTCTCTAGCTAAGCCAACTTGAAAGGTGAAATCACTGCCCTCCCCCCTACGTGGGTTCAGACACCCAGGGGAGTGAATCTCCCTGGCAACGTGGAATATGACTCCCGGGGAGGAATGTAGACCTGGCATCGTGGGACGGAGAACATCTTCTTGACCAAAAGGGGGATGTGAAAGGAAATGAAATAAGCTTCAGTAGCAGAGAGATTCCAAAAGGAGCCGAGAGGTCACTCTGGTGGGCACTCTTACGCACACTTTAGACAACCCTTTTTAGGTTCTAAAGAATTGGGGTAGCTGTTGGTGGATACCTGAAACTATCAAACTACAACCCAGAACCCATGAATCTTGAAGACAGTTGTATAAAAATGTAGCTTATGAGGGGTGACAGTGGGATTGGGAAAGCCATAAGGACCACACTCCACTTTGTCTGGTTTATGGATGGATGAGTAGAAAAATAGGGGAAGGAAACAAAAAGACAAAGGTACCCAGTGTTCTTTTTTACTTCAATTGCTCTTTTTCACTCTAATTATTATTCTTGTTATTTTTGTGTGTGTGCTAATGAAGGTGTCAGGGATTGATTTAGGTGATGAATGTACAACTATGTAATGGTACTGTAAACAATCGAAAGTACGATTTGTTTTGCATGACTGCGTGGTATGTGAATATATCTCAATAAAATGAAGATAAAAAAAAAAAGAAAACATCACTCTAATAAAAAAGAAAGTTGGATAGACTTTATCACTATATTTCGTAAAATAAAACTTTACAGCCATCTGGAAAAAAAAAAAAGGCAGTGGGGGCGGAGGGGTGGGAGCCTGTGGAGTACCAAACTGTGGGGTGATTTAAAATACTGGTTTTGGTATTAAGAAGTAATTAAGAAAGAAAGTAAATGAACTCTAATGACTTGTTGATTCAACTGTTTTTTTTTTCCTTTTATCTTTTTTGTAAGTCAGAATTTCCAATTCTTCCCTTACAGCAAAATTATAAGGGAACTTAAATGATGTGTCAGCTAACAGAAAATTAAAAATAATTTTTGATGATAGATCACTATGTAATTTTGGCTTATAACTTGGAAGAAGGTCAAAGAATTGGGTAACACTGCTATAACAAAACTCTTTCCATTCACATTAATTTATTTATCCAGACAAGATTTCTTGGCACATAAATTTATCAAAATGAAAAACAGGAGTAGAACTGATGTTGTGCCAAACTCATTCTAGTAATTAATATTCATCCACAGATCACATGAACTAACTGAAAAAACACTAAGCCTCTCTTACAATTTTCTGGAAATTTCCAACAAAATTTTATTCCAGAGTAATAATTTATCAAAATTCATGTCTTACATTTTTATCAATTATATCCTAAAAGTAACTAATTATAACCTAATTAGAAAAAAATTCTAATATTTAGAGACAAGGTCACAGAAACTTTTTAAAAAATTAAATGTTAGTTTATAGACAGAATTTATTACTTAGAATAGTATGATAAGGTCTTCTAGTTTGCTAATGCTGCCAGAGTGCAAAACACCAGAAATGGACTGGCTTTATAAAAGGGGGGTTATTTGGTTGCACAGTTACAGTCTTAAGGCCATTAAAGTGTCCAAGGTAATGCATCGACAATTAGGTACCTTCACTGGAGGATGGCCAGTTAACTGGAAGGCACGTGGCTGGTGTCTGCTCCCAGGTTGCATTTCAAAATAGTGTTCTCCAAAATGTCTGCATCAGCTTCCAACAGCCTTCTTCAAAATGTCTGTCTCAGCTACAGCTCCTCTCTCGGCTCCTGTGCATTCCTCAAAGTGTCTCTCATGGTTATAGCAAGCTCCCTCCTTCTGTCTGAACTTATATAGTGCTCTCATAAACTAATCAAGGCCCACACCGAATGGGCAGGGCCACACCTCTATGGAAATTATCCAATCAGAGTTATCACCTACAGTTGGGTGGGTCGCATCTCCATGGAAACAATCAATCAAAGAATTACAACCTAATCAACACTAATACATCTACCCACACAAGACTGCATCAAAGATAATGGCATTTTGGGGGACATAATACATTCAAACTGGCACATAAGGTAATCAATAAAAAATTTTCTACATAAAGTATACTATGTTAGGATAAAAGTATGTGGGAATGAAAATAAGAGTATTAAGAGAAAAAAGATTGATGTAAAATTTTAAACTGTTAAAGAACTTGTTTTTAATGGATGACAGTAGGTGTCAAATCACTGTGGTATTTAGCCTCTGCTAGATGCACATAGAAGAATCATATGTCAGTATTTATAATATGCTGGAAATCACATCCTTTGCAGTTATTTAAACTTGCAACTAAAACATTTGTATGTCAATGTAAAAATCAGGCATGTAGGAGGAAGTGTTTTCAAAATTTCTTTAAGAAGTATCTCAATAAAATGTTTAAAGACCATTTTTCTATACAGAAAATATGGTGCTTTTGGAATAACAATTTCATCATGTCTCCCGTTGTGTCCCCTTTGTTTTCCCAGTTTAACCTCGTGTGTGTCAATGCTTGGATGCTGGACTTCACTCAAGCCATCCTCAACCTGGGCTTCCTTGCAGGAGCTTTCACGTTAGGCTATGCAGCAGACAGGTGCGTATCGGGTAGGACAGCATGCTTGTATCACCATAGTACAACATATGCCATGGCGATAAAATTTCATGTTAGTATTAGAAGAATATTTTTGCTAAATGTGGGGAAAAAGTTTATTTCCACCATTCATGACCTTCATACTTGTTTGGATTGACTGATATTTTTTCTTCTTAAAGAACTTCACCTTCTCACGTCTTTAGCTGTACAAATGGATGGTGTTATTCCCAGAGGGTCTGAAAAAGTCTAAGTGAAAACAGAGACCTATACAGCTGTGCTACCATGGTTGGATTAACAGATGATTGTTCCGGAGAGCTGCAGAATTGATTACATGTGTGTCAATAATAATTTGCTGGTTATGGTTTGATTAATTTAGTCTCAATGCTGCAGTCTTAAGGTTTGCCCATTGCAAATTTGTCTCAATTTAAAAAAAAAAAAAAAAACTTTGTATTTTTTCTACAAAGTTTGAACTTTGCAAAAAAAAAACGTTTTTCCAAAGAGTATCAAGGAAGGTTTATCTATTATTTTTAATTTTTTTACAGTCATCATGATGTATTCTTGCCAAAAATGATGCACATGATTCTCATTCTAATCAATCCACTAATTTAGATACCAATTTATAGAAAGTATCTGAGACAGAAAAGTATGTTAAAGAACACATGGGATTATAAACAGCAAAACTTAGATAGTGGGAAACCACAAAAAAACAAGCCAGTTTCTTTTTTTATTATCATTTTTTAAATTGTGGAATATAACATATATACATAGAAGTGATAACTTTCCAAGTACAATTTAACAAGTAATTAGAGAGCAAATTTCAAAGGATGTTATTGGTTACAGTTCCACAGTTTCATTTGTGTCCTTATTGTGAAGTATAACTTATATGCAAAAAGGTAATATCTTTCAAAGTATGATTTAACAAGCAGCTATATAGGAAATTTCCAAAAATGTTATGAGTTATAGGACCATAGTTTCAGTTATTTCCTTATTGTGAAATATAACATATATACCAAAAGGTGATAACATTCAAATTACAATTTAACAAGTAGCTATAGAACAAATTACAAAGGATGCTGTGGGTGCTTTTATTTAATGTTACAGCATTAATCAATTAATGGCAGACGTGGCGAGTGTGTATATTCAAAACAGTCATGTTTTCTATTTAAATGTTCCTATTTCTGGTATTATTAATGTTGGTTGTGGTATTCACATTTAATTCTATTCTTGTATTCCAATTCTAATGTGAAATTACATACAGTGATTTAGTTAATTCTTTCAGAACCACTTCGAATAGGGATTGGCCATGCTTGGCCCTTGGCCACAGGGATTTACTATATCTCTGGTCACTCTAGCACAGCCCTTGATGCATCACCAGGACCAGTGGGAAATGCTAAGGGCACCCCATAGAGAACCGTGAACAACAAATCATCAGCTAATTCAAGACAAGAAAATTCCCCAATCCCGTAGCCAACTAAAGAGCTGAATTTGGCCATACCAGTTCTTCAGAATGAGTAAAACTTTTCTCTCTCTTTTCCTGTCTTTCTTCTTTCTCTCATTTTTCTCTTGCCTTCCCATAAAATCCCCCTGAGCATATGAGTTTCTCCTTTATTCATTTGTGTCTGATACTCTTTTCTCCCCTTCTCTCTCTTTTATCTCTGTCTTTTCTTGCTATTTCTACTTATAGCCCTTTCAAACGTCATCTTTCCTTTCTTAATCTCCCTCACATATTATCTCCTCTCCTAACTGGTTATGATTTGGAATTGAGTTATGCATTTTAAGTATCCATTTAATTTTGTTTTTACACTTTCCTAATTTAAAAATTAGGTTTTTCTTTTTCTGTGTCTTTTCTCTTTTACAATCAATAAGCATATCTCCAAGCTAAATTAACTTGGCTGAAGGAGGGAAATTCCCTCTATCTGTAGTCTAGCACTTTATTTGATCTTCTGTTTTTACAGATGATATATGATGCTTTGGTAAGGATGAGGCAGACTTTGGAGAAAGAGGAGCTGTGAGTAATTCTGCCTCTGTCAGAGTTGACCATCTTTCACCTCTTCTCCACATCTATGATTTATCTTTTGCATCTAGGATTTAAAGGACAAGAAATAATTTAATAAGCCATATATCTGTGAGAGGACAGTGTAGGAAGGGCACGTGATTAGTTTAAAAATCTAGCTAACCTGAAGTTGCTTCTGTCTCTGCTCCACTGATTAAAGCAAGATGACTTATGTGTGAATTCTGTGGAAATTTCCATGGAAAAGTGTCATAGAATCAAATCTCTTATTAGTCATTAATGATAAACTTCACCAGCCCATAATTTGATACAGCCATCCTGAACCAATTAATATCAGATTCTCAGAATATTGGACAAACATTCTGTTCCTTTTCCCTAAGCCATTTAATAATAGTTGTGTAAATGCTGAAAATAAAAATACACAAATTTAGAATAACTCACATTAGTTTTGAACTTTAAAGCTTATAAAGAGCTTTCGCATTAGCATCTTGTTTGATTCTTTCTACCACCTCACTGTAAAAAAAGGGGGAAGAACATACAAAAAGAAAGAAAGCCGGAGTCTTGGAGAACTTAAGAAATTTGCCCAAGATTGCATGATTGGCAAATGGTGGAGCCAGGATTCAAGCCCATTCCTTCTGGCTGGAACACACCATTACAGCTTCTTTTTATCCCTTTCTCCTTATGATTCCACCCACTAAAAATGCTAGAGAGTGTCACATCTGTGCTAGGAAGATTCTTTATATAAAAGAGTTGTCATGGAAAAGGTCATCTTTTTGGGAACTGCAATCACAAAGGTAAACATTAAATCTGTAACATCATCTCAGAGGCCCATCTTTTACTTGCCCTGGTTTTGCTATAAAACAAAGCTTAGCATTTTCAACAATCTTCGCATCGTAATGATGACGTCGTAAAGAACAGAATATCTCTACTTAAAACTTTTTTAGCAACACTTAAAATGTTTTTCATTGGGTTGAAGCAAATGTTTAAGGTGATCTCTCTTTCTCTTTCTAAATAAGGTACGGCAGGATAGTCGTTTACTTAATATCCTGTTTTGGTGTTGGCATCACTGGAATTGTGGTGGCGTTTGCACCCAACTTCCCAGTGTTTGTGATTTTCCGCTTCCTACAAGGTGTATTTGGAAAGGGAACGTGGATGACTTGCTATGTGATTGGTAAGAAATTGTTACACCTTCTTCTCTGTTTGAGAACTAGGGATAGATGGGGAGATGGATCCAGCTAGAAAACCTTAAGCATGCCTCCTTTAATAATGAAATACAGTGAGGTTTCACTGCGGCTACTGTAATTATTTCTGCAAACAGGAGAGTGCAGGGGCAGCATTTCGTTTGCTTTAGAAACTGAAATGATTCCATCCTTTGAGAACCCAATATAGAGAATATCTTATTATTGTTAATGGGGTGAAACCGTTTCCCAGCTCGGCCTTATTGTTATCTTGTAGTTTCTTATTTTGCTTTGTTAGAAATTAATTCTTATGAAACTTTCAGTAGTTCCTTGAAACATTTTCTGTGTGTTTCAGTAACAGAGCTTGAGATGACTTTCCCATGTTCTAAAATATTATTTCTTAACTCATTCCTTCCATACTGAAGGAGAACTTTTTACCTCATGGGAGATAGGGCCTAAAATGAGATGTTAATTTGGGACCCTTCACTTTCTTTTGTAACTTTGAAGTTTGACCTTCTGGAAATGAAAGAAAGAAAAGCCTCCATTTGCTCTTTGCTCATGTTACTTAAGAAAGCCCCCACAGCTACCTTAGGCTCTATTTCTAGAAGTGTCCATGAGCAGCCACCTACTTTGAGAGTCATGGTGGATTTATAACCAGGGAAGTGAGAAGTCTCGTCTTGGCATTCCTCTTTGGGCTTCTACTCTGTTCCATTATTTCAGTCCCCACTTTGAAGAACTGTTTTTGGGTGGGGGAAGGAGAGGGAGTAATAGGGATTGATTGCCACTGGCTGGAGCAGAAAGGATAACTTTGGGCTGTGAGGCATTTTAAAGGAGTCCCCAAAGTTGTTTTCTCAGAGCAATGATGTGGTGGCATACCTCAGATGGTTAGAATGGAAAACAAAACAAAACAAAACAAAAAACCACTTAGCAGGAAGAGGCTGGTGAGGTGAGGAGGCCAGCAGTAAAATTGTTCACGTGATTTTTAGAATATAAACGTGTCCCATAAATGCAGATTCCAACACTGTGGAGAGACTAATTTAATAGACACTATCTGGTTACGATGAAAAGAAAATTATTTGTAGAGTCTAATGTTCATAAGGAATCTCCTAAAGGGACCATAACGTACAAGTCTTTAAAGGTACAGTGATAAAATTTAGGCATTTACTGTAATTATGTTTTGATAATTATAATTACTTTTTAAAAAATCATCATTTAAGCTTTCCTAAAAGCAACATATATATCTTTTTGTATTCCCCTACTGTGCCCGGAAAAGTGCTAGGCTGGATGTGTAAGGAGAATGTGGTCAACCCTTGACAGTGAGCAGAGGAGAGTATAAAAGAAAAGCATTGAAGTATCTGGAAAGCACATCTCCGTCATTTCAGAAAGCGTGGAAGTCTAGATAGCTTTAAGAGTTAGATAATATCCTAGCAGTGCTGGATGGATGTAACAGGTGTATCATCTGTTTGCTTGTTTGTTTTGGAACTGACCTTGAGCTTCCTAACCCCTTGTGTTTCTGTTTTTCTTCAGTGACAGAAATAGTAGGTTCAAAACAAAGGAGGATTGTGGGAATAGTGATTCAAATGTTCTTCACCCTTGGAATCATCATTCTCCCGGGAATTGCCTACTTTATCCCCAATTGGCAAGGGATCCAGTTAGCCATAACGCTCCCCAACTTTCTCTTCCTCCTTTATTACTGGTAATGTGGTTTTGGTCATTATCATCTCCAAACTTCCTCCACAGATAGGTAGAATCTGTGCTTCCAAACCAACATGAAAATGAAAGCAAAAAAAAAGATATTTTCTAAAATCTCCAGAAACACCAGATGAGCTTGGATATATTGAATATATCAATATTCGATTGATAGTTGTTGCTAAATCAAATTGATAAAATACCAAAACATAAAATTCTAAGTAACGTACTACCTTATGTTTGATTATTTTGCCATGTCTTTGTGAAAACTATGAGGTGACAAACTATATCTGCCCGTATTTCAACAGGCAAATTCAGTTCAATCAATCAATTTGCCTCTCTTCTATGTACTATAAAGCAAATTAATATTATGCTAAGAAAATGTTAAGGGCATCAGAAAATTAATTTATCAAAGAGCTATAGGTGTATGCATTTGATTCCTATTACAGTGAACCTATTTTAATCATTCCTCTAATTTAATTTTAATATATGGGGAAAATCAGTTTACCTAAATTAGGTTCTTAATCTTTTCCTAAGTACACATTAAACCTCAATTCTTTTCACATTGTAATCAAGCATACCATGATCTAGAATAACCTCATCTGGTAAGAGCTGGAGCTATATAATTGAATATTTTTATGAGCAATGATTCAGTTGCCATGTTTTTTATTCCTCCTGTCATAAACTTGCGAAATAATCTGCTAATAAAACTTTTTATAGAGCCTATTATCAGCTCTCAGACTCTTATAAACTGGTATCTAATTGCAAGTTTTGATCCAAAAAATACTCAAGTAATAAATTTTTAAGGTTTTTCAAATTCCTAGACCTAACTCAAAGCCTCCTTCTTGTCAGGGTGGTTCCCGAATCTCCCCGCTGGCTGATTACTCGAAAGAGAGGGGATAAAGCATTAAACATTCTGAGGAGCATTGCTAAATGCAACGGGAGGTATCTCTCACCAAATTACTCAGAGGTAATCTTTTTTTATTACTAATAACAAATATTGGTAAAGTGGGTGAATTAATTTCTATGGTGCTTATATACTTAATTTTGCTTCTTAAAATTAAATGCCTCATCAAATATCTGAATGATCACTTTTAATTTGACTTAGCTAAATATATATACATTTATCAGGAAGAATCATCAGCTATATTAAAGAAGGAATGATTTTGAAGTTGTAATAACCTTAGAGTTGTAATTTTAGTCTCTCTTCTAACAGTTGTGCCCAGTTCCTTGAACTATTACACTTTACTTAATGTAGGCCCCATACTATTTATCTCTTGATTGCACAAACTATGGATTAGATCTTTTGTTGACATACAATTTAGTCTAAAGATTTGTCTTTAAATTTAGCCTTGGAGGTACAATTTATTCAAACCAAAGCTGAGCTATAATGTAATATTTCAGACTTTAGGCTTACATTTGCTGGTTCACTTTCTTCCCTCCCTCCCTCCCCCCTTCCTGTCCTCCCTCCCTCCCTCCAGTAAAGGCTTTCTGTGTGCTCCAGTGAATTGAGTGGGGTGGGGAGGGGAGGGAGAGTATTAGAAACTCAGTCCTTGTCCTTTGGGAGATTTGATATATGGCGGAAGATAAAATGCATGTACTTTTTTAACCCTGAATTTTTAGAGAATAGCATATAAACAAATATATGGCAGTGCTTTAGCTGTGAAGACTGAAGAGTGGAAGCAAAGTAACAGAAAGTTTATTACGTTGGAGCAGATTTTTGGAAGTTATGAATCTTGATGGAAACCTTGAAGGATATATTAGGCTGGTAACATTGTTTTCTTCATGGCATTCAGTTTCTTTCTATCTGAATCAGATTTTGATGGTTTTATTTTCACCTTCCCTTGCCCCTCTGGAACTTGGTCAGATATTTTGGATTTCTACATTCTTCCTTCATTTTTATATTAAGCAGCAAGCAGTAGCATCTGTGTTTACAAAAGTTTCAGTTCACCATTTGTCACTGCTGCAAGTGGATTAATGATATACCTTGAGGTTTACAGGTCATGAAACACACGGTAAAGATAAAACATGAACTCTTTAAAAAATATAAACTTTTTCTAGTGAGATTATAGGTTTACAGAAAAACTTTACAGAAAGTATGGAGTGATCCCATGTATCCACATACACACAGTATCCCCTATTAGTAACATCTTGCATTAACGTGGTACATTTATTACAATTGATAAACCAATATCGATACATTATTAATTAACTAAGGTCTATAGTTTACATTGGGGTTCATTCTTTGTGTTGTACAGGTCTTCAGGTTTTTGTAAATGCATAATGTCTTGTATCCACCATTACGGAATCATACAGAATAGTTTCACTGCCCTAAGAATGCTCTGTGTTCCGTCTCTTCAATCCTTCCTCCCTTCCCCCAAATCCCCTGACAACCACTGATTTTTTATTGTCTCCATAGTTTTGCCTTTTCCAGAATGCCATATTCTGACACCATATAGAACATAGCCTTTTTTTTTTTTTCAGACAGCCTTCTTTCAAATGATCTTTTTTAATCATTAAGACTATTCATTCCTTGGCTGAGCAAATTTCAGCTGTGTATTCCTTTTAAGGGAAAAAAATATCATACCACTGCCTACTCCATTTGCTCTTGTCACATTAGCTACCAATTCTCACAGCTGGAGCAAATGTATGATGATTTTTGTTCAATATCAGTAGTCAAACAACTGTCTTTGCTCATCACTGAGCAGTATCCTGGGAACTCTGAGATAACATATGTAATATCTGAATCAAGGTTTATGAGAGTATTGCAAAATTGTGCGCTGATGTTTTATTAGATAAATACCACATTAACCAGGCACGTGATGTGTCATTGTGAGTACTGCTAAGTGACCAGAGTCTGGTTTCCAGAACCAGCTCCTTTTGCGTGTCTGATGACTGTATGGTTCAGCCCAGCTCCAATAGGTCCACTGACCCAGCTGCTAATTCATGAGCTCTACAGAGATTATTTCACCAGATGGAAAGTGGTTAAATGTTGTACATGATTGTGCTCATAAAAGATCATGAACTATGGGATCCAGTGACTGCCAAGTCATTTTAACTCTAGTTTTAATCAGTTAGCTACATGGTCCCCATTTGAAAGACAGATTCGAAGCCATGCTTGAATTACCCTAAGAAATTCACTCTAGAATCCTAGCAACCACTGTTTGGCATTTTGTTATGAAAGTCAAGTTTCGTTTTGTTTGTTTGTTTATATGATTTTGTTTTTCCAGGGAGTTTTCACTTTATTTTTTTCCTTTTTAAAATGTGTTATGGAACATTTCAAACATATTCAGAAGTTGAGAGAATAGTTTCATGAATCTCTCTGAGCACCAGATTCAACAATTACCAACTCATAGCTAATCTTATTTTTTCTGTATCCCACATAGTCTCCCCCCCACACACCAATTATTTAAGAAGCATATCTCAGACATCATATAATTTTATCTTATGATATTCCAAATTGTTACTCTAAAATATAAATACATCAATACATGTGCAGTATGTTTACAATATTGCTAAATCAGTAGCAAAAAATATTCATTTGGCTCTTAAAATAATCTCACATTTGAGCCCGCTGTGAGAATTAATGTGATGGGAGAAAATGAATAAAACAGTGGCATTTAAAGTATAAAATATAAAAATAACCTCAAAATCATTATTCTAAGTAAAAATAATTGACCATGATTTTCTTAATATCAAATATCAAATTAATTCCCTAGTTGTTTTATAATTTTATAACTTGTTTGTTTGCAACAAAATCTTAATGAAATTCATATATTGTGATTGGTTGATGTCCTTCTTCAGTCGTCTTTAATCTATAGAATCTACAAGTTCCCATTCTGTCTTTCTTTTCCTTTTCCTTACCACTTTAAGGATGAAAACATCTGGTCATTTTTCCTATATCTTTTTTGTGATATTTGCTGCCATTGAGAATCATTGCCTAGGGATTTATGAACTCATCAGAGGTTACAAAATGACAATATTCTCAATTTGTCATTCTTGCTTCATTTATTCCTGGAATACTTTCTATAAAGACTAATTGCTCCCATCAACTATTCAGTTACTCCAAGATAAGGTTCATATACCAAAGGCAAGATACATGCACAATTCTTTGTTCTTTATTTTCAAAATAATGAGTTGGTTCCCTACATCCTGCAAAGATGATCAGTGAAGTGTGTGTTGTGAGTAAGCCTCATTATGAACTCCTGAATTTAAACATATTGTATATGTTTCATGCTTTGCAGTTGTATCCTTATTAT
Source organism: Choloepus didactylus (assembly GCF_015220235.1). NCBI lineage: Eukaryota > Metazoa > Chordata > Mammalia > Pilosa > Megalonychidae > Choloepus > Choloepus didactylus. The sequence goes on along the minus strand of NC_051330.1, from coordinate 16,773,124 downwards.
CTTTATTGACGCTCAAGTTACCCCATCTTTGGGCAAAAGAAGCTTATTTATATAGATTCCTGGGTCCTTCTGACATGCCTCTAGCAGTTTCAAATAACTTCCTTTCTCTTTAGTTTGATGAGATTTTCCAGACTCATCTTGTTCCATTCCAGTCCTGTATTTGGAATCACCTATTTTATCCACGGGTGCTTTGATTTTTTCAAGCAAATGTTCTTTAAACTGAACCTATACATCTCTAACCTTTATAAATGTGTGGTAAAAGCAGAAAAGCAAAGTATTGTTTTTGAAAGGGGAAGTATTATTAAAACACCTTGCAAATAGCTAAATTCAGTCATATGATAGGCCAGACCATAGTTTTCTATATCAATGATCTTTATGTTCCCCCTCAACATAATAATGTACAAAGTACCCCTTTTACAATAGCTCATACAGGCCAATAGGGCAGGTATTTACTTGAATTCCAGCATCAGAATCAAAGCAAGATCCTGTTATACTTTTTTGTGTAAGTAAAAGCTACAAGCATGGCCTCTATCAATTACTTTTATTTTAATGACTCCAATAAATATTGCGATCATCAGTGTTAAAATTGCCTTGAGACCTTATGTTTATGTAGTTACTTTAAACTTTTTACCAAGTTCTTTCATTTGCTTTAGCTTATATCCCACTCTCTAGATCCAGTCTCTAGGACTCCCCAGCCCAAAGGCTGAATTGCCCCACACTCTTCTTTTTTTCTTTACACAGAACCTCTTTTCTATAAATCTTGACTTTTAGAAGAAGTTATCACCTTGTAAATCAGCTCATCCTTCAAGACCTGTCTAATTCCCACCTCCTCTTACATGTGCAGTAAAGGTTATAATGAAAGAATCTGCTTAGGTTCAAAGCAGTCCCAGGAGATCTGACAATTCTGAGCTCTTCTCTCTTCAAAAGAGCTGTAGCCATCGCCCAACCCCAACATCTTCCACTGCTGACACCAAGGGACTTGGCATCTTTCAGGGGGGGACTTAAGGACCCAATGCTCTGTATTTCAGAAGATCACATGAATTCACCCTGAACAAGGATTGCACCAACCCCCAGGGCTTTAGGTAATGGAAAATATGACAGGGTTTTATGAAAACGTTCCACATAGTGGGTTGTGCTGAGGGATGGTGATCCTGAACCTGCGCTCAGTTTTACTTCTCATGGATGCTGCTCCTTTCATGGGATAAACTCTCTCTCTCTCTCTCACTGGTCCATAAGCTCCCATTTGCCAAAGTTCCTGGTTGTCATCTGACTCTGCTGTTGGGATAGTTAGAAGGTAGAAATACAGGTGATAGCAACTTTGGACCCTTGGAATGTATCAGCAGTGTAACTGTTATTCCCTGAGAAGAGAAGCCCAAAAATCATAAACCAATGCCAAAGAGGCAAGTGGCTTGAGCTCATAGGGAGTTAGGTAGAAATCGAGGGAATCAAAGGCAAGATGAGATTTTAAACATTAGGCAGTGCACCCAGTGAAGAAGACGGATTAGTTTAGAGACCTACTCTGATGGTTCTCATCCTTTTAGCATGTACATACTATAATTTCTTAAGGCTCATGACACAATAAAAACCAAACTACATAAGGCCACAATAATTACTACACAGGCACAACCATAGTATAGCACAATGTCTATAAGAGCATCTGCGTTCACCCATTGGCCATGGGTCATGCCAGTGAAGAGAACTGTTTCCTGTCCCTGGCCGTGCCCTCTGTTTTGTTCAGAAGGCAAAGTTCTTGCATGTTCCAGTAAATGTGACATTTTTCTTTGGCATCAGATTGACGTCATTTCCTACCTGTTACTTGTTTCTTGACCTACACATGGTCAATAACTTTACAGTATCCTGTGATAACCACACAATAGTACTGTGTGTATACATGAGTGATGTATTGAATAGGAACACGAGTCTGAGAATACATCCTTTGTCCCAGAAGCTAAATGTGTGTGCTTGTCAAAATTGATAAGGAATGGGCAGGTACTTGAAAGTGCCCAAGCTTTCGATAGTAGTGAACTTGGTCTACTGATAAGTAGTGGAGAGCCAGGATTGCTTCTTAGGGACTGTGCTGGTTTGAAGTCATATGTACCCCAGAAAAGGTCATGTTCTTAAAGCTAATCCATTCCTGTGGGTGTGGACCCATTATAAGCAGGATCTTTTGGTGAGTGGGATCTTAACTTAAATTGAAATGTGACACACCTCATTCAGATTGGTCCTAATCTCTTACCGGAGTCCTTTATAAGAGGATAAAGGACAGAGAGAGAGAAGCTAAAAGAGAGAAACACATAGAATCTCAAAAAGAAAGCCACAGAAGGAGGAGCCAGAAGCTGAAAGCAACGAAACCTGGGAGAGAACAACCAGTAGACACTGCCATGTGCCATCCCGTGTGACAGAGGAATCCCAGATCGCCAGCAGCCTTTCTTCAGGAAGAAGGTTTTGTCCTGTTGATGCACTGATTTGGATATTTTCATGGCCTTATAACTGTAAACTTGTAAGCTAATAAATCCCCATTGTTAAAAGGCAGTCCATTGCTGGTATATTGCATGTTGGCAACTTTAGCAAACCGAAACAGGGAGCTTGTCATGTCATGACTTGGTGTTATCTGTGGTGGCTTATATTACTGTTCTCAACTATTCATGGCCTTCTCTGTAAAAGGATCATATATTCCTGCCCATTGCCATGCGACTTGGGGCAGTACTTCTCGTTAGGCAGCATATACCTTGTCATCCCAATGTCAAGTTGGCCACCTGCTTTGATCAGGTCAAGGGGGTGAAAGTGGCAGAGCACCAGCAACATGAGGAGATGTTCAAAGGCATCATGAGTTTCTGACAGCTCTCTCGCTCAAATCTGAAATTGGTGCTGTTCCTTCAGCATAGGTCTCAGAAAAAGAAGAGCTACAACTTGGAGCAAAGCTGCAGCAGCTGACCTACAGCTGACCACTATATGTAACATGGCGAAGAAGTAACTATGTCCTCAGTAGGCTAAGAGTATGCTTAATGTGTCTCAGAATGCTACTGGCGTTTGGGAGTGTTTGTTCTTGCAGCTGAAGCTAACACACACAGCTGTTCATAATAGCACTGGTTGCATTGCCAGAGTAGAGTTTAGTGCTCCAACACATTTTTTGGTTATTTAGATGATACCGGATTGTGGTTGATTAGAGTTTTGTTCAGAAATATTCACTTATTCACTTCCTCACCCTCATTTGCATGGGATGAAAATTCTTTCCAGCTCCAGTGATGTTGGGTGTGGCATGTAACATGCTTTGGCTTAATGGTATATGGAGTGTACTTCCTGTCCTTTGACTCTGGGCTTGACCACATGACTTGCTTTGGCCAATGGTATATTAACAGACATGAATATGGTAGAGGCTTGAATAATGCTTCTATGGTTGGACTTAATCTCTGTCCTTTGGCCGTTGCCATGAGATGAATATTCCCAGACTAGCCTACTGATCCCAGAGGGAGGCTGAGAGATATTTAAGAGTACAGCTGTCCTAGCAAAGCTTTTCCAGCCAGCCAAACCTAGATCAGCAGGCTCCCCAGCCAACTCACAAACATGTGAGCTAAATAAATACCTGTTACTTTATGCCACTGAGATTTTGTGGCTGTTATGCAGCATTATTTATCAATAGTAAACTGATAGTCTGGCTGAACAGCCATGGTTACCGTACTGAACTGGATTATACAGTTACATATGTTACAAATGTGGCAGTGTTTTCAGTTTCCATTTTTCCCAAGGATTTTAAAGGCCTTTATCATCAATGTCCCTCGTCTCCCACTCCCTCTTATCTCTGTATGGGTATGCTCATGGAAAACAGTAGGTTACAACTCTACTTAACAAAGAGCTTCTGATACTAAGTAAGTCAATATTTGTTGGCAATATTTTATGATATGCTGGCCCAGTAAACCCACAAGGTAGGACTGTAATTTCCTCATTTTTATGGTATGCTGCAGCTCATTGTTCATAGCTAATCTACAGCTCATTAAAATATGAGTATAGGAATTCCATTGAATGGTGTCATACATGAACACACTATTGGGCAGAACCTTGGTGGCATGTTTAAGGGGCATCAAGAAATGACATTTGATCTTTTGTATCCCTGAGGGATTCCTTCAGACCCATCATGAATAGAAATGATCCCACTCTTTGATATATTTCCAAAATACAAAAAAAAGACTAACACCTCATTACAGGCCTAGGGCAAGGCCCCATACAGAGGTTGGGCAAAGAAAAGAGAAGATCCAGGGAAGGGCGCTGATGAAGTAGCCAATGAAATGGGAAGAAAACCAAATGCAGAAGCTAAGAGAAGAAGGTGTTTCAAAGAGGATGTGGTTAGGTATGTTTTGCTGCTGTCAGGTCAAATAAGATGAAGACCAAAAAGTGATTAATTGATAAAGGTTGTGTCCTTAAAGATTGTACTCCAACTGCACAAGAAAAAATAAGAACTTCATAAGGGCCTGAAGCAAGAAAAGCCACTCGAGGGCATTTGCTATGAGTCAAGAATCACTAACTAACAAGTCAGAAAGGAGGACCCAGACCAGAACAGACCCTTCCCAGGCTACCCTAGCCAAAGAGATAAGAGCACTTTCAGATACCCACATAAGAATTTGAGATGAGGGAACTTACCTAATTATTAAGGTTCTTTAACAGTCTATATCCAGTCATGCAAAAATAGAGAACCAGTACCGCAGTTCCAAGGGAACTTTTCAAATAGTCGTAAGTGGTCCCCAAACCTCTTAAACTCAGAATATATTGAATGAATTATTTCCCTCTCTCTTTCCAAAAAAAGAACAGAAACAACATTGTGGTCGTTAACTCTTATTTTTTAGCTACTTCCACCAATATCTGTAAGCACTTTTCTCAGGCAGATCCATTTCCTAGTATTACAACATATGAAATGTGCAATGATTGTGAAATTCCTGTGTGGGAAAAAAAGTTCTCTTTTCACAAAACTACATGTCACTTAATGCTGCTAATGAAATAGGGAGGTATCTTCCTGGTTAAATTCACTTCAGATGAGGAAATGGAGTTATGAAATATCAATTACAGAAAATTTTAAAGGATGAGTTTTGAAGAAAATAAATAATTTATTTTAAAAACTGGTAAAGCCTCATTAGAAGTGTCAGGCTTATTGATTGCTGTAGTGACCAGCGAGACTTCCAACCCTTAATAGCTGCCATCTTTTCTATATTTTAGTGAACTATCACATGAACACCAATATTGCTAGAGAGAGGGACTTTCCAGCTCTGGGAATGTCTGTTTCTGACATTTCCTTTCAAAGAGGGAATTTTTATAAACACAATTTTTGTTCTTCCAAAAAGGGAACCACGCCATGACTTTGGCATTAATGAAGCTAGGTTCCTTGGATTGGAACCTGATCTTGTATTCTAATCCAACAACGGTGCCAATTTTGTTAACTGTTGTACCTAATTTTTATCTAGACTTGAGATTAAAGACCTTTCTGTGTGGAACTCATTGCAAGAGATCCAGAGAAAGTAATTCAAGACCAGGCAATGCCTGTGTGGGACTCCAGGCCACTGCCCCTGTCAAGAGCAAGAGAGGTGTGAGTCTACAAAGGAGTAACTGATATTAGAAAGCAAATCACTGGAAACTCCTATAATACTTTATCCCCAGCACAGTAAATCTTCATTCTTTGACTTCGTAAGAGTCAGTAGTATCAGTTCTACTAGAAAAGCTCTCATCCTTCAAATGACACATACAAATATGTATGCTGTAACATTAGCTTTAATTCAGAGTATTCACAAACTCATATGAAATGTCAGGACACTTGCTCTAGCAAACATGAAATGGCTCATCGGAGCTGAGAATTAATTTAACAGTATTTCACTTAAATATATTTTTGGAAATAGTCTGAGTTCCATTAATGGGATATATTTAAATGGATTATTTTAGTTTCCATGTTTGAACTTTTTAAAAACAGGACTACATTGTATGAAAAGGGAAAGATGTTTTGCTACAATAAAATAGCAATAAAAGCAGTTTGATAGACAGTTGAACCAAAGTCTGTCAAGAGCCCGGAGTTCCTTTCCCAAGCTTTGTGATTAAATAATAAATTCTTCCCACTAAGAGAAATTTAGCCTAAAATTGTACAGGTCAATAGACGGTACTTTAACTCATGCAAATATTGAGGAAAGGATGTTCCAGAGCATCATATGGCTTTAATTGAATTAGAAATCCAAATGGCATATCTCTTAAAGAATGAGGTTACAATCTTGGAGTAGGCTAAGCAGATTTTCAGGATGTCTCGTCAGAGAGCAGCATTTTGAGCAAGGAATCCTGGAAAGACAGAGCCTTCTCTCCCACTCAATCTTATATTCCAGATTCTCTCTTGGAATAACTGGGTTACACCTTTGTCAAAATCATAGCTCTTTCATTTAGTACAAGTTAAAGCTTGAAAAATATTCACCAGAACTGCCCTCTGTCAATCCTGGTGTTTGATGATGCATGACTAAAGAGTGACTGTATCTACAGAATATAGGACACCTAATGGACTGTTACTCAGACAGTGACTGGTAGGGCAAGGTCTCTGGTTTGCTCAGGACTGAGTGGCTCCCCAGGAGCAGGATTTTCTGTTCTAAAACCAAGAAGGATCCAGGCAAACTGAGACAACTGGATCACCCTCTATGTCAATCCCTGCCTCCCCACTTATGCTCAAAGAAAGATACTAAGGATTTACAGTTTGCTGGTTTTGCAAGCCCATCCCCCTGCCACCCTCAGATCCTAATGCCTGGGAAGATCTTGAGATCCTGACCTGACTAGGGGGTGAAGCATATGCAACTTGTTTGCTGGACTGTTCTCAGTATCAGATGCAAGCATTAGACTTCCACATGCCCAGCAAGCTGCTGTTTTCTTTCTCAGCTCCTTCTTTAATTCCTAGTTTCTCGTCTAGTTCTGAATCTGGTCCTGAACTCTAGTTTGACTGGGGCCTGGACCCTCTTGCTTAATTTCTGCTTGTTCTTTCCCCTAAAAGTAGGATCTGGTCACTGGGTCCCCACTCGTCCATTGTCTTGCGATCAGGCAGATACTCACTGAAAGCTAGGAGGGTATCTCCTCTTGATGACCAGGGCCTGCTTTCTCTAGAGACTGTTCAGAAAAGTCCTGGACCACAGACATCAGGGACAGCCCAAAGAAGGCCCGAGCATACCACACAGTGCTAAATGGCTTCTCTACTTGGAGGAATTGGTTCCAGTGCTTAGTTAAGAGTCAGAGCCCAAGCCCCTTTCTTTCTCACTTACTCTCCTCTCCCTCCCATCGAGAGTCCAGCAAGCCTCACAGAGAAGTCCCTGTGGATTGGGACACCTGAGAAGGATTCCGAGATTTACACAGGCACTTTTAAAGCCATTTCCATTAGCCATTCTAGAGTAATCTTGGAATTAATATATTTCCTTCCCAGAGGATGGTCTGCAGACTTAATCTTTTAGGAACAATAACCTTCCCCTTCCAACCCTCACATCTCTTTGATATGCAGAGAAGCATGGGACTCTCTGCTCTAGCCCAAGCCCTGGATTTTAAGCAACCAAATTTAAACTACAAAACAAACTGAATAAGCCACATGGGCTTATCTTGTTTCATTTAATATTGGTTGCTTTCTTTGGGGGGAATTGCAAAAGCTCCTAATTCAATTATTTTAATTCTGTATCTCTCTCTTTAATAGAATAGAGTGCGTTTGGTTTCTCTTTTTTGTTTTTGGAGCATTTGTCAAGAGAATGGCTTTTCCTGAATACCTTCTTTGAAATCTCCATGCCCTATCTGCAAGGCAGAGAAAGATGGTTGGCTTTTTCAAGTGTTTTGTTTCCTTGCCATTTGGCCCATTCTCATGTTTTTTGGAAAACCAGCTTCTGCGATCCAAATTACTGGGCTTCCCTACTGAGAATAAATGAGAAAATACCAAGTCTTTGTGAAAGCGTTCCCTCCTGTGGAGGGTGGTGGAACCCTTCTCCTGGCAGGCGTTCCTAGGTGTCATTCAGAATCAGAGCTACCATTTCTGGGACAATACTGTCTGGCTACATCTTTGACCCACAAGAAAAATTGCCTTTCTTCATGAAATAATCCAAAGAAAAGAGATGCGGCCTGGGGAGTGGTGAAATCCATTAAATTCCTCAGAGCTAAATTAAATGTTGGTGTTCAGAGTTGTGCAGCTTTTTGGACATAGATATTAACAAGAAGAGATGATGCTAAATAGTAAGAGAGAAAATACACTGAGATCCGTTTGTTCCAATCTCTTGAGGTTTGCAGCCAGGAAGAGTGGTGTGAAGGGTATCGGGTACTAAATTTTCATGGGATACAGCCTATCTTTTCTAGAAAGAAATAGAAACAAAGATCCAGCTAACAGATGGCTGGATGAGGAACATACTTGGGCTGTGTTGCCACAGCATTGCTTCTTCACGTGGGTGCTGATTGTCAGACCCCACCCACCCACACAAACAGGAAGCGATCCACACGATGTCGAGAGTTCTACCTTCCTTGGATTGGAACAAGGTAGTATGGACCTGCGTTGTTGTCTTTTTTTCTTTGATGTTGGAGCTATTGGAGGGAAGGAAGTAAAATTTAATATACAGAAAGAGGAACTGATGGAGAGAAAGCCTTGAGGCTTTTCCAAATAGTGAATGTGCCTTTTATACATCCCGAATAATGTGCATTCAGAGTAGTAGAGTCCTGAACGTAGAGTTGTTCAAGAGTGGGGAAGTCTTTATATCCTTCCCGGGAGAGCAGAGGAGACCCTATGCAGGAGGACATCTGAGGGAATATTGGAAAACAATGACCAGAACCAAGTATACTTTTTCTACTAGAGGAATCTTTCATGTAGTAGCAAATACTTGTCATCTTCCCTAGTGATGGGCATGGAGAGTGAGCAGAGAGAGAAAGCTGGCCCAGCAGATTGTAACACTCTTTTCAACATGCTCACGTCTCCCAGCATCTGGAAGCTGCATCCCAGAGTTGCTGGAAGGGTCATGTGGTATATTTGTTCCAAGGGACCACAGATCCCTGGGGACGGTGGAGTTATTGCAAAGGCCCACAAACCATTGTCAACCAAGCCTTCTAGGTAGACTGAACTAATATGTCTTGGTATTAATCAGATGCCCTCATTCTCAAAAAGGATAGGAGTCAGTGGTCTGTGAATACAAATAGTCTCCATTTGATGAACAACTGTTACATGAGCTCTCAAGATTTGTTATACCATGTTCTTACGAAAGCCAAGAAACCCCAGAGGTTCTTAAAATTCTTGACAACAACTTCCGATACTTCATTTTTCCTTGATTCAATAAAATAAACTCAAGTGCATGATATTCTCATCTTTCACTTTTGTGAAGGTCAAGTTCTAAATGTTAAGTTGAAAGAGTTGACCAAACTGCTGAATAGTCGCCTGGCTATCTCTCAAAGATGACTCCTTGTTTTCTTTTCCGGCTTACATTTCAGAGCCAATATAGCATGAATAGTTTAGATCTTGAGAAGAACTGAGGGTGCCTTATTGAATGCTGCATTATTTTTATGGCATGGAGTGAAATAGAGATTAACTATTGTTACATTTGCTAATGCTGCCCTTATGCAAAACACCAGAAATGGATCCACTTTTATAAAGGGGGGTTATTTGGTTACAAATTTACAATCCTTAGTCCATAATAGTGTCCAAACTAAGCCATCAACAAGAGGATACCTTCAGTGAGGAATGGCTGATGGCATCTGGACCACCTCTGTCAGCTGGGAAGACACGTGGCTGGTGTCTGCTGGTCCTTTGCTCCTGGGTTGTGTTTCAAAATGGCTTTCTCCAGAATGTCTCTGGGCTTCTGTCTTTGCTCCTGTCTCTCAGCTATTGCACATCCTTGCTTCTTTCTCCCAGGGTGTTTCTCTTTAAGCATCTGGGGTCCTCTCTTAGCTTCTCCAGGGCAAACTCTGGGCTTCATCTCTTAGCTTAGCATCTCCCAACAGCCTTCTGTCCCCATCTCCAAGCATCTCCACGCGTCGGCTCTTGAGCTCTCTTAAGTGCGCCAGTGAACTAATCAAGACCCACCCTGAATGGGCAGGGTCCACACCTCCACGGAAATAATTTAATCAAAGGTGTCACCCACAGTTGGGTGAGTCACATCTCCATGGAAACACTGAATCAAAATGTTCCACCCAACAAAATTGTGTTAAAAGATCATGGCTCTTCTGGGGTCCACAACAGTTTCAAACCGGCATAATTATCCATGTGCTTTGATCAATGTGTATGGTCATCCAGATTTAAACAACTCTTTGAGGCCTGACTTAAACAAATTTTGCTAAACACCGTTCAAGTATTCACTCCATAATTCATAACACTTTACATCCTGTATTTATAAAGGCTGTTCTAAAATTCACAGGGGACAAACTTTCTGATGACAATTGAGTGAAACTAAAAATCTACTTCTTGTAACATTACTGACCGTTCCCTTTCTTCCCACAATTCTGTAATTTACTTGGTGTACTTCCTTGTTTAAAAATAACCAGTCTCTAAATTTCAACAAGTCAAATATTAATTACCCCAGTGAAAATATTTTTCTTATTAGAAGCTGAGCAGAGCATTTTATTTGGTTAGCACATATTTAGAAACACCATTTTAATGTAACTGAAATGTGGTTTTCCCAGAAACAAAAGTTTATTAATGTACATGTTGTAACAGTCATTTATCTTCATTTATCACCCATTTTTTCAGCAGTTACTGAGCACTGTGTTCAAAGCATCTCCTTTTTAAACAACCTCTGTGAAATATTCACATTCAAAACTGTGTCTCCAAATATGTATGCAAGTCTCCTCTTATATTTTCTCCGATTCTCCACACCTGCTATTCTTTCTTTTTTCCTTTTTCTCTGTTTGGAGTTGTTTTCAGTCTCTCCTCTACTCATAGTTCTTTAACTATTCAACTGTACACACTTTCATCATATATAAGTTTAATAGAACTAAATATAAATTTTCCTCTCATTTAAAGTTGAAGAATAACTTAAATCTTATGTGCAGCGTTCAGAGACCATTTCGGTGTGGGGTTTTTTTTTTTCTGCGTGTTTTAATTTTGATGCCTTTTGTTTATAAATAGAAGGGCAATCTAATTGAAATCTAGATCAACACAGCTGTTAATTATGGAATCTAATCAATATCTTTGTTGGAATACAATAAAGCAAGACAGTTCAAAGCTAGAGTAATTAGCGAGCATGATATAACCTGAATGCACATTATGTGGTTCAGAGATCCAGCCATTTGACTCTCAACTTTTCACTATCAGTAGCTAAGAATCTGAATCTAGAGATGGTATGGGCACCACCAGTACACAGTTTATACATAAAAGTGTCTCGTCTCTCTCTAAAGACCATTCTGCTTTGAGCAATAAAGGACATATCAGTTGTTCTGGTTTGCTAATGCTGCCATTATGCAAAATACCAGAAATGAATTGGCTTTTATAAAAGGGGGTTTATTTGGTTACACAGTTACAGTCTTAAGGCCATAAGGTGTCCAAGCTAAGGCATCAACAATAGGGTGCCTTCACTGGAGGATGGCCAATGGCATCCGGAAAACCTGTTAGCTGGGAAGACATGACTGGCTTCTGTTGATCCTGGGTTGTGTTCCAGCTCCTCTCTCAGCTCCTGTGCATTCTTCAAGATGTTCCTCTTGGGATCTTTTGTCCTCTCTTAGCTTCCCCGTAGCAAATTCTGGGCTGTCATCTCCCAAGCGTCAGCAAAAGTCTGCTTTCAATGGCTGTCTCCAAAATGTCTCTCTAAGCTGCAGCTGCTCTTAGCTCCTTCTGCTTGTAAACTGTTTTATAGGACTCCAGTGATTAAGTCAAGACCCATCCTGAGTGGGTGGGGCACATATCTCCATGGAAATAATTTAATCAAATGTTCACAGTTGACTGAGTCACATCTCCATGGAAACAGTCAAAGGATTCCAACCTAATCAACACTAACACATCTGCCCCCACAAGATTGCATCAAAGAACATGGCATTTTGGGGGGACATAACACATCCAAAATGGCACACCAGTGAACACTAAGTAACTGTGCAGACAATATTTTTCCAAGTCAAGAACTAAAATAGGGAGAACTCCCAAGTTCAGAACTCACCAAATGATTGAGATATTTATTGAACTGCCTGTAAACTGCTCTTTTAACTGTTTGGTTGTCTTGACTTTCCTTAGTAAATGTTTCCTCCTCATTCCCAAATGCAAGTAAATAAGCATGAAACTAAGGACCTTCTGAGATACAAAAGGAAGGCAAAATTTGGATATTGTACCAATCTGAATATGGAGGAAAGTCCAAGGTGACCTCTGTGTTACTCTGCCTGAGGTTGATTTTGTAATTGCCTTTCTCTGCGTGCAGAGTTAGTTCATCACCCCTAAGTGTGCAGGATGCAGTCTTTGGGCTGGGCAAGATGTCTCTCTTGTTTGATTTTATTGTATTTTCTCTTCATCTACTATCCTCACTCTCCCCCTCAATATGTTTCCACTCTGTGTTTTATTTCTGCCCTTCAATATCTATAAAACAGTTTGTCGTGTGTGTATTTAAAGTATCATAAATGGTCTTGTGCCCCTACAGTATGTTTCTTCACTTTTTCACTTAACAATATTTTTTAAAAGCTACCCATCTTGCCGCATTGCTTCTCACTGCTGCGTGGTTTTCCTCAGTGCATCTGCTTTATTTCTCTTATCCATTCTCCTGGTGGTGGACACCTAGGTTGCCTCCAAAATTGCAATTCATGTTTTCATGCATGTCCCCTTTGGAACTTTGTGCACTTTCCCCTGGAGTATTATGTCTAGAGGAGGGCTACCGGGTTGTGGGGTGCCTGGAGGCTTAGTCTGCGGAGTCATGCCAGAGCTCTCTGGAATGGCTGCGGTAGTGTCCGTTCCCACGTGTGCTATCCAGCTGTTCCCATTTGCTATTTTCTGATTTTCTAATCTTTTTCAGTATCCTGAGGGATTTAAGTTGCATGTCTCTGGTTCATGGGGGGATTCAGCATATCATCATGAGTCTTATTTTGCTATATAGGTTTCTTCCTCTGCGAATTTCCTCATATATCCTTGTCCATTTGTATTGGCTTTTCTGGTATTTCTTCCCCTCCCCCTTCAATGTATGGGATCTCATTTTTTTTTTTAATTAATTTTTTAGAGTAGTTCTAGGCTTACAGAAAAATCATACAGGAAGTACAGAGACCCGTCCCCCCACATGCAGTTTCCTCACCAATGTTGTTATATTTATATTATTAACAAAAGTCCATAATTTACATTAGTGTTCACCCTTTGTATTGTGCGGTTCTTCTTTTTTTTTAAATTTTTACTGTAGTAACATATATTCAACCCAAAAGTTCCCGTTTTAACCACTTTCAAATATATCATTCAATGATGTTAATTACAGTCACAGTGTACGGCTACCATCACCACATCTTTACCAAAATTTCCCATCACCCCAGACAGAAACTCTGTACCAATTAAGCATTAACTTTCCATTCCCCAACCTCATCCTGACCCTGGAACCCTCTGTTCTAATTTTTCACTCTATGAATTTGCATGTTCTGTTTATTTCATACCAGTGAGATCGTTCAGTATTCGTCCTTTTGTGTCTGGTTTACTTCACTCAACATGATGTCTTCAAGTTTCATCCACATTGTAGCGTGTAATAGAACTTCACTTCCTTTTTACAACTGAATAATATTCCACTGTATGTATATGTCACATATATGTCACATTTTGTTTATCCTTTTATCTGTTGACAGGCACTTGGGTGGCTTCCACCTTTTGGCTATTGTCCGTAATGCTTCTACAAACATTGGTTTACAGATATCTGTTCAAGTTCCAGCTTTTAATTTTGGGGGGTACATACCTAGAAGTGGCATTGCCAGGTCATATGGTAATTCTGTAATCTTTCTGAGGGACTGCTAAACCATTTTACAAAGTGACTGCACCATGTTATGTTCCCACCAACAAATGCATGAGGGTTCCTACTTTTTCATATCCTTGCCAACACTTGCTATTTCCCATTTTTTTAATATATAGCCATGTTGGTGGTTGTAAAGTGGTATACTTTTGTATTCTAAATATTAACACATTATTGTTTTTAAATATCACAGATATATTTTATGATATCTAAAACCAATATTTTAGCTGTCCATTAACTCTGTTTTTAATTCATTGAACAAAATTCCTTAAATTGATAGTCGCATCAGTCTCACATTTTTCCTATTGAATGTTTTATGGATTTTGTTTCAGAAAAATTCTTCTGCACCCAAAGTTCACAAAGACATTCCCCTGTTAGTCTTATGGCTTTGATTGCCACATTTAGGCCTTGAATTCCTCTGGAGTCCACCATTGTTTTGAATATGAAGAAGGAGCCACCTTTATATTCCATACTGAGGCTTCTACTTAAACCTGTTTATTAGTTTTAAGGAACCCAATAATTAATAGCCACACTGTGTATTTCTGTGCTGTGGGTTTTGTCTTGGATGCATGGCAGGTTGCAGATATTATCAGTGAAGGAAGCACACCTTGAAGGTCCACAAGCCTCAATAAATGGGTAATAAGCCATAACATTTACACCCCCAATTCTTACACAAATACAAAATAGTCATCGTCACACACTTGGCCTTAAAATTATATATATATTTTTATGAGTAAAATTTCCCAATACTTATCATCCTCTAAAGGACATTTTCCAATTTTGAACTTTGTTCTCTAGCTGCCCATCACTGAAATGATGCAGAAGTACTTTTCAGAGCGTGAAAATCAGGAACGTGAAGCCAGATATCCAAGCATTTCTTTCAAAAATGAGAATCGCTGCTCTTTGAGACAGTAATATCTTTTCCTCGTTATCTCTTAGAAGGAGATAATGTATATGAGTACACCTTATAAATGTAAGGAGAGAATGATTTTTCAGACCCAACAATATCTTCATGACATCTGCTTAGAAGTTGAAATTTGATTCTCTAAAATATTTTTAGTATCTAGGCAAAGACATATGCTCTTACTGGAGAAGTCAGTGGAATGGCTCTTCCACGCAGGGACCCTTCTGCTTCAGCTTTGCAGTTTTAGGGTTTATTTCTGTGATAAATTAAAGAATGCCTAGGAATTGAAAATGCAGTAGGAACAGTCCTCATTTCTTCTTAGGAGTTTTAAAGGTGTGAATTTATAAGGACTATTA
Source organism: Choloepus didactylus (assembly GCF_015220235.1). NCBI lineage: Eukaryota > Metazoa > Chordata > Mammalia > Pilosa > Megalonychidae > Choloepus > Choloepus didactylus. The sequence goes on along the minus strand of NC_051330.1, from coordinate 16,757,957 downwards.
ATTGTAAGAAACAGACAAAAATCTTAGAAAAATTGCAGTTTTCAAAATTAAATTGAATAGTCTGCAACCAGTTTCATCCCTCTATCCCATAATGTTGACACCCCTTTTCAGCATGAAGAAGTTAGAACAGTCATTGCCCAGATAGCCCTGAATATTAAGAGAATGATCAAATGAGAGGGAGGAGTTGTAACCGAGAAATTAGGATTTAACAAGTGATTATGATTGCTGAGTCATTATATAGATATTTCTTTTTGGTTTCTGGTATATTAGAATGGCCAGAAGGAAATACCTGAAATTGTTGAACTGTAATCCAGTAGCCTTGATGTTTGATAATGATTGGACAACTATATAGCTTTTATCTTGTGATCATGTGATTGTACAAACCTTGTGTCTGACACCCCGTTTATCCAGTGTATGGGCAGATGAGCAATGAAATAAAGACATGCATGAAAAGTAATAATAATAATAATAATAATAATAATAATAATAGGTTGGGAATATGGGGAAAAAATACCTTTATGTAAACTATGTACAATAGTAATAGTACTACTTTAATAATCTTTCATTGATTGTAACAAGTGTAACTACTGTTAAAAAAAAATAGAATTACAAAAAAAGTGCTACCATCAATTGTAACAGATTTTCCACACCAATGCAAGTGTTAGCTGTGGGGAGATGTATGGGAATCCTGTATTTTATGCATGATTGTTCTGTAAACCAACAATTTCTCTAATAAATTTTTTTTTATTTAAACACCCCCCCCAAAATATTGACTATTCTTAGCTTAATTACTTCAGAATAGAAACAGTACTAGCGTAATAAGTTCCTATGAGGAAGAAGGTGTGAACCAAAGAGTTTTCTTCCAAATTTGATGTCAGGCAGGATTGGCTAGATCATGCGTGCAACAGTCACTACCGAAAGCTCAGTGGTGGTTAGCCAAATTCAAATTTGTATTTGAATGTGGTTACAAAGGGGAGGAAAAAAATCTTGGTGGCTTAAAACAAAGCCTTATTTCTTGTTCATGCCACACATCCCTTATACATTAATTGGGGGCTTTTGAGTCCATAGATTTCTCACTCTTTAATGGAGGCCGTCTGAGAAGCCACCGTTTGAACCATTGCAGAAAAGAAAGTTCTAGAAGGTTTTGCTTCCACAAGTGCTTGCATTTCATGAGCAGATTTGGTTGAGTGGCCCTACCCAGTCACAAAATTCCAAGAAGTACAATCTTATGATGTCCATGTAAGGGAATGGGGAAGGCAGCTGGGAGCCAAAAATATTTGGCAAACAGTGCTAATGACTACCGCAGATCTCTATTAAATGAGAATACGGGATGTGTGAGAAACACTGACTTAGGAAAGTAAGTTTTTCAGTTCGGATTATTACTGCCTTTGTTAGTTGTAAATAATAATTGTTTATTATTATTATTGTTTATGTTTATTTTTATTATTATATTATTTGTAATTATTATTATTTGGTCAAAATGTAAACACAATTTGAAGAGTTCTTATGGAAAAAATATACATAAAGACCCATTTCCCAGTCAGAGAAACCACAGCCTCCAGGCATACAGAGAACAGAAGGAAGACTGAGCCCAGAGAAAAGGAAATTCACTGGAGCACTTGAAAAATGGAAGAAACTGACATGCAACTGTGACTCCCCATGGGCACAGCCAGCAGTAAGGGGCCAGGCCAGAAAAGGGAAGTCTAAAAGCACCCTAAACGTGGACGTTCAGAAGAGCCCAGCAGTTGGGGAGCACAAGAAGGCTATGCAGGGACGGTGATTGCCAGCTTGCTGAATCTGCTAACAGCTGTGTGAAGGAAAATGGGAGCTGAACCCAGCTCCTGAGATAAAGGCTGCAGGGATATAGGGCAGCAGGTACCCAGCCATGGGGCCCCCTGGGAACACCATCCTGGACGCATCCTGATCACAGCTCCCCAGGAACCTGAGTGACCCAGGCTTGTAGACATCCTGCCTGCCTCGTGCCCACCAGAAAGGGCTGCCCACCCAGGAGAGGGGGCCGTATTCTCCCCAGCCAGGGCAGAGAAACACCTGCCAGGAATAGAGCTATTTCCAGAACAGCCAGAAAAGATAAAGCTGGGCGTGAGCAAGGAAATGATTCCCTCGGCTAGTGAGGAGAAAGGCCTTCTGAAAAATTTAATTTATTGCAATGTGAAAGGTCATGCTCTTATTACGAGTTTCTGAAGCATTCAGAAGGCTAAAAAACAAAAATGACTAAGAATTTCAATGAGTCAAAAGTCTTTTGATGGGAGAATGTGATTTTGATTTTTATTAGTGATGTGTCAGACAGTTTGCTTCAATTCAATCACACCAGCTTTTTCTCCCTCTTCAAAAAAGTCCTTGCCTCACTCGTGAGTTACAGCTACTCAGTTTGCCTGTTTGTAGAACTAAGAATTTTGTTTACCCACCCACTGGGCATTTTTCTCCATTTGACATTTAGAACTTTTCTCATTCAAAATGATTATTGACATTTACCACTACCAGTGTATTGGGGAGTTCAAGGGACATGTTTGTTTAATTCAATCCACTGACTTCAGATGTTGGTGTGTTTTTCTCCAAAGTTCTGAGTCTTTAGGTTAGAGTGTTAGAACTGAAAGAGCATTCCCTTCCTTTTCTTTTCTCCTTCCTTCTTTTAGCACCACATCCCACAAAAAGCAAAACAAACCAAACCTCCTGGCTTTGTGTTTAAGAAGTGAAGAAATATCGCCACACGTGTCCCACAGCTGTGTCGTGTTAACCTTTGCTAATATCTCGGCTGCCCTTTCGCTCCCTGGTGGACCTTTTAGATAGATGTACTTTTGCTGTCCTAGGCAGCAAGCCCGGTCAACAGGGGAGGGGCTTTCTCAGGCCAGGCTCAAACTAACAGAAGAAAATATCTTCTCTACGGAGTATCTTTTTTGTTAATTTATAATTCTTTTATTGACACACATAGAGGATTTGGTCATCTGGACAAAATTTTTCAAACAAAGTTTTCTCTCTAGCTCTTTGTTTCTCAGGGCAAATGAACACATTCAATGTTTGATTTTGACCTCAACTCCATCAGTCCTGATGAACTAGAAGGGGCTTTATGAGCCCTGATGGTGCCTTTTCCTTTCTCCAGTCTCTCAAGGCCCTTTGTAGATTGTCTCTTTGATGCTATACTCTGAAGGCCCTATAATGTGTGAGGGTGTTACAACAGCAAAGCACACCCCATCATTCTATTCCAATTTCTTCATCATGTAAAGCTAGCTAGGTGGTGGTTCCAGTTCGCTAAAGCTCCTGTTATGCAAAATACCAGAAATGGATTGGCTTTTATAAGGGGGATTTATTAGGTTACAAATGTACAATTCTAAGGCCATAAATGAGTCCAAACTAAGGCATCAACGAGAGGAACCCTTCACTGAAGAAAGGCCAGTAGCGTCCGGAATACCTCTGTCAGATGGGAAGGCACGTGGCTGGCATCTGCTGGTCCTTTGCTCCTGGGTTCTGTTTTCAAAATGGCTTTCTCCAAAATATCTCTGGGCTTCTGTCTCTCTTAGCTTCTCTCACTCAGCTCCTATGAATCCTTGCTTGTTCCCCCAGGGCATTTCTCCCTAAGCATCTGGGGGTCCTCTCTTAGCTTCTCCAGGGCAAACTCTGGGTTTCATCTCTTAGCTTAGCATCTCCAAATATTTTTCTGTCTGCATCTCCAAGCATCTGGGTCTGTGTTGGCCCCTGAGCTCTCTTAAGGACTCCAGTAAACTAATCAAGACCCACCCTGAATGGGCGAGGTCACATCTCCATAGAAATAATCTAATCAAAAGGTCCCACTCACAGTTGGGTTAGTCACATCTCCATGGAAATAACTTAATCAAAAGTTCCCGCCCATAATAAATCCGCACGCACAAGATTGGATTAAAAGAACATGACCTTTGTGGGGGATATAATAGATTCAAACCAGCACAGTTGTCTAAGTAAACTCACCTGACAGGACACACAATATACATCAGACAGTGTGCCACAAAACATAGTTCTCCTCCTTTGTCTCACAGAGGAATTAACATTTCAAAATATTTACAAAACCATCTTCTATCTTCAACTATCTTCAAGTTCTTTCCACCCTGGTCATTATGCACCAGCTACAAGCAAGTAGGGCTTCCCACTGCACCTCTCATGTTGGAAGGTTCTCTACAGAGTCTCTTAATAAAGGAGACGGTTGGGCCTGAGATTGTCTGGACCTCTGCAGTGCAAGAAATAGCCACCAGCAAGCCACGTGTGGCAGCAGAGTCCTTGAAATGTGGTAGTCTGAACTGAGATGTGCTCTACGTGCAAACTGCACAATGGATTTCAAAGATTCAGGATGCAAATAGAACATAAAATATCTCATTCATAGTTTTATACTGATTACATGTCAAAATAATATTTTGGATAGGTTGTATTAAATAAAATAATTTTTAAAATTAAATTTGCCTGTTTTTCCTTTATCTTTTTAATGCAGTTACTAGAAAATGCAAACTTATTTATGAGGCTCACATTTATGGCTCTCATTTTTTTTCTGTTGGACAAAGCTCGTCTAGAAGACTGGGATTTTTTTAATGACTTTAATAAGCATCAAATATTCATAGTTTTTTAAAAAAATTTTATTGTAGTAACATATATCCAACACAAAATTTTCCATCTTAAGCACTTTAAAGATACAATTCAGTGGTATTAATCACATTCATGTGTTGTACTACCATCACCACCATCCATTACCACAACTTTTCCAAACAGAAGCTCTACATCCGTTAAGCAATAACTCCTATTTCCCCTCCCCACAGCCCCTGAAAACCTGTAATCTACTTTCTGCCTCTAAGAATTTGCTTATTCTAGGCATTTCATATACATGGAATCCTACAATATTTGCACTTTTGTATCTGGCTTCTTTCACTCAACAAGATGTCTTCAAGTTTCATCCGTGTTGTCTCATGGATCATTACTTCATTCCTTTTTACAGTTGAGTAACATTCCGTTGTGTGTATGTACCACATTTTGTTTATCCATTCTTCTGTTGTAGATATTTGGATTGCTTCCATCGTTTTGCTATAGTGGATAATGTTACTATGAACATCAGTGTGCAGATATCCGAATCCCTTCCCTGCTTTTCATTCTTTTGAGTCTATACCAAGAATTGTGATTGCTGGGTCCTATGGTAATTCTATACTTGACTTTCTGAGGAACTGCCACACTGTTTTCTACTGCAGTAGCACCATTTTACACTTCTGCCAATGATGTAGGAAGATTCCTATTTCTCTGCCTTGTTACCATGACTTGCTATTTTCTTTTTTTTTTTTTTTTAATAGTAACCATCCTAGTGGGTGTGAAATGGTATGACAATTTTAATTTGACTATTTCTTTACCACATGAGCTCTTGTATGGTAAATGGTTTATCTACTCTTATTTTAAAGTAAAATGAGGTTTAAAAAATTCCCTAAGCAACCGGGGTGATTTGGCAAATTCTCTTTTGTGGTCACCAGGCAGCACTGTACCCACCCAGAGGCTGGCCACAGCTCTATGGTGTTAGACCCTCACTGCTGAGCCTTCTGGTGTTGGCTTTTGTCTGACTAATGATGTCCACTGGGTGGAAGGCTGGGGTATGACGTGGGTATAACAGCAGCTGTCATGATGGTTTCTTCCCTGCCCTGCTCCAGCCTCTCCCTGAAGCCCCTGTCTGTGAGACCTGGAATAGTCTAACATTGAGGGTGATTCCTGGTCCCCCAAATAAGTGAGTGAGCCCCAAATCCTCAAATAATATTTTATTCACACTCACAGATTTAGTGCTTAGAAGCTTCTAGAGAACCAGTCTATAGGGAACTCTATGACCCATTTACTGAATAAATCACAGTGGTACAGTCAAGAGCAGGTAAATCCTTCCTCCTGGTGAAAACCAGTCTGTTGAGAACAAACCAGATGAAATTTCAAGGCATTGTCTGCTTCGCCCAGCCCATCACAGAGGACCAGTTTCTTCCCTGCAGAGTCTAGGGGGTCTCACATTCCTTTCTTCTCAACCCCAAGTTCCCAGAAGAACTACTAATTACCAAGTCCGTGTGTGAAATAAGACTTGTTATTCATAGACTTTCACACTCTTTCCTGGGGATGTTGTAAAAATGCAGGTTCTGATTTCTAGGTCTGGGGCATGGCTGCATGTCTAACAAATAGGACTCTAACAAAGAGATTCAGCACATCCGACACACATGCTGATGTGCAGACCACACTTGGAGTAGCAAAGTTCTCTTAATGTCATTAGCTTGTGTGTACATTCACAAAAAATTACCCTACCTACAAGCCTGGGAGAGCAACAATGCCAAATTAATACTAAATGTACTGGCTTGATTTAAGGAAATCCAATATAAAAATAAAGTCATTCCTTTAGAAAAATACAGTGACTCGTCTCTTTACAAAGGGACTTGTAGCAGAGTGTCTTTAAAAAGCATCTTTCTTTTTGCATTGTAGCATTAGTTACAGTTGCCTAGCAGAAAAGATAAAAGGATGCGGAGTGAATTGACACCTGGAAGCAAAATATCTCTGAAATGTTATTTTAAAATAATAATTTTGATATTGAGAGACATCCTCTATTGAGCATGTAAATTCTAAGCCTCATAGATTTTAAATAACTTGCCCAGTAAGAAAATGTCTCAGTAAAGCACCACATCTCTGCCCTACCCCTGGCAGATGTCCTCCTTAACCTGAAACTAATACTTCATGTGGGAAGCTCTGAACTCGGTCTATAACAGATCACTGTTTATAATGTCTTTCCCTTCCTTGGCAATTTAAATTAAAATGCCAGTTTAAAGAAATGTTTCATGAAAGCACCAGGCTGAATTATAAATAGAGGTGAATTAATCAAAGAAAGATGAATAATGTGCTCTTTTAACATAGAGTACAAACATTGTTGATGTAAAACAAAAGTCTTGGCAGAATTAAAAGACAAAGAGGTAGACAGAGCAAATAGCAAATTAGCTCAGTAAATTAATATAAGGAAACCAGCGTTTGCAGTTTAATCTTGAGCAATGCCTTTTTCTATGAGTGCGTTAGTAGGCAGTGGGCCTCCAAACAGAAAAATGTTGCCCCATATCAGAGCCAGCATACCCTATTTAGATGGCATAAAATGAATGACAAAATATAATGGCCAAGTACACACAAAAGACAACATACTGCATGATCCTATTTGTTTGAAATTCTAGAAAAGGCAAAACTGTAGACTTAGGAGTTGCCGGGGCCAAGGGTGGGAGGAAAGGATTAACTGCAAACAGACAAGAGAAAACTTTTTGAGGTCATGGAAATGTTCCGTATCATGATTGATACTCTATACTTCCTCAAAACTGGTTGAATTGTATACTTAAAACTGCTGAGTTTTATTGTATCTAAGTTACAGCTTCAATAAAGCTCATTTTAAAAACATGTAATAACTGGATATAGCATTCCTATTCTTTTGTATCTCGTTAAGACTAGGCAAAATTTGGCAATAGAAAATAAGCACAACTTATTTGCAAAACATAGAATTAGATATTATTATAAAAGAATAACTACTATCAGCAGTCACATCACACAAGTCGCCAAGACTTTACTGGATAAATTCCATCCAAGATATTGCTTTTAGTCTCTCAGGATCTTTGAACACTCAGAAAGTGGGTCATCTTTCAGGATATCTCCGTCACTGTGGAACACATATGAGGAAATCAAAGACCAGCTGGATTTGTTCTTAAATATGGCAAAATATTCGCTTGCTTGAAAGTACTATTAATCCTTTCATTCACTGGACAGGGAAGATCGGTTTATAGTCTTGATTACCTTCAGCAGCACTTCACATTCTTTTGGTTGAGGATATAAATTAGGCATTCAACTTGTGCTCTGGAAAAGCAGAGATCATGGTACTGCTTGGCTCTAAATCTTAAAAGGTTCAAATCAGGACTAATACCCTGTATATTTTACAGAGTGGTTTGGAGTATTGAAGCAATCATTTTAACTATTCAATACAAAATTATTTTGCCTAAAATATTCAGTCCGTAAAGTGAAAGCATGGTTCTGAACTGCATTCTCCAGATTATTCAGCTTTTGGCCACAAGTGAGAGAAAACCAGCTTAAATGGGCTTCGACAAGGACATTTACTGGTTTGTGCATCTGGAATTCTAGATATAACAGCCGTTCAGGGCTGGCTAAACCAGGGTCTCCACGATGTCATGAAGGCCACGGTCTTTTCCATTTCTCTGCTTTGCGGACAGGGGCAGCTTCATCTTAAGACTGGTTCCTTTGTGGGTATGGGATGCCTGCTAAGAGCAGTTTAAACCCACTACTTTGTCCTTAATTCCCTGATGAAAAAGAGTGAAGATTCCTTCAGGAACCTCTGGCTTAAGAGCAAGGAAAAACTTTCCTAGAAGCCCTTCCTCATTGGTCTAATTAGGTAACCTGCCCATTCCTCATTGGTTTGATTGGGTCACTTGCTCATTCCTCATTGGTCTGATTGGGTCACCTGCTCATTCCTCATTGGTCAGTTTGGGTCACCTGCCTGTTCCTCATTGACTGATTGGGTCACCTGCTCATTCCTCATTGGTTTAATTGGATCACCTGCTCATTCCTCATTGGTCTGATTGGGTCTCCTGCTCATTCCTCATTGACTCTGATTGGGTCACCTCCTCATTCCTCATTGGTCTGATTGGGTCACCTGCCTGTTCCTCCTTGGTCTGATTGGGTCACCTGCCCCTTCCTCATTGACTCTGATTGGGTCACCTGCCCATTCCTCATTGGCTCTGAGTGGGTCACCTGCTCTTTCCTCACTGGTCTGATTGGGTGGCCTGCCCTTTCTTCATTGGCTCTGAGTGGGTCATCTGCCCATCACTGGAACAGAAGATGAGATTACCCTTAGGTAATCACCCACCCCTCTGCCGGCCTCAACTAGAAGCCATCAGCTCCGCTAAGAGCCTGATATGTTTGTGTGGTTATGTGTGTGGAAGAGGATTCTATTAATAAAGAGAGAATAATGCTCAGTAGACAACCAAAGAGGTACATTAGTTTTGAATTTAAATCCATTGCTCTAAAAAAAAAAGAGGCTATTTTTTTCTTGTAAAATCATATGGGTATAATTTTTTATTTTAAAATAACCAAAAAGAAAGAAAGCAAAAGCCACCCTATTCCCAGCAGCTCATGAGAACCATTGATGAGAGGACCCATGTAGCCTTTTAAACAATAGAATGCTGTGTTCTGCCTGCTGACTTTGGTGTTGATCTCTGGTTCATCTCCTGTGTGTTGTCCTTGAATAAGCTACTTAGTTTCTTGTGCTTCAATTTCTTCATCTCTATAATGGAAATAATAGTGGTCTCTATATAAATTCCTCTGGCATTGACACTCTAGTTCAGGGTTTGGCAAATTACCTCTGCAAGCCAGACCCCGCATGCCCCATTTTTGTAAATAAAGTTTTGTTGGGACATAGCTGCAGTCATTCTTTTATGTATTGTCCATGACCAATATCACACCACAATGACACAGTTAAGCAATTATTTAGACCACAAAGCTTAAATAATTTACTGTCCGGGCCTTTACAGAAAGCTTGCCAACCCTTGGGTTAGATCATAAGACGGCTAATGGCTCCTCAAAATCTGACATGACTTAATTCTGTGGTGGCATAATGATTTGACCTGCCTGGAGACCTGGGCAGTGACAGGTGACACACAGAGCTAACACGAAGGTGAGAGATGCTCCGTTATTTGATCACTTAGAAACCAATTAAGAACCACGAATAGGTGAAAAACATATAAAGGTGTTTGAATGCTAAATTATCTACTGGAACTAACCAGAAATCTTGAACATATGGTGTCCCTTCAACTCTGGGATGTTTACGAAGTCTCGGCTGTAGGCAGAAAATAGGAAAACTGAAAAGGAAATTTAAAAGAACCCATAGTCAATTGTTGGGAACATTCCCTTTTGAAAAAAGAAAAGATGGTTGCCATCTGTGTGCCTTGGTGAACAAAGGTGTAGATATTTAGGTGGGGAGTTCTGTCAAAAATGCTGAGAGAGAGGAGAAGAGCTTGAATGCACGCAACCACAGACCCAAGCATTTGATTGTGAATGAGACTTAAATGAAAAGAAAACCATACTGGAGTAAGTCAGTAATGATACGTCCATGGAGGAAAATTGTTCTCATGTTTATAAGTGACTTTAATCTTGAAATTAAAGATGCTGAAAAATTTAAATTACTTTAGCCAAATCTAAATTTTCCACAAAACTGTATTTTGATTAAACATTAAATTATCAATCAAGTGCATGTTGTATAGAAATCATCTAAAAATAATTTTTCTAGAATTAAAAGCTTTCTCTATATTCAGCAGTTCAGTGTGGTCATAATTGCTGAGGCTCTTGAATAAATCTCTTGGTTTTAAATCCTGGCTCTGTCACCTTCCAGCTGTTTAGTCCTTAATGTCCTAAGCCTTATTTCTCTTATTTATAAAATGGGATGAATAAATCTGCTAACATTATAGGGCTTTGGTGAGAATAAAATGAAATAATCCATGTAAAGTAATTAGCCCTGAATCTAACAAATATCACCACACTCCATAGATGTTAACAATTTTACTTTGGTTTATATTTACGAAACAACTATGGAAAACATTTTGGTAACCAAACATATAACATATTTTCATAGTATACCAAGTTCTTATCTTCCACTTTTGATAGTCCTATGAAGATAAACAAAAATGCCTCATTGGAGTCATAGAATTTAGAAGGTTGGCTAGGGGAACATTTTGATGGGCATTGTGTTAGTTAAGGTACAGTTCAACTTGTTGCTGTAACAGAGACCCAAAAAATATAGTGACAAAAGAAGATAGAAGTATCTTTCTAATATATTCCCCCAGAGGTGAGTAGCCCAGGATTGGCAAGACGCTGTACTCCACAAGGCCTCCAGGGACCCAGATTCCATTTATCTGTTTCTCTACCATCACGTGCAAGAGATTGTAAGGTTGGAGCGATTCACTACCATGGTATTCTTGTTCTGTCCCTCAGGAAGGGGAAGACAGTGAAAAAAGGACCAATTAACTTCTTTTTAAAGGATAGGACCCAGAAGATGTAGATATGGCTTCCACTCACATCTCATTGAGGAGAGCTTAGTCACATGGCCACCCATCGATGAAAGGGAGGCTAGAAAATGTAGCTCTAGCTAGTCAACCGTGGGCCCAACTAAAATCCAGTGGATTCTGTTATTAGAAGAGAGAGGGAAAGAATGGATAGTAGAACCAATTAGCATTGTCATGGAAACTACGATTGTTTCATTGACTCTAAAACACTTTGGATTTGAAGATACATCATCATTTTATGTACCACTAAGTAAGAAAAAAAAATGCTATTTAACCTGTGACACAATGCTTTCTTATCTGTTCAATTGTAATACATCTCTCCACTTGAGAGGCATTAAAATGTGTGTCTTAGCGTAGAAAAAATACAATATTGGAAAGACTTAGGAATACTGGATGACTCTAAGATGTCCATTTTGCAGTCATTGTGTGTGTGTATATGTGTGTATGTGTGTGTGTGACTTTCCCTGAAAGACAAGAATAGGCACAAAGTATGTTAAGCTTTGTTGACTTACTAAACAATGTTTAGAAGATGCAATTGACAAGGTTCTATCAGTGTGACTTTACTCTAAGTCAAATTCCTATGACGTCTGGCAGAGAGACCTTTGGCTTAAAGGCTTGGGGAAAATTTTCTTAGGTTTGTACTCAATCTGGGCCAAGTCTTCAACATCAAAGTCCTCACTTAACAGAAAGCAAAACCTGAAGCAATGCTCTGAGGGAAGAGACAGAGCTAGGGCACTTGACTTCCTGCTCCAACACTCACCGTTTAGCAGCATTTCCTTTACTAGGCAAATAAATATCTGTTGAATTGAATTGAAGAAAAGACCAACTTCATGGATGGCCAAATAGAGATGAGCCAGATTTTCCTGGGTCAACATTATGCTAGATTCTAGTAAAGGGACAGAAGCAAAATAATACTTATGGTGCTTGTTCTTGGACTTAGTTTATTACTATATCTTATTTCTCAGAGTAAGATTTTAAGATTTTAATGTATAAAGAAACACTTGCTTGGATCCCACTTGATTTAGCCACTTTTACTCTCATTTTCCCCCAATGTAATACATGTACAAATGTACTTTACTTTAGAATGCGCCTTTTTGTCCTTGTTTACTTAGAGCAGTTTAGCATAGAGTGCTGCTGATTTTATTCTAAGAACTGATTCTCAATGTAGCAGAAACATCTCTGGAACTTGAAGCAGCCTTATCCTTGCTCAAATTTTAAGGTGTGATAATCAAAGGCCCAGTCAGTTCAGAGAGATAATTTGATTCCTCAGCTTTGAATCTGGTTAAAGACAAATCTATATTATGCAGGTATCTCTGACCATATACTGCTACTGAAATCTGCTTTTCTTATATAGATCACTGTCACAGATGAGGAAGTTAGTAATCCATCCTTTATAGATCTGGTGAGAACGCCCCAAATGAGGAAGTGCACACTTATACTTATGTTCGCTTGGTAAGTCTGACTTGTCATGGATTTTAAAGCTTGTGTTGAATTTTCAGCCTGCCCCTTTCTTTAATTCAGGCTAAAGTTATCGCTCACTGTTCTCGGGTGTCTTTCAATGTTCTGCAGGTTCACAAGTGCAGTGGTATATCAAGGACTTGTCATGCGCCTGGGAATTGTAGGAGGTAACCTCTATATAGATTTTTTCATCTCTGGAGTTGTGGAACTGCCAGGAGCTCTCTTGATTTTAGTAACCATCGAGCGTGTTGGACGTCGCCTCCCCTTTGCAGCAAGCAATATAGTGGCTGGAGTGGCATGCCTGGTCACGGCATTCTTGCCGGAAGGTAATCTCCCCAAAAATCTGTTGGGCAACCAAAGAATTTGAAAAAAAAAAAAAAAAAACTTAAATGAAAATATTCAAGTATGGGAGCCACTTAGTCTTTAGCAAATGTACCATTTCATCAACACTTGGTTATCAGGCAAGCTTTAGTATGTCACTCAATTTTCTGCTTTATCCATGTCAAGACTTTGAGTAGAAGAAATTAGTTCTATAGATTTTTCCTCAATTCATTTTATGTTCGTTTATGAGTGAAATAGATGTTATGCTGAATCTAGCTCTTAGTGATGTATTTCACTTCCAATCACCTTCGTCAGATCTTTTTGTGCTAACAAGGACACCGCTGAAAACATTTCCTGAGTCTCTGCCACATTGCAAATAGAAGACACAGCTCCTGCCTTCAAGTGGTTTAGACCTATTATGGGATATAGGTGTTTCAATGCTGTCAAATTCACTGTGATCAATGAAATAATAGAATTATTTACAAGGTTTAAAAATAGCAGAAAAAGGGGTGAGGGTGATTAATCCATGTAGGGAATCAGGAAAATCTTCATGGGAACGAGGACCCAGGTATGAAGAATGCAAAGAAATACATCAGAAAGAAAGGACTTTACCAGCGTGGAAGATAATTCCTTGAAGTATGAAACACATTTATGGGCTCAGGAAATAAACCTTCTCCGTTATCACTGGGAGGTAATGTTCCGGCCAGGAAGCTTGAGATATGCTTGGTCAGCGGGGGCTGCCGGCCTCGTTTGCCCTGCCAGGAGTTTGGGCGCGACTTGGGTCCTTCAGGAGAAGCAGGGATAGCCTGGGCCTGACTCGTGCTCTGGACAGTGGGTATGAGGAGGGAGAGAGGATGAGAGCATGAATTAAGGGGTAGCCATGGGGACTGGGATGGAGAAGATGAAGGCAGAGATGTGGAGGAGTTAAATGCTTCAGAACTTGATGATGAGTGAACTGCAGCGAATAAAGGAGAGGCACAGATGACAGAGGACACAAACCAGAGGGCCTCTGCCATGGAAGCCAGCAGGGCTGGAAAGAGGAAGCCTTCCAAACCCCCAGGGAACACATGATCAGAGCAAGAGAACTATTTCTGCGTTCCGGGGGCGTGAAAAGGGGGATTTCCAGAGAGCCAGATTCTCTGGAAGACCTTTGTGTTACCACGAAAGAGGCTGTATTTCTTGAGAATTCTCAGAGGATTAAGATTATGGAAGTGAGAATAGTCAGGCATTTAGAGATGCGTGTATTTATGATGCAAAGGCTTACGAATTTCCAGAACATCAGATCTACTCATGTTTAAATAAAATTGCAGAAGCTTACTATTTATATTTATCACATTTCCCTTGAGTCATCGGCACATTTTAGGAGTCAGGATAGATCGCTGTTGATACACATCTGCTTAGTAACTATTAATTGTCAGACACTAAATCAGAAGTGCTGGTAGAGAGTTGAATAAGCTAGAGATAATTCCCACCCTCAGCTAGTTTCCAATTTAAATAGAGGGTTTAAGAAAGGAGAGTAGGGGTGGAGGCACTGGAAGCTACGCTATTCTTTCCACTTTGCTTTGATACTGTATAGCTTTTGCTATAACTTAAAAATGTAGTTCACAATTAATGCAAAATGTTAATGATAGGGAAAACCGTATGTAAGGGTTTTGGTATATGGGAACCGTTTACTAGCTGCGTGCTCTATAACTACTCTAATGAAAAAAAAATGCAGTTCATAAAGATGAGGTGTCCTGCTTCCATTGCATACGGAATAGGAATTAAGTTTTCATTGCCCATGGAATTAGGAAAGAGGGAAGATGAATGAGGCATGTGTGGCCTGTCATTTCATGACTTACACTTCACCCTGAAGATGTTCTCAGGTTCTAGAGTGATGGAGATGATTTTAATGTGTCGTACATTCAGCATGACCCCAGAAACTATTCATGACTGCAGGTCCAAACTCACATGGGAGTAAGTAGGAGGGTGGGAACCAAGCTATTTAATGGGAGGTAACACCTGTAGAACACTAGCACGTATTGGAAAAATCTGAGGCAATGCACAGACTTGTCTACTTTGTCTAATCAGTTGTATTTTGTGGTTTTCCAGACGTAAGCTTTAGAATTGTTCTTAGTGAGGTTGAAAACTAATTGCTCTTCTTCTAGACACTTTCTATGCATATGTTCTACAGATTCGGCTGCCTTTGTAGTCACCTATCGGGCATTACTGACTGTCTAGAATATGTTTCAGATACCTAATACTCTGTGTGAGCATCACTTTGAGTTAACAGTCCTTACTTCCAACTTAAGGGCCTTTTTTCCTGGGACTGTCAAATTAACATTAGAAAGGCTGTTCCTTCCAGTCGTTTCCTGACATCATCAGCAGAACGCAGAGCCCAAAGCCTTTAGAGGAATCAGTTCTAAAACTATCTCACAGAAAACAGTTAAACTGGCTTTTCCTCCACTGAGCCCTACTTTACATGGCCTGAAGAATGAAATTCTGGAAGAAAAAAAAAAATCACTTTGTTTCTGTCCGTGTCCTCATCTAAGCCTCCCTATGATGTGCTCCAATTTTTTAACACCAAAATCTAGAAAACAAAGCGCTTTATTTATCCATACCCATCTACCATCTTTAATTTGAATTTATTTAAGTTGCCTACAAACCTAGCAGTATTGGTAAGTGTCCTCTTTTTTAAATAGAAAACTTCTCATTTACTTGGATTTCCCTTTAAGTGAAAAGTAAGTGCATTTGTCTTAATCTTATGTAGCTATTAAGAACTTTCACCACATTTTATTTCAGAACTCAGAGTAGATGGTACGTCCAGAGGAGATGCAAAATTGTTTATTTTAAATCCCACATTTTTTTCAATAATTGAGGTGCTATTCCCAGAGATCTCTAGAGGACTGACCAAATCCACATACAAGAAGGAACCTCTGTTTCTCTGTCTTTCGTAAGACTTTGTGGCCAACGAGTTCAGCTCTAATACTCGTTTTTTAAAAATAGTTCTTGTGGTTTTTGTCATTGTTACCAATGGTGGCTATTGCCATTCCAAGAAGAGCTTAGCATATTACTGGCGTGGTTAAAAGTTTTTGTGTGCCTATATGATATTCACTGCCAAATTCACTGCCAGTATTTACACTGCCAAATAAATTGTTTTTATTGCACTATTTAGTTAACGCATATTTCAGTGCCTTTGTGACTTCTCTTTTGCCACACGTTTCAACACAGTCACTCTACCAGTGTAGTGAGATTCTGGTCTCTACTGCTTGAAAAAAGGGTTAAGTCTTTTAGATACAGGATAGACCATCTCTCCACTAGGGTGTTCATTGGACACCATTTCTGAATGTTTTACTGAATCAACTAGTTGTTCATCCGTATTCACTCAGATAACCATGTATGTTTTCACAGCATGTATGTGTTTTAATTTGGTCTCTTGGCTTTTGATTCTTTCCGATCAAACACTCCTAGCCTCAGCTGTAAACCCAAGTTGTCCCTGAATTTGTTAACGGACCCAGGTACAGAGCAATCTCGACTTAAAAGAAACCAACTTACAACTTAAGCAGCTAAACTGGATAATCAAATTATTTACACAGTAAGAGGCAGCCTCCTTGATCACGACCTGAGGGCAGTGGGAGAGCGCACAATCTGGCAGGGACCCAGACATTCTTGGCAATGGTTGCCACTTTCCATTATCCAACTCCTAGCACTTGCCCTGCCAGCTCATTGCAGGTGGGAATTGGAATGCATTTCCTAGTCCCTCTCTCTGGCCATAATGAAAAAGGAAAGCCTAAATAAAACACATGCATAACTGCTCCATGCCAGTGCAGATGGCCCAACTCTAATATTACCTCCTAATGCAACTGTTAATGTGAGAGCTACAGGTGTTTTCATTTGGAAAAAAAAACATCATGTCCGCCAGGATCTGCTCAGCCAGTTTGCAATCAAAATGTAATAAACTGGAGTCTCCCAGCAATGGTTCATGAACCATTTTTTTTCCCTGCTTGCCTTCCTGGAAAATTGCTCTGTTTAGTGAGTTTTAGATTTTTATTTGTTGAATATCTTCTTGGGAGGACACACATAAATCCACTGAGCTTCATTCTCTTCTTTAATCCTCCCTATTCATGCCTGATTATCTACTAAAAAATTATATATTCAGGAAGATACAATAATTCTTCTAGAAGACTGAAGGACCATTTGGTACTGAGTGAGTCTGAGTATAAAAGGTAAAGTTTCATTTTCAAAGATGAAAGTCAGAGATGCTTCACCTCCTTAATTTTTCCTTAGAGAGCCGTCGTAAGTGTCCTTACTCCAAGTCCACTAGGAAAGGTTCACATAGTTTGCACTACTCTTAAGAAATTGAGAGTCCTGGCATCTTAGACCGAAAGTGGTTTACTCCTCCTGCCCTTAAAACACAAAAGAGAGACAACATTTAGAGAACTTTGGGCAGTTTCCCACTAGTTACTGTGGATGAAAGGACAATTTTTTCGTATAATCAGAGCCACCCTGGAAGAATTCATTTTTAAATGGATAAACCAACTAGTATTTAAGAATCTGGATCATTCTGGAGAATTTCTTGGGGGAAAGTAGCAATGTTGGGGATGGGAAAGACAATGCATGACATATGCCCTGGTGCCAGACTTTGGGGAACCATGTGTTGGGAACTAGAGCATCATTGCCAACTCTTCACACTGCCTCTACTTTCTGAACAGAGTTAGATTATAGAAAAACAATTCAAGAACCATTTGTTGCACAGCCACCACATTGAAAACAATGTTCCGGGCAGTATTCTGAGAGAGAGAGAGAAAGCCCTAGAACACTGTCCTTTTGTCTGGAAGGGATAGTCTCTGCCTGTGTCCATTTGTTTCTTCCTCTGTCCATACCCCTAATGATAATATACAGAATAGACATTCTCCTTCTGGAGATCCCAGGTTCAAAGGCTCACTGCCATCTAGAAACCAAAGTCAGATCCAAGTCAGGATTCTCTTAGTCTGTTGGATTAAGTCTTTTTCCCCAGGCTGGTAAATGAGAACATATATAATGCACACCTAGAGGCCCATATTTGCTATCTTCTACATCCTTAGCAAAAAAAAAGGGGGAGTTATCTAAAAGATGGATTGTTATATTGTCTATTATAATGTTCATTTATTACACTGCCCAGAAAATATGTAAGGGATATTTTCCCTAGTAAATCCTTATTCACTTGTTTTTCCATTGGTTCGTTTACTGAGTAGCATTCACTAAAGTAGCCATTATACAGTAGAAACAGCATGGACTTTGGAATCGAAAATTTTGATATTTGAGTCCAGACTTCTTGGTTCTTTCCGCTAATTTTGTAGCTTGAGCTTAGAGGTCACTTCATCTCCCTATGGGCCCAGTTCCTTATCTGGAAAACAGAGATAATTTAAAAAACCAACTACGCTGGATCTGCGTGATAATGTAAGGCATCCAGAACACTAAAATATTAACCCCCATTCCTGCTGTTGTTGAAATTTGGCTACAATATTAGCAAGGTATCTATCATTTGTACTTAAAATTAACAAAGACTTAGAGCTGGAGGAGCACTAAGCAAATGCCTTTCGTTGTTTTGTTAAACGTTAAAGAAAGCAAACTACTAACTCTGCGTTCCAAACTTTCTGTGTTCACAGGAATTGCATGGTTGAGGACCACAATTGCTACCCTGGGAAGACTGGGGATAACCATGGCCTTTGAAATTGTTTATTTGGTAAATTCAGAATTGTATCCAACAACATTACGGTAATTCCAACATATACAACATGGTTTCTCATAAGTAACTCTGCAGCCAAATATTTTAGGTTGACTTAAAGACTATGAGAGAACTTCCTTTGCTCAGCGATATTTCAGCCTGAGCTGAATTAAGCCAGTAAAGAAGATACGCTTTGCCTTACAGCTGCTCTTTGCATTGCTGTCTCACATTGCATTTTGTGCTGTCTTAACATGCAGCCAAAGTTTTATGGAAAAGCAGTAGATTTGGAAGCAGGAAAGCCTGGCTGGGGCTCTTGTCCAGCTGGTGGGTTAAATCTGTGCTCCTCAGCATCGCCTGGTTCAAGGCTGTAGGCTCCTCTGTTCTGACCACTTTCCGCATCTTGCAGCTCTGAACAGCTGATTATTGAAGGACAAAATGAACAAGTGTGCATGGCGTAGTAAATCAGCCTCCTTTGATGGGGACACATGCATGGGCACACATCTGGCTATCAAGCGAGGGTGCCGAGGTGGCCTGCAAAGCGGGCAGGCTGAGCTGCTGACGGCCGAATGCCTCCCCACCAACACTGAGGTTTCCTCGGCCTCCCCGCCGTGATGCAGCCTTGAGCCAGATGTGGAAATGGTACAGAAAGGAGACGGTGAACTTAGAGTAGGAGAGAGTGGTCGCTTTCAAAGTCAAAAAATACAGACATGGAAAATATATGTGTATTTTTTTTTTAGTCTTTTAATTTTCTTACATCTATCTAAACAATTTTTATTAATTTCTGTTTTTTGTTCCTTTACAGAAACTTTGGCGTCTCACTCTGTTCAGGTTTGTGTGATTTTGGGGGCATCATAGCCCCATTTCTGCTCTTTCGGCTAGCAGCAGTTTGGCTAGAACTACCACTCATCATCTTTGGTAAGAACCCACTTTATCTGCCATTCTTAAATGCTTTTGTCAACATTCCTTGTCTTAATAAAACTCCGTATTGCTTATTAGGTTTTGCATTAACGATATCCATTTAATCTATCACAACTGCTTCAGTTTAGAGGAGCCAATCTCATTACAATAAAATTTGAAACCCTGCATTAGTTTAAATTGCTTATATTAAATATTGTGATGAATACTGTCTAATTTAGTCTTCTTTGTGTAGGTTCTGAGACAAAATCAAATTCTATGGAACTCTTTTATGGTGTTGGGAAATAGAACCAATACAGTTTTCAGGGAAACAAATTAGTTAGAAACTAATGTAAAAACTGACTGTATATATTGAATGCCATGAGGACGTACTTCCCAGCAAATGCAAAAATCCTTCTGACAGTGCTCAGGACAGTAAGTGAGCATCTGACCATTTGACGGCAGTGAATTCAATAAAAGATCATTTCAAGTTATTTAACGGGGTTGGATAATAAAGCCCAGTGTTAATTCCATGGCCAGCTTGAAAAGAAAAGAGAGTGCCATTGTCCGGCAAACGGAGACTGGTCTAGGGCATACAGTAGCCTGATTATTCCGGACGACAGCCTGGCTCATAGCGGGGTGCCGGGTGGATCAGGGGCTGGCCTGGTAAAACAGTCCCTCGGTCCACAGAGTATCTAGGGAGAGACTCCATTTTCAAAATCTGTTATAATAGAGTGTGGTAAATGCTAACATGCTGAAAGTGGAGGGTGCTGTGAGAGGCCATCATGGGACGTCTAACCTAGCCGGGTCACGGGGAAGGCCACGGAGGAGCGGACTAATGTCTAATCCAGGCTGACCTCGGAAAACAAATGGGAATGATCTAGAGAGAGGTGTGGGTGCTATTCCAGGAGTGGGAAGGCTGAAAGAGAGGAGAAGAAGGTCTCGTCGCACACTTGGGAGGTTAAGGAGGGAGCACGGTATGTGAGGTGGAGTCTGAAGAGAGATGAAGCTGAAGAGGAAGGCAGGGATGATTGGGAAGGGTCTTTTGGAACATGAAAAGAGTTTACTCATTTTCTAATCAGCAATGGAAACCTTCAGAAGACGTTAAGCTGGGGGTGACAGTCAGATTTGCATTTTAGAAATATGAACCTGACAGTGGGTATGCACATGAATCAGAGAGGACAATGCTGGAAGTGAGACAACTAAAGGAGTTTTATCATAATCCAGGTGAGAGCTCATAATGGCTCAGTCTAAGAAAGTAAGATTGTGGGAATGGAGAGGAGTGGACAGATTCAAGAAGCACATCAGCATTAAAATTGGTGAGACTGGAAGATTGACTGGACATGAGACAAAGGGAGCAGTGACATGTGAAGCCCAGGTTCCCGGCTGGGGAAACTGTGGGTGACGACATGGCCATGACTTTACTGAACACCAGAGAAGCAGGTTCGCAGGAGACGGTGGAGGGATTCTGCTTTGGCTGTGTGCAGGTCAGCGTGCCTGTGAGAAATCCAAGGAGGAACATTGAGAAGCCAGTGGACCTTGATGGAGAGGAGCTCAGAAGGGCTGTCTGGCCTAAAGATAAAGATTTGGGTGCCTTCCAGTATAGATAACCATTGAAACTCGGAGTGACCAGGGTTCCCCTAGAAAAGTGGGGGAAAGAGGAGGGCCTAGGACAAAGCCCTGGGGGCTGATGAAGTTTCAGACACACACAGAAGGAGCTGAGCCAACCAAGAAGACAAGAAAGAAAACCAGCTGAGGCTGGGCCAAGGAAACAGTAGAAGTGGAGCATGTTCACCAGTGGCAAGGGTGCTGAAAGCAAGCCCAAGAAGGGCTAAACAGCAGTGCCATTGGCCCTGGTGGCAGGTGGTCATTGGTGACCCGACTAGAGCAGGACCAGGGAAAACATTGGGCAGAACCCATGTTAGAGCAGGTGCAGGTGGGATATGCCTCACAGCAGCTTTCTGGAGCTGGCTCGAACCAACTCGCCAGGGCTGGCTGTTAAATGCTCAAGAATTCAGGGATCCATTTATTAAAAGCAGAAACGGTAAATACTCAAAACTAGTCACTTCCTAATTAGTTTACTACATTTTACTGGCGTCTCTGTTCATGACGGTGTGTATGCTTGTTGTATTGTTACGGTAGCAATACTGCATAATGGGGTGATACAGGACATCTCTTCCCAGTTCTTCATGCGGTGGTATCATGCTGGTAGCTTGAAACCATCCATGGTGGGGGTAGTTGCACCATGGAAATTGGCAAACGTTGTAAAACCAGGGCTTTATTTTCCAGAAAGCCAGCTGTTTAACATTGAACAACTGGAGAGGATGGTGTTTTAATAAGTTTGGCTTTAAAGGACAGAAAAAAAGGAGGACGTTAACTGAAGGATAATGTGAGGTTGAGGGAAGGTGCTTTAAAGATAGGAGATTCTGGTATGTTTGGATGTTCCCACAATAGGTTGACGATATTGGGGAGAGGGGATTAATCCCTATAGTGAGGATCCCAGAAGGACAGGCATATGAGGCATCATCTTTGTGCACAAATAGGGACAGGTCTTCCAGTGTAATGTGATATAAGCAGGAAAAGAAGGGTGATGTGCAGGTAAGTTACAGTGTTGGTAAAAGGCAGTTGAGGGGCTCTTTGCTGGTGGTTTCCATTTTCCCTGTATGCAGGGAGATCTCCTTGGAGTGTTTGTTGGAAGAGTGAATGAATGAATGAATGAATACCAAGAGTATGGAGTGATAATACCGCACAGGGTTTGAGGAAGGTGGAGAATACTAGAAATCATGGCAAAGGAAAATGGAGAACTGATCAGGGTAACCAAAAGACTGCTGGGCAGTTGTTGACTGTTAGTTCAGGGCAGCAAGCATAGCAGCCTCCAGAAATAGCAGGGTGGGATGAGAGAGCCAGCACTGCGTGTCTCTGATGCAGTAATGCTTTTCCCGTTTCCTAGGAATCCTGGCATCTATCTGCGGTGGCCTCGTTATGCTTTTGCCCGAAACCAGGGGTATCGCCTTGCCAGAGACAGTGGATGATGTAGAAAAGCTTGGCAGGTATTGTACAAAATTAAACACCTCCTAAAGGAAAATGGCATTTCACACCACAAGGGAAAATAGGGTATCCATGGGAAAAACTAATATTAAATCCCCATCTCACATCCTAAATGAAAAATTCAAAGTTAAAAATGTTGATGTAAAAAATAGATACGTAAAAGAAGATGCTTATTTTCTTAGATTTGGTTGTGGAGACAGAAGCATTTCTAAGTAAGGCTTTAAAACTCAGAAGCAATCTGAAGGAAAAGGTTTTTTGATTTGGCAAAGTGGAAGTAACTTAAATATATATTAATAGGGAATGGATTAAAAAATGATAATATATTCACAATATGTATTACTATACAGAAATTGAAATTGAGGTCTATTTGTGTATATATAATGACATGGAATGATTTTCAAGATTTATTATAAAGTGGAAAGTCACTGAATAATTGAATAATAGAGTATTTATTTAAAAATAAAACTAATAATAATTCCTCTGTGTAGCTGAATAAAAAGGTAGGTGATATATCATAGATAGATAGATAGATAGTTAGATAGATAGATAGATATACGTCAATCAAACTTTAAGTAACCTCATAGCAGTTTTTTCTTCACTGGATAAATAGTGAAGGAGATTAGGAAGAGGGTAGAATCTGACATTTTAAAAGTACCCCTGTGATAGATGGTTTCATGTTATTTAATTTAATACAATGATTTTCTGCAATAGAAATTGTTATCCTCACTTTTTTTTATACACTAGAAAATTGATGCTCGGAAAGGTTCCACAGCTTTGAAATCCAAGGACTAGTATTGATACTTTACAGTGTACAAGTCTGATTCCTTTTGTGTAGTCTTATGATTTTATCCTTTTTGATTATGAAATGCTTATTTTTCTTTTTTTTAAACTTTTTATTTTGAAATACTTTCAAACTTATAGGACAGTTACAAAAATAATATAGTTTTCTGTGAACTCTAATATACTCTTTTCCTTTAAATACCTTGATCCACACATTTTAAAATTTTGCCATACTTACCATATCATTCTATCTATCTATCTATCTATCTGACCATCTATTAAATCCATTCCTGAGCACTTAAGTATAGGTTGTATATACATCATGCTCCTTGAATACTTAATACTGTCATGTACATTTCCTACAAACATATTCACTTACGTAACCACCTTAAGTGCAGTTTATCAAGTTCAAGAAGTTTAATATTGATATAAAGGTTATAGTCCCTATTCCAATTTCTTCTTATGTCCCAATGATGTCCTTTTGAGCCTTTTCTCCTCCTTTGTTAGAACTCATCCAGGATCACATATTGCATTTAAGTGTCATTAGCTCTTTTCTTGCTCTCTTTTTTTTCAAATTGTTAGGAACATATATACAACATAGACTTCCCATCTCAGCCATTCCAATCATACTTTTCAGTGGGATTAGTCACATTCACAAATAGCAGTATCCTCGCCACTTTCTACTACTAAAACTTCCCCACTTCCCCAAACAGAAACCCTATACCCATTTGCATTAACTCCCTATTGCCCCTGCCCCCCACCTCTGGCAACCTGTACTCTAATGTCTATCTCTATGAGCTTGCCTATTCTCCAATATTTTCTTTGTAGTTACCATGGGGCTTAAATTTAAAATCCTAAATCTATAACAATCTTGTTTGCTTTGATACCAACTTAACTTCAATAGTATACACAAACTATGTTCCTTTACCCCTCCGTCCCCCCATCTGTATGTAATTTGTGTCACAGATAACGTGTTTATACACTGAGTCCAAAACCACTGATTTAGCATTAAATTGTATACATTTGCCTTTTAGATCCTACAGGAAGTAGAAAGTGGAGTTACCAACCAAAAATATAATAGTGCTGGATTTGTATTCATCCATGTCATTACCCTTACTAGATATCATTATTCTTTGTGCAGCTTTGATTCATAGTCTCTTGTTTTTCCTTTCAATGTGCAGAACTCTCTTTAGCATCTCTTGTAGGACCAGTCTATTGGTGACAATTTGATTATAATGTGTCACAGTGTGGGCCTATTTGGGTTTGGAGTTCATTGCGTGTCTCGGATATGTATAATTAAGTCTTTCATTAAATTTGGGAAGTTTTCAGCCATTATTTCTTAGAGTATTCTCTCTGTCCCATTCTCTCTTCTCCTTCTGGGGCACTCACAGTGCATGTATTGGTATACTTGATGGTGTCCCACAGGTTCCTCAGGCTCTGTTCACTTTTCTTCATTCTTTCTTCTTTCTAGACTGGATGATTTCAATTGTTTTCAAGTTCACTGATACTTTTCTTCTGCCAGCTCTAGGGAATTTTGAATTTCTGTCACTGAGTCTTCAGCTCTGTTTGGTTTCTTTTCATAATTTCCACCTTTCTATTTATATTCTCTTTGTGTTCATCTTTCATTTTCTGATTTCCTTTAGTTCTTTGTCCATGTTTTCCTTTAGTGCTTTGAGCATAGCTAGGACCATTTTTTAATGTATTTGTCTGGTATGTCCCAGATCTGGTCCCCCTTATTAATGGTTTCTAATGCTTTAATCTTCTCCTTTGCCTGAGCCATTGATTGCTGTTTCTTTGTATGTTTCATGAACCTTTGTTGAAAGCTGGACATTTGGATAGTTCAATGTGTTATCACTGGAATTTAGACTTTGTGGCATCTGTTCCCTAAGCTTGTATCCTGCTAGTGTTATAACAGAGCTTTCCTTGAATGCCAGGAGAAAGGAGGGAAGGAAGGAAGGAAGGAAGGAGAGAAGGAAGGAAAGGAGGGAGGGAGGGAAAGAGGGAAAGAGAGAGAGAGAGAACAAACTTTTCCTAGTCTTTTCAGATGGACCTTTGCAACTGCTTTCCTTCAGAGCTTATCCTACAATGAGTTTAAAGAAGGGCTTGAGGTCAAAGCATGGGGGCCTCCCGATCCTTTCTGCACGTGCATTTTCTCTTGAGCATGCAAGTGTCCCTAGGAACTTCCCCTTTGTTTACATAGATAAGAATGTCCCCCTTCCCTAAGAAACAGTATCCTCACAGTCCCGGGTACTGCACTGTATGTCCTACAGCCAACAATCCCTTGCACCAGGAAGCTGCAACTTGACTGCCATCCCACAGCATTCTGTAGGAGAACTCTGTGATCTGCCTTCCACACAGAAGGCAAGTTCTGAGACAGCAAGCCTGTGACAGCTGTCACCATTCTGTCCCTCAGGTCACCACCAGAGAGTGGCCAGCCAGGGCACCACAAGATCCTCCCACTTTTAAGTCAACTTTTTCTTGATTGGGTACTCACCCTGTTACTGCAATCCTTCAACTGTCTTCTGGAGCTTTGAGAAAGATGTTTCTGCCTGTTCTTGCTGGTTGTTCTGTGGGGGATTGGAGCGTTGAAGCTTCTCACTCTGCCGTCTCAATCAGGCAATATGATGAAATGTTTTCCAACAGTGAGTGTCTCCCTGGAATGATTGTATATTTCTCTCTTTAGGTCCTTTTTTAATCAGGTACTGTGTCTCCCCAGGGTCTCAAGTGTATTTTTCCAGACTTTCAAAACTTTACGAGGTGTAGCTAACTTACACAGTTATTTCCTTGTGTTCCATTTGTCCTGTTTCTTGATGCTGTTTTTGAAAGATACCATTGATTAGTCATCCCCCTGAATATTCTTTAAAAAAGGCCTATGGGTGTGCTCAGAATAATGTCACTGAATCATATCCCACTGGTTGGCTACTGACAGGATTGGTCTATTCAAGGAGAGGGAGGATTTGCCCAGTGAGGTAAACCGGATCCATTTCTTACCCTGGTTTGGGAGTAAAGTGATCCTAGCTTATACCTCACTCAAGTTCTACCCCCAGTTCAGCCTACAACAATGCCACCTGACATTTGGTGGAGGAGGGGAGATTCTCTTTAAGACACCACCATTTTGTAAACTAGAACCAAGTTAAGTGGAATTCTCTTTTCATCTGTGTGAAGTAGGGTCTTGCTTCATCCACAGAGGAGAAACAGTTTGCTAATTGTGTCATCACAGACAAATGTTTGGTTTGCAACAGAGTATGAGGGCAGGGCCAGGGGTCTGTGGGGAGGGGGGCATCCAATCCTTTCACCCCAATCTCATCAACGCCAGAAGACAAGGAGGCAGAAGACGAATGTTCAATGAGGCTGAAGCAGAGGAAATCAGTGAGAAAGGAAGTGGAGTTATCTTAAAATAAGATAGCCAGACTTTAAGAGCAATTTCTCAAGCCCTAATGCATCAGTTTCAGGGCAGGAATACCCTGGAGAATATCCCCGCCAGGATTACCAGATGAAAAATGAGTGCTTCCTGCTGGTGACAAAAGCCTGTACATATGTCCTTGGAGCTCGGAGGCCTCCAACCTTCAGTGGTGCAAATTGTTTCTGTTATTAGGTGCTGCCCTAGAACCTTAATGCACTTTATGCCAATAATCTCACAAGAGGAATTATATTCTTCCTTTTGATTCCACTCCATTTACTGCTGCCTGTTTAAGAGAATAATACACTCATTCTTGATTCCCAAACCAGTCAAGGGTCAGATTTTCCAATTCATCAGGGAAAAATGGAAGAAGAAGGAGATATTTGAAATCAGGATTTCTACTAACTCAGTTGTATAAAAAATAATATTCAACCAATGTATAAATACAAAAAAAATTACACTAGCAAAAATTCAAGTTATACAAATTCTGTCTAATTTTTTCAGTTTGAAAGTTTCCATAATAAAATGTTTGGTAAATTAATTAATTATACCTGGTCCCTACCCATGGAAAAAAAAATCCAGGAAAAGCATGACTTAGTTCTACAAATTAAGCACTTTAATTACTTTCCTTAATTATTAACTCTGGAAAAAAATACCAAAAGCAGTAACTGTCCCTTTAACACAACACTGAATTATGAAATCAGTTCTGCTACCTTTTGGTCAAATCAGCAGTTCTATTTCCAAACCATCCGTAGAAATTTATAAAGACTTTATATGCTCTAATGCTAATTAACACCTACCTGTGGTATGAAAGCAGGTCAGAAGTGAGCCTGAGAACTTAAATATTTGTATCCTCTTCTGTTACCTTTGAGTTGAGTTTCTCTGAGAAGTTATGCATGAGTGTATTTGATCAAAACCAACTATGATACTGAGTAATAAAAAGAATTTCTTCCAACTAGTTGCATAATCTTTGTTAAGAACTTTCTCTTTTCTCCTTGTTTTGTTAGCCCACATTCCTGTAAATGTGGCAGGAAAAAGAAAAGCCAAGTTTCAAGCTCTCATCTTTGAGACCCCTGCCAAAAACAGAGGGAAGGAGCTCAATGATCTGTTACTCCTTGCAAAGATGTGTGTGCCAATTCTAGCTGCATTATTCTGTGCAGTTGCAAAGGTTTTTAATACTATTCAAAGACACTCAAACTAACCCCAGAGTATTTTTGTATAACGTTGGATGAATTAGGACTTGAAGTGCTGTTGGAGTTCCTGAGAACACGTAAGATGTGGTCAGTTTTGGAAAGAACCTCTTAGGTGTGCAGTTCTTCCTAAGCAAAGAGAATTTTTCTTCTATTGAGCAGAAATCCATGATCTGGGGGGTCAAAGAGAGATGAGAGAAGCCTCCTACCTAGTTCTCAGGACAGCTTCCATAGGCGGTGCAAATGAAGAATTTGGGAAAGGCGTACAGGAATTTGTCCATCAAATCTGGTCAAAGGACTAGTTACTAAATGTCCTGAAGATTCCACAGAGGATGAGGATTCTGGAACCCTGCTAATGAAGAGACTGAATCTAAGAACCTTGGAGCCCCATGGCTCCAGAGCCTTTGCTTTCTCTTCTGCCTTGATTTCTGTAGGTTTTTGTAGCCTGGAGAGGTCCATCATCCTCCTTTTACACTTTCTCTGTAGCATCTGGGGCAATAGGCATGGTTTAGGCATTGTGCCGTAAACAAAAACAATTTTGCTGTACCGTTTGAGGATTAGGCAATATCATTTGTAAAATCAGGTTTTAGTCCTGAGATGAGGATTCAGGATATTTGTGGTCATCCTTTAGTGGATACTTTGAGCCACATATTCAGTTCTTTACTGAACAAAACCTATGGAAAATGATTTCATGGGTCTTAGGATTTTAAAAGTAAAGGGATATTTATCTTATATTTGTGAGTTCTGTTCTATGATGGTGTCCTGGGTCAAGGTAAAAACTATGGACCCTTCTCATTGAGTTTTTGTACTCCTAGCTTGTCTGGGGAAGACACTTACATTTTAATTTAAAAGAGATGTCAAGTAGATCCATGCTTAAAATAATGAGCAGCAGCCTAGGTGACTATAGATACTAACGAGAGATTTGATCTTTCTTTTTTTGCTACTGAGAATTTCAAAATGTGGAACTTAAAAACAAGTATGGTCTTTTCCCAGGGTTTTGCTTTGTACGTTATATTTGTTACTTTTTCAGGTACAGTATATATCCTATGCAGAATTTTTTAGTGAATTCTTTTGTGGGGGCAAGCAAAAAAATGGGCACCAAAGGGAAATCTTTTTGCCAACAAGGAAGAAAATTTCTATGTAAAGAACATGAGACAATGTGAACCACATGCATGCTCATTATAAAATAAAGCTTTTTAATCCTGGAAGCACATCAGAATTGAGTATAAATGTTTTATTTTTCAATGAAATAAACACTGCTTTTTGAGGATTTAATGCTGAATTCACTTTTATTCACAGACAGTTGCCTTTTCGCTTTCTTTACATTTCTCTTCACTTTAAGATGACTGTTGGCTCCCTGATACCATCACCTTTGAATTGTATTTTGAGTTGAGATTTTGGTTCCAGTAACAATAAACATGTTTAATTGTCAAGAAAAATAAAAACTCATCCTCTCATTTCCTTTTGAATATGTTTCCCATTAAAACACTATTCCCATATGACAGTATGTGCTGTGTACTGTTTTAAAACCAATTGGCAATTGAAAATAAGTGGCCAACCATCAGTATTTATTTGTTGTTCCTTTACAGGCTTTCGGCACCATTGCTAGACTCCAATCTCACCTACCGTGCATCCAGACTATGAGTCTGGTCTTGTTTCCCACCTCCATTGCCCAGTTCGCGTCACGATATGCAGCTCTACACTCAACATCTCCCATGCTGGCTTAAGTTAAGTCATCGGTAACAAATTGCATTCCCAAGAATAGAGCTACTTGTCATGACTCCCATACATGTTGTAGCTTTGGAAACTTTCATCCCAGGGCCCTAAAAAGATATCAAAGAGGTGTCAAGCAGTCTTAAGCTGACAAGGTAGATATCCTGGGTGACTTACTAGAACTTCACAGTTCTCTTTTCTGTGATCTGATCAGCTGCTTAGTCCTTTATGCAATTATGCCTTATGAAAAAAAGCTAAATTTACTAAAAATATATTAGAATTGCACTATTTAAAATTGGTGGTGTAGAGGATGAACAAAGAATGCGTAGACATTGAAGAGCTAAAAACAAATCAACTCAAGTCAAGGTAAGTATAGAGTTTACAGAGTTTATTTTTGACAGACGTCACAGCCGTATTGCCTTATCGTTACAGAATCTAGCAATGCATGGACGGGAAAAAATTTATCCACAATAATACCAAAAAAATGTTGAGGTTTGGCAGTAGATGGTAGCCAAGTACAGTGTCCTAGTTTGATTATTGTCAATTATTTCTGAACATCCTAAATTCCCTACCCATGTTCCAGTCTCTAGATAAGTTGATGGTTCACTGTGTCACCCATCCAATTAATTATTTTTCATTACTCCTTCAATCCAAGTAACAAACCTTGAAACACGAACGTAAACACCAGGCTTATTGGGTCGAGCACAGCCAAGACCCCAAGAAGTGACTCCTTGTAAAATGTATTTGTCCATCTCAAAGCAAACCAGAGGTCCTCCACTGTCACCCTACATAGAGGGGAGAGAAAAGGGCACATGACAATTAAACCACCATCTTTTTATTACGGGGTGTCATCCTTTTATTCTCCAAATGCGCATTTTCCCAGCATTTGGCCATTACTTTCTAGGCACAGAGTAACTTATTAACATCACATTGGAGCAGCTACTGGGCTAAAGTACTTAACACAGTATGTCAACAGAATCACATCATGTTGGTTTTCCTTGGCAAAAAAAATCTTTTGTGAATACTGTACTCATCACTTTGTTTCTTGGGGTTTCATTCTCTTAGGCAGGGCTAACCCCAAGTACAACTGGATACCAGGCGCATTGGATCTTGTCTTTTCCCCTCTTCCACCTTCCCTAATGGAAACGTCGTCACTTGAGACCCTTCTACCAGCAGACTCCAAAGAGGCACGTGGGCTATGGGAGTGACAAAAACCTCACTGCTTTGCTACTGATACGGAACTCAAGGTCCACAGAACCGCCTTAGATTTTCTGAATCAAGTTTTCTGGGGCAAACCTAAAGGGTCTCTGGACAGCATGTAGACTGCGACCCCCAGCAGATGGCTCCTTCTTGAATTTGCTGGTTTGGGACTGAAGAATCTACAGGGCTGGCACTCGGTGAGCTTTGGTGTGTTTAGTCTTTTCTTACCTGGCAACTATCAGTGCCTCCAGACAACTGCCCAGCACAAAGCTCGGTCGATCTGACCCTTCCGTTCAAATACTCGAGACGATTGCACACTTTATTTTCAATCACAGGGAGCTGGGCTTCCTTGAGAAAGCCGGCTCCAGAGGTGCCTGGGTTGAAAAAGACCAAAGAAATGTTACTGGAGCCAAAACATGTTCACAAGGAAACTTCCAGAAAACACATCAGCACTGTTAGATCTGTTGTTTGTCCATGAGGTTGGATAAAACAAGTCAGTTCCTAAGACTACTGGAACGTGTTTTGATTTGGTTTTGTTTATCTTTTGACCCCGGAAAGTATAAGTATTATATAAGATTTTATGTTTCCACAGACCTGGAGTGAACAACCTGGACTACATGGTATTTGCTTTTTTTTTTTTTTTTGGTTTGGTTTTTGGATTTTGTGGTGCACTTTTTTTGTCGTTGTTTTCCTTTTAAAACTATAAACAAATAACTCCCTAATATGTTAAGAAAGTTTTTGAAATATGACTGCTATTTTTATATATTCTCTTTCAGACTTTTTATCTTTTACTCCCTATCTCAAATTGCAAGATTTCACGTCCTGATACATTTCACTTAACATTATATCACAAGGATTTTTCATAATGCTACGATCTACAAAATCAATATTTTTGAGGCTACATAACATCCATACAGTAGATGTATAACCACTTATATTTAAAGAAAAACAGCTGGCATTTAACCAGAATTCACCTTTTCAGGCACAAGCTCCTTATGTGGTGTGTTTAATTTCATGCTCATAACAGTCGTGTGAAGTAGGCACTTTTATCTTTCCTTTTCACATTTAAGGAAACAAGTTCAGAAAGGTTAGATAACTGGTCTAAGATCACCCAGCCTGAAAGTTGCAGACCTGGGATTTGAACCTGGGTCTGTGGCATCATTGACCAAGTTCATCAGCAGAATCATTGCCTCCTATTGTGACTTCCAAAGTTCCACATCTTTGTTCATGTGGTTTATTCGTATTCCTTAATATTTTCCTAAGCCTAAGTTCCCAGAAGTTATCTAGACATATTTATGTCTCCCAGTAACATTGCCAAAATATTTTCTAGAAGGGTATGACAATGTAAAATGTCACTGGAAAAAATCCCACACCCTTATAAATATTTAGTTTTTTTTTTTTTTTTTTTTTACTGTTTGCTAAAAAATTGGTGGATATAGTCCTAATTTATTTTCTAATTTACACTTCCCTGCTAATTAGGACAAGTGAACATTCTCTCCTCTGTCCTTGTTTTACTACTTGTATTTCTTCGTTTGTGAATAGCTGCCCTTTTTACTTGGGCAAATTGAATTAGAACACTTGCTAAATCACCAGAGGAAACGCTGTTTTCCATATGATCATATGGTATGTTGGATCACATATATCCAGTTTTCCAATTTTGCAAGCCCAACTTTCACCAGAGTTTTGCAAAAAAGAAAAAAGTACTTTGTTTTGTTAACATCAAATAGCCAATGAGATCAGGTACTATCTCTTTTCCAAAGACTTTGAATAAATGCAGATAATAATTATCTTGGCTTCAGAAAACTTAAAAGCAGTTGGGAGTTTACGTGAGCATATAAGAGGACCGCCCGTTTGGAAAGAAGAGGCTTGTAGTGTGGTCCTCCAAAGCACAACTCAGACCCCACTGGCCCTTGGAGGACAGTGCTGGCCACAGAAGCATCGGCTTAGGCTGGGTCAGTACTTGAACTGGGGAGCTGTGTGGAAGAAGAAGCCTTCTCATATGGGTGTGCGGAAAATTCATTCATCCAAGCGTCACTGCTATTTTATCTGATTTCTGAGTAAGAGAAACATTCTGATACTAGTGACTAATCAACCACTGTTTTAAGGGAAGCTGGTGTGGTTTGTGAGGTGATGCTGCCGTCTTGTGTCCGAAGTAGAGCATTTCTGAGGGCAGAGAAGGGGTTGCTGAGGGTGACCCCGGAAAACCCTAAGGGACAATGGAAAGGGGAGCGGGACAAGTCCAGTGGCGAACCCCAGGAAGATCCCTGAAAACGCCCAGTGATCACTGATAAAGTTCAACAGGGACACACCCTGCGTGTGGAAATCAAAGGCAGGGAAAATGTGGGGAGACATAAAAGGGAAAATGAGAATACTGACCTCTATACCAGCTTGAAACTCTCATGTACCCAAGGAAAGACTATGTTCTTTAACGCAGTCTTGTGGGGGCAGACTTATTATAGGTGGGACGTTTGGATCAGGTTGTTTCCATGAAGATGTGACCCACCCAGCTGTGGGTGAGACCTTTGATTAGATTATTTCCACAGAGATGTGACCCCATCCATTCAGGAAGCGTCTTAATTAGATCACCAGAGTCCTTAAGAGAGCTGAGAGCCCATACAGACCAGACGCTTGGAGATGCAGACAAAAAGACGTTTGGAGATGCTAAGCTAAACGATGAAGCCCAGAGCTTGTCCCGGAGAAGCTAAGAGAGGACCCCCAGATGCTTAGAGAGAAATACCCTGGGAGAACAAGCACGGATGCACGGGAGCTGAGAGAGAGAATCTAAGAGAGACAGAAGCCCAGAGACATTTTGGAGAAAGCCATTCTGAAACCAGAACCCGGGAGCAAAGGGTTCTTTGTGCCTTCCCAGCTGACAGAGGTGTTCCAGGCAACACCAGCCCTTCTTCAGTGAAGGTGTCCTCTTGTTGATGCCTTAGTTTGGGTACTTCTATGGCCTAAGAACTATAAATTCGTAACCTAATAAATCCCCTTTATAAAAGCCAATCCGTTTCCAGTATTTTCCATAACAGCAGCTTTAGCAAACTGGAACAGCCTGCCACCAGGAGGCTGAAAACACTGATCTATCTAATGTCTTCAAAATGTAGACATTGGTGCTGGGGATTGAACACATACTCAAGTCCTAACCCTGTGCCTGTTGGCATGAACCCATCTGTAAATAGGACCTCTGACGATGTTATCCTTAGTTAAGTGGAGGACCCATTTGTGCATAGGATGTTCAAAGAGCATCTTTAGATGAGGCCAAACTGAATCAGGGTGGGCCTAAGTCCTTATGCGGCAGAGGAAATTGGGATACACTCAGGCAGACAAAGCCACAGGAGGAGAGCAAGGAGACAGATCAGCACGTGGTGGAGGCAGAGGCAGGCCAAGGAACCCAGGGATCGCGGCGAGCCAGCACCAGAATACTACAGACTCTGAGAGAAAGCACCACTGGACAACACCTTGATGGGGAACTTCTAACCTCCAATACCCTGAGACAATAAATTCCTGTTGTTTAAGCCACCCAGTGTGTGATACGTGTCAGAGCCAGAAGACAAAGACATTTGGTATAAAGGCCTGGGTTATGTTCTATGACTCTTCCTGATCCAAGTAATATTCTGAGAA
The DNA here is from genome assembly GCF_015220235.1 of Choloepus didactylus. Lineage (NCBI taxonomy): Eukaryota > Metazoa > Chordata > Mammalia > Pilosa > Megalonychidae > Choloepus > Choloepus didactylus. The sequence continues at coordinate 16,723,565 of NC_051330.1, read as the reverse complement.
TGATTTTCTCAGCAGACCCACAGGTGAGACCAGGAGAAACAGGTAGATTCCGGGGCAGGATTGTGTGTTTGGACAGGCCCTGGTGGGGGAAGTGTAGAAGAAACACCATCTCCAAAGCAATGGACACCCATATGCATGATCTTAACCCTCACGGCAACCTCACACAGTGACACTATTATTATCCCTGTTTAACAGATGAGGAAACTGAGGCTCAGGGAAATTAAAAAACTTGCCAAATTTCATATCAAAGGTGGTAGAGTCAAAACTCAAACCCAGACTGATATGGATTTTAATGCCTGTGCTTTAATCAACTGAGATACTGTAGGGATCATTGGCTGGGGTTTGGGCTGCTGCCAGTCATTTGACCCTACACCCCATCAATCTGTTTAGGTATTTACCCTTCCCCCATTCTTGGTGGGAGTGGGTCTCGCCCCCAACTCTAGGGGCAGAAAAGACATGATTCAATCAGAGCATCTAATCCAGAGATTAGAAATGAGTTGGTTCAACCCACTAATAACTTCCCTCTTCTGCTTAATCCAATTTGAGTTGAATTTCCCATACCTTGCAAGAAAGCATCACATCAGATGCACCTATACTGCATATCATTAATCAGAGTTCATTTATTTAGTGCTGACTGTGTACTAGGGGCTGCATGCACATTTTCTCACTCCCCCCACCCACCCCCATAACAGCCCTTCAGCCCTTTTTTTCAGCCAAGGAAATGGGTTCGACAAGGTTTTGTGACTTTTCTAAGTATGCCTACACCTAGTAAGTGGTAGAGACAGGTCTGTCGGAATCCATAGACCAGCCATGTAGTTTCTGCAAGGCCAGCCCCCATCACTCACTACTTACCTTCTCTAAAACCCGGAGTTCTCTTTGCAAATAGAAATAATTTCTAACCTGTTGGAGTTGGTGGCATTTCAATTTTAAAAGATTCCAAATGGAGGAACCAGCCTGGCACATCCATAGGTGAGCTGCATTGGAATGAATTCAGTGCTGCCAATTAATCCCCTCTGCTTCACCTCGGTGCTCACAGGACCCAGGCGGGCAGAGAGGGGAGATTTGGAAAATCCAAGAGAGGAGATTTTAAAAAGAATAAGGAAAGAACAGAGAGAGGAAAGCCAAGTTTGGAATTATCTAGACCATTGGGCTTTAGCCTTTTTTCTAAGCCAGAAAACCTGGCTCCAGCTGAAAGCTTATGCAGATGGCTTAATGGATAAACATAATTTGAAAACACTGATTTTACAGAGGAAAAGTGAGATGCCGAATGAGTACAGAGAGGTAAAGTGGCTTGTCCTGGCTTCCCAGCTGGTGGCAGGACCAGAACTATTTTCTGGGTCCCCCAGCTCTGATTCTGGTGATCTCACCAACACTTCTGAGGACAGAGAGGCCAATGCTGAAAAATTGTCCTGGTTCCGTTGGCCACAAGGCCAGGTCTGACAGATACCGTTTTTACAGGGGCATGCTGTCCAGAGAAGGACTTCCCAAACATAGGACAGGAGTTGATAGTGCATCCTGCCTAGATCTCACCCCCTCGCCCTGCACCCCATCGATCAACACCAAACGCCAGCCTAGAACTGGGGAGACTGGGTATTTACCCTTCCCCCAGATACCAATATCCCTAACGGCCTCTCCAATGCACATCATGCATGGGTATTTGGGAAGACTCATCTTGCTATCATTTTTGTTGTTTTGCACCATGTTGGGGAACCCAATATGGCTAGCTTCAAACAAAAAACAATTTAACACCTAATTTGTGGGCTTGTGTCAAAACCCTACTGACCTGGAAAAAACAACATTAAACTCTAATTATGATCTAAGAGACTTAAAGATATGCTTCTTTCCCCTTCCCTGTGCCTGGATGATGGATTTTGGAGACACAGGGAGGTGCCCGGACAGACTCAAAAGGGAGGTTGATCTTGGCACCCATTCATTGATACGAATTTTTACAGCTTTCTCAGAAATGCTCATTTTCTCATGTAGGCTGTAGGTAAAAACCGATCATTATGTAGGTCATTATGTAAATCAAGGCATCTCACCTTGGGTTTCACCCCAGCCCGTAATATAACACTCTGTTCGGTCAGCAACGACGTAATTTGCAGTTGGCAGACAAGCTGGGATGACTTTGTCAGTGATGATGGCAGGGCTGGAAGGAAAACATCAAAAGTTACCTGCAGCTGCCCTGCTGGAAACTTCTACCTCCCACTCACCCGTGAATCATCCGCAATGAGACGCCACCTGCCTGGAGACCCCAGAATTCTCCCAGTTGGCATCCCTTTGCTTCCCCGACACAGAGCAATGTAGAAAATAACTTTTCGTCTTCATATTTGCCTAGAGGATTTTACAAACTAAACTAATGTGACGTTTCATTTAAAAGGCATTGGTTGTGTACAAGAAACTGCTGGCGGTGACCGCCTCGGGACGTATGGATAACAAAAATTCACTTTTCATGTATATCCTGTGCACTATTGGAATTGTATACCAAGTCCATGTTTTGTTGTTGAGATGAACTGGTGCTTAATTTCTAGCTCTAATCAGAGCTAGAATATGGACTAATAGCTACTACTGGACCCCGCATTGAGCCTAGGTATTTCTGTTTTGTCTTTCCCAGTGGTCGATTAAATGATAGCTACCAGGAAATAACTAAAATTCTTCCCACCGCCAACTTTTTTTAATTTTTAATTTTTTTAATGTTTTTTATTTTTAATTAACTTCATCAAAAAACTTAAAAAAAATTTCAAATAAAACAAAGCAAAGGAATAAGAAAAACAAATATCCAAAAATAACTACATTGCTTCCAATATGCTTTCCCCTGCCATCTTGCCTTGCATTCTGTTTCACAAGCCCACTGAAATTGAGTGAGAAAAAGGTTTCCAAACCCATCTCAGGCTGTTGCTCATCTCTGTTTTTTTTTCTCAGAGAACTCTTGTCCCTACTTTAGAAGAAATGAGGGCAGGTAAAATTTTTAAACCAAAAAATTTTTCATTTCATAAAACCCTGATGAACTTTGGATATGAGAGGGCTTAAACTTTCCTAAACATGGATCTGTGAATTTAATAAATTAACCCCACGGATATACTCCTTCAGTACAAGGATTTTTTTTTCCTTTTTCTTTCTCTGTTTTGTAACAGCCTTGGCTCATGTTCCAGGTATAACTAGCAAAGCCCTGTTCTAAAGCAGGAGCCTCATTTAGTTCAGTGTAGATGTTTCCTCTATGTCATTTGAGACAGGGCCTTTTACATGAGTGTTTTTTCTTTTTGCATGTGTTACGTGTTTGTTGCATTAAATAAAGAGGAATGTCCATATTAATTTATATTAATTTAAGGGAAAAAATATCATCAGTCAGTAAGTGACACTTCTCGCCAAAATGCTATCCTGACCATAGAAAATGTATTGAATGACCATGTGCAAGTTACTCCATCTTTTGGCTCCTCGGTTGGTACATCGCATCTGTAAATGTTGCAACATCGTGGCTGTAAGAATCTGATAAAATACTGGAAAACAAATGAAAGGGAATTGGACATAAATGCCATGCATGAGCAAGATGGTATTATCTTTGAAGAACTTTTACATGCCTTAGAGTTCCAGGGGATCTCAAGCACTAGAACTATCATTTTTAGATGTGGTTCTATTTTAGTGAGTTCAAGGGGAAAACAGATGGGAGATGAGCGATGCCTTATTCTGATCAACAACCGTCATTGTCACCAACTCTGAGACTCCAGAATAGACCAGCTCTCCCTGCCGTCTCCCCAGCAAGGTCACTCAGAGGCTTCCCCTCTTGGAACACTAAATGCCTTAGACTTTTGGGGTGTAGGAGATGTAGGGTGGGTTCTCTCAACCACAAACTGTGTCATCCTTTCAGAGAACACTTCTAGAACCCAAAGTTCACCAAATTCCTTGTCCAAGCCTCACCTTGCTCATCCTCTAGGACCCAGAGGAAGGAAGAGCTTGTACCTGGATGTTATCTGGGAAGTGAGGTGGGGAAGGGGATTGAGGAACATAAGGGGAATCAGCTCCCTTTTTAGACTAAGCCAAGATGGTCCTTTCGTTCCTTTCTAGAATGTCAAAACGTCCCAGGAAGTCAGCCGTCAGTCTGCTGCCCAGAAAAGCCGCCATTTTTCTGGTCATAAAAATGTTTGCTGAACCATCATGAAAGAGCTTTAGGGGTAAAAATGCACCTGGTGTTTCAACTCACTCTTTTTACACAGGAGGGAACTGAGTCCCAGTGATTTTTTCAAGGTCCTGGGTAGTAGGCAGCTCAACTGGAACTGGAATCCAGGTTTTCTGACCTACATCCAGCACTCCTGCCTCAAACCCGACCTCCCCTTCATCTTATCTACTGCGCCTTCCTGCTTGTTACCTGTGTCTGCTGTGGCTGATAAAACCGTCAGCTTAGGGGGCAAACCATGGGTGAACCAGTACCTTTTTAGCTTCAGCAAGGCCATATCTGCTTGTGAGGGCTCCAAGAACAGCTTGGAAACTTCTATGTTCTGAATATTTGGTTCAGCAAGGTCTTCTCTGTGTGCACCCAGAATCACCTTGTACGATGATGGCCTTGAGGACCTAGAAAGGACAGTAGAGTTAAGAGGAAGATGTGGCCCTGCCCCTTCAGCGGCACCCCTTCTGTGCCACAAGCAGAATGTTTTCTCCTCCTGACACTGCCACCCCATGGCCTATGTGCAGGAAGCAACAAAATGCACGGTTTGAACATGTTTTTGGTCTTGGTTTGCATTGTGATGGGTGTGGATCCATTGTAAAGACGATCTCTTGAAGACGTTACTTCAGTCCAGGTATGGCCCGACTGAATTGGTTGGGCTTTAGTCTGGGTTACTGGAGTCCTTTACAAACAGAGTGGAAGTCAGACAGAGAGAGAAGCCAGGAGAGGCCGCCATATGCACCACTGGCAGAGGATCCAAGGACCAAGGATCACCAGCAGCCAGCCCCAGAGCACCAGTCTTCTGGGAGAACGTTCTCACTCTGCTTTTGGACTTACAACCAAGCAAGAAGGCGACCAAGACAGAAATGAGCCCAAGAACAGGACCACTCAGGGAGCTGTCAGGTGGCCTGAAGTCTACCCAGGCTGACAAACTCACCTGAACTGGGCCTTTCTCCTCCAGCTTCCTTCTAGAAGCACCTGCCCTGGTAATTCTGCCTTGGGCTTCTCACCCCCATTCACTCCTCCTGAGTCCCATCGCTGCTTCCTAATTCTGGTCCTCATCAACATCAGCCTGGAGCCTCACTGGCTTCCCTAGCTTTGGTTTTTCCTCCCACCTGCAGTAACAATTAGCATTCTGCTCCCAGTGTGCAGTTTCCAAAACACGTTCGCATCTATCGTCTCACTATCTCTGGTCTCCCTACCTCCACTCTCCCCCACACCCCCTCCTCTGCTAGAGAAATATTTCTAAAATATAAATAGGATTTTAACACTCCCTTTCTTCATACCTTCAATGACTTAGAATAAAATGTATAAGAATAAAATCTAAACTTGGTATCGCTCGCTTGTAAAGGCATCTCTCCTGCCCCTCCCTGACCCTGCAGGCCCTGACTCCACTCCCCAACCATCCCCACCTTATCCACCCCCGGGGTCTTCACAGATGCCAAGGACTTTATGACTTCCATGCCCTGTGCCTGGAAAATTCTTATCCCAGGTCTCAGACAAATGCCTCCTTCTCAGGGAGGCCCTTCCAGCTCTTTTATACCCCCAATATTCCCTATCCATTACTCTGGTTTTTTTTCTTTTTTTTTTTGTTTCCATTTGCAGCACTTAATTATCTTATTAATCTATTTAGGATCTCTCACCAGTAGCTTAACTCCTTGAAGGCAGGGTCTTTGAGTCCCTGCTGCATCTCCTATAATAGCACTTGGTGCTCATTAAATACTTATTAAATGAATAAACAGATTTCTTGTTTTATGGCCCACTGCTCCCCTTCTTTGATCCTATGCTCTAGACGAAAAAGCCTACCCACCATTTTTTTATACCTTCCCACTGTCCCCTAAACGTGGATCAACTCTCTATCTGCTCCACATGTTCATTATGTCCAAAAGCCGCCATCTTTCAAGGCCCAGGCCTAGCGCAATCTCCATGAAATGTTCTCTCAGCCTGCACCCAACTCCCAAGGCTCGTTGTCCATCTCTCCTTTTACTCTGAGTGACAGTTATCTATATAGAAGACTGCATTTTTCTCACTAGATTACAAAACTGCCTTCCTCCCACCAGATTATAAGTGTCTTGACTACAGGGGTTACTCAGTATTTCAAGGGGAGAGGGAGCAAGGGGA